>NC_133328.1:108693648-109407053 GCF_042186555.1 Aquarana catesbeiana
AAGTTGAGCCAACATCCGTTGGAAAAAATCCCATGGATTTTGTTGTCGGAAAATCCTATTCTGTGTACTGGGCATTACAATATGTTTTGAGGTGCGACTGTGTGGTGCAGCTATGCATAGTAGAAATGCATAGACTGTGGTATATGATACGTAGTTTGTAAAGAAGAAAACAATAACAATTTTCCCACCCCAAAAACATATTTTAAATGTGTAATGCCGTGCATATGCCATTTAGTGGCATAGGAAAGCTTGGCCAACTCCAGGTAGGTGTAGTGGTTCCGGATAGGGCTATAATAAGTAAAACCAGTCACCTCCTGTATTTGTTTTGCTTTACGTCATACCTTATGCACGTAACGATAGGTAGGGAAAAGCCGGTTAGATTTAGTAAAGTACTGGGCTTCTAATCCTTCAGGGAGAGTGGTACATTTGTATGATATAATAGAATGGCCAGAGAAGAATCGCAGAACACCCCCTCATTCTCCTCCCTCATTGTTAGAGCCAAGAATATCCAAAAGATCCCCTAAACAGTATGGAGTCTAATTATGAATAAGAATTGCTATACGAATGTCTAAGCATGTCATGTTTCCAATATGTTTATTTCCTACAATCATCAGTTCCATCTAGTGGCCATAATGTGGTATTTTCCTGACCAAGTTATTTAAGGAAATGGGTTGTTGTCTTCTGAAATTACACTTGAGCAGTTTAGACACAAATATAATTTAGCAGAGTTCTAGAAGACTTGTCTTCCCTTTATGAGATACTGTGTCCACTGACCTAAGCTCCTTGTACATTACAGTCTATAATTACCATTGTATATACTGTACAATACTGCAGACACAAACATCTATCTGCAGCAGAGGAAACAGGTGGAAGATTAATCTACAAAGCATCCCAAATGTTTGTCTCCAAAAGGGCTTTAGAGTTATTTTAAGAAATACATAAGACATACTGACCAGTTCAAAGAATCCCACCATTTCCTTGGGAGACTTTCTACAAGACAATTTTGAGTCTCTAATAGAAAAAGCCAAAATAGTTGAAGATGAACATATATAACAGCATATTTAATATTAATATAATTAAATATAAGTATCTTGATAGCTGTCACATTTAGTTGTAATACAATGGATAAAGCATCATTGTCATGTATCTACAGTTTGTATTTGTTAGTAATAAATAGTATTAATGCGTAGCCAACCCCAAAAAACAAAATGTTATATATTGCATCCAGTCTTTAGATATGGCAGCTGCATTCGTTTTCTTTTTTTTCAGGATTTTTTAAATTTTATTTTTATTTGGTGATCCTTTCAAGAACACACTTCCTGTCCTAGGGTGACAGCACTGCTCTTTTATAAACATAGTGCAGTAGAGCATTGAAACCTTAGCACAGGAGATGTTTTAGGACTACAGAACACTTGCCCCTCTCTTCATCTCCATAACATAGAGGGGGAGTATTCTGTAGTCCACAGAGAGAGAGCTAGAAACAATACCAATAGTCAGCCAACATAGAGCCTAGAGCATAGCAAGTTATGCTTTCGCGCAATTTACAGCAGGATCAATGGATATTATCATTACGCTTACTGAAGAGATATAACAAAACACTTCCCCAGCATTGTATTTAATTGGCAAAAAGGGAGCAAAGTAGAAAAATTCAATGATAAGGTTTACATATAGCACAGTTTACACGGGAGCTTTCCAAACAGTTTTTCCCAAAGATTAGATTAATTCTTGCTATAATGCACCAAAAGACAACTAGGGTGAATTTTGCTTTTGCGTCAAGTATCTGCTTTTTTGGCAGAAAAAAGGCAAACACATATAAATAAAATATAATCCACTATAAACATGACATAATCACATACCCTTCATTCTTTTCATCCATTTCATGGTCACTTCTTGTTTTTTCATAATACTGAAAACATGGACTATTGGCATCTTCAGCACTTGGACTTTCAACTGCAAGGCATATACAGAAAACACTGAGTCTATATATGCATTCTTTTTGCAGAGTCCTTATACCATACTAGGGTTAGTTTATTTATATTCCGTAGGTTGTCCATACACTCTTATGGGGCATACACATGGTCGAACTTTTCGACCGGACTGGTCTGACGGACGCCGACGGACCAAATCCGGCGGACAATGCGATCGTGTGTGGGCTTCACTGGACCTTCAGCAGACTTTTCCAGTCACAAATCTGACAGACTTTAGATTTGGAACAGGCTTCAAATCTTTACGTTGTAACTCTGCCGGACCCAGAAATCCACTCGTCTGTATGCTAGTCCGACGGACAAAAACCAACGCTAGGGCAGCTATTGGCTACTGGCTATCAACTTCCTTATTTAAGTCCGGTGTACGTCATCACGTACGAATACGTCGGACTTTGGTGTGATCGTGTGTAGGCAAGTACGTTCATTAAAAAGTCAGTCAGAAGTCCGTCAAAAGTCCATCAAAAGTCCGCTGGAAAGTCTGTCGGACCCGTCCGGTCGAAAAGTCCACCCGTGTGTACGTGGCATTAGATTTTCCACAGGGCTGAACAAAAGAAAACTATCTCCCCATCATTAGACAGTGTGGATGAATGAATCTTCCACTGCTGGGTAATGTATTATGACAGTCACCACCTACCAGAATACCCAAATATTGGCTGCAGTCACTATTTGGCTGACAGCTTTCCACCTGACTCCTTCAATTTTCAGATTTCATAGGACCACCCATGTGTGCAAATTAAGGCAGATGTGCCAGGAACCAGGAGAAATATACTCTGTTTATGGCCAGCGTATTACTGTTCACATTCTTCACTTCTTTTACAAATGGAAAAGTCCTCTTGTAACACATAGAAATAGCATAAGCAATTAAAACACTTATTCTTAACATAAAACTTCACTCAGAATGGGTATTTTAATTTTGCATGGTAGACAAGATAAAATAGGGGTTGATTTACTAAAGGCAAATAAATGTTCTCTTTGCATCAGAATTTTTCCTTAAAGTGGATGTAAACCCTCCATATACCCAGTGAAGTGAACAGCCTCAGATGATACACAGAGATGAAACAAACCTCCCTACATAAATGTTACATGTATATCTGCTGTCTTCACCTTTATATACTGTTTAGAAAGTGCACGTCCTGTTAGAATTTTCTCTTCCTGATTCATCTGTAGGAGTGGATAATTGCTATTCACTGTGAGACATTGTGAGACAGCTGATTGGAGAAAAGGCACACACCCCCTCCCCACACATGCAGAGGTTGCCTGTGAATAGTTTAGCTGTGTGCTAATCTATTTATATAGAGATTCTTGATGACGCCTTGTGGGAGGGCGAAACGCGTTGACATAATTTCCGTTGCCAAGTCCAAATGATGTCACTTCTGGTTTTGGTGGAACACACGCTGGATGTGGCATTTCCTGGATTTTATCCCTGCATTGTTATATGCTTATTTTACTTCTCTGTCCTGTAAGTACCTACCTGTATTTGCGCAATAAACAACAGCCTACTGTGCTTCACTATTAGTTCCTTCTTTTTATTTATGGTGCATTTACCAACTCATGATTATTATGTTGGGGGAGATCTCCATTGGACCTTCTGTGAGTTGCCATTCCTGGCCAGCTTTACAGCTTGTAAGACTGAAAATCTAGGGGTCCATTTCATCCGGTGAGTGGGGACACAGGAGGGGTATATACAACACCACAGAGTGGAAGTTTGGAGCACTACTGCACTTTATAAGGATTGGATCACTTAAGCATCTTTATTTGGGACGTTTTGCAATATTTCAACATGATTATTTGATTGATTTTTTTTTATTTTTACTAAATTTTTTGGAAGTTTTTTCAATGGAATGATTCATGTACTTTTTAGAACGCTGTAATTATTTTATTATAATCTATTTATAGTAACCTCCCCCACTCCCGTCTTGGTAAGCTTGTCAAAAGTTATCAGGCTGATAGAAGAACGGAGCAGGACAAAGCTACGGGACATAGTGCTTTGAAGAGAGCTAAAAAACCACTGCAGATAGATGTGCCCAGCTCAAATTTCATGAATCAGGTTTATATCCACTTTAACTTATGGCCCGTACACACGATCCGAAAATCGGACAAAACATACTGCTTTCAAAGTGATCGTACGATAATTGGATCGTTAGTACAGAGCTTTCGGACAAACACGAAAATGTAATAATCGGATCCTTAGTACAGAGCTTTCAGACAAACGCGAAAATTTTTCTCGTATGATACCAGATCGTACGATTTTCATTTAATCAGTACAGTTGTCGTCCAAAAATACAATAGAAATACACTACAACACATGACATCACTTCTGATTTTTATTTTGTCGTCCGAGATTTTTTGTGACTTTAGTAACCTCTCCATTTTTGATATGCAACTAGCATGCAAAAAAACAGACGATCTGTCGTCCGATTTTTGGATTGTGTGTACGGACTATTAGTGAACGAGGTGAAACTTTACTGACTTCCATCATCTAATCATGTGCAAGCAAATTTGTTGATTTTTTTTTGTTTATTTTCATTGCATGTGATTGGGTATTATTTGCACAGTGAGATATCACAACATTCACTAAGCTCTGGGGCAAATTCCCTTTCAAGATAAACAACCTATTTGCTTTTAGTAAATCAACCCCATAATGCGCTGGATTCTTATCTTTTTCAAGGACTCCTGCACAAGGTTCCCCACAAGAAATGTATCTTTCACCCAACTACCACCCAACTTCCAGTTCCCACTTGAGTCATTGTGCTTTTAAGTGACCTTAAAGTGTATCTAACTCCAAAAACCACAAAAGTATTGCAGGTAACCAGACTTTAGATATGGTTTCTGCATTTGTTTTCTTTTTTTCAGGCTAAGAACAACAGCAAGTACAGAAAATACCTGTTGATCTTGCCAGAAAAGCAGTGTCCTTGTCACTTCCTGTGAGCCTCTCTTTATTGTGTAAACTATTAATCTCATCAATCCATCATGTAATGAAGGTGATCAAAGGCCAACTTGTTTGAAGTCCAGCTTGTGGGACAACAATGGCTGGTCCCATGAACAAAATGGAAAGGTGAGTGTAGACATGGAGGGACAGGAAGTGTGTTATTCACAAAAGAAGAAAATGATAGCACCCAATAAAGCTAATAGCTGGTATGTATTAAATGTTAAAAGAAGTATAGCGGTGCCCCGTGGGGTCGCTGCATGTAGTAGTTCCACACGTCACCCTGCTTGGCCAGGCATTCACCTCAGACACACATTGCCAATTGCCAGTCAATGAACAGTCTCTTCGCTTGTTTTTGTTGTTTTTACTTAGGGGATTAAACTTGGATGGGGAAAAGGGGACATGGGATGCCCAAATAATGAATCTTGCTTGTTTGAACAAAAGATTGTTGAATCTATATTGGCAGTCTTTAAAGCTCCACACTCTTCCCGCACACTACTTGAGATCACTTCACTTTCTCTACTGCGCAATCCTAGATTCCTCACACTGTTAGCACATGGTTAGGCCTCACTCTGAATAGGTTCCAACTGTTCAATAACAGCCACTTGCTGGCAAGGGTCTGCAGTCCCCTTTGGTGTAGCAACCAATAGCGATGAAAAAGTAAACTTGTGCTAACTGAAACTTGGCAAACTACTGATCCCAGTAAGTCCTGTGCAAATCCTGCCAACCCTCCTGGCTGCAGCAACTTGACTTCAGCTTCAATGACACCACAGTCTCTCACTCTGGCTTCACATCCAATCCTGGCATGTCTCTCCCAGTGCTTCTCACTGACCCTGGAATGGATCCCTCCTGAATGACTTTCCCGGCAGTGCTCCCTGCTGTCTTCCTCCTGCTCCTGTTACAGGACACCTCTCAATGACAGTGTAGAGAGAGGCTCCCTCCCAGCTCCTGAGCTCCAGGCTCGAGGTCACCCCCCCGGAAAGGGGGTTTCCTCAAGGCCCACAACAGCCTAACACTCCATCACTCAGTTCTTCCACCCGACAACTCCTCCCACAACAGGCTGACCATTAGTATATATAGGAGGCCTGTCCCCTGCCAATCCTAGTTGGGGATCGGTCAGGGCTCCCAGATACACTCCATGCCACCCCAATCCTGCCTCTTTTCCAGAACACTCTAGAAACAGAGGAGGCGCCAGAGAGATAAAGCATATGTCAGTTACCTTCTGCTACACTAAACCACTCCCCAGTCCCCAGATCAAAACAAACATTCCTAGCTCACAGCTAGGCCTGCCTAAATTTACCTGCACTGGCTGTAAAAAACACAACTACTTCTAGCAACCTACCTAAGGTAACGGGTGCTACAAAAGTATAAGAATACACAAGCAAAATGTATATAGATTAGATAAACTTCTCCTGGATTTATGCTTTGGGAAGAGTACAGTGCAATGCACAGATTTTTCAATAGACAGATACTGAGTACTTCAAGACTTCAAGGTGAGCGACACCGAGGGGGAGATTTACCAAAACTGGAGCACACAAAATTTGGTGCAGCTGAGCATAGTAATCAATCAACTTCTAACTTCAGCTTGTTCAATTAAGGCCTCTTTCAGTTTTTCTCATCAGGGGATACATCCGTGGATTCCCTGCTGAGCTGTGCGAAGTGACTGGATGACTGGTCTGTGTCACAGATACAGGCCACTCTGCTCCATGGGCAGTCAGATGTAAACAGACAGGCTGTCTGTTTACATGTGGCTGTCCTCCAATCCAGCCAGATGGATAGAAATGGATACCAGGTCACATCAAATGTAGCCATGTGTAAACGGACACGAGTCCGCTTGCATCAAACTGCCTATAAAGTAGAATGGAAGGTCTGAAAAACGTGCAGGCTGACCCAATTGCATCTCTCGTGTTAAAGGGGCCTAAGCTTTGACAATAAACCCTAGAAGTTGATTGTTTACTATGCCCAGCTGCACCAGATTCTGTGTGGTCTGTTTTTAGTAAATCCCCCTCCAAGTTTACCTGAGAATTATATTTGCCCCTGAGCCTTTGTTTAGGGATTGCTCTACTCAAGAAATCTATAATGTCTTAGTAGTAATTTAATATAAAATAACAGCACTGTATGCTTACCAGTATTATCTGAATGTTCTGCTATATTTGTTTCACTGTCAGTCATGCTTGTCAAATTTTACTCAAACCTGTAAAAGTGAAATAACAACATTTTTGTTAGCAAATAGCAGACATGTTTCTTTAAATTGTATTTAAACTAATCATTTTATAGGCTTGGTGTCACCATTTGAGAGATTCATCCCTTCTGTTTTTTTTTTTTGTTTTTTTTTTGGGGGGGGCAATTTTTACTAGGAGAGAAGGGGATTGGAAAATGTTATAAATGGGATGTTCTAAACTGTTCTAGTGATAGCTGTCTACCCCTCACTTTGGAAAGATATCCTCTCACTTCCAGTTGTGCCTCCATGACAGAAGGTAAATGGAAATTTCCCATCTGAAACATAGACTGCTAAAATAAACCCAATTGCAGCTTATCCACCACCTACTGTATCCAAAATAAATTTAAAAAAAAAAATTGGTTTTAGATTTACTTTACATTGAATGGCTTTGAATGCCTCTCATAACTACTGACAAGAAAGAAGTATTTTGGCTATTGCAAATGTATACCATAGGAGCTGAATTAGGCTCCATGAACTCTACTTCAATTTTGAAGACACTTCATGTTTTTACACTGATATTTAGGAGGCAAAATTTAGAGCCTAGGTAGTATGACCTTAGTTAGACCCATAGGGCAGGCTAAGGCTAGCAAGTGAAACATCATCTTCACTCTCTCCTAGAGTAACTGCCTCTCTCCTGGAATCTCCTCCATGTTCTTGATACTGTGCTGGAAGACACAGCATACCTTCTGGCAATGGCACATATTGATGTGCCATCCTGGAGGAGTTTGGACTGCCTGTGCAACCTCTATAGGGTCCAGGTATAGCCTCATTCTACCAGTAGTGACACTGACCCAAGCCAAATGCAAAACAAGTGAAAAACATTCAGAAAAGATGAGTAGGGAAAAAAAATGTCAGTGGCCTCCACCTGTAAAACCATTCCTGTTTTGGAGGTCGTCTCCCTGTTGCCCATCTAGTGCAAAAATACAAAATAAGAGAGCGCAAAGTTGCCCTAGTGTAACTTGGCTTTAATATGGTAAAGTTAAAAACGCTACATTGGTCAAACTCACATTATGTGACTATAGATACAGCATAAGGATTCCACTGTGGCTACACTCCTAAAACCACCTCAAGATCCCGACAGGGGAGGGGGGAGCCATGGACGTTCAACCTAGCTGCCCGAATCCTGGCAGCACGTCCGAGGCTATCCACCACCACGCTCGACGTGCAGATCCTAATGCACAAGCACCGTTCCAGCCAACGCTGCTCCCTGAGGTCACACGGACCCAAATGAGCAGGATACAGGGGGGCAAAGAGAGTGTGGACATCACACAGTTGCCATGACGATGTGTTTCGGAGGCATGTCCTCCTTCCTCCTTTATGCCTAGATGTGTTCCTGCCACCCAGAGGATCCATAGAGAGCAGCAGCACCATTTGACTTGTCTAATTATCACCCATAACCAGCTGGAGGGCTATACTAAACTGTTGATCAGCACACCTGCTAGTTTTTTCTTTTGTGTGTATTTTTTGCCCATCTAGTGCACCTGTTGTAAATTTCATTAAAACCAAAGCAGCTGAAACTGATTAACAGCCTCTCTGCTACTTAACTGATCAAATCAATATGCTAGGAGTTTAATTGACTTGATGCTATACTCTGATTAAAAAGCGTTCCTTTAATTTTTTTCAGTGTATTTCAAAGTTCAAGGTTGGCCTGGAAAAACATAATTTTAAGACACAGGAAAATTGTCAACCTATCACAGAGGTTAGAAAGTTTCTTTAAAAGCAAGGGTATGGAGAGCCCAGTAAGCTTATTACGTAGTGACAAATTGGACATCCAATGCCAATTAAAGTGTAGATCTCTAAAGTGTAGATGCCAAGTTGCTATTGCTGTCAGTGTCTCTATATGCACTGATGACAATTCTCACTGAGAAAGAAAAATTAGGGAAATCCACAATTTTAAAGTTGTTCCCAGAGCCAGAGTAAGGAAAATTGTCCAAACGGGACATCTGCTCCGGGGTCAACTAATAGGGCAATTTCCCTCAATTTGGGAGATTTCTTCTGCATCTCTGGGTCAGGAAAGTACAGAGAAATATTCCCAATGGTACACAAAAAAGCAAAATAAATAAAAACTGTTGTTTATAACAGAGGCAGGATTTTCATGGTGCCACCAATGAACCAATCAATTACGTCAATTAAAATTACAATCTTTTTATTGCATTGCATAATAAAATCTTGCATAAAAGCTGAATTTTCTGGTCACAAAAATACAAAATGGACAGTACAATTCCAAATCGGTGTTCTTAAGTTAAATCAGTTTAGGTACTTGCTTCTACAGTGGGGAAAATAATTATTTGATCCCCTGCAGATTTTCTAAGTTTGCCTACTCAAAGAAATAAAGGGTCTATCATTTTTATCATAGGTGTATTTAAATGATAGAGTCAGAATATAAACCAAAAATCCAGAAAAAAAACATGATACAAATGTTAAAAATTGAGTTGCAGTTCGGTGGCTAAAATAAGTATTTGATCCCCAAGCAAAACATGAACGAGTACTTGGTGGAGAAACCCTTCTTGGCAAGCACAGAGGTAAGACATTTCTTGTAGATGGTTAGCAGGTTTGCACATATCTAAGGATGGATTTTGGTCCACTCTTCTTTACAGATCTTCTTTAAATCCTTAAGGTTTCTTGGCTGTCACTTGGCAACTCGAAGTTTCAGCTCCCTTCATAAATTCTCTATAGGATTAAGGTCTGGAGACTGGCTAGGTCACTCCATAACCTTAATCTACTTCCTCTTGAGCTACTCCTTTGTTGCCTTGGCAGTATATTTTGGGTCATTGTCATGGTGGAAGACACCCATGGAAGGAGGTTCTCATCCAAGATTTTACAATACATGGCCACGTCCATTGGCCCCTCAATGTGGCAAAGTCAGCCTGTACATTTAGCAGAGAAACAGCCACAAAGCATAATGTTTCCACCTCTGTGCTTGACTGTAGGCATGGTGCTCTTAGGGTAAGGGCACTTTCACACTGAGAAGCGCCGGGCGTCGGTGGTAAAGTACCGCTATTTTTAAAACTGCGCTTTATCATTGTTTCTTTGGGGCACTTTTCGGTGGCTAGCGGGGCACTTTTAACCCCCCGCTAACGGCCATATAAGGGTTAAAAGCACAGTCGCTCCTACAGTGCCTCAAAGATGCTGTTTGCAGGACTTTTTTGAGCGTCCTGCTAGCGCACCGCTCCAGTGTGAAAGCCCTCAAGCTTTCACATTGGAGTGAAAGGAGAGGCGCTTTACAGGTGCTATTTTTAGCCCTGTAGCACCTGTAAAGCGCCTCAGTGTGAAAGGGGTCTTATAGTCAGCAATATTCTTCCTCCAAACACGGCGAGTCAAGTTGATGCCAAAGAGCTCAACTTTGGTCTCATCTGACCACAGCAGTTTCTCCCATTCCTTCTCTGAATCATTTAGATGTTCATTGGCAAGCTTCAGACAGGACTGTACATATGCTTTTTTAAGGAGGGGGACCTTGCAGGAGCTGCAGGATTTCAATCCATGGCGGAGTATTCTATTACCAATGGTTTGTTTTGGTGACTGTGGTCCCAACTGCCCTGAGATCATTCACATGATCCTCCTGTGTAGTTCTGGGCTGATCCCTCACTTTTCTCATGATTATCCTTACCCCATGAGATGAAATCTTGCATGTAGCACCAGACCAAGGGCGATTGATGTTTTTTTTTAAATATTTCTTTTATTTACTAATAATCGTAATAATCTGGTGGTCTTGTAGCCCATTCCAGCCTTGTGCAGGTTTACAATCTTGTCCCTGATGTCCTTTGACAGTGTTGTCACAAGGAGCATCTTCTTAAATTGACAGGACTAATCTGTGTACCACATGAGCACATACTGTAACCAGTCTGTGGGAGCCAGAATTATTGTTGGTTGGTAGGGAATCAAATACTTATTTTACCCACTGAATTGCAACTCAATATTTAACATTTGCATCATGTGTTTTTTCTGGATTTTTGGTTGATATTCTGTCTCTATCATTTAAAATACACCTATAATAACAATTATAGACCCTTCATTTCTTTGTAAGTGAGCAAACTTACAATATCTGCAGGGGATCAAATAATTATTTTCCCCACTATACATGGTTTGCCTGGTTTGGCTTTGTCAGTAAATGTATAGTACCAGGGGTATAAATGTATTGGAAAAAAATACAAAACACATAAATAGATGAATAACGATGGTATATGCTCTCACATGTTCATGTTCTGGTTTGCAGATGTATTCTCACCACAACGAAACAGTAGCCTCCCTCATCTAGGACCAACACAGAAGCAGATCAACTCCGTAAGGTGAATTTTTCTGCAGACAACAATAAGTAGGTCCCGGGCAGTGCAAAGTAGGCCACAGAGGTGGCACAAAGACTAAATGACAAAATAAATAAATACCTTGGCAGTGTTTAACTTTTCTCTACTCTATCCAAAACTAAAAACAAAAGGCTATATAAACACTTCAAGCATTTATGGCGAAAACAGTCTGAGGCAGAAATATATGTTATGGAGCCCCATTTTTAAAAAAAAATTCCCATAAAAACCCACAGGTAACCTCAAGAGAAATATAAGGAGCACAATACGATGATACTTGAACAAAAAAGAGCTGCATGGTCAAGTTGCCAGAAAGAAGCCTCTACTGTACAAGTTCCACAGAAAAGTCTGGTTACAATATGCCCAACAACACCTTGACATGCCTCATTGGGCTTTTTTGTGGCATTGGCGCAGTAAAGGATTCCTTCTGGCAGCTCAATCATGCAGCTCTTATCTGTTCAGGTATCGTTGAATTGTGCTCCTTAAAAACAACCACACCGTCTTTTTGGAGAGCAGCCTGTATTTCTCCTGAGGTTATCTGTGGGTTTTTTTTTGTATCCCGAGCAATTCTTCTGCCAGTTGTGGCTGCAATCTTTCTTGGTCTACTTGACCTTGGCTTGGTATCAAAAGAGCCCCAAATTTTCCACTTCTTAATAAGGGATTAAACAGTATTGACTGGCATGTTCAAGGCTTTGGGTATCTTTTTATATCCTTTTACATCTTTATAAAGTTCCATTACTTTGTTACTCAGGTCTTTTGACTATTCTTTTCTACCTCCTCATGGCTCAGTATCTAGCCTGCTTAGGGCATCCAAGTGAGAGCTAACAAACTCATTAACTATTTATACACAGACACTAACTGTGATTTAAAAAGCCACAAACGTGAGAAATGAATCTTTAATTTCCATTTTAACCTGTGTGTGCCACCTTACTACCTGTGTGTGCCACCTGTGTGTGCCACCTTACTTGTCTATACCAAGGCCAAGCATTCCGGGGTATGTAAACTTTTTATCAGGGCCATTTGGGTGATTTCTGTTATCATTATGATTTAAAAAGGACCCAAAAAACTATGTGATAATAAATGGCTTCATGTGATCACTATCCTTAAATAAAAGACAGTTTTTTGGCATGATATTTTCAATATTAATGCCAAAATTTAACAATATCTACCAGGGTATGCAAAATTTTGATCACAACTGTATGCTTTGCTATGGGAACAGTATCTAGTCCTTTAGTTGTTTTAAAATGTGAGAGACTGATGCATAGATAGATAGATACATACATAGATACATAGATTTCCATGCAAAATGTATTTCTCCAATTTGGAAAGCAAACTAACAAACAAAAAAACACATGAATGTCACGTGTGCAAATGTGGCAACACAGTGTACTGATAAATAGAAATGAGAATGTAAATTACAGAGATTTTGCTAAAGAAGGACAGCATTTTTCTTCAATGACAAAGACAGAACATGAGAGCAAAAAAAATGTTTTTGGGCTTTTGGATAGTGGTTCCATTTTTTCCATAAATTGACAAAATATTGATATCCTTAACAAATGACAAATGAGATAATGAACAATGTGACATTTACTAAAGAAATAGACAGTGATCACGTCAATAATTTAATTATGTATAGGCAATAATCTATTATAATTTTTTTTTAGGTGAACATTATTCAATATGCGAACATTCACTTTACATAGTGAACATTCTCTAATGCTTTACTAATTCAGCCTCATTACAGCGTTGGCATTGGGCTTTTAAACTAGGAAAAATATTATAATTCATTACAAAACGTATATACTGTTGGTTATTCTGTATATGTGAACAACAGTCACCATTTCGAAGTATGTCACCTAACAAATATACCAACCTTATTCCTTACTACCTCTTCACTCTTCATGAACTGGACAGCCAAAGTCAGTGTTTCCACTCCTCTCAAATGTGAAGTATAATGTATTCCAAGCTATAGATTTAAGGTTCAAAATGTGAAATCTCTTGGTCTTCTGTCCTTGTCTGTGATCTTAACTATTGCCACAAACCACTGTGTACATTCTGGAATGTATTGGAATAATATTATGAAAATGTTCATAAACTGCAGCAAATCAGTGATTATTTTGTCTATATGACTTTTAGAGTTTTTTTCTATTTTCAGTGTGTCTTCCTGTGTCACAGTTGGAAAGCTTTGATCGGTCCACCCTTTGTACATACTGATAAAAAAGCCATAGTCCCTGTTTATTTTTATACCATTAGATCTTTATTCTTGAAACAAGTGAAACAGGAAATGGTAAAAATTTGTTTTGCGCATACATTTTATTTCAGCCAAGTAAAACAGAATTAACCTTTACCTCTTTTAAAATATTCTATTGAAGGAAGCTACGATATATGCTTGAATGGAGGTGCTTCAATATTTTTAGGATTTGGCCCAAGTGTCTGCATAGTCAAAAATACACTGTACATAAAAAAAAGATACTTGCTCATTAAATAAAATATTTGATTCTGAGACCTCATAAGAAATACTGATCTATGGAATGCATATTCCTGCCTCAGTATAGTAGCCAATATTTTACTTTGTGGAACCTAAGACAACCAGGTAAAAAGCAGTCTTTAAATGGAGAGGTGACGTAGTAAGCTGAATTGTTGTTCCAGGAAGATAAACTGCCTAATTAGTGAAAACTTAAAAATACACAAAAATATACATTAGCTCTCTTGAGCCAAGAGCCAAAAAGAACTTATTGCTGTTGTCTTCCTGTGTCTGTGCCTATCCGTACCATTGACAGCTATGGCACACGCATGCTATTTTTCAGAATTTTTCCATATGTGTCATAAGTCATATGTGTCTTAATAATCCCCTAAGAAGTAACTTTTTCCACATAAAGGGTTGGCAATTTTTTTAATTACATTGAACTCTTGCTGTTACCCATTTAGTTCAGTACTTGCTTGTACTGTGACCTAATTCATCCTCAAAGATCACCATAGAGGCTTTGAAGTTTTATTTCAGTCTTCTGCTTAGAAACACCTGCTTTTTTAACATTAGAAGCCTGGCAGGCTGCCAAGATACTGATGCCAAAGAAAATAAAGAGAGAAGAGCTGTTATTTCAATATAGGTGTAAATTTTGAAGAGATATTTCTGAACAATGCCTAAAGAAATAGAGGTGAATGAGGGCTTGTATTACCCCCCCCCCCCCCCCCAAAGAATTGTATTTCTGTCTATTTGTTCCAGAGACTTACCCAACCTTATCACACAGCATAGACAGGCAGATGAAACCTCTTTATAGTCTACAGTTACAATTATAGATGGTAGAAGGGATACAGTGATATCCTCTCCTCAACCCCAGCCTGCTTACTGGGAAGTGAAGGACCAGCCAAAACTTATATGATTGATATATCTACAGAATGCACTGAATATATAGGCTACACTGGATGCAGAGTACATATATATATGAAACTGTATATATATGTATTAATACACCGCCTGAAGTGTATTAGAAACAGTACACCACAGAATACACTTTAGATATAGGCTACACTGGATGCAGAGTATATATCTATATCTATATCTATATATAGATATAGAGATATATATATATATATATATATATATATATATATATATATATATATATATATCTCTATATCTATATATAGATATATATGCACGAGACTGTATATATATATATATATATATATATATATATATATTTATATTAATACACTGCCTGAAGTGTATTAGAAACAGTACACCACAGAATGCACTGTAGATATAGGCTACTACGGATGCAGCATATATATAGCGCAGGGGTTGTGACCCAGTTATCATGCTAAGTAATGTGATGTTCCTTAAGTAAGTTGGCTCCCTCTAGTGTCCTTTTGATGTTAATGCTGTTGGGACTTTTCTTACAATTCTTGAGCAGCGCTGCAAAGCATTAAGGGAAATGTAGTTCAATTTTCATGTGACTCATGTGTTTAACTGAGTCAAGGAACTATAAGCCCACAATGCCCAGTTCACCTACCCACAATGCCAAGTCAAAGAACAGCCTGCTGGGTAAGCAAATAAAAGAGACAGGCGTGGCATGTTTTCGCTCTCTCGGGACGCCATTCAGCACACAGCAGGAGGTCTGTGCCCAGGGCTGGAAAAGCCTGCGGCCTACAGCAGAGAGTGGATCGCCCGCCCCAGAGGGATACTTGTGAACTACCCTGCTGATCGAACAGGAGGATCGGCCTGCTTTTCAAAGCATCTGAAGCCATCTGCTTTTACAGTCGTCGGCCTTATGAAGGAGCTGTGTGGTGTGACGGCACCAACTAACTAACTAACTAACTAACTACCTAACAAGTATCTGGGCCTGGTGTGGTGAGTGGGCACTTGCCCAGGTCGATATAGTGCACTGTTGCTGTTTGAATTAGTTCCAGACTGTTGGTGGGATCTGTAGTCCCACAGAAGTGATGTAATTTGTCCATAGACTGTGTACAGTGGAACTTCAGGGGTTGCCTTCCCTGTACTGCAAAGTAAATTCTGAGTTGCATCCCTCATTAAGGAAGAAGTTCTACGGGTGTATTACATGTGCACACACTCGGTTGCCAGCATGTCACTTCTACTATAATTTGCTACCTACTTGTTTCTTAACTGGATTTACAAATACTGCAGTCTAATATAATAGGCTAGCTGAAGAGGAAGAAGACAAGAGATTTTGTCATTTTCTATAAAGCAGCACAATTTCGGTTTGCAGAGTGAACAGTGTTTTGCAACCTAGGGGGAGCCCCTGAGTATATGATATAGATATATGTATTGTATCACACTGTTGCATTGTGCTTGATATTACACTGCCAATCTGGTGTGTGCTCTGAGGTTGGAGTGGGAAGGTGCTCAATATAAGTGCTTTATCATATTGGGCAGTAGTCCCACTCCTTGCCTGTCTGCATATACCCTCCAGGTGACCATTGAGTTCTCGGTTTCAATTAAACATTGATTGTCGTTTACTTTCATTCTTTATATTTGAGTTGCCACTGTGTCTATTGTGTCAAACAAGTGTTTCAGTAAACTGCTCAAGTGGTTAACTTACAATTTGTGAGAGACTCTATCTGGGGTTGAGAGGCAGAGTGCAGAATTGAACAACTATCAGCAGCTCCTACGGGGGTGAGTGCTACATACATATATATGTATATGTATATATGTATATGTATATGTATATATATATATATATATATATACCGTATTTATCGGCGTATAACACGCACTTTTTCCCCTTAAAATCAGGGGAAAGTCGTGGGTGCGTGTTATACGCCGATCCCCGCTATCGCTATGTGAATGTCGGCGATCGCCGTCGACATTTACATAGCGAGTAGTTTCAAATATGGCGCCGCGGACTTCGGAAGGACTCGGCGGTGCTGAACGAGCGCCGCCGAAATCACAGAGCCGAGATACACATAGTCGGGTGTATTCGGCTCTTTCCGGCGCCGCTCACTGTCACGCCCAGTCCCGCCATTGGACTTGTGTTATGTCCATCATAGGGCGGGACTGGGCGGGACTGTGAGCGGCGCCGGAAAGAGCCGAGAACCCTCGGCTATGTGTATCTCGGCGGCGTTCGTTCACTTCCGCCGGCGCCGAGTCTCTCCGAACTCCGCGGCGCCATATTTAAAACTACTTCTATGTGTATGGCGGTGGCGGCAGCGGCAGGAGGCATGGACACTAGGCTGCACTGGGGACAAGGCTGCAGGGACAAGGCTGCACTGGGGACAAGGCTGCATTGATAAGGCTGCACTGGGGACAAGGCTGCATTGATAAGGCTGCACTGGGGACAAGGCTGCATTGATAAGGCTGCACTGGGGACAAGGCTGCATTAATAAGGCTGCACTGGGGACAAGGCTGCATTGACAAGGCTGCACTGGGGACAAGGCTGCACTGACAAGGCTGCACTGGGGACAAGGCTGCATTGACAAGGCTGCACTGGGGAAAAGCTGCACTGACAAGGCTGCACTGACACTGAAAAGGCTGCAATGACACTGAAAAGGCTGCAGATGAACACTGATGAGGCTGCATTGATGGGCATTTTAATGTAAGTTTCTTTTCCTTAAACTTCCCTCCTAAAAGTTTTTTTCCTTAAAATTCTCTCCTAAACTTGGGGTGCGTGTTATACGCCGGCGCGTGTTATACGCCGATAAATACAGTATATATATATATATATATATATATATATATATATATATATATATATGAGACTGTATATTACTACACTGCCTGCACTGACTGAATATCGAATAAACACTGAATATATAGTCTGAGAGCTGATTCATGGAACACTCAAGAGTGCCAGTTCAACAGTTCCCATAGTCACTCATTAGAGCCAAGTAAAAAAAAACTAGAGATAGTAGATTGCACAAGTGGTGAAATAAACCAAACATATTTAGTTGTGAAAAACAGCTGCAGGCACACTAAGTGATATCAACTTAGTCACAAATAACTAAAAATACTGTGCTGCGCTAAATAAAGTAATTATAGTGTAAAGATTAGTGTATAGACATGCACGGAGCAGAGGAGGAACGGAATAGGCGTAGTGCATACATGACAGGGTGAGAAGGAGAACCGGTCATTAAGGGGTTAACATTTTTAAGTAATATATTAAGATAGGCAGTTACCTTATTGGCTTAGAGTAGGGTGTGGCAGGGTGGGGCCAGTAGCCAGTTGCCTGTAGGGGAAGGTCCCGGGACACTTGCTGTGGGATAACCATCAGAAGAGCATCCTGCTGACTTTGTTCCTGCGATCTAAAAAAAAAAAAGAAGAAAACATAAGCAAATTAGTGATTTGGAACGTCTGATGGCTCAGCTTTGGGCTGCAGCTGTTATCCATGGCCCACGCGCTCGGAGGTCTCGGCTCCCGGAGCGATTTAGCCCAGATTGGGCCCCCAGGGCTCAGCGCCGGCTAGGGAGCCCACCAGTGGACCCTCCAGGCCCCCCTGCTAAGCGTACGCCAGCTTCTGCTGGGGGTAGTCCTGGGAGGAATCCCCATCTCAGGCAGAGCCCAAGGGGAGGTGACACTCACCGCTGCAAGACTACCGTCGCCTCCTCCATCATCCGGATACAGGAACATGCAGCTGCATCTACTAGCGAGGTACCGGTTGGTGGTTTCGGGCCGGCGTGGGAGAGCTACATCTGCGGGCATCGGCCTGTCCCGTGGAAGAGACGTACAGCGGGGGAAGTCGGGCACGTCTGCCCTTGGTGCCAGGAAGTCGCAGCAGGATTCGCCTGCTGCGGTTGGATGAAAGGACCCGAACGGAGGCCGGGAGGGACTGCAGACCTGACGATCGGCGCTCGGAAGGGAAAGTGAGCAGTGAGGAGGACGGAGAGCTGGAGGAGGAGAGCCGTGCTGCATCCGGATCTGCGGCTGGGGGGCCCCTCGTTCCTGTGCAGCCTGGTGGGTACCCTTCTAATTTCTTGTCTGCCTTTTCTCCTTCTGTCAGGGAGGGGTTAGGGGTTAGAGGTCAAGGGTCACAGGGGTCAGGGGGGCCGAGGCTTTCTGGGGTGAGTGGCAGTGAATTGTCATGTTTGTGGGACTTGCTGGGTAGATTAGAGGGCTCGGTTAGGGACGTGGCTCCGGTGACGGCGTGGGACCAGCAGGGGATGGCAGCACAGGGGACGGCAACACAGAGGACATCCCTCACGCCAGGTCGGCAGCTGGCACGCAGATGGAGAGTGCCGAGCTTGGCCCAATAGCAATGGCAGGCAATGAGAAGGCAGTGGATAAGACGGCGAATGCGGCAGGGAAGGAGAAGGAAGCGGACAAGACGGCGGATCAGGTGAGGTTGGCGGATTCGGTGAAGTGTGAGGTATACGTTTGCTTCGAGGGACCGCTCGGTGCTCATGTTAAACAGGAAGTGCGTGACAAAATCTGGAAAGGGGAGTATGTGGAAATATTTTCCCTTCTCCCCTTAGAAAAATTCAATATAGATCGGATTAAACCGGACGAAAGCAAGAAGGAGGAGGAGGAGCGACGGAGATATCGGCTGATCCCACGTATGTTTGCCAATCGGTTGCAGGCGTTTGCTATTTTGGCCAGTGTAATCGGAGAAAAGGCGCCGGATAATTGTTCCTCTCTTTTCTGCTATTTGGATGCAATTGTTGAGGCATATAGGGTGTATGGCGGTACAGCATGGCTAAAGCCATCAGGTCATCTATTCGTTGGGATCATAAAGATATCGGCTTATGGGTGAAATTTATGACTTCTGCCAGGGAGGGTACTTCATTTTTTCCAGGAGGGGCTGGCGGGACTTCCACCTCTGGTGCGCCAGCCGCTAGGAAAAAGGGGTTGTGTTGGCAGTTTAACGACGGGTCTTGCCGTTTCGGCAACTCCTGTCGTTTCAAGCACTAATGCTCAGGATGTGGGGGCAGCCATTCACTCTCACGCTGTCTCAAGCAGGGTAAAGGAAACACTCCTCTGGAAAGAGGGTCGACTCCGGTGAGGATGGAAAGGATGGTTTCTTTTCTAAACAGGTACCCTGATCGGGAGGCGGCTCGGCTCCTGGAAGCGGGTTTTCGGGCGGGTTTTCATTTTCCATGCAGTTTAAATGCTGTTCCCCCATTGGCGAAGAATTTACGTTCGGCGATGCTTCACCCGGAAGTGGTTTCAGAGAAACTTTTTAAAGAGGTGGCTCTGGGGCGCATGAGTGGCCCCTTTTCATCTCCACCGTTTCCGGGTTTGGTTGTCTCGCCGTTGGGGGTGGTCCCGAAGAAAGACCCCGGGAAATTCAGAATGATCCATCACCTTTCTTATCCTAAAGGAGCCTCTGTTAACGATGGTTTTGATCCGCTTGCATGCGCGGTTACATATACATCGTTTGATGAGGCTATTTCATGGGTGCGTCGATATGGCCACGGTTCCCTATTAGCTAAAACGGATGTGGAAGCAGCTTTCCGGCTGCTTTCAGTTCATCCCGACAGTATACATTTGTTGGGCTGTCACTGGCAGGGATCGTACTTTGTCGATCGATGTTTACCAATGGGTTGCTCAATTTCATGTGCCCTGTTTGAGACTTTTAGCTCTTTTGTTGAGTGGGTGGTGTGGGATGTGTCAGGTGTGAACTCTGTCATCCATTATCTGGATAACTTCCTTTGCATCGGGCCTTCGTTATCTCGGATTTGTGTAATTCTTTTATTGACTTTGTAGCATATATCCCAACGTTTCGGTATTCATTTAGCCCCTGACAAGACAGAGGGTCCCAGGACGGAATTGGTTTTTCTTGGCATTACGATTGATTAGTTGGCTATGGAATGCCGGTTGCTGTTAGATAAATTGGTGGCGCTAAGAAGGGAGGTCAAAGAGGCTTTTGGTCGACGGAAATTGCAGTTGAGGAAATTGCAGTCGTTGTTAGGTAAGCTGAATTTTGCTTGTCGGATCATTCCGATGGGCAGGATTTTCAGTCGCCGATTGGCGGCAGCGACTTCAGGTGCTAGTGCACCAAGGCACTATATTCGGTTGACTGGAGAGCTCCGGGCCAACCTTCAAGTTTGGGATCTATTTTTAGAGTCTTATAATGGACGCTCCCTCTGGATGGAGGGGCCAGTGAGCAACGCAGACTTGGTTTTGTTTACCGATGCGGCTGGTTCAGCTGGTTATGGTGCGTTTTTTCAGGGGAAATGGAGTGCGGAAGGGTGGCTGGAGGAATGGCATTCGGCTGGCTTTCTCAAAAATCTGGTTCTGTTGGAACTATTTCCAATTGTCCTGGCAGTTGAGATATGGGGGGAGGCCTTTTGCAATAAAAAGGTTTGCTTTCACTGTGATAATATGGGAGTGGTGTCAGCGATTAACTCTATATCTGCTTCTTCTCCACCAGTGGTGCTCCTTTTGCATCATTTGGTTTTGCTCTGTCTTCGCCTAAATACTTTTATTTATGCTGTACACATTCCTGGAGTTTGCAAAAAAGTGGCAGATGCTTTATCTCGATTTCAGTGGGACGAGTTTCGCGTGTTGGCACCGGAAGTGGAGCAGCATGGGGTGCCTTGTCCCCGAGGGCTTTGGAGGATCGCTTTGGAGTCGCCGCTGGACTGATTCAGGATTCATTAAGTACTGCAACCTGGGAGGCGTACTCAAGGGCATGGAGGGAATGGATTTCCTTACTGGAGGAGGTAGGCACTGGGAGAGTGGAGGTTTCTTGGTTGGTCCTTTATTTTGTGAGTCGCAATTTTGAGAGGGGTCTATCGGCTTCTGCGGTGGACCAGAAATTGGCCGGCCTGGCCTTTTGTTTCAAGTTGCTGGGCATACAGGATTGTACTAAAGCATTTGTGATTTGACAGGCCATGAGAGGGTATCGTAAGGGTCGCCGAGCGATTGATTTATGGCGCCCTGTGTCTTTTCCTGTTTTAGAGGCCATATTGAGTCAGTTGCGTACGGTCTGTTCGACCTCATATGAACAGACTTTGTTTCAGGCGGCCTTTTTTTTGGGGCTCTTCGCATCAGCGAACTGGTCAGTCCTTCCAAATAGGTAGCTGGGGGATTGATGGTAGAAGACGTAGCTTGTTCCGCTTCCTCAGTTAGGATCTGGATTCGCCGATCCAAGACTGACCAGAGTGGTAAAGGCTTTCTGGTGCGGCTTTTTGGGGGTAATGGTCCCCCATTTTGTCCGGTGCTTGCCTTGGAACAATTTTTGCGAGTTCAACCGCGGACCGGCGGTGCTCTGTTCATACATGCAGATGGTTCGTGTTTATCAAAATCTCAATTTGTAGCTGTCTTCCGTAGGTGCCTGGCGGCAGCTGGGTTTGATCCTCTTGAATATGCTTCTCACTCCTTTTGTATTAGGGCGGCCACTGAGGCGTCCTGGTGGGGTCTGGATGAGAAAATTGTTAGGCGCATTGGTAGAAGGTAGTCTAACCGATTCCGTTTGTATGTTAGGCCGCATTTGTTATAAGAAAAAGTTTATGCGGATGGGGTTTCTTCCTTTTCCTGTACTGTCGTTTTTGTGTTGTTTGTCTATTTCCTGTTGTGGTGCATTGTGTTCGTTTTTTCTTTTCAGATGCCCATAGATGCCTCGTTTGGATAATGGGACATTCTTTTGTGTTTTGGGGGGCTAGGGGGGCAGAAGTTCGACACAATGGCAGGCAGTTCGGGAGTTGGGTGACGTACGTTGGATAGGGGTCCCAGATATGCTATGGGACCGGGTAGTCCTGGAGGTCTCTCATTTTGCCAGGTTGGATAAGTCACCTGATATTTTGATTCTTCATGTTGGAGGCAACGATTTGGCCATCCGCCCGGGAAGGGGGCTTATCAGGGATTTTCTTCGACTTCGCACAGAGTTCCCCGGTATGCTCATTATCTGGTCTGATATCGTGGCTCGTACAGCCTGGCGGATGGCCAGATCGGTCGAAAAAATCAATAAGGCACGGATTAAAGTGAATAAAGAAATAGGGAGGTTTATTGTTCGTAATGGGGGATTGGTTATTCGCCACTTGGATTTGGAGATGGACACCTGGCAGTTTCTTAGGGGTGATGGTGTCCACCTTAATGCAGTTGGGACTGATCTATGGCTGCTAGATTTGGAAGATGGGCTACAAGAGCTGTTCAGATGTGGAGGGGTGCCCAAGTGTAAGGCATTACTCTTGGAGCGCGGTGGCGGTTGGGGTCCTTGACAGAGGTCTATTGATGGCACCGTCAGGGACCTCCAATCTTGATAGCTGGATAAGTCAGTTATGTTTAGGTTATGTTTATAGAAAGTATATGTTTAATAAATAGGCCGTGTTCTGCCATTTTAACTCCACATATGTCTTGCGTGGTCATTAATTTAATTAATGGGGGAAAAGGGGAGGGGGCAGGTTGGTATTGCAGAGGTGGTATAGTAGCAGGTGAGGTCTTACCTACCCTAGTCATGCCAAAGAAGCTATTTAACATTAAAAATTACAAACCATATAAAAGTGAAAAAATGTCCACTTGTAACTCAAAAGTCTATGTGATGATTCCATTCTTCACTGAGAAATCAAATAAATTAGTGCATCCTCCACCAGTGTGATAAACCATCACCAAAAATGAATGTATGGAGGCTTATCAGAGTTCCATAATCTCCTAAATTGATAGAAAGGACATAACTCGCATGGATAGAAGCTTCCTGGCACACTGTGGGACACGCAGTTTGATAGTAGTAGATCAAATTAAAATCCACCCAAAGATGTCAGATTGTTCTCACATTAGGGGTAGGGAGGACTCCCAGGGCCAATTGACAGGACTTGCTCTGATGCCAAACTCCCTTCAACTTGCCACATAAAATAAGCATAAAAGGAGACATAGTGTGAAGCAAATACCACAATATTATTAAAAACTAGGAACTGCACTTACACAGAAAAAATGCAGATACAGCGCTGTATAATTACATCAAGATGAAAAGTACATCCAGATTGTGATGACATCACGTGATACACTTTGTACACTAAAAATAAGATATACCTGAGCTCAAATCTTGTTGAGCTTGTTCATGCATATAGTTTATCAGGTGCTAAAGGGGTGTGACCACATGTTAACACTATAAATTCTGGAGAACCCTCTGCACACTGATATATATCCTTTCTAACAATACAAAACAGGGATTTTTAGTTCACATATATGGCAATACATGTTTAAGCTGGCCAACTGTGTCAAAGTAATCCCTCTATGGCCAGTCCTGCTCTGATCTGCAAACACAAATGCTACTGTGGACACAATGCCAACCTGGGGCAAACAGACAAGGGTATATAGCAGTGTGCAGAGGGTTTATCCAGAATGTCTAGTGTTTGCTAGAAAGGGTATATAGCAGCATCCAGAATTTCTAGTGTTAACACTTTGTACACTTGCACAAAGTCAGGGATTTTGTAGAATTAGAGTCAGGTGTTTGATTAATCGATTATACTAAGCAGGTGCTAATGATCATCAATTTCATATGTAGATTGAAACACAGTCATTAACTAAAACAGTAACAGCTCTGTAGAAGGCTTAAAACTGGGTGAGGAACAGCCAAACTGCTACTAAGGTGAGGTTGTGGATGACAATTTCATGTCACAGATCAGACACCATGGCAAGACTGAGCACAGCACCAACAAGGAAGTTATATTGCATCATCACGGCCTCTCCCAGGCAAAGATTTCAAAGCAGACTGGAGTTTCAGGATGTTCTGTTCAAGCTGTTTTGGGGAAGCACAAAAAAAGGGCAGCGTTGAGGACTGTAGACGCAGAGGTCAGCCAAGGAAATTCAATGCAGCAGATGGAAGACGCATCATGCTTACTTTCCTTCAACATCGGAAGAAGTCCAGCGGTGCAATCAGCACAGAACTGGTGGAAACCAGTGGGACCCAGGTATAGCCATCTATTGTCTAGAGAAGCCTGGCCAGAAGTGGTCTTCATGGAAGAATTGCTCTGGACAGATGAGTAAAATGTGAATTATTTGGCTGTAGTAGGAGGCAGTTTGTTCACTAAAAGGAGAGTGCTACAATAATAAGTGTCTGCAGGCAACAGTGAAGCATGGTGGAGGTTCCTTTCAGGTTTGGGGCTGCAATTCTGCAAATGGAGTTGGAGATTTGGTCAGGATCAACGGTGGTGGAGAAATACAGGCAGATACTTATCCATCATGTCATATCATCAGGGCAAATTTATTCTGAAGCTGGACGACCACCTAAAACATACAGCCAATGTCATTAAGAACTAACTTCAGCGTAAAGAAGAACGAGGAGTCCTGGTTGGTGATGGTTTGTCCCCCCACAAAGATCTCAACATCATCAAATCTGTTTGAGATTACATGAAGAAACAGAAGGATTTGAGGCAGCCTACATCCACAGAAGGTGTGTGGTTAGTTCTCCAAGATGTTTGGAGCAAGCTACCTGCCGAGTGTCTTCAAAAACTATGTGCAAATGTACCTAGAAGAATTGATGCTGTTTTGAAGGCAAAGTGTGGTCACACCAAATATTGATTTGTTTTGGGTTTCTCTTCTGTTCGTTTACTTTTCATTTTATTAATTGATAACAATTACCGTATTTATCGGCGTATAACATGCACTTTTTCCCCCTTAAAATCAGGGGAAAATAGCGGGTGCGTGTTATACGCCAATCCCCTGCGATCCCCCGCTGACTGAGCTTCAAAATCGCCTCGGCTCTTCTCGGCCACTTTGGGCTTCACTCGACCGCCGCCCGAACCTAGCCGAGTGTACTCGGCTGGGTTTGGATAGCTCCGCTCACAGTCACACCCATCCCGGGCGGGACTACGAGTGGAGCCGAAAGTGAACGAGAGCTGCCGAGAAGAGCCGAGGACCGGCTCTGTGAATTTCGGCGCCGGCGGCGCCATTTTCAAACTGCAGTGACAATGAAAAGTCACTGCAGTTTAACTGCAGCCTGAGCAAGGCTGCAAATGAACACAGAAAGCTGCAGATCAGCACTGACAAAGCTGCAAGGCTGCAAATGGACACTGATAAGGCTGCAAATGACACCAAGGCTGCTGACTGCAAGGCTGCAAATGACTACAAGGCTGAAAATGACACCAAGGCTGCTGACTGCAAGGCTGCAAATGACTGCAAGGCTGCAAATGACACTGGACAAGCATGCAGATGGACGCTGTGCAAGGCTGCATTGATGGGCATTTAAATGTAAGTTTTTTTCCTTAAAACATTTTTTTCCTTATAATTCCCTCCTAAACTTGGGGTGCGTGTTATACGCCGATAAATACGGTAAATATTAACACTTCTATTTCTAAAAGCATTCTTTATTTACAGCATTTTTCACACCTGCCTAAAACTTTTGAACAGCAGTGTATATCTCAAGAGAAACATAATTTTAGAAAATAAGCATAAAACATAAGCTGCACAGCTACATAATGAACATGACGGCATAATATTTTATTTGGTGAATCAAATCTGTGAAATGTGAAAAACAACAAAATACTCCTTCCTGCAATTCTTCACTTTTCTCTATAAATGAATCGCAGGAAACTCTGAGAACAGATATCTCGCTGTCAGCAGAACATCAGAAAACAAGCCTGTAATGTACTTTCACAAAACATTGAAAAGTTAATTGAAATGTTTCACATATGATATTTGTCATGTACCATAATGTGCATTTTTATTTTATTGGCACTGATGGAAATGGAAATTGCAGCACTTATAAGGATATTATAGTTCAGGCATATGCAATTAGCGGACCTCCAGCTGTTGCAGAACTACAAATCCCATGAGGCATAGCAAGACTCTGACAGCCACAAGCATGACACCCAGAGGCAGAGGCATGATGGGACTTGTAGTTTTGCAACAGCTGGAGGTCCGCTAATTGCAGATCCCTGTTATAGTTGTTAATTAATCTTTACAAAAAAATATATATATAAATAAGGGAGATTATATACAGTAGGTAGTTCAGTGCTTAAATCTGCTTACAAATTCCACACTGCATTAAACTAACTCAATAATAGCAGTCTCCATCCTGTGCCTATAGACCATGGTGATAACATTGAAAGTGCCCCTCTTGATTCTTGTGAGCCCTCCATGAGTACTATAAAATACAATATTTAGCTACCAGGAGACACCACATGCCACAATGCAACCTGGGTGGTCTTGGTAATCAATTCAGGTGCATTGTATGTCTTTTATTCACAGAAATAACTGTACAAGACATACTGGGGTTAATTTACTAAATGCAAATTGACTGTGCACTTTGCAAAGCGCAGTTGCACTCTGCAAGTGCAGTTGCTCCAAAGCTTAGTAAATGAGGTAAAGTTTCACTTTGCAAAAATACATAATCGCATGCAAGCAAAATAAAAAAAATGTTTTTTTGCTTGCACATGATTGGCTGATGAAAGCTTCTGCTCAATTACTAAGCTCTGGAGCAACTGCTGTTGTAGAGCGCAACAGCACTTTGCAAAGTGCACAGTCTGTTTGCCTTTAGTAAATCATTATGGTTACATAGTTACATAGTAGGTGAGGTTGAAAAAAGACACAAGTCCATCAAGTCCAACCTATGTGTGTGATTATAAAATCAACCCCATTGTATTGTGTTATGTTGATTTTATGTTGAGTTGCATATTTCCATTTTATATTACAATTTCTATATATTTTTTAAATATTGCAATTTATGTATATTTTCTATCCCTCATGAAAGGGGTGCATTACCCCCCCCCCCCCCCCCCAAAAAAAAAATCAGTGCTTCATTAATTTTTTATGTAACCAATTACACTTTTTCAGTGTATCCAAATGCACACGTGTTTAGCATTTGGATTAAAGCAAGTCACATTTCAGGTGTAAGAAATTGATGCTTGTTTGGCATGCCATTTCAGCATTGTGTTTGGCAGCCTGACTGTTACATTTGGGTGTAAGTAGGAAAATTTTCTGGCGATAGCTGCATGTCAAAAATGTAAAGTGCTAAGGATAAATTTAGGTATATCAGTTTTTATCACATATAGTACTGTATGTGAACATAGTACAAACATGTCATGAACACATAGTACCTACTGAAATTTCAAATGTCTAATGTGAATTGCTTTAAGGCCCAGCCATTTTTTTTTTTTATATATAAAGTGGGGTAAAGTGGGGAAAAAAACAGGTTCCTATTTGTGATTCCCACCAAAGAAACTTCCCCTTACCTTCTATTAGTAGGGGAAATGATGGGAGGGGTCACAGAATCCAACAAAACACATTTTTCAGTAAAACAAGGAGAGGCTAAAGCATGTTAGGTCCTTCTTGCTGCGTCTTCCTGTTACAGTCACAACTGTTTTTTTTAAAGTGTATCTAAAGTCAAACTTTTAAAATATATATTCTCTGCCACATTGAATTTCAATAATTTATAGCCTACTCCTATTGATCGTAAAACTTACTTTTTTAAAAATCTGACACATTCACTTCCTGAAATGCAGTGACACATATTCACTATGTGGATATAGCTTTATACACCTACGCTCTATAAATAAAATGAAAGACACACAGTGGTTATTCAGAGATGTCTCCCAAGGCAGCCTCAAAATGTACTGTACTGAACAAAATTGTTAGGCAGGTGTGAAAAAATGCTGTAAAGGAAAGCTTCGTACACACGATCGGATTTTCCGACGGGAATTGTGTGATGACAGGCTGTTGGTGGAAAATCCGACTGTTTGTACGCTCCATCGGACAATTGTTGTCGGATTTTCCGCAGACAAATGTTGGATGGTAGGCTTTAAAATTTTCCGCGCACAAATGTCTGTTGTCGGACTTTCCGATCGTGTGTAGATAAGTCCGTCAGACAAAAGTCCAAAGTACAAACATGCTTTGGAAGCAAGGACGAGCCAGAAGCGGTCGGTCTTGTAAACTAGCGTTCGTAATGCAGAATTAACATTCGTGACGCAGCAAATTATGAAATGTCGAAATGCAGCGCACATTCTCTTCTTCTTTAATGGAATAATAATGAAGCTGCTTTGCTGGTGATACTGATGGAGTTATTGCAAACGTATTTTAAAAGGCTTTTATTTTCTAGTGGTATCAACACCATTAACCCGTAGTTTTTAAGATCAAAGATACAACTATGTTGGTGTCCCTTGTTAATTTTACATTGTATTTTTCTAAATGTAACTGCCTACTCCCAAACTGTCATTTGAAGTAAAACACATAGCCAAGTATTATTCTCCACAATTTTTTTATTGTGCATTAAAAAAAGAAAACTAATCAAATTTGAGATGCTATCTGCCAATAGAACTTGGTGCTTTCTATGCATCCAAAAATATAGAAAATATACCAAATCAAATCATTATTCAACCAAACAATAAAACAAAAGCCTCATGCATGTGTCCTGCTTGTTAATATAGGGGTCAACAATGTGGAGATTTGGTGAAAGCAGGAGTCTGTCATCAGAAATAATTCCGAAAATCAGCTGGATTATTCTCCTGGAGCTCCCGCAGCAAAGGCATATGACATAATTGGTCACGATTAATAAAGCAACCAATTTTTGGTCCAAGAAATCCTCCTCCTCCTGTTCCTGGACTGGTCTTGGGTCAAAGCAATAACTCCAAGGCCAATAATAAATAAATAATAATAAATAACACGTTATCTCCTTCAATTCCGCAACATGTCTCATTGACGAACGGCCGTTCAGAAACAAACTGAAAAGCATGAAATGAAAAGCACAAAATAAAAAGCGCAAATCAACACTCACCAAACTTCTACTAACACGAAATTAGCAGAAGGAGCCCAAAGGGTGGCGTCTGACAATTGAACCTCCTCTTTATCGGCTCTTTCGTGTTTGTTGGCCGACAATTGTGTACCGTTTGAATGCAAGACAAAATACAGGCACATGCCCTTCGGACAAAAGTCTGAGGCTTTGTCTGCGGAAAATCCGATCGTGTGTACGATGCTTAAGAATGCTTTCAAAAGTTTTTTTCTTTTGTTAATCAATTTACAAAATGCAAAGTGAGCGAACAGAAGAAAAATCTAAATCAAATTAATCTTTGATGTGATTTCCGTTTGGCTTTAAACCAGCATCAATTCTTACACTTGCACACTTGCAAAAAGTCAAGGATTTAGTAAGATTAGAGTCAGGTGTATGATTCACCAATCATACCAAGCGGGTGCTAATGATCATTAATTTCATGTGTGGGTTGAAACACAGTCATTAACTGAAACAGAAACAGCTGTGTGGGAGGCTTAAAACTGGGTGAAGAACAGCCAAACTCTACTACTAAGGTGAGGTTGTGGAAGACAGTTTTATGTCACAGGTCATACACCATGGCAAGACTAAGCACTACAACAAAACACAAAGTAGTTTTACTGCATCCGCAAGGTCTCTCCCAGGCAAAGACTTCAAAGCAGACTGAGGTTTCAAGAAGTGCTGTTCAAGCTGTTTTGAAAAAGCACAAAGAAACGGGCAATGTTGAGGACCGTAGACGCAGTGGTCAGCCAAGGAAACTTAGCGCAGCAGATGAAAGATACATCATGCTTACTTCCTTTCAACACTGGAAGATGTCCAGCAGTGCCATCAGCACAGAACTTTTGAAAACCAGTAGGACCCAGGTACACCCATCTACTGTCTGGAGAAGTCTGGCTAGAGGTGGTCTTTATAGAAGAATTGTGGCCAAACTATGTGGAAACAAGGCTAAGTGACTCAACTTTGCATGAAAACATAGGAATCGAGGTTCAGAAAATGGCAGCAGGTGCTCTGTACTGATGAGTCAAAATTTGAAATATTTGGCTCTAGCAGGAGGCAGTGTGTTCATCAAAGGCTGGAGAGTGCTACAATAGTGAGTGTCTACAGGCAACAGTGAAGCATAGTGGAGGTTCCTTGCAAGTTTGGGGCTGCATTTCTGCAAATAGAGTTGGAGATTTGGTCAGGATCAATGGTGTCCTCAATGCAGAGAAATGCAGGCAGATACTTATCGATCATGCCATACCATACCAAATGTATTCTGCTGCAGGACAACAACCCCAAACATACAGTCAATCTCATTAAGAACTATCTTTAGTGTAAAGAAGGACAAGGAGTCCTAGAAGTGATGGTTTGGCCTCCACAGAGCCCTAATCTCAACATCATTAAGTTTGTCTGGGATTACATGAAGAGACATAAGAATTTCAGGTAGCCTACATCCACAAAAGATATGTGCAAGTGCTAGAAGAGTTGATGCTGTTTTGAGGGCAAAGGGAGGTCACACCAAAAATTTATTTGATTTGGGTCCCTCTTCTGTTTATTTGCTCTCCATTTTGATCATTGATAAAAATAAACAATTAACGCTTCTGTTTCTTAAAGCATTCTTAATTTACAGCATTTTTTCACACCTGCCTAAAACTTTTGCACAGCGGTGTATATAATATAATAAGCAAGAACATGTATGGAACATATGTTATGGAAAAATATATGTTAAACAAAAAAAATTACCTCAATATATGAACCTTATATATCGGGGTGTAACTACAGGGGTCACAATTACGACCTGGCCCCATGCTTCAGTGGGCCTGTTCGGCTCCCCTGTACACCTGGATAGGAGGGGTGGCGGAGACGACATATAGAGGAACCAATCCCCTCCATTTTCCTCCTGCAGCTGCTGAAAACCCGGTTCTCCTTCTCTCCCTCCCACAGGCATTCAGAGGTTGCAGGAGGTAAATAGAGGAGATCAGTTCCTCTATATGCTGCTCTCACCGCCCCTCCTATCTAGGTCCTGCTACCCCAGGGCCCCTGTGTACTCTCCTGGCCTCCCTCATCCCCCACAGCTCTGCTGACTTCCCTTCTCTACTCTCCCGCCAGCTGCTGTGGGCGATGCCTTCAGGATGGAGAGCGGGGAAGGGGCCAGTATGTCATTTACCGGCCCCTTTCTTTTCTGAAGGCACAAAGTCAGTGAGCGGTTCTGACCACTGACTCTGTTCATTTATAACTGAAGCATATTAAAGTGTATTTACTATGCATCGCCGTGTGAATGAATGGGCAGCTCTGTACAGAGCTATTCCTGTTCATTCATTCTGTGCAGCTGAGGCTGCAGAGATAGGGATTGAGGGCTTTGTCATTAAAATCCTTTCTCTGTCTCAAAGGTGGAACATCAGAGGTCTGTTTAGACCCCTGATATCTCACCATAGAACCCCAACAGGGCTCATAAAGAAATTGTAAAAAATAATATTGTAAAAAAACATATTTATTAAAAAAATATTTAAAAAAATACACAAAAATAAAAAACTACTGACACCAGTGGCGGAACTACAAGGCTTGGAAAGGTCCTGGCACTGGCATTCTGTCACTGTGGTGGGGCCCTAAGGTAGCAGAAAGGGGTCCTGCTACAGGACCGTAATAAAAGGCCCCGCAACAGGAGTAAGTAGGAAGGGCCCTGGGCCCAGAGGGAACGGCCCCAGCTGGGGGTCAGGGGGGCCCTTCATAGTTTCTTGCATCGGGACCTTGAAGGTTCTAGTTATGCATCTGCATTAAGGCATAAGCTTAAGTGCAAACAAGTGTATAATGACTTAGGATATCCCACTCATCAATGTGATCCTATATAAAACTTTATGAAAAGATGAATAAACCTTAACGTTTAAACATAATTAGTAATAAAGTGCTATATAATAAAATTACTAGAAACCCCAGAATTGAGCTGGAATAAAAAAATATTGAAAAATGACCATGCACCCACCTCAATATGCTCAGTACGGTATATGTGTAGCTGCCAACATGTGTCTCCATACCTAATTTAAAAACAAAAAAAAAAAAAGCGTTACTATACCAGTAATAACGAATATACATGCCGTTACCTAAATGCCACCTGTGGATATAACACCTCTGGCAACCTAGTGAATATTGAATATAAAAATATAAAAAAAAATAGCAAAATTATTTAAAAGTGAAGAATAATGGTGGCACCCTCCATGGAGAGATTTCCCAATTCCTTACTGTGAATATATCCCTAGGTGACCAAAATGCTTATATAACCAAAGCCAAGGATTTTTTACCTACATAAATATCTTTAAAAACAAAGATAGCGTCACCCTTTATGAATGTGTAAATATGCTTAAATATCCATCTCTATATGAACAATCCTGAAACAAAAATATGAAGTCTGTTGCAACACTTTAATTATATATATATAAACACAATATAAATACCCTTTAACCCCTTCCCGACCAACACACGCCGATGTACATGCAGAATGGCACGGCCGGGCAAATTGGCGTACCTGTACGTCCCTTTGAATTTGCCGCCGTGCCATTGCGTGTGCGCTGCTGGCTGGGAGCTCCGTGAGTCGGATTGCAGGTCCCGCAAACTCGATCTCTGCGGGGATACCCGTGATCGCCTCATGGAGAGGACGAACAGGGAGATACTGATGTAAACAAGCATCTTTCTGTTCTGCCTAGTGGCAGTGTCACTGATCTCTGCTCCCGATCACAGGGAGCAGAGATCAGTGACATGTCACACGTAGCCACGCCCCCCCCACAGTTAGTAACACTCCCCAGGACATACTTAACCCCTCTCCGCCCCCTAGTGGTTAACCCCTTCACTGCCAGTGCCATTTACACAGGAATCAGTGCATTTGTATAGCACTGATTGCTGTATAAATAACAATGGACCCAAAAATGTGTCAAAAATGTCTCATGTGTCCGCCATAATGTCGCAGTCACGATAAAAATCGCTGATCGCCGCCATTACTAGTAAAAAAAAAATAATAATAAAAAGGCCATAAAACTATCCCCTATTTTTTAAACGCTATAACTTTTGCGCAAACCAATCAATAATCGCTTATTGTGATTTTTTTTTACCAAAAAATATGTAGAGGAATACATATCGGCTTAAACTGAGGAAAAAAATGTTTTTTAAAATATTTTTTGGGGATATTTATTATAGCAAAAAGTAAAAAAATAATGCGTTTTTTTCAAAATTGTCGCTATTTTTTTTGTTTATAGCGCAAAAAATAAAAACCGCAGAGGCAATCAAATACCACCAAAAGAAAGCTCTATTTGTGGGGAAAAAAGGGCGTCAATTTTGTTTGGTCAGTTAAAGCGACGCAGTGCCGAATCGCAAAAAGGGGGTAAATTCTTCCGGGGCTGAAGCGGCTAAACAATTGTGGTGTCACCCCCCTGTTAAAATTAACACATATGCTTAAGTAACAACTCAAAACGAATAATCCTAAAACAAATTTTCAATGTGCAGTCATTTGTGGCTACTTTGCTACTTTGCATATGTAGCGCCCTCTACTTTTAGGTAGGTGCTTTATAGTATTTTTCTGATAGTGTAGGATATAGAGATAGGCAAATTTAGCCAGGCTTGTGTTCTTTATTAGGCCTGGTTGTTGATTCAGGGTTGGAAGTATCAGAATAGAGGGGTGTGTGTCCGCCTACACTTGGGCTCAGGGATACCTTCTCTGCTTGACAGTGGATTGTGCTGGAAAGAGAGGACGGGCTGAGAACTGAGTGGCAGGAAACCCATGTGAGAGGATTGACCAATGGTTAATTTCGATGGTCAAGGGGAGGTCTCTCATAAAAGTGGGTCACATTCTCTGGGAGGAGGTTCAGATTCAGTTTGGGATTCAGTGTCCACAAGTTAGGCACAGTGGCCCGGGAGTTCAGAGATCCCGGAGCCCTGGAGCCGGAGGAGAATCCAGGGGAGGCCAAGTGCCTAGGCCCTGGAGAAGAAGTCAGCATGTAGTCGCTAAGGAACTACCGGATGTTCCCATGCGGGGATGTACCGGTCGGAGCAGGAGGAAGTAGGAGCAAAGCGGAGGAAGAAGAACTGGGATATCAACTTTCTGTGAGTAGAACATGGACTGTTGATTGGGAGAGAGCAAAGGGAGTGCCCAGAGGAGCTAAAGAAGAACTTCATACTGTGCATCCATGGAACACAGTATCAAGCACTTTCAGGGACTGAGGGAAGTTTGACATACAAGTCATGGAAATAGGCAGCGATGGCCTGTGACTTTGAGTTCAACACCCGCACGGTATGTATCAGTCTGACAGAAAGAATTATTCAGAGTAAGGCTTATCTGTCTAACTTGGGAGTGCTGTATCACATAAAGAGATACTAATTCAGAACTCTGACTGTTTGGTGTCATGTGAATGCATGGGGGGATCGGAAGCGGAGTGAATGGTAAAAGGTAATGAACAAAACCAGCAGCCCCCATGGGGGTACCGCTACACATATATACACACACAGCAATTATTTTTTTAATGCAATTCTCCTTTAATCGGGCTCTACAGTATTATGCAATGACTAGACTTGTGCTTTACCACGTGAATCCTCCACCGGTAAAATTAGCAGCTCACTTTTGTATATGGACCTATATAACCATGGGTCAAAAGCACATTGCCCTTTAAGTTTGGACCAACATATACACTGACTGTCTTTCCTTTAGAGATCCAACTTAAGATAATAACCAGAGATTGGCCAGCCCTCTTTCTGGGTCCACGCCTTATAATGTGGGATGCAAGATACTCAAGGAAACAACAAATAGAACCATCATTGCGCAAATAGTATAAAAAAGACTCCACATTTTTTTAGAAAACAAATAAAATGCACTCACATTTAAATGTGCATTTACACTGGTACATACAGATAAAAGCATACAAGGCGGACACTAGCCCCTTAAGGTGAATATAATTTTCACCTCTCCGATTATGGATGATGTCACTTCTGGTGACATGATGACGTCATTGGCTCTGTACTGACGTGTTTCGTGTCATGTGACTTTATCAAGAGACCCTCCCACCAACCCCATACTGCTGGAAATCCTGAGGGGGTTATTTGTGTATGTAAAAGGAAGACATCTTTAATAAATGTGAAACACAGTGAGTTCTCAGCTGGAGTGGAGCCAGGAGATCAGAATTGGTGGCACAGGAAGACAGAGGTGGCATATCCACATTAAAAGGATTTGGGGACCCATAATTGGTGGTTCATAAATCTACAATCCACACTCAAAAGTGCCAGAGTTTATGGTGCTCACTCCTTCACATCCCACATTTGAATACACACACCAGAACTGTTAATCCCTTAACCTAAATAAGTGGGTCAACATGCGCTTGTAGTTTTTGCCAGGAAGTGGTCATCCCTCGTTTGTATGGTCCTCTCCTCCTCCACACTGTTACATGTACAATACAAACAGAGACAAGAAGAATTCTCATTGCATAACAATATTTATTAAAGTTATTAAAAACATAAATAAAATAAAATATAATAATAAATAAAATCAAAGCAATCATGTTTTACAGTGTCATGTCCTGGCACCCTAAATTATACAGCTTATTCTTTTTGTATTAGAACGCCGCTCCACTGGCTTGCTACGGGGTGAAAATGAGCAGAAATTATGTCATAGACCATGTTTAACACATTTTGGCATCTGGGAAGTCATCAGGAGCGACTGGGAAGTCCTCTGCTCTCTATGGAATCTATGGACTGCAGACATATATTTATGGAATTTTGATATTAACTCTATTTTGCCTAATGCTATCTACTGTTCTATCAATGGGTCCTATGGGCTCTATCTATCTATCTATCTATCTATCTATCTATCTATCTATCTATCTATCTATCTATCTATCTATCTATCTATCTATCTATCTATCTAACTATCTATTGCAGGTAAATTTACTGGCTCATGGTAAAATGAGACTTTTGAATCTGGGTCAGGGGTTTACTAAAGTTCAGGGCTGGGTGACTCATCCTGGCAGCTCTCTGGTGCCTCCCCCTGGTCTAGAAGGTTGGAGAATCTTCTAGATCTAGAGGGTGGAGGTTAGGAAGAGCTGTCTTATTTATGGAGCATTGACTAATCCTCAGAGGTAGTCTGGCAGGGCACTGAGACCACTCCATAAATGGACATGGGCCATGCCAGCAGAGGCAGTCAGGTCGAATATGGAGAAACAGTGTTGAGGAGGCTGTCAGTGGCCCTCTGGAGTGTCCCCTATTTTGGGGGGTGTCCTGCCTTAGGCCAGGGCTCAAGTGCTTGAAGGAGAGTGCCAAAAACATACGGGAGCAAGCTTTCCTGGAGGCAAGGGAGCAAGATAGACAGTAAGTAGAGAAACACTGTTGGGGACAAACAAAGAGGGGAGACTCTGCCACATGTAGCCAGCATACTTACCAACTGTCCTGAATTTCCCGGGACATTTCCGGGATTAAGACTATTTTAATGATTTTATTGTTTCCCGGGAAATGTCCCAAGAAATCTGTTTTTTACGATTTTCCACCGCCTGCCGCCGCTGCCTGCCGCCGCCTGCCGCCTGCTGCCGCTAGAGGTCCATGGTGTCTCCGCCGGCCGCCATTTTTAAAAAGACCAGGAACACGGCTGGGCGGCTAGATGGAGCTCCTGTGTCGCCATCCACCCTCTTCCCTGCTTCGCTCCGACCACCCTCCACCCCGCTGCCGGTGTTATGGAAAGGTGTTCTACTAGGACACCTGATGTAAGGGGGGCTTCGCTGGGGACACCTGATGTAAGGGGGGCTCCGCTGGGGACACCTGATGTAAGGGGGCTCCGCTGGGACATCTGATGTAAGGGGGGCTCTGCTGGGGACATCTGATGTAAGGGGGGGCTCCGCTAGGGACACCTGATGTAAGCGGGTCACCGATGGAGACATCTGATGTAAAGGGGGCTCCGCTGGGGACATCTGATGTAAGGGGGGGCTCCGCTGGGGACATCTGATGTAAGGGGGGGCTCCGCTGGGGACACCTGATGTAAGGGGGGGCTCCGCTGGGGACACCTGATGTAAGGGGGGCACCTCTGGGGACATCTGATGTAAGGGGGGCTGTGACGAAAATGTAAGCGTAGGATAGTTTTGCATTAACAAGATGTGGTGTGATCTGTAGAAGTAGTGTAATTGAAGATGTAGTTTGATTCTGGGTCATTAAAAATATAGTATTCAATGTCAGTCATGCACATATGTTCTTTCATTAGCATTTGAAAAGGACAGAGATAGTTTTTTCTAGGATCGAAGTGACACCTAGATACCAATAAAAGTTTCCATTAGAGTAAACAGATTGCCACCATCCTGAGGTTTCAAAGAAAACTGCTAGTCATTTTGGCTACATTGATCCGCAGGGGGCATTCGCAAGGCTCCGGATAGTCTGTAAACTTTGATTAATACCAACAGATCTAAGGAACCTAGTTTATCTCTCATAAAAGCTAAAATATTAGCGTCAGAGAGATGAAAATAATTCCTTTTGATCGTACACCTGATGGGCTACGTGTACATGTAACTCTGTATGTTTAGCAGGTGTGGAATCCTAGAGAACCACACAAAACCGTTATATGTTGCCTGATTGCAGCAGGCAGGCAGTGATTGGTACTGTTGCGATCGGCATGATGCGCTGGTATTGGAAATCCTATCCATGACCCAGCAATCAGCGCCGTTCTGGGCCAATTCCACTCTGGTAAATTCAGAACACAAAACCTTTTGTGGGCTGAGACAGGAACACCCCCCAGGGTTGATTGGCCAAGGGCTAAAGTCCAGCCCGCATCCATATTTCAATAAATTGGGTAGCCTGAGATATGGACATTGTTCTTCCACGAAGCCAGTTCGAAACTGGGGAGTTCCCGCATGTTCCAGTATGCTTCTACTAACGGATAGACTTCGGTAAATTTTATTTCTGTTTTTATCCCTTTTTATTTTCATAGCAAATTGCCAATTTGTGTGTCTTTCTGCATTTTTTGTATCTTTTTTGGTAAATCCTCTTTCTTTGTATATCTTATATGCACTGCCCACTTTCGGGATATTAAATGATAAAATTAATAAGTGACTTCTGTGTACTAAGCTAGGACTCATATCTCTGGAGAGGTTGTTGTATTTTAGTACCTAAGTACTCGGTCTAAGTTACATGCCAATCGGTATGCAATTGCACTGCGTGTTGGCAGATTGCATGCAGATTGTATGCTAATAGATCTGCCAGACGGAGATCTGTGTGTGGTGGCTCAGCAGACCAGTCTGCGGACAAACTGTTGGGTGGTGGTAGGCTATCGTTTATTGTGGGTCTGGTGTGTGGGTGTGGGGACAGTGGGAAGAGTGATTAACACCAGGGTTCAAGCTTGCAGGATAGCTGGAGGAACCCTAGAAGTGTATAGTGATTGCTAGACTGCTCCCTAACTCTTATGCCCCGTACACAAGGTCGGACTTTGTTCGGACATTCCGACAACAAAATCCTAGGATTTTTTCCGACGGATGTTGGCTCAAACTTGTTTTGCCTACACACGGTCGCACAAAGTTGTCGGAATTTCCGATCGACAACCACGCGGTCACGTACACCACGTACGACGAGACTAGAAAAGGCTAGTTCAGAACCAAGCGCGGCACCCTTTGGGCTCCTTTTGCTAATCTCGTGTTAGTAAAAGTTTGGTGAGAGACGATTCGCGCTTTTTCAGACTCGTGGCTTTCAGATCGTTTTCTGCCGTTCAGTTTGTGCTTGTGGGTTTGTATCTGCTCTTCAGTGCGCGCAAGCAAGTTCCGCGTGACTTAGTCATTGTATTCTTGTATCCTGACAGAAATGTGTTGAGTGAAGAAAATGTTGTGATTGTGTAACCTTACAAAGCACTGTTGGCTGTTATTTACTAAATGCAAAGACACTTTTCACTACAAGTGCACTTGCAACTGCACTGAAACTGCACTTGTAGTGCAAAGAGGATTTTCCCTTAGGAAATTACCCCCATTTTCTCATAAAACAACAATTACATCACCCCAAAAGTGTTGTAGTGTTGAGACAATAATCCACAAATTCTTGATTAACAATCTTTTTAATACCTGCACAATCACATGTGCATTTACCAAAGGTTTTTCTGACAAACCAACATGTTTGTTGTCTACCAATTTTTGTGGTGTCATTATCCAAAATCAAAATGTGCATTTTATAGAAAACAGGCCTGTGTAAAACCCACAAGAAAGACACAAATCTTGATCTTACAAAGTTCACATTTGGTAGAACTGGAAGGCAATATCAGACATGAGTATTTAGGAACTGTGTTTGATATTGCGTTCAGATGGGGGGAAATCACCCTTGGAAAAGCCAAATTTGGAAGATGCACACAAATTTCACAATGTCAACATGTGCTATCTGCCATCACGGGGAATCAAGGGACGTGTTTTGGGGGAGAAAGCCCTTCCTCACCGCTACTTTATAATTGAGGAAGGTGTTGCACCCCCAAAACGTGTCCATTGATCTCCCGTGAGGGCAGATAGCACATGTTGACACACTGTGTGCATCCTCCAAATTTGGCTTTGGGAAAATTCACAAAAACATTTAGCACATTGTAGCACACAAAAGAAGAAAGTGATTTGGAGGGGTTTTAAACTCGCCCCAAAACATCAATGATGTTTTTATATTTTGGAATAACATCATTGATGTTTTGCTTGATGTTTTCCAATTGTAAATTACACCCCATGATCTCCCCGATCAGGATCTGGGCACTTTCGGATGTGAAAGGATCTTCATCCACAACCTCACGATCACCTAAAAAGAGAGGAAACCCAAAATAAATTAGGTTTCAAAAAAATGCCGCCATCCATCTCTTATCTGAGCCTGTGGTCACAGACACTCACCTGTTGTGGTGACTAGTTCCACCACGTCTTCTTCCTCCTGCTCATCTTGTGTTGGGGGGATTTCCCCTTCTTCTGGGGGGGGGGGGGGGGCTCTGGTCTCCTCGGATGAGGGGTGTCCTCCGAGTCTTTTCTCCCCTATGTAAAACAAAAATGGTATAATTAGCACACAGATATTTGATGGCAGAACTATAAAGATGAAACATTGCTTGGAAGTGAGGTACAATGATCTATTTTAGCCGAGTTTGCAGCACTCTCCGGATCTTTCTGTACTGCTCATGTTCTCGTAATTTCAGGTCCGACCACCACTTCCTGAGCTGATCTTTCGATCGTCGTACCCCGAATTTCCGGTGCAGACTCCTGACCACTTTTGCCATGATCTTGGCCTTTCGGACATTGTGGTTGGGGTAAGGCCATACTTTCCATCATAGTCGGCCTTCTTCAGGATGTCCACCATCTCCAACATCTCCCCAAAGGACATATTTGAGTCCTTTAATCTCCTTCTGGATCGGGACGTTTCAGGCTCCGGCCTTTCCTCCTCCTCCTCCTCCTCGTTGCTGTAATTAGCACGATCCTGCTGTCTATCCGCCATGTGCTCTTCCCCCACTGCGCCGAACGAAAAGGGGCGGGGAATAGACTAGAAAGTACGTCAGGGGCGGGCGGAGTTATACGCATGCGCAGTGTGTATAAATCGTAACGCGCGCGTCTTACGTACGATCTGTGAGCGGAGGAAGGAGCATCGGAGACGCCAATCGTGCTAACGAAGGTAGGATCTAAACTTGGGCCTATAATGCTTCGAAATGGAAGCCTATATTGTAACAAGATTAGGGGAGTTTGGCCTGACATTAGGGTTTGTCTTGTGTTGTGTCTTGCAGAGAAAATGGATGGGTTCAACGACCACAATTTCCTGCCCCTGTTCATAGACAAGTACAGGGAGCTGCCCTGTCTGTGGCAAGTGAGACACCCCCACTATAATCACAAACAAAAGAGGCAGGCAGCGCTGGAGAAACTGCTGGAGTTGGTGAAGCCAGTGGTCCCCACAGCAACCATCCCTTATTTAAAAGCAAAAATTGGTGGCCTGAGGAGCACTTATCTTAGGGAGCGCAAGAAGGTCACAGATTCCCAGAGGTCCAGAGCTGCAGCAGAGGACGTTTATGTCCCCAGACTGTGGTACTATGAGAGACTGCGATTTCTGTCAGACCACACTGAAGTCAGGGAATCCCTCTCTACTCTTCCTTCCACTCTTCCTTCCATACCAGCTGAGGCTTCTGATGTCCAGCCAGGAAGAAGTGGAGGAGCCCAGCTGGAGTCAGGTATAGCATTGTTCTACTGATTTCTGGGCAATGAAGAAATTAAGTTTACTAGATGTTAGTATTGATCACTAATTGCTGATTCAAAAAAGTGTTTTACATATCAATAGACAGTAGTGGGCACCCAAAATTGGGACAAGAATGCAAAATGCTGGGCTCAGAATGATAGTCTGTTATATTTGTTAACATTCAATTTGCAGCAGTCAGGAGGTGAAAATTGTGTGTGATTGATGTAAAAAATACTAAAACTATGTCCCTTTTTCATACACAGGAAGACCTCAGCCAGGAGGAGGCTGTGGAATGTGGCAGCCAGGAGGAGGCGGGGATTAGTGTCAGCCAGGAGGAGGCGGGGATTAGTGGCAGCCAGGAGGAGGCGGGGCTAAGTGTCAGCCAAGAGAAGCCTGGGACAAGTCGCAGCCTGACTGAGTCTCAGGTCCCTCCCCTCCGCCTGCCACATAAACGAGCCAGGAAGATGACTCCCAGTCCTGTGCAGGATTCAGCGTACAGGCTGATCCAGGAGGCTTCTGCGTCCCTCAGAGCCTTCCCCAGTCCTGAAGAGGCCTTTGCCTGCATGGCTGCCACCAAATTGCTGGGCATGCAGGAGGGCCAACGCAAGATCTCTGAGGACCTGATTTATAAAGTCCTACGTAAGGGGGAGAGTGGGGAACTGACACACAAGACGGATGTCATTGAGATCGACGATCCTCCTCCTCCTCCTCCTCCTGCTGCCACAACTCCACCACCACAGCCAAAGCCTGGAAGGAAGCGTGGAAGGAAGACCAAAGAATGATGACCCTGTGTTCAGTCTGGTCTGACAGAAGATGCAGTCTCTTGTATGACCACAGCCTGGGGACACAGATGTCATCTGCTGCTTTCCGGATCTCTGGGACTTCTGGACCAGACTGCCCTCCCTTAGATATGGACTCCTCAGGCAACCAATTTTTCTTTTAAATAATTGATGTCTGCCCTGGGGGTCCAAGGCTTCCAATTTCTGCAGTTTCTCCAGCGTTGCCTCCCTCTTTGTTTTTTTATAGTTGTGACCCCTTAATAAAATTTTTTCGGGAAATTCTACTCTCCTGTGTGTGTTTTCATCCAAAAAGGACAGTTTGTTGGTGAGGATTCAGGTACATTTCTAAAAACATAAAATGTGAAATTAACAAGGGACAACAACACCAAACAATCTCCTACAGATTAAATAGAACAACATATCAATGGTGTTGTGGGAACTTGTCACAAAAAACACACAAACATTTTCGGGAGTACAAATCAAAATCACCAAAAAAAAAAAAATTAAAAAAGAGAAACACAAAAAAAGAATCTACATTAAAGTAAAAAAAAAAAAAAATATGTTGTCAGATGTGAGAAATCAAAATATATTGAGGGAATCCCGATAAATAGTAACGAAAGAAGTTTGTGAGAAGTGTGTGTGAATATGAGCATCAAAACTACTTAATTCTTGTCACATTATAAAGAAGAAGAGAGTGCGCTGTATTAAACCATTTTGAACATTGCAGCGTGACGAAAGTGCTGTATCCATTGCGAACGCTAAGTTTACCAGAACGAGCTGTCCCATGTCGGAATTTCTTCTGAGCATGTGTGGCACTTTGTGCTTCGGAACAGGCCACACACGGTCGGAATTGACGCGATCGGATTTTGTTGTCGGAAAATTTTATCTCCTGCTGTCCAACTTTGTGTGTCGGAAAATCCGATGGAAAATGTCCGATGGCGCCCACACACGGTCGGAATTTCCGACAACACGCTCCGATCGGACATTGTCCATCGGAAAATCCAACTGTGTGTACGGGGCATTAGAGTGCACCAGATTGTATGTAAGATTTCTATCTGCCTGTGTGTGGTCAGCTAGCTGGATTGGAGTGGATCTCCCTCTAGTGGTGGCCAAAGGTAGTGTAGGCTGTGAAAGTACCACAGCCAGTCTTACATGCTCAGTATAAGTTCCCCCTTATTCCCTTAGTTCCTCATATACCCCGGTCACGGAACACACGTTGCGGTTAGCTAGTCGCCGTGGGGAGCTTCACTGGTAACACCTGATTTAAGGGGGGCTCCGCTGGTGACACCTGATGTAAGGGGGGCTCCGCTGGGGACACCTTATGTAAGGGGGGCACTGCTGGGGACATCTGATGTAAGGGGGGCTCCGCTGGGGACATCTGATGTTAAGGGGGCTCTGCTGGGGACACCTGATGTAAGCGGGGACTCCGCTGGGGACACCTGATGTAAGGGGGGCTCCGCTGGGGTCATCTGATGTAAAGGGGGCTCCGCTGGGGACACCTGATGTAAGGGGGGCTCCGCTTGGGACACCTGATGTAAGGGGGGTCCACTGGGGACACCTGATGTAAGGGGGGCTCCGCTAGGGACATCTGATGTAATGGGGGCTCTGCTGGGGACATCTGATGTAAGGGGGGCCTTGATGGGGACATCTGATGTAAGGGGGGCTCCGCTGGGGTCACCTAATGCAAGGATAGACTCTGCTGGGACACCTGATGCAAGGACGGACGGATGGTGGCAGGCGACGTGGCAGGTGACACGCTCAGGGATTCCACTCATGCGGCATTATGGTGAGTTGAATGATTTCATTTTATATTACAATGTAATAATAGAAATAATGCACTTCAATCATCCTGACACCATAACAACCATGGTTCCGGGATGATTGAAGTGCTAACAGCAGGTGTTTGGAGTATCTTTATCTGTTGATTGTTAAACTTTCTGGAATACACATATTTCCATTGTTGTGTAGGATCTGGGGCTGCTGTCCCTCCATCCCTCTCCCCCTTTCCCTCTCCATCCCTTAGTCATCTCAGACTCTAACCACACCCCTTTGAGACACGCCCATTTAAGACACGCCCACTATCTTGCATAAACCACGCCCATTTTACTTCCCCCTGTGCCACACCTACAAATGCATGCCCCACCCCTAATTATAATAAGACTCCGCCTACAGCCAAAAAAGTGTCCCTAAAATTTGTTTACAATGTTGGCAACTATGAGCCAGTCTCCCCGAAGACAGCGGTGTGCTTAAATCCTCATCCCTTCCCTGAAAGATCTCCTTAGAGTCACCGGGTAGGCTAGTGAAGAGTCAGTCTGGAGGACTGGTGTGGAGAGGCAGCCAAGAGGGGCTGGTGAAAGGGGCAGCTGCAGCCAAGTGGGCTGACAGTGCCTGAAGAGGTGGTACTGGGATCAGTGGCCACATAGGAGACATTACAAGCAGTTTCACTACATCTGTGCTACACAAAAAGTGGCTATGAGTCCCTGCCTATAAAGGGCTATTGCTAATCAGACTGGCAGCCTTTAAGATCATTCAAAGTGATTTCTCTGGAGCAAGCCATACCTCCCAACTTTTGAACTTCAGAATGAGGGACACTGGAGGAGTAAAAAGACCTGCGGCACGCTACGTCATGGCAAATTGTGGCCGTGGTCAAGCACCAAGCGGTGGGAGGGGCTTAAGGTATGTGGTTAAACAAAACCTGTGCTTCCTTGTACCTTTAAAATATGCTTTGCTTGCTTTGTCTGAGCCTAACTTAAGGAATATTATTAAAATAGTCAGGGACTGCATAGCAGAGGTATGGACATAATACAGAAGATGGTCAGAGACTGCAAACATGATACAAGAGATGGTCAGAGACTGCGGACATGATACAGGAGATGGTCAGAGACTGCAGACATGGTACAGGAGATGGTCAGAAATTGCAGATATACTACAGGAGATGGTCAGAGAATGCAAACATGATACATGAGATGGTCAAAGACTGCAGACATACTACAGGAGATGGTCAGAGACTGCAGACATGATACAGGAGATGGTCACAGACTGCAGATATACTACAGGAGATGGTCAGAAACTGCATACATACTACAGGAGATGGTCAGAGACTGCAGGCATAGTACAGGAGATAAAAAAGAAGGGGATATTTGCGCTAACCACTATATAATAATAAATATATACAAAAATATATATGTGCACAAATGATATGACTAAATAAACCGTGATTAAATGCTGCACCTCTATAGGTCAAATACCAAAACCTAAAAACAATATTAAGAAAGAAAAAGATGCGCAAAGAAACCGCTACAAATAACGATAAATATTGCTGTGAACAGATTCTCTAAAACATAATAATGTGAAAAATTGAAAGGTGTATCAAAAACAAATAGTCCATGTGATATAAAAAATAAATGAATAAAACCAAAAGTGAATTCATCAAAAACAGAAAATCCCAAAATGATTCTTCAAAATTTAGGAGATGTAAAAGTCCTTCACTTAATCTCAGAAAGCAGGACACATATTCATTTGAATCATCTGGAATACGGAGCATAAAGTGCAAATACAAACTGCTTACCAGATCTGTTGGATCTCAAATGATAGAGATCAGAAGCGCTTGTGCATTAGCCTGCCGGCAGGTGAACTCACAGTAATTGAAAGCAGAGAGGAATCCACCTATTTATCCAGGAATCAGCAAGGAAAAAACTTCACTCTCCAGGACACTGTCATAAAAGCCAGGATCTGGGTATTCTCATGAAAGGAGGAATACAAGAGGGCTTCATGGCGCAGTATGTTCCAGTAAAAGTATTTATTTAAAAAACAAATCATACAAGGAAAAAGTCCATAAATACAAGTAAGAAGGTAGGTAAGGTAGGAAAGTAGGTTTGAATCAGCCACGGTGTTTACCAGTCAGCTGTTCAGCGTGGTGATGTCTCAACAGCTGACTGGTAGACACCGTGGCTGATTCAAACCTACTCCAAGAGACTGTCAGAGACTCCAGACATGCTCCAAGAGACTGTCAGAGACTGCGGACATGCTCCAAGAGACTGTCAGAGACTGCAGACATGATAAAAGAGAAATGATACAGGAGAAGGTCGGAGACTGCAGACATGCTCCAAGAGACTGTCAGAGACTGCAGATATGCTCCAAGAGACTGTCAGAGACTATGAACATGCTACAGGGGTTGTTGGAGACTGGGGGCATGCTTCAGCAGTCAGTCATAGACTGGAGACATGGTACAGTGCCTTGCAAAAATATTCACCCCCCTTGGCATTTTTCGTGTTTTGTTACATTACACCCTTTAGTTTAATGTTTTTTTTATTCTGAATTATATGTGATGGATCAGAACACAATAGTCTAAGTTGGTGAAGTAAAATTAGAAAAATATATACATAAAACTAATTTTCAGAAATAAAAAACTGATAATTGGCACATGCGTATGTATTCACCCTCTTTGTTACGAAGCCCATAAAAAGTTCTGGTGCAACCAATTACCTTTAGAAGTCACATAATTAATAAAATGATGTCCACCTGTGTGCAATCTAAGTGTCACATGATCTGTCATTACATATACACACCTTTTTGAAAGGCCCCAGAGGCTGCAACACCTAAGCATGAGGCGCCACTAACAAAATGCCATGAAGACCAAGGAACTTTCCAAACAAGTAAGGGACAATGTTGTAGAGAAGTCAGGGTTAGGTTATAAAAAAATATCCAAATCTTTGATGATCCCTAGGAGAACCATCAAATCTATCATAACCAAAAGCAAAGAACATGGCACAACAGCAAACCTGCCAAGAGACGGCCGCATACCAAAACTCACGGACCGGGCAAGTTTGATTAAAGTTTTGCTGAAGTCAAGTGGGCATCCCATAACCTCCCCATCCCTATCCAAGTTATTCACCCTTAAATAAACAACAAAAACATAGTCACGAACTGTTCTCTGACTCTGGGTGCTTGTGAAAATTTGGTGTGCCTGGCTGTGCAGAAGTGGGGGATCCATGTTCATCGGCAATCTCTACGGGATTACATAATACAGAATACATAAAGCCTGAGTATAACTTGCCACTACATTATAAATAGCACAGAATAACCTCATATTAATCCATCTTACATTACAACCCCCTATGACTAATGCCTGAATGTGCATTATTGTGAAACTTTGTAAAATCAAGATTACTGAGAAAAAGGAAGATGCTTGAATGCCAAGTTGTTAATTATGATGACCTTCATTTGCATTGACATTTAATATCAAAATAAAAAAGTAGACTGTTATTTCAGGTTTCTATTGCATGGATTGTCCGTTCTTCTGAATTCTGAGTACGTTTTTCTCAAGCATTTGTGGCCTTCCAATTATGTCCCTTAATTTTCCTGGCAATGTTGTAATACAGCATGCTAGCCTTAGACAAGTTAACCATTAAGCCCCTCAGACACTTAGATTTAGTAGTGATGATATGGGAAGCTTTGCTGTATTCAAGGTATTTCGAACGCAATTAAACTCTCTCAATCAACATGAACTATTTTAACTCTTATGCCCCGTACACACGGTCGGATTTTCCGACGGAAAATGTGTGATAGGATCTTGTTGTCGGAAATTCCGACCGTGTGTAGGCTCCATCGCACATTTTCCATCGGATTTTCCGACACACAAAGTTTGAGAGCAGGATATAAAATTTTCCGACAACAAAATCCGTTGTCGGAAATTCCGATCGTGTGTACACAAATCCGACGGACAAAGTGCCACGCATGCTCAGAATAAATAAAGAGATGAAAGCTATTGGCCACTGCCCCGTTTATAGTCCCGACGTACGTGTTTTACGTCACCGCATTTAGAACGATCGGATTTTCCGACAACTTTGTGTGACCGTGTGTATGCAAGACAAGTTTGAGCCAACATCCGTCGGAAAAATTCTAGGATTTTGTTGTCGGAATGTCCGAACAAAGTCCGACCGTGTGTACGGGGCATTATGCTGCCAACCTTAGTACATAGATCACTCGTGTGATGGTGGCAGTGAGCAGCCTCACTTAGCAACAACCTGGGAGTATTCAAGTCAGGCTTTGGGAGTTATGTAAATGGCCTACACCTATAGCAAGGGCTTTATTCAACTTTATTCAGAGCTGCACAGTTTGTTTATGTACAAACAACCCTTACCTTTATAGGCAGTTTTATGTAAAGGTTTACTAACCCTTTAATGAATGATTAGGTAGGCGGGCCCATGCAAATTATCACCATGCATCTGCTGTCAATCACAAATGTATAGCACAACTGTTTCATAGAAATACAGCTCACAAGGTCATTTATCCAACCTCCTTACAATTGTTAATTCATCACATCAAAGTACAGCGTAAGGCTATGCTAGTAACAAGGGAAACCTTAAGACAAGGTGGACCAAAATGGCTATATATTTTATAGTGCAAACTATACAGCAGAGCTCAAATTTTCAAGTCTTTCTGAGCTACTAGCCAGGCCTCAAGGGTCACTCGCCACCAGTTGTCCCATCCAACCCCTACCCTGCCCCTCCCCTGTAATATTTATTTTTATAACCTAATTATGCTTAAAACCTTTAACAACAACTTTATCAGTGACCATCAGTGCAGCCTCACCTGTGCTCATCAGTGCAGCCTCACCTTTGCTCATCAGTGCAGCCTCACCTGTGCCCTTCAATGCAGCCTCAGATGTGCCCAATAATGCAGCCTCACCTGTGCCCATCAATGCAGTCTCACCTGTGCCGCTCAATGCAGTTACACCTGTGCCCAACAATGCAGACTACCTGTATCCATCAATGCTGATTTACCTGTGCCCAACAATGAAGCCTACCTGTGCCCAACAATGCAGCCTACCTGTGTCCATCAATGCTGTTTCACCTGTGCCTATCAATGCAGCCTACCTGTGTCCATCAATGTAGCCTCACCTGTGCCCAACAATGCAGCCTACCTGTGCACATCAATGCTGCTTCACCTGTGCCCAACAATGCAGCCTATCTGTGTCCATCAATGCAGTCTACCTGTGTCAATCAATGCAGCCTCACCTGTGCCCAACAATGCAGCCTACCTGTGCCCATCAATGCAGCCTACCTGTCCATCAATACTGCTTCACATGTGCCCATCAATGCAGTGTACCTGTGTCTATCAATGCAGCCTACTCGTGTCCATCAATGCAGCCTACCTGTGTCCATCAATGCTGTTTCACCTGTGCTCATCAATGCAGCCTACCTGTGTCCATCAATGCAGCCTCACCTGTGCCAAACAATGCAGCCTACCTGTGACCATCAATGCAGCCTCACCTGTGCCCAACAATTTAGCCTACCTGTGTCCATCAATGCAGCCTACCTGTGTCCATTAATACTGCTTTGCCTTTGCCCATCAATGCTGCTTCACCTTTGCCCATCAATGCAGCCTACCTGTGTCCATCAATGCTGCTTCACCTGTGCCCATCAATGCCGCTTCGCCTGTGCAGGGGAAGAGAAGAGATAAAGAGGATTCCCGGCTGGATCATCACAGAGCAGGGAACATCGCTGTAACAGTTTTCATTTAAATTGCCATGTGTTCCCCACGCTCGCTGTCACATACAGCCCCACCTCCTGGCCGGGGTACTTTGATATACATCACACATCTCGGGATTGGAAGGGTGTTCTGTTTATCAAAGTAATCGGGCCGGAAGGGGGGGGCTGTATGCGTCATTGAGTGCGGAGAACACACGGCAATTCAAATCAAAGCTGTTACAGCTATGTTCCTCACTCTCTGATGATCTGGCTGGCTCTCACTTCTCTGTTCCCCTCGGCGATCACTGGGAGAACTGCTCTCTTTCAACCCTGCCTGCCGGCGGTGCTCGATCCCCCCTCTCCCAGGCAGCCCATGCTCGCCAGCTATCATTTTCCACTCGCAAAATGAGAGTAGGCGAGTGGAAAATTTGAGGGCTGCTCTACAGTACAATGTGTAAATAATACTTTGCCAAAACATAGTATGAACTGAACGAGAGAGATCAAATGATTCCCCCATCCATTCAAACAATGTGGTTGAAGAAATCTCCTCTGCCAGCTTTGTATTAAAACAGCTGTAACACTTGTGGTTTCCTGAACATAAGAATGGTGATAGCATCTGATAGCGTACAGGCACTGTTCAGCCGACAATTTTCCACCCGGCTCAGTCGATTTTTAGATTTATTTTTGTTGAGCTGGGTGGTGCCAGCAAGGCCAACCATGGCTTGAATTTTAGTTCCCTGCTGAAATTCTAGCCATGTATGGCAAGCTTTAGAAGACTATTGGGGCCTATTTAAAAGTATGATTATACTTACCTACGACCTCTTCCTGAGTGCTTCTGTTGTGAGAACTGAAATGTTCGCAGCCATACGGACACACAGAAACAATGAGTTAATTTTGACCATCAGTGCTTACTGAATAACAAGATATATAAGAACCTCCAATATGTTCCCCTCCAGTAGTAACACAGCACAAGATTGCAGGGAGGGAGGGGGGAGAGGTGATCTTTCTTTCGGCACCGCAGCACCAGGGGAGGAAGTGGGAGCTGGGTGCCTCTAAAAACAGGGTACCCGCTCCCCCCCCCCCCAAAAGAAATTACATGCCACATGTGGCATGTCAGGGGGTCACCAGCACTGAAAGTGGAAGTTCCATTTTTGTGTGGAACTCCGCTTTAAATTTTTATCATTTTGTTCCCACAAATAGAGCTTCCTTTTGGTGGTATTTGATCACACTGGGTTTTTTATTTTTTACAAAAAAAAAAAAAAAATGAAAAAAGATCGAAAATGTAAAAAAAGAAAAAAAAAGTTTGTATTAGTTTCTGTCAGTAAATGTTGTAAATAAGTAATTTTTCTCCTTCAAAAAAATTACAAACATGTTATACTTACTTGCTCTGTGTAATCGATCTGCACAGAGCAGCCCCAGTCCTCCTCTTCTTGGGTCACCCACCGGCACTCCTGGCCCCTCCTCTTCTCCGAGTGCCACCTGAGGAAGCTGCTTAATATGGAGGCACTTGTGCATGCTCGCTCCTGAGTCCCACTTTGTGTGTTGATTAGGCCAGTCTCTCCTCAATGGCCGTGAGCTGTGATTGACAGCAGCAGGAGCCAATCAGGAGGCAGAGACGGGAAGAGCAGCTGCTCCCATGCACATCGCTGGATCGTGATCAGGCTTGGGTAAGTATTAGGGGAGGTTAAGGGGGGAGCTGCATACTGAAGGTTTTTTTACCTTCATTAATAGAATGCTTATATAAAACAAACACAAGAGGGAGCCTCCATAAAGGTGTATGGATTTATTAAAAATAATAAAAGACAATAAAACTGCAATTACTAGCTAAAAGTGGATCAAGGCTTGTCAGAAACCCATACAGACCTCCATAGGATAAGAGCTCTGCAGGCATGTGGCTGGCTGAAGCAGAGCTCTTTGTGAAAGTACAGCTGTCAGGCTCCAGGCTGGCTTACAGGGGTAGCAAGATGGCTGCAGCTCCAAACAGCACCTGTTTCGGATGGGTGATGGTGACAGGAAGTGGAAGGGGTGTGGCTACATGTTTCAAGACAACAGGACTGTCCCTTTATCAAATCACAAGACTTTTTTTTTCTAATGATGAAACCTGACATTTGTACTTCCACCAAGAACTCTGCTTCAGCCAGCTGCTTGCCTGCAGAGCTCTGCAGCCTCATGGTTATCCTATGGCGGTTTATATGGGATTATTGACAAGCCTTGATCAACTTTTAGCAAATAAGTGCTTTTTAAATAAATAGCTACACCTAGATGGAGGGCCCTCTTGTAGTTGTTTTATATAGTATTTGTTTTATATATGTGCATTAGGATCTCAAGACCTAATCTGAGAGGCGCTGCATCCACTTCACCTGGCCCTCTTATGCATCCACTTCCACTCTCCTGGCCCTCTTATTCATCTACTTCCACTCTCCTGGCCCTCTTATGCATCCACTTCCACTCTGCTGGCCGTCTTATTCATCCATTTCCACTCTCCTTGCCCTCTTATTCATCCACTTCCACTCTCCTGGCCCTCTTATTCATCCACTTCCACTCTCCTGGCCCTCTTATTCATCCACTTCCACTCTCCTGGCCCTCTTATGCACCCCGTTAAATGATGGCTGGGGTCTAGTCAGCACAGTAGCGTATTCATTTTCTTTTGTATGGTAAAAAACCTTCAGCCTTTAGAACCACTTTAATACAAGTAAAAAAGATGATAGAAAATGACAAATACATAAAGTACGTGAATTAAATTAGGGGTTGATTAACTAAAGACAAATAGTGTGTTCACTTTGCAAAGGCATTTCCCCATAGATTAGTGAATTAGCTGAAGCTCTGATGGCTTCCATCATCCAATCATGTGCATGCAAAAATACTGGTTTTTATGTTCCTTGCACTTGATTGAATATTCCTTGGATGGTTTAATGGTTGTACTGAAAGTTTTCGATAGAGGAAAAAAGGTACACCTGGAAACAATTGTACACACAAATTCATAACATTAACAATCATGAATGCAAGACCCATACAAATGGAATATTTATTATTTCAGACTATACATCAATGTACAGATTCACATGTATTCTGATGAAATAGAGGTTAAATTAGACTCAGTTCTGTGAACTGGATAATTATGAAGTATCTTGCTAAAGAATCAGTGTGTATATCATTTTCGATAGCTGGTAGAACAGGAAATTAATATAGATTTGCGGTATGGCTCTGAAGGAACGTTACCGGGTGCATCTAAAGTAAATATCTCCTAAACAGTGCACATTTAAGAAATATTTACAGTACCTATAGGTAAGGATTAAACATGGTAGTTTATTCCCACTTTAACCACTTACAGACCGGAAGATTTTCCCCCTTAATGACCAGGCCATTTTTTGTGATACGGCACTGCGTCGCTTTAACTGACAATTGCGCGATCGTGTTACGCTGTACCTAAACAAAATTGACGTTATTTTTTTCCCACAAATAGAGCTTTCATTTGGTGGTATTTGATCACCTCTGCGATTTTTAATTTCTTGCGCTATAAACAAAAAATGAGCGACAATTTTGAAAAAAAAAAAAAAAAACAATATTTTTTACTTTTTGCTATAATAAATATATTTATACCAATATGTATTCTTCTACATATTTGTGGTAAAAAAAAAACGCAATAAGTGTATATTGATTGGTGTGAGCAAAAGTTAAAAACAGGGGATAGATTTATGGCATATCTATTATTAATTTTTTTTTACTTTATAGCGGGACTGCGACATTGTGGTCAGACAGATTGGACTATAAAAATGCATGGATTACTGTATGAATGTCACTGGCAGGGAAGGGGTTAACACTGGGGGGCGATCAAAGGGTTAAATGTGTTCCCTGGGAGGTGTTCCTAACTGTGGGGGGGATGGGACTGACTGGAGAAGGAGAGAGATCGCTGTTCCTAATTACTAGGAACAGCAGAGCTCTCTTTCCACCCCTGTCAGAACGGGGATCTATCTGTTTACATACACAGATCCCAGTTCTGGCTCTTTTCCGCGATCGCGGGTGGTGTGCACGCGCCTGCTATGGCTTTTAAAGGAGCTGATGTACCAGTACGGCTATTTGCGGGAAGGAGCCGACCTGCCGCAGTATAATTACGGTGGCCGGTCGGCAAGTGGTTAACGTAAAAAGACTTTCTATGATCAGCTCCCCTCACCTCCCCCCCCGAATGCTCTCTCTCCCTCCCTCCACCCCCAGGACATGGAGGCAGCAGCGGGAGCCATTGACTGTTGTCAATCAAATCCTGAAAGGAGGGAGCTTGGGGGAGGATTCAGCCATGTTCCATGCTGTGTTTTTCTATGGACGCACACAGCCTGGCTTCGTAGTGAGCCCACATGTGCGCCCCCATAGCAAGCATCTTGCTATGGCACCAAACGCAAAAGAGGAGGAACCTAGAGTGCCTAGAGTGCTGGGATCCCAGAAGAAGATGTACAGGATTGCTCTGTGCAATACCATTGCACAGAGCAGATAAGTATACCATGTTTATTATTTTAAGAAAAAGAATCGAAGCCTTTACAACTGCTTTAACCTATTTCTTCTGATCTGTGTAACCTTAAAAAATAAGCAAAGAATTCTTCATAGATACATGTCCACACATACTAATGCGTCAATTCTTTTTAAACACTAATACATTCCTCTCCTCCCACACATCTTCCATCCCACATGTCACAAGAAACCAGAGAAGTGTTATGTTTCCCTCCCACACAGGCTGCTGTGAAAACATGAAGATGAATAAGTAAATATCAAATAATGTGCTCAATGTTAAGCAATAAAATTCACTGTGCAAATATTTTATTGTAAATTGCTGCTCAGTACTAGATGAACGGGTAAATGTCTTCTTTTTTTTTGCTTGAATGTATTTTTATTAGAACATATGAGGGGTTCAATACAGTGAAGTGTCATTTGGCTCTCACACACAAAATGACTAAATACTTTGTCAACTGATAGACACCCTCAAAAATATAGGCTAAATCCGGTGTGATAGCCATTAAGAAAAGCATATAACATTATATGAGGTTTTAGCAATATTCCGGTAGTATACAGTCCATCAATATTTAAAGAGTGATCAAGATCTCATGTTATACTACAGCAAGATCAATCCACCAAGGTCACGGGCCTAGTGGGTAAAGCCCCGTACACACAATTGGACTTTCCGATGGGAAATGTTGGATGTCAGGCTGTTGGCAGACAATCCGACCGTGTGTACGCTCCATCGGACAATTGTTGTCGAACTTTCCACCAACAAATGTTGGCTAGCAAGTTTTCAAATTTTGCGGCAACAAATGTGTGTTGTTGGATTTTCCAAGCATGTGTACACAAGTCTGTCGGACAAAATTCCAAAGTACAAACACGCATGCTCGGAAGCAGAAGCGGTCGGTCTTGTAAACTAGCATTTGTAATGGAGAATTAACATTCGTGACGCGGCAAATTATGAAATCTCCAAATGCAGCGCACAATTCTCTTCTTCTTTAATGGGATAATAATGAAGCTGCTTTGCTGGTGATACTGATGGAGTTATTGCAAACACATTTCCAAAGGCTTTTTTTCTAGTGATATCAAGCATAATATTATTAGGTTTTTTTTTTTTTTTTAATTTGTGCAAGTTACCACAACACCATTATCGTGTAGTTTTTAAGAACAAAGATACAACTATGTTGGTGTCCCTTGTCAATTTTACATTGTATTTTTTTAAATGTAACTGCCTACTCCCAAATTGTCATTTGAAGTAAAACACATAGCCAAGTATTATTCTACACAATTTTTTTATTGTGCATTAAAAAAAAACAAAAACAAAAAAAAAAAATTAGACATGATATCTGCCAATAGAACTTAACCAAAAAGTGCATTCTATGCATCCAAAAATTTAGAAAATATACCAAATCAAATCATTATTCAACCAAAAAAATAATGTCAAAGCAATAACTCCAAGGCCAATAATAAATAACATGTTATCTCCTCCGATTCCGCAACATGGCTGGTTGATGAACGGCCGTTCAGAAACGAACTGAAAAGCACGAAATGAAAAGCGCAAACTGAAAAGTGTTAAATAAAAAACGCGAAAAGAAAAGGGCGAATCAACACTCACCAAACTTCTACTAACACTAAATTAGCAGAAGGAGCCCAAAGGGTGGTGCTAAAGAGCTGAAAAACCAAGTAGTACATCACTAGGTTTGTAATTGTTGGCCAACATTTGTGTGACCATGTGTATGCAAGACAAGTTTGAGCCAACACCCTTTGGACAAAATTCCATGGTTTTGTTGGCCAACAATCCGATCGTGTGTACAAGGCATAAGAGTGCAGTATCCAGGTCTTGACACCATACACAAGGTAGGTACTGTAGCCCATGAGGGTTAGAGGAAAAACAGAATATGAAGAATGGAGAAAGGAAAGTGTGTTTCACCCAAGTAGGCAGAAGAAAGAGAGGAAAAGTAAGAGTTGGCATTGGAAGGGATATAGGGGAACAGGAGAAAGCAGGACAACATCTGGGCATCCCTACAAGAGGCATCTTGCAAGGTGGTCCTAAAGTGACTGTAAAGGCCTTTTTTAAAATTTTTTTAAATTAACAAACATGTCATATTTACCTCGACTGTGCAGCTCATTTTGCACAGAGTGGCCCCGAACCTGCTCTTCTGGGGTCCCCCGGCGGCACTCGCGGCTCCTCCCCACATCTGATAACCCCCTAGGAGAAGCGCTTCCCCAAGGGGGTTACCTTGCGGGTGTTCTTCCGAGTCCATTAGTTGCATCCATAGACACGAATGCCGGACTCGGCCCTGCCCTCCCAGCGCCCGTATCATTGGATTTGATTGACAGCAGCGGGAGCCAATGGCTGCGCTGCTATCAATCTATCCAATCAAGACCTGGGAGCCTGTGGAGAGAAAGACAGCGTGTCCCCGCCGACTGAATGAAAGGAGTTCAGGTAAGTAAAATGGGGGGGCTGGGGGGGGGGGGGGCTCGGGGGGGCTGCCATGTGTTTTTTCAACTTAATGCATAGGATGCATTAAGGTGAAAAAAACACAAACCTTTACAACCCCTTTAAACCAAAGCAAAGCCAGGGGTTCTTTGCTCATTCATAGGTAGTTAGAGCATTATTCACCCTGGCTGTGGGGGATTCTATAAGGCTAACTTCTCAAATATGAGAATGTAAGTCAATTGTGGTTGGCCCATGTGTCCACCCCCAGTGAGAGGCAATTGGGCATCTTGTGGCCGTTAATGTGTCAGGAGTAATTTTATGGTATCTTTAGACACACTGGGATTTATTTGCAAAGAATATCCAATCACATGCAAGGCAAAAAAAAAAACCACAGCATTTTTGCTTGCACATGATTGAATGAGGGATATCAGCTGTGCTTATTTTCATTAATTAAGCCCTGGGGAAAATTCCCCATGCAAAAAAAACCTCTTAAAAAGTGAACAGTCTGTTTGTCTTCACTAAATCAACTCCATTGGGTGGTGGGAGACTGAGTAAGTATGTAGCTGGGTTGAATGTGAGTGCTAATAGGGCAAGCTGCACACCAAATGTATCTGCCCCAATGGTGTTTAATTCTAAACATGTGCAGAACAAAAAAAAATTGTCATTATTTACATAAATTTGTTTAGTTAAATTCATTTAACCCATTAAATTTGTTTCCGAAATTAGGTTTGTTTATTTGTATTCAAATCGATTAGAAATTTTGGAATTCGAATTCGAATCGCTTCAAATAGTTTTCAAATCAATTTCGAATAGTTTTCCAATTTCCAAAGAAAATAAAATAGAATAGAAAATAAAGGAATAGAATAGAAAAATATATAATAGAGAAAAAAAGAATATAACATAAAATAAAAATAATAGAATGTAATAGTAAAACAGAGCAAAATAGAATAGAAAATAAAAAAACAGAATAAAATGGAATAGAATAGAAACAAACAGAATAGAATAAAAAAAAGAATAGAACAAATAGAAAGAATATGTAATCGAGTGAAACTCACCCACCCGGGTGGAGAGGAAGTGCTCCTAGCCCAAAATATGATTAATTTGAAAAATTGCTCCCAAGGGCTTATAGGCAGCTAGAAAAAGTTGGACTGAATAGAATATATCAAAAAAAGTTCTTTAAAAAATGTAAAGAACTTTTCTTGATATATTCTATTCAGTCCAACATTTTATAGCTGCCTATAGGCCTTAGGGAGCAATATTTCAAATTAAATAGAAAGAATATAACCATCTTTGGAAATTCAAATAAAAAAGAATAGAATAGAAAATAATATAATTAAAAACAATAGAATAGAATAGAAATTCAAATTTGAATAGAATTGAAAGGAATAGATTAGAATAGAATAGAAATTCGAATTTGAATAGAATAGAAAGGAATAGATTAGAATAGACTAGAAAATAACAGAATAGTAAAGAAAATGATATAGAATATAGTATAGAAAAAAACAACAGAATAGAAAAGATATAAAAAGAATATAACTATCTTCCTATTCTAATCTATTCTTTTCTATTCTATTAAAATTCGAATTGATTTTATTTGAAGTTTGGGAAATGGTTATATTCTTTCTATTCTATTCTATAGCTTTTTTAATTCTATTCTTTTTCTATTTGTTTATTCTATCCTATTCTTTTCTTTTCTATTCTATTATTTTATTTTCTATTCTATTATTTTCTATTAAAATTCAAATTTATTCTATTTAAAATTTCGGAAGATGGTTATATTCTAATCTATTCAATACTATTCTGTTATTTTCTATTCTGTTCTAATTTATTCTTTTCTATTCTATTCAAATTTGAATTGATTCTATTTGAATTTTGGGAAATGGTTATATTCGTTCCATTTTATTCTATTCAATTATTTTTTTTCTATTCTTTTATTTTCTATTTTGTTCTGTTCTACTCTATTATTTTTTGCTATTCTTTTAATTTCTGTTATATTCTTTTCTATTCTATTCTATTTGTTTCTATTATATTGCTTTATTTTTTATACTGTTTGGAAAACTGGAAAACTATTCGAATTAGAAAACTTTGCAAATTCGAATTTGAAAACTCTTTGAGAACTAGTCACCCCATTGGAAGATTTCCCCTCTATTACTTTTCTGGGGACAACCCAAAATGTGGGATTTTCTTTTACTTTCAGTGATAATGGTAAACAGGACAACTAGAGAGGATGAATTTCTCTAAAAGGGGCACAGACAGCAATATAAACTGACAACGAATCTCTCTCTACTCTATATAAAACTAAAAAAGGCTTTGCTTTTAGTTATACCTTAAGTATATTACAGAAGAAAAATAGGCAACTGCTGCCCCCTAGGGATCAGAGCAGTTCATTTGCTGCATTATTTATATACAGTACCTTAAAAATGGTATTCATACCCCTTGACATTTTCCACATTTTGTCATGTTACAACCAAACATTTTAATATATTTTATTGGGATTTTATGTGATAGACCAACACAAAGTGGCACATAATTGTGAAGTGGAAGGAAAATGATAAATGGTTTTCAAAATGTTTTACAAATAAATATGTGAAAAGTGTGGTGTGCATTTGTATTCATCCCCCCTGAGTCAATACTTTCTAGAACCCCCTTCCATTGCAATTACAGCTGCAAGTCTTTTTTGGGGATGTCTCTACCAGCTTTGCACATCTAGAGAGTGAAATTGTTGCCCATTCTTCTTTGCAAAATAGCTCATGCTCTGTCAGATTGGATGGAGAGTGTCTGTGAACAGCAATTTTCAACTCTTGCCACAGATTCTCAATTGAATTTAGGTCTGGACTTTGCCTGGGCCATTCTAACACATGAATATGCTTGGATTTAAACCATTCCATTGTAGCTCTGGCTGTATGTTTAGGGTCATTGTCCTGCTGGAAGGTGAACCTCCGCCCCAGTCTCAAGTCTTTTGCAGACTCTGAAGCCGCGTACACACGAGCGGAATGTCCGACAGAAAAAGTCAGACGGAAGCTTTTTATCGTCTATTCCGATCGTGTGTATGCCTCATCAGACTTTTCTTTTTGAAAATTCTGATGGACCTAGAAATGGAACATGTTCTAAATATTTCCGACAGAAAACCAATTCCTATCAGTAAAAACCGCTCGTCTGTATGCTGTTCCGACGGACCAAAAACGACGCATGCTCTGAAGCAAGTACGAGACGGAAGCTATTGGCTACTGGCTATTGAACTTCCTTTTTCTAGTCCCGTCGTACGTGTTGTACGTCACCGCCTTCTGGACAGTCGGACTTTGGTGTGACTGTGTGTATGCAAGACCAATTGAGCATAATTCCATCGGAGTTCCGTCAGAGAAACCTTCGGAGTTTATTCCGACGGCAAAACCGGTCGTGTGTACGCGGCTTGACAGGTTTTCTTCGAAGATTGCCCTGCATTTGGCTCCATCCATCTTTTCATAAACTCTGACCAGCTTCCCTGTCCCTGTTGAAGAAAAGCATCCCCACAACATGATACTGCCACCGCCATGTTTAACGATGGGGATGGTGTGTTCAGGGTGATGTGCAGTGTAAGTTTTGCTTTTAGGCCAAAAAGTAACATTTTGGTCTCATCAGACCAGAGCATCTTCTTCACGTTTGCTGTGTCCCACACATGGCTTCTCACAAACTGCAAACGGGACTTCTTATGGCTTTCTTTCAACTTTCTTTCTCCCCAATGGGACAAAGATGGAAAAAAAATTAACTGATGGGGGTTACTCCAAAATGAAAAAAAAAAAAAAAAAGTTTTGCCTATACATCTACTTTAATAATAGGAGTGTTACCAAAGAAAAAAAACCCTTTACCTTAGTCCTGGCTTTTAATGCCTCAGGGAGGTGCGGGTAACATCACTCTGCCTCACTGCTGCCTCCTGGGCACTCAAAATCTTGCAATGCACTCCTGCAATAAGCTCAAGCTATACCAGGAGGTAGTAATGTAGTAACATCTTTTAATTGTACAGTATCTACAGTGTATATATTTTTTTTGTTTTTGCAGCTAGTTCTGCTTGGGCAGCGGGTGGCCGGCAGAAAAACAAGCCTTCCACTTTTCATGGAAGATGTGTTTTAATGGTTTGCCGATCGCCTACCGGCTGCGCTGTCTTTTGCTACAGCACAAGCCAATCAGCGGGTCCTGGCCAATGATTTAGGGAGCGAGCGCCAGCCACCCCGACTGTGTTGTCATTCGCTACAGCACAAGCCAATCAGCGGGTCCCGAATAATGATTTATGGTGGAACCAACTGATCGGCTGAACGAATGGCAAAAGACAGCTCTGTGTTGGTAAACAACACAGGGCTCTCTACAGACAGTAGTTATGTGCTGGGAGTAAAAACCGGCACATTGTTCAGTAAAAACAGTACACACATTAAACATTGTAGGCACACGGGTAACCACTTAGCTGCCTCTAAATGTTAACCCCTTCCCAGCCAGTGTCATTAGTACGGTGACAGTGTATATTATTAGCACTGATCACTGTATTAGTGTCACTGGTGATGTCAGTGTCAGTTAGTCAGTCCCCCCCCCCCAGCATCAGTTAGTGTCAGATTGTCTGCCGCACTATCACAGTCTCACTATAAGTCTGTAATCTCCATCATTACTAGTATACAAAAATAAATAAATAAAAATTCCAGTATATATCCTATTGTATGTAGACGCTTTAACTTTCTCGCAAACCAACCATTATACACTTATTGGAATTTTTTTACCAAAGACATGCAGTACATTTTGGCCTAAATTTATGAAGAAATTCAATTTTTTTTTTGATTGGATATGTTTTATAGCAGAAAGTAAAACATATTGTTTTTTTTTCAACATTTACAATCTTTTTTCTATTTTTATAATAAAAAAACTCACTCAAATCAAATACGACCAAAAGAAAGCACTGTTTGTGTGAAAAAAATTATATAAACTTGGTTTAGGTACAACTTTGCCTGGTCATGAAGGAGTAAAACTTTCCAGAGCTGAAGTGGTTAAAATAACTCTACATTATTGATATTGTGATACACAAAGGGTGGGCATAATAATGTGAACTCCAGTATTATATGGCTTATTAAGGCTCTTATTACAGGGCTACCCTAAAAAAAGTTGTGATTATCTGTTGTTAGTCTATGCTCTATAAGTTGTATTCCAGTCTATCGTCATTTGGGTTCAGCAGCGGTTAGTGTGAGTGCTCAGTAAAATTGGTGATTTGTCTGATACAATGAGGACAAATCATTGGTGCCTGTTTAGCTGGAGCATTTGTTCATACAAAAGCCATATTGTTTAATATCTCCATGGTTATGACTGCATACACAAAGCATGGTAAGAAGAATATTTTACTGCGTAGTAACCCAACACCAACACATGAGTGTGAATGGGTCTTTATGTGTTACGGGGTACTGATGATGACGAATTTCCCAAATCTTCCCAGTTTTCTATTGTGCTGTCATCTGGGCTGCCTAACATGTTATGTTTCTATACAAAGAGAAGGCAGCACAGCATTAGAGAATCTGATATGCATATGATCAGCTCTCCCAAAGGAAAGAAACAAATACAGTGGAACCTCGGATTGCGAAGAACTTGGTTTACAAGCGTTTCGCAATACGAGCTATTTTTTAAACAAAAATTCTGTCTTGATTTCCAAGCGTTGTCTCGAAAGACGAGTAGGATTCAAGCTGCTGGGGTGTGCAGTACCGCGTTTGGCCAGAGGAGCGGGGGCGCCGGTGACGCTCGGAGACCCGAGTGTCTCCGGTGCCCCCCGCACCTCTGGCCACATGCGGTACTGCATACACCAGCGTCCCCGCACCCCTGGCCACATACAGTACTGCATACGCCAGCAGTCACTGTGGAATGAATTAGCAGAGTTTCCAATGATTCCCTATGGGGAAACTCGCATTGATAGACGAGTGCTTTGGATTACAAGCATGCTTGTGGAACGGTTTATCTTCATAATCCAAGGTACTACTGTATATACACTATATTACCATAAGTATTGGACCACCTGCCTTTACACGCACAAGAACTTTAATGGCATCCCAGTCTTAGTCCGTAGGGTTCAATATTGAGTTGGCCCACCCTTTGCAGCTATAACAGCTTCAACTCTTCTGGGAAGGCTGTCCACAAGGTTTAGGAGTGTGTCTATGGGAATGTTTGACCATTCTTCCAGAAGCGCATTTGTCAAGTCAGGCAATTATGTTGGATGAGAAGGCCTGGCTCACAGTCTCCACTCTAATTCATCCCAAAGGTGTTCTATCAGGTTGAGGTCAGGCCAGTCAAGTTCCTCCACCCCAAACTCACTCATTCATGTCTTTATGGACCTTTCCTTGTGCACTGGTGTTCACTCATGTTGGAACAGGAAGGGACCATCCCCAAACTGTTCCCACAAAGTTGGGAGCATGAAATTGTCCAAAATGTCTTGGTATACTGACGCCGTAAGGGTTCCCTTCACTGGAACTAAGGGGACATGCCAACCCCTGAAAAACAACCCCACACCATAATCCCCCCTCCACCAAATGATTTGGACCAGGATATAGATTATTCATCGTATCAGAGATATCCATCTTGGAGTGCAATGGTGATGGCTGACAGGAGGACACTAGGAATCGCCATGTAAGAGATGAACTCTGCTTGTTTATAATTACCGCAGACAGAGTTTTGGGAAAGCTGTTTCATTTTTGAAGCTTTGCATCCTGGGATTTGGCTGAACACTGTCACAAATGTGCTTTAGGCAACATCTTTTCCTGTTCTGTGAAATTTGTTTACATTTCTCAAACTCCCAAGGGACTAATATTCTGGCCTAAAGGCTTCGGTTACTTTACTTCTAACCTTTTTAATTCATGTTTAAAGAATAGCATGTGATGCTGCATGTTGTTTATTTTACATGTCACACTGTTTAAAGACAATACTTTTAACATAACATATGGTATATTTAAATCAATAGAGAACTAAACCTTGTCCTGTTATGAAACCTTGATATATTATTGATTGTATAACCAGCAGCAAGAACTTATATTCTGAAACAAAGAATAAAAATCAGGAAAGCTGTACCCTTCTTAAAGAGAACCAGTCACGTATGGTCATTTGATAATCGGAATCTTGACATATCATATCGATATTCTCTCCTCGTCATATCAGAATTGCTAAACTGTAAAGATGCCATGTCTCCAGAATGAGCTCAGTGCTAGTTGTAGATCCTCAAAACCTTTTTATTTAACCAAAGTGGTGTCAGGATTACAAGAAAAATGGGTGAACACTGTGGGGTTGATTTACTAAAGGGAATTAGACTATGCACATTGTAAAGTGCAGTTGCTTCAGAGCAGGCTTTCTCAAGCTTTTAACCCTAGAGGAACCTCAAAAATAATTGATTTCTCGAGGAACCCTTACTAAAGCCAATTCATCAGGACTCAATAGGAACAATGCCCCTCATATTGGTGGTCGATAGGTAGAATGTCCCCCTTAAAGTGGTGTTCAGAATGCCACCCTTAAAGACAGCTAAAACGATATTTGGTGTCATGCTGCTGGCTTTGCTAAGTGGTGCTGAACCTTCAACTTTGTAGGCAACATCAAATAGGTGGTTCATCAGCCACAGGTTAAGGAACCCTTAGCAACCTCTGGAGGAACCCCAGGGTTCCATGGAACCTTGGTTGAGAATGGCCGCTCCAGAGCTTGGTAAATGAGCAGAAGATTTGCTGATTTCCAACATCCAATCATGGTTTTTTTTAAATTTCCTTGCACGTGATTGGGCATTATTTGCAAAGTGAAGGTTTACCTCATTTACTAAGCTCTGGAGTGACTGCACTTGCAGAGTGCAACTGCAAAGTCCACACTTTATTTGCTTTTAGTAAATCAACCCCTTAGTCAACTGACAGCTTTACCCTACTCCAGCAGCCCAAAGTGTGTGTCAGTTATCGCTCTTGGCTGGCTGACACAGGTCAACTTCTTTGAGGGGCTTACAGCCTGAAACTGGGCTGACATTTCTGCTCTTAACAGCAAAAGAAAAAAAAAACAAAACATGCACATCGATCCCTGAGAAGGGAAGGACTATTTAAAATTGTCTATTTATTTTTGAAAAATTGCAGGATGAATGCTACAAGCATACATTCACCCATAACAAATATTTCTTGTGTTTTGTGTAATCATTTTTTTTTTTTTTTTGGGTTGCACCAATACCATTTTTTTTATTGGCGAGTCTAAGGACCGATACTTTTGGTCAATTACTTGGCAATACCAAGTAGTGAAACTTTGCAGTGCGATTTGCGTCAATACAAAAAAAAGTTTTGTAAAAGAATTGCATGCAATTTGAACAGGAATTCATTGTGATTCCATGCAATTTCACCCACTGCGCCTGTGTGTGTTTAGAAAGGGAAAAGCACCATCTAGTGGGCAGTTTATTAAAAAATTTGAACTTACAGTACATATCTGACCAAATGCAAAATCTGCACAGGTGTCTCGGTCCCGCCAAGAACAGCTAATCACGGTCGCTGGAGGTGTTCACAGGGCTGGGGGAGAAGTTCCGGGACCCCGTGGGTATAGGGTGCAGTGATGTCAGCTTGGGGGCAGACTGCCTTCACATCTCCTCCAGACCTGTGAGCACCTTGCACCGCATTCCTGTTCTTTGCAGTGCCCATTCATTTTGTATTGACGCAAATCACACCACATAGTATCAGGAGCATTTGCGCAAGTACCGATACGCAAATGCCTGGTCACGATACCGGAACCGGTATCGGGGCATCCCTAGTTTTTTTCCTATGATCGTCAGCTCCCTCCAGAGGCCATAATGCAGTATTTTCTTGAATGACATATTCCAGGTAAATACCGCATTTTGGCCATTGGATGGAGTTAATGAAATAGGAAATATACCTATTAGACAAAATACAGGCAAAATTTGGTAAAGTGATTATAAAGGGCATTTTTTTTTTACCTGCTCTGTGCAGTGGTTTTGCACAGAGCAGCCCTGATACTCCTAGGGTCCTTTGTCAACGCTCCGGACTCCTCCTCCTCTCAGTGTGCCACCCTAGGAAGCCACTTCCTAGGGTGGCACATCTGTGGACTCGATCCTGAGTCAAACTGTCTGTGTTTATGGACTCGGCCCAGCCCCCCTCTCCCTCATCACAAGATTTGATTGACAGCAGCAGGAGCCAATGTTCCCCGTGAGGAGGGAGAGAGCCTCTGCTGTTGGGCACGGCGCTGGATCAAAATCAGGCTCAGGGGGCTGGCGGGGGAGCTGCACACAAAAGGTTTTTTACCTTAATGCAGAGAATTCTTAATGCCTTAAAGTGGTTCTTCTGTCTTTAGAACCACTTTAGGCCTGTACAAATAGACCCCAAGATAAAAAAAGGCCTCAAGGGGTATCTAAGCCCAAAAACAAAAAATGGAATATATTGCAGCTCACTAGCTCCTTAATGTAGTAGCTACATTAGTATATTATTTCAGACTTTCTTTTTACCTGGTAATCCTGCAAACAACCTACGTCCACTCATGTCTTCACTTTTTTTCTACACTGTATCTACAGGGACAGCCATGCTTCTTATACAAGCTGGATTACAAACACGTCAGCCTATGTTCATCTCCATCACATGATGGATTAATGGGACTAGTCACTTACACCATAATGGTTATTTTCTTTGTGTTTCTGTTCAGCTCACTGGAAATGACAGGGACACTGCATTTCTGTCAAGATCAACAGGCATCTTCTGTAGTAGCCGTAAATGTTCTTATCCCAAAAAAGAAAATGAATGCAGCTGCCACATCTGAAGACTGGTAAGCTGCAATTTATTAAATTTTTTTTTTTGGGGGGGGGGGGGGGTCTTATGACACACTTTACATTGTCTGTAAACACAAAAACTTTCATTAGAAAATGTACTTGGTAAACATAAAGGTCCTTGTTCAGGCACTTTATGATATGAAGGAGCAGCATTTTATAGTGATCTCCCAATTGTGCTGCTGTGTCAAGGGCTTCTGATGGATCAGTATTCTTCTTAGCAGATAAAGAAACTCATTTTTATTTTGCAGATGGTCAGACAAATTCTAGAAAAGCTGCAGTCCTGTGCAATAAGAGAATTCTCAGCATTTAGTCAGATTTCTATTTATTGGAAAAAGGTGAATAATGACTGGCTGCTGGTTACTGCATTTGTCCTAATAAATATGTCTACAGAAGCCATTCGCTTACCAGAGATGAATAGACTATGCAGATGATCTCAAGATCTTTTGATTGTGCTTTGGCTTCCGGGTGCCCTCTAGTGGCACAACACTATTTACCTTCTGTAATAGAGAGCGCTCACACCATTTCAAAACACTGAGATGTATTTAATTTTTTTTTAATAAAAAGCATGTTTATTACAAAAATAAACACTATTTTCTACAGTGTCAGTTCATTAATAAATATATTAACATACAGTTTAGTAGTCATTAAATTAACAACGCCTAATGCAAAAAAAAACACGGCACATACATAGGAAAAAATACAATTAACATTCCAGAAATTCAAATTAAAATACAAATGAAGATACAGTTAGACATTTAAGGAAATAAAAACAATTTTGTAAAAGTGAATCGCAATGATGACACAACCACAATACCATCAAGATCCTTCTATTTTTAGTATAACCATTTTAGATCCTTGAACACGTGAACCGCTTTAGTCTTCATTACACAAACTAGAAGTGTATTTACATAGGGCATTACCACGTTTTTAAAGCCCCACTCCAGGCTGTTATTAAATTTACCCATGCAGTGTGCCACCCCCCCCCTAAACGGCACTGCACAGGTTAAATGTTTGATTGGCTAAGGAGAAATGAATAAGTACAAATACTTACCTTATTCCTCATTCCCCAGGCTTCCTTTTCTCTGTGTGACCAGTCCCCCTTAGATGGTTCACTTCAATGCATGGACAGTTGCAGTTCCCTAATGACATCAGGTACAACGCAGGGCCAAAGGTTTTGCATTGTACAGGAGGATGGCGTGGACCCACCCACATTTTGGAGTGTCAGACATCACTGGCTGCTGCAGGAGGGAAGAATAAGGTATGTGTACGTATTCCTTTCCATCCTAGACAAATGAGCATTTAATAGTGCTAGGGTGGATCCCACCGCATGAAGACATTTAACAACCGCCTGAAGTTGGGCTTTAAAAATGAACTCCAGGCAAACCGCTAAATACACAGATGAATTACATATATGAAAGCTGTTTTACCTGCCAAAGGATTTGTATTTCTGTCCATTCAGTCCGTCCTGCCACACCTCATAGACCTATCTGGCAGGGGAGGATAGCTGATTTGTCTCTGCTACCATTTACTAACACTTGAAGGTGTCTTTCATGTCCCCAGCATATTTTCCTTTTGAAAATGATTGGCTTCCAGTGCTGTTCCTTCCCTCTCTTAGTCTGAAAGCTGCTGCATATGGGATTGCAGAGACTGGTACCAAGTCAAATTCAGGTACTTACACTGCTTGCTGTATATGTATGTATTATGAATACAGAACTGCATTAATTCATGTATTTTTATATATATGCCTGGAGTTCAAATTCAATAAACATAGCAGCCCCATGAATATTCACATAAATGGGTTCTGTGTTCCATGGAGGTCTAATCAACCCCCCTTTCACTTCTGCCGAAATGTGAAGCACATAATCTATGCTAGTATGAATCATGTCTTGAGAACCACCACTTTAGAAGATACACAGTTTTTACTTCAAACATGAGAGGAAAAGCAGACCCGGTCATTTATTGTCAGTTATTGTTGCTAATGTAAAAGAGTAAAGTTGTGAGCACTTCTCCCCAAACTGCAGCACCAAAGTGGTTGCTGGCAGACAAAAGAAAACCATCTACAATAAATATTAGACATCAAAATACTCAAAGTGCAGAAGACACTGGAAGATTTATCATGGATGCTACAGCCCGAAGATAAACTAAATTGACTAGACTGGACATAAAAGCTATCTGAGAATGCTCTGGTTGACTCCAAAGCTAAATGCACCCAAACAGAAAATGGGAACATAGTGAAGAGTTTACTGCCTAATACTAATGTAGCAAGTACAGTACAGTATATGCATATTGTAGAATGATGATGGAAAACAATGTGAGGACCAAATTAAATATAGCTATGATCCAACAGTGCACCACCATTACTGAAGAGGCCATCTGTTTCAGTCTCATATAGGCTATATCTATTGTACTCATTTATATAATGTTGATATTTTTAAACACAGCACTTTACAGACCACTGAACCGTTCCTACTAGTACCTGTCTTAGAAGGAAGCTCAACACTAGATGTCCCTTACATAGTTACAGAGACCCTTAAATTATTAAAGTAGAAAGCTTTTTAGGCAAAACTTTTTTAGTACATGAGGGCTATAAACCCTGTAATTTTTTTTTCCATCTGTTTCCCATTGGGGAGATTTCCCTTCACTTCATGTCCCATAGACAAAAGAGAAAGTGAGAAAATCTCTCCAAAGTGAGAAAAAACTTTGGTGGCTCATATTTGAAAAATTCCCCTCCATTATTGTTCTGGTAACCACGTAAAATGTGGGATTTTCTTTCACGTTTATTGATAATGGTTGCCAGGACAAATAGGGACCACTGATAGCAGTAAAAATATGACAGGTATATTATTCCCTCTCCACTTCAACTAAAACAAAACATTTTGCCTTCAGTTAAATTTTAATATCAATCCTTGTCCCAGAAAAGAACTCATAATCAAATCTACCCATCAATATTACACACACTGTTCTAGAAAGGAACCTCAGCATCAAATGTCCCTAACACAGATCCCTAACAGATACAGAGACGCTTGAACCAATCACATCAGTCATTATCCCAGAAAAATGGCAACTGATCGCACATAGGATGGTGATTAACTGTGACCAAAACTAAACCAAATAATGTAAGATGGCTTCAGCTCTGCTCTCCATCCGTAGGAGAGGTCCTTCAGACACGTTTTGCCCTCTAGTGGGCTTAATCGTTGAGGCCTCAACACTTAAGCCCACTAGGGTGGCAAACATATCTGAGGGACTTCTCCTGTGGGTAGAGAGCAGAGCTGAAGCAATCTTACATGACCTGGTTTAGTTTTGGTCACAGTGAGTCGGCATTCTGTGTGCCATCAGTTACGATTTTTCTGTAGTATATTGTAGCCTGACAAGCTGTTTTATCCGACCTGCACAAGTTCATTACATGTCATGTTGGCTGATATTGGTGATGGGAGCATTCGAGCGGTACTTTTTTTGTTTGTCTACAAATCCCTATCCCAGAACACAGTTCACAGTCTAATGTACCAACCGTGGTGTCACACAAACACTATCAAAAGAAACCAGAACATGAAAATGTGTAAACTGGTAGGAAAAAAAAAAAACAAGGCCACAGAGGTGCAAATGTCACTATATGTCTTCCTCCCCCAAGGGAAGACATACCACAACTCTACCTGCCTAAGCTAGGTTTTCAATATCAGTATATAAGCATGCTCTGTGCAGTAAATTAGTTGTTTACATTATTATATTTATATGCCAGAAAAATGTCAAATTCACGTGGGCCATGAAGCCAAACACAATTTAAATTAAAGGGAATTTAAAGTCTTTTCAAAGTTTTTTTTTTAGATAAACTTGTAAAAGATGAATATTTTAAAACTATAAGGTTAATGTAATTACATTTTCCCAGAAAAAATTATAATAATTTGTAATTTTGCATGCACATCGGGGAAGGGGTGCAATTTTTTTTTTTTTTTTTACATACAAGACTTTAGGGTTGGTTTACTAAAACTGGAGAGTGCAAAATCTGGTGCAGCTGTGCCTGGTAGCCAATCAGATTCTAACTTCAGCTTGTTTACTTAAGGCTGGCCATACACTATACAATTCTTAATTTGTATGCAATCAGGCCCTTGCACTACATAGTTGAAGGTAAATCTAAAGGAAATTGAATAAGAAAATTGTATATTGTGTGGCCCGCCTAAGCTTTGACAAAGAAACTGAAAGGTTAAGGCTAGCCATACATTATACAATTTTCTTCTACAACTTTCCCTTATGCCCCGTACACACGGTCGGACATTGATCCGACATTCCGACAACAAAATCCATGGATTTTTTCCGACGGATGTTGGCTCAAACTTGTCTTGCATACACACAGTCGCACAAAGTTGTCGGAAAATCCGATCGTCCTAAACGTGGTGACGTAAAACACGTACGTCGGGACTATAAATGGGGCAGTAGCCAATAGCTTTCATCTCTTAATTTATTCTGAGCATGCGTGGCACTTTGTGTGTTGGATTTGTGTACACACGATCGGAATTTCCAACAACGGATTTTGTTGTCGGAAAATTTTATAGCCTGCTCTCAAACTTTGTGTGTCGGAAATTCCGATGGAAAATGTGTGATGGAGCCTACACACAGTCGGAATTTCCAACAACAAGATCCTATCACACATTTTACATTGGAAAATCCTATCGTGTGTACAGGGCACAAGGTTTACCAAAACCATATAATATGAGGTAACACCTAAACACTTTAAATTTTGTATGCAGTCAGGCAGGCCCTTCTACTACATAGTTGAAGGTAAATCTAAAGAAAATTTAACAAGAAAATTAAATAATGTATGGCCAGCCTAATTGGTTTCTATGCGCAGCTGCCCCAGATTTTGCACTCTCCAGTTTTAGAAAATCAACCCCATTGTGATTTTCAGAGCCTCCAAATGATTCTACTTTACTGCTCCTTCTTACAATGAAAGCTGAGTATCCACAGCCATATAGAAAACAAAGAACCCCCTGTGTACCTGATATCTTATGTCAAAGCTTAGAAAGAGGGAGCCAGAGTAATGGCATTGAATCACTGAGAGCTCCACCTATTGGCTAAATTACAAGTCCCTATAGCAGTGTTTCTCAACTTTTTTTCAGTCAAGGCATCCTTTAAAATTCTGCACAATGTCAAGGTACCCCATTCTAAAATGTGAAACACTACTATATTGCAGCATCTTCCACACACATAGGACACTCAGCATTAACAGTGATTTATTCTTCCAAAGCAAAACACAAAACACACCCTTGCACACAGGTTTCTCTTCCTCGCTCAGCTAATGTGACCTCAGTGCTGACAAAGAGGGGCAAGGGAGGGGCAAACAAGGATGCTTTGCGGGCGCCTGACATCCTCCTTATCAACCAGTGATGTCATTGGTTGTTAGGAGGCCAGCGGATATAAGGTTGTAATGGTGCACAATGAAAACCTGTGGTTTTCTGTAACTAAAAGGCAGGCTTGATCCACACTTTGGATTGTATACGAGTTTTAGGAATTTTGCCAAGGCACCCCTGAAGAAACCTGAAGGTACCCCGTGGTACCTGGGCACTCTGGTTGAAAAAGGCTGCTCTATAGTTAAGAGCAAGCTTATAAAATGTCAAAGTAATATAAAAAATACTCAAACTAGATACTAGAATAATATCTCAAAATGTCACCTCACTGAAAAGTCATGTTTTCCTTTTAATGTAATGTATGGGACAGAAGCAGGTACTGTAGTTGTGCATAATATTACAACATATAACATTAGTTTGCATGATACGTGACTGGACCTAATTGGAAGCACATTTTCTGTTTTGGAAATATGTAAAGACATAGTTTCAATATTTAGCTTGGAAATTAAAAGGAAGCTAGTTCATCATGACGATGCAAGACCAATGAGTGCACATGCCTTTGAAATCTCATGGCTCTAATGTAATTATCCTAATGCTGCACATCCATATTAATATTCTAAAAATAAAAAAATTAAACGAAAACCGCACATCTGTAATGGAAATTTCATTTGATGTTATTCAAGCTCAAGGCCAGTTCGTTCCCCATCGGTGCATCCCCAGCTCAACCCTTGGTTTATTGTCACTTGGCTGCGAGTATTTAGGCACTCAAGTAGCAGGATGGGTGTATAAATACAGTGGAAGAACACAACACTATTTTTCACTTAAGTCTCTCACACACTAGACTTTAAAACCCAACTCCAGTCAAAGCTTCTGTCTTTTAGTTTTGGATGGAGTACAGACATGGTCAGTACATGTTATTTTCACGTTGCTGTCTGTGTCTCCATTGGAGAGATTTCGCCTTACTTTCTGTACAGGTAAGGGGTGTCCAAAAGAACAGGCGGGGAGAAAAATCCCACTGTTAACACAGACAACAATATAATGCCTAATAGAGCTTCTGTTCTTTCCCTACTTTATCCAAAAGTGAAAATAATTTTACCTGGGGATAGGGAGGCCATACATGATTGGATGGATGGTGATGATCAATGTGGATGGAGGAATCCTTCCACTGTGCTAATGTATTCTCCTGGCAGGGAGCCTTCCTCACTGGCAGAATACAATGATCAGTGTTGCCGGCTATAGCCAGCCGCACTGATCAATTAGGAAAAACTCAACAGATTGGTGGTACACAAGTTGATCTATCATACAACATCATCGTGTACAACCAGCTAGCCCATATATGGATCAAAATTCAGCCGGTCCCCACTAAACCAGCTGAATTACGATCCATGTGTGGCCGGCTTTAGGCCTTGATAAAACCTGCGGTTTTATCAGTTTCTGACATTCATAAAAAAATATTCAGTTTTGATAATAACTCATCCAATAAAATAGTAATTGGCGGAAGAAATACTTCCAGTGGCCAATTCTTCTGTCAGACTCCAGAGGCAAGATAACTGATAGTGGCGGTGAGGGGACCAGTGCTCAAGAAGATAACGAGTAGGGAAAAATGTTTGGTCCCCAGGGTAGGATACTAGCTTTGCTCAAAGAGGAAACTTTGACTTTGAGCCATTACATTTACATTAATTGTTATATCTGCCTGGATTTCAGCTTTAAATAGAGAGGGAATACATAAGATTCAAAATATCTTGGGTGTTTGGTAAAGGTTTTATACCTTTACTTTTTTTTCATCCACCCTGCCCCTTGGCTGCCCTTCTCTCTTAGGCAAGAATGACATCTCCACTGATCTAAAGCCTCCTGGTATACAGTATGAATGTCATATATCCCAGAATGCTTCACTTTTCATTCACAGTGACTAGTGGAGTACAGGATTGATGTGTGTCATAATGGGGCCAAACTGCTTGAACCAGGAAGAGGTACCCAGTGCCCGATGACGTCAAGAACAAAGACGGCAGCATTGGGCAAGGCGCGTGGCAGCGGTGCGGAAGATCACAGTGGGACAATGCCTGATCTGTTGGACAGGTAAGTATGTAAGTTAAGGACATTAACCCTGGATATTAGGTAAGAGAGGGAAAATCTGTGTGGGGGTAATTATGAGGAGGAGGGAAGTTCCTCTTTAAGTAATGCTAGATTTGACAGCAGTTACATCTAAACTTCTGGACTTCAGAACATGCAAATTAACACAGGAAAACGGTCATCTGATCTCAAAGATCCGCAAGATGTGAAAAAGGAACAGTGTACTTAAATTGAATTGCATAATTCAGTCAAGCATTAGTACTAATCATATTTATTTTTGGTGGAGGAAGAAAATACACACAGCTGTCCCACTAACAAATTCAGATGTACAAGAAACAAATTGTTACATTTTAAAACAGAAAACCAGGAAAATAATTTCATATTATCAGTCTATCAAGTAATGGTGTTGTGGAAGGACTACTTTACGCTAGTCCTCTGAAAAATGATGCACGGTGGATTGTTTTTCCAGAAAGCGTTTGACAGGCAGTGAAAAGGCTTTATGTTACCTCCTCACCAACCGTTTAAACCCCCAAAAGGCTGCACCTCTATACTGCAACCACAAGCTGATGTGGCGCAGCCCCATTCACCTGGGTTGCATTCAATGGGCAGTACTTCCCACCAAACGTGACAGGGGATAATTTTTGCCTTGCCACAATGCTAAGAACCATGGCCGTGACATGTGTATACCCTCACAGTATAAAGCAGCTTAGAGGGGGCAGTAAAAATGCTGCTCCACCCTCTAGCGACCTCTCTATTGTCATTGTACTTAACATAAAGTATGTATGTTTTGGGAACAAGTAGTAGCAGAGAAGCTGTCAACATAGTCAGTACACTACTAGGGGCCAGAGCTGTGGACAGCTGTCGGTGAAGAGGGGCATCAGTTCATGGTATTTACTTTTAACTTTCATTTTCCAGCTAACCAGGCTGTCCTTAGTAACTCCAGTATTTTGCTTAATGCAAATGTATGCCCTCCCACCCCTTCCACCCCCATAGCAAACAAGTGCTGGAAGAGTTCTAGTAGCAATATTAGTGACCAAGACAATATTTTATATAATGCCATAGTTGTTACTACTCCTACACACAATTACTTGTATAACCCAATACAAACGTATTTACTTTTTTGGGGCAGAGCTGCAAACAGCTGTCTTGTGAGCTTTTACCCAAGGAGACACACTGGGATTTTTTACAGCTTGTAGAAGTCTACATTAGGCATACAGGGTTCATTTCAGTGCTGGATGAGATGACCAGAAGCTCTAATGCAGTGGTGATCACAGGTGATATAATTTGCTGCTCAGTGATTGCAGTATTCTAGTCTGCATCTTCCCAAGGTAATACATAAAACCTGGCCTGTTAGTGGGCCCTGAGGACAGGGTTGATGACCACTGCTCTAAAGGCAATAACGCTAAGCAGCTAGCTAGCTAGAAAACAGATTCTCTTGTGATCTGTGACTAGCAACAAATATACTGAAGTCTCCTCCTGTACATCTGACATCAGATATTCTTAAAGGGGGTACAGGGTCAATGTTAGAACCTTCAATTCTTAATAATACAGTATTCAATTTGGGTTATCCCCACACGCACATAGATTTTCTATGTTTAATTTGCTTCAAGAGCTCTCCTAATGGGGTCCCTTCTAACCCCAGGCCCCACAGCAGCTGATATATCTTCACCCCTGCACCCTTGTTGTGCATATGTAACACTCAATGTTGTTGTGAAGCTTCAATTTAATTAAACAGCAGTATTGTGATTTGTTTTTAGATCTGCTTGATACTAATAATCTACACTTATTTTCTATATACGCTCTACTATGATCCTTTTGTTACCAATAGTAACCCCTACACTCCCTAGGCATTCCTTACTGGGGGGTTCTCCTCTCTTTTTTCCATAGCAGCTACATGAGTTGCTTTGGCTATAGTTACATCACTGGATAAGTGGGCCTCTGGATGTATTTATATGCGTGTACGAGGGATGGGTGTAGCTTAAAGCACATCAGGGTGGGTGGGGGTGCTGGGAATGGGACGTAGGGATTTATATTTAAACCTGAACCTGACCTTTAAAATGTAAACATATTTTATTAATTTGTTCTTAATTTATAAGGAACTGAAAAGCCATAACAGTTATATAAACGCAGCCTTTTCAGTTTCCGCACCCTTGCAGCTCAAATTTATTGGTATCCCAGAAATAGCAGATTCAATTATCAAGCAAATATTTTCTCAAGTCAAAATAAATTGTTGTCATTTTTCTGTCACTTGGCAAGAAGAATGTCTGTTTTTCATTGATGACACAGAGTTCTATTTGTCAATTATCCCTATAATTTAGCAAAGGAATGTTGTAATAAAAACAATGATTGAAAAAGATATGCGCAAACGTAAACAATATATTTTGGACACTTTGTATCTTCCAAACCACTTTTTTTTCTGCAGGACCCATATTAAACAAATTTAAAGTGGGTCGATAAAAAAATGTTCTGCTCTGCCCCTGATTTCATTACTGAAGAGATTATTTTGTGAGAAAAGGTTTTAACACAAAACAGATATCAGAATTTGTCACCCGCTAGGAATTCCATCTGTCATGTCAGGCTAGCCCGGCTTCCTGACTTTCTGTCTAGAATCTGGAATGTATGGGGGGGACAAAGATTGTCTCTCCCTGTCCTCAAACAGCATCAAGAATGCATGGATCAATTTCAGTAAATTCAATCAAACAATTATTTAAACATTCAGAATTAAATTTCTGCTTCCTTCTTCTTACAGTGCCTCTATTAACAAATCAAGGTTAGCATAAGATTCATACTGCAGCTACTACAAAACTGCTTACTAACAATTTTGTTTTATGGTGCAAGTAAGCATGCTTTCTGTTTTAGATCTAGCTGTCTGCTCAGATACAGTAGTATGTCTGGCTAACTTGCCAACATAGTCATCTACCTCAGCCCAAGGCCCACAGTTAATAAGCCCACTGTCAAGGGAGCCCTGGCCAGATGACATCCACTTTCCAGGTTGTCCCTCCCAGATCACATCCACCTTTCCAGGTGGTCTTTCCCCTAATTATGCGGTAACCGCCCATTACGACTGCATGCTCAGTAACTCACATAAGGGTAATAATGGTAAGGGTGTGTTCTCGGGACGCAACCTTAGACACAGCATCATTGGGACCGGGCACCTAGATGTGGGACTGCCCCAGCAAATCATTGACATCTATGGTCCGGTAAAGAAAGCTTACTGTACAAGGCCATAGTTTAGCACATCAATGAGTATCAGGGTTCTAATTTTGTATTTGCAATATAACTGCTGTGACAGTCAGGCGTGGTTAGATTAACTCAGACTTCAAAAGCCAGTCACTGTAATTTGGTAAAGACAGGGTACAAGTGTGTTCTGACAACAATAGGAAAAGCCCCGCCACATTAAGCACTGCGCGTCTGTTCTCTGCATCATAGAATACACTTAGCCAGAGGCTGCCCACTAATCCTGTAATGAACCCTATCAACTTAACCAGAACCAAAGACAGCACACAGACCCCTTTGTGTTTAAGTGATGACACTAATTTTAAGCAAAATAATAGCTGCAGTGTTATTGAATGACTCTTGCAGTCATGGCCAGGGCCTTTCCAAAAAAAGAGGAAACAAATGAGCTTTTAGGGTTATCATAACAGGAGACAGTAATACTAGAGTTGGTTGGAAGAAAATACATAGGCATGAATCTTAAAGTACTCCATAGAAGTATTGTCTTGTCTTTCATTACCCTAGTCAAAAACCAAATGCAGTATAATGTACTTTGTTTTAGTTTCTGTAATCCTAGTCGCAACTGGGAGGAAATTTGCACCCTACAAATTTAGAACTCTTTCCATGGCCTATTTTTTCTGTTTTAACAATTATCAAATTTTAGTTTGTGCTTATATCTCCAAAGACTGACATAATTTCCCTCTGTACTACAACAGCCTATTGTGCTTTATGAAGGATGTGATACTATACTTTATTACAAATGCTGTAGGTCCACTTAAAGCCTTCAGTCATTTTTTTCATCTATTAAATCTTCTGCCCTTGTTGTTTTAACTTTGGATAGTAAAACATTTTTTTCTGCCAGTAAATACCTTATACAGCCCACTTCCTCTTTCTTGTCTGGTCATTAGCCTAGGCTTATGACATCATGCACAGATCTCTCTCACAGGAAGGATGGGGAGATGAGTCATAAGAGGGCCAATGAGAGCTGCAGAGCTGGAGGTGTGCCTCTGTGTGTCTGTGTAAATCCAAGTAGTGAACAGGCAGCAGCTTCGGCTGCCCACAGTTAAAATGGTTGCAGCCAGACTTAGTGGAGGGAGATTTCTGCGGCATATTTGCCAAGTACAGAATCACAGTATATATAAAATTACATGCAAAGTGGTTGGCTGGAAGCTTCAGAATGGCAAAGATGTTTTTATTACAAATTATGTGAGCAGACTGTAGTTCCTCTTTAAAAGCTATACTATGCCGAATGTAAACCTGCCTGGTAATGCAAATGGCAAAACAACAAATGATGTGTCTACAGCTCAATGTATTAAACATGAAGAATATGTCAAAAGATTATTTATTGTAGGACCAAGCATTAGAATGGGGAAGATGTGTGACCTATTGACTCTGGCCCCAAAATGACTGTTGCTGCCATGTGGACTAACTGCTGACCTCCTGGGATTTGCACACACTGTAGTCTCTAGAATCTGCAATAAAATAAAGGCCAACTCTGGCTTATAATAAAAAACATAGTCTGGAGGAGTTAGAATAAAAAAATTAACCAGATTAAGGACAGCAGGATTAAAGGTATGTATATCTAAGCCTTTGAAAAAAGAAAAAAAATGCAGGGGAAGAGGGGTCTGGGAAGAGGCGGAAGGATAATAATGGTGATCCAATGAATCTAGAGTTGGGCTTCAACATACGAGAAGTGTTAAATTTGAAATCGTTTTTTTTTCTTTTTAATTAAAACAGCTAAAAATGAAAAAAAAAAAAAAAAAAAAAGAGGATATAGTGGGTTCAGGATCAGCAAATTTGTATGCCAGACTTGAAAAATGTTGTGTGGCAAGAATTTCAGTATACGTCAAAAACCCATACAGTTCCCAGATTTCAATCCAATAGTGTATAGAACAGGAGATTTGCAACGTGAATGTAAGCTTCAAATATTTGTAGAAACTGATGTGGGCATTACCCAGCACCTTGCTGAATCTGCCACTAAGTATTCAGGCCGTACCTATTCAGTACTAGATAGATGTACCTTAAAAAAGAACCACTGAGTGCACTTTACATTAGATCGTGTGATCATAGTCACCAAACAGCTTAGGAATTTATTCAGTATATAAGTATAAAACAACACTAAAAATTGCGTGAAAAATGCTGGAGCACTTGCAGAGTGCTAGAACGGGAGGGCGCTTCCAAGACTGTGACACTGCACGTGGAAGCTCCCACCCGCTCTAGCACTCTGCAAGTGCTCCAACATTTTTCACACAAGTTTTTAGTGTTGTTTTTTACTTATATACTGAATAAATTCCCAAGCTGTTAAAGGATTGGCTTGGTGCTTCTCTCTCCTTTTGCTTTCCTTTTGTTCACAGGGATCGGGTTCCCCAGCCTGCGCCTGAAGCAGCCTCGCTCCCTTTACAGCCTGCATTTAGAGACTTTTTTAGAGACTAATTTTTAGGGGTTCATCCCCCAGAACTTTCAATCCACTCACCATTCACATGGTTGCACCTTCATGTATCAGCATGCAGATGCATGCCTTTTTTATTTAAATTTTAAACTTTAATCATTTTCATCAGATGGTTTAGCGCTGAACATTATACCAATATTGTGTATCAATTTAAGGGTTAGCACATCACTTAGAGGCATATACCTAAAATGTAATGCTTCCAAAGTGAGAACTGCTAAAACTTGGAATGGGAGAGCAGTAGTACAGTTTATCACACATGTAAGTACATCATTACAAATCTAGGCTCGAAATATAAAACAGAAATGTACAACACCATGTATACATGGCTGCTAAGATGCGCCACCCTTTTAATAAAGCTCATAAAAAATCAGGTGGCTCAGTGGTACCATGAAGTGGAAATATGTGAGAATAAGTGACAAATGTGGAAATTAGTCCTAGAAAAAAAATAAATTCCCAAATCACTGACATCCATGATACATATCTCTGAAGTTCTAAAGTTTCATGGACTATAGGAACAGGGCAAGACATTCAATTTGTTTCATCTACAGATGCTCTGAGACCTGGTAGGAGGAAAAAAAGTCTATTGAGCAGTAAAAGCTCTGGACTTTCCAACTGGTAATCCAAAGTTTTCCAATCTATTACTGGGTACACCAATCCATTTGAATACACATTTTCTATTGACTGCACCAATTTGATAGGTCATGCAGATCAATCCATCATCCATGTCTAATGATCTACACAGAACACTTTGCAGTATAGTTATAAAAAAAAAAAAAAATCGATGTACGAATGTCTTAAAGTTTTTGTGATCCCATATAAGTAAGGCTATGCCAACCCCTCTATTAGAGCTAGCCATAGTACACTGTACATGTCTTTTAAAAAAACAAGGCTTGTAAATACAGTTTTATGGTGATCTTCAGGCCGGTCACGTGACCTGCGGCCGCTTTACATTTCCGATACATGGATACTGCATGAGGGGCCAAGATCTCACTCTGACGTCAGCCAGGGTGGTTTAAACATGGCCGCTCAGCCCCTCCTACAGTAGCCCTGGAAATCGTCTGGGAGTCACATGACCAGCCTGAAGAGCGCTCTAAATCAGTATTTACATGCCTCGTTTTTATAAAAGGCATGTACGTTGTGTGGTATGCCAGGCTATAATAGAGGGGCTGGCATTGAGCATTTCGAATATTTGATTTATAATAATAGCGGCGGGGGGTTTAGAGACATAGACACAGGAATGGAACTGACAGGCAGGGAGGGAGGGGGAGAGAGGATAGCTGAGAGTAGGCTGCGGATGACAGAAGGATGTACACTGAACCATGGTGGTCAGGGCTCAGCAGCTGATTTTCGTTGTCAGCGCAGAGAGGGGGACACAGGAGCTGGCAGGTTCAGGCAGGTTTTTTTTTACAGTTTACAGGGGAGCAGATTACACAGCACAAGCAATGTGCTGTGTAATCTGCTTTAAGGGACCAGGATCTCTATTTTTTTAACAAACACTTTAAGCATTCACACAGCCATCATAAATATTCACAGAAAATTGCCTAATACGTTTATGTCCTATGATTATCACTGTTTATAAAGTGGTATTTTCCTAACTGAGGTACTGTATATCAGGAAAATACCATAATACCATAAAATAAAATAAAAAATAAAATAATACCATAAAAATAAATATATTGGGCAAATTACAGGAACTATGTGTGCGAATGCTTGAAATGTTTGCACAGCAAACAGACCCCTTCATGCATACATCATACAAAAGCTACGTAATCAAAGGGAAAACAAAGTCTTGTTTGACATGACTATACACATTCTGCAGACATGATGTACATACATACTAAACATACATAAAATGGACTATTTGTGTTACTGTACAGTTGAAGCTACAGATATTCCAGGCAGTATTCTTATGTCTGTTCCCTTTGCTTCTTTACCATAGAAATATAAATAGATGGAAGAATAAAGTATTGTTTTAAAAGGATTTGCTGTCTTTTCTTTTGGTTTCTATAGGTATTGCCAACTCTTAAAAAAAATGGTGTAGTAAAGACTAGCTGAACAATTGCAAGTTAGCCAAATATTTCAGATTTTGTGGGAACCCGCTCACTGGCTTTACATCCTAGTTGATTTTAGGAAACTTTAGCTACATACATCAATGTGATATACTCTCCTATATACAGTATACCAGGGTTATTAGTTTGTCTACAATCCAATGTTGCCAACTATTCTTAACCCAGATTAAAGTATATTTAAACCCAATAACAAAAATGTTGTATATTACAGATTGCCATTCATTAGATATAATACCTGTAGCTGTGTTTTCTTTTTCAAATACAGAAAAATATCGGTTGGTCATGCCAGAAATGCCATTTTCATGTAACGACATGTGTACTAAACTGAAATCTCAAACAATGTTATCAACCTTTCCAACTATCTTCTGTAAACTACACATGTAATGAAGGTGAGGAGAGGGTGTTTGTAGTCCACATCAGGAGAGAAGCCTACGGTGACAATGCTGTTCCTCCATAGATACAGTATGGTGATTAAGCTTTGTCATCCGTAGGATAGGAAATGTGTTACTTACAGCATCACCAGGAGAAAAAGGGCAAAAACTAAAAATATGAAATTATTACAACCACTATAGCAAAGAACTGGTGAACTGCAGTATATTACATTTTTGTTTTTGGGTTTAGATTGTGCAAGCTGGTGTAACATGACAACTGAGACCAAGCAGTTAAAATTCACCTTTACAGGTTAATTCAAATTGCCCTGGAGTCCTGATTCTTTTAAATTAAGCACAAATACATGTTGGGGGAAGTTTGAATGTCGTTAAACTAATACTGTAATGATAAGAAAAATTCACGAATACTTATGTATATAGTCTAACGGACAGTGCCGGGACAAGGCAATCTAGAGTCCAGGGCAAACATGGCAAATTGAGCCTACCCCAAGATGTATGACTGTGTACCCTCCAAAAAAATAAAAATAAAAATTGAGCACTGATCTGCATGTTTCAAACCCCCCCCCCCCTCCATTCCTCCCAGTACTAGTCCCTCCTGGCACAAATCTTTGCCCCTCCAGCTCAAATGCTCTCCCAACACAAATCTCTACAAAACACTACTCCAAGCACAACCCCCCAAATATCTCCTACTAGAACAATTCTTACCCCCTGCCACCTCCCCCAAATCCCCCCTCCCAACACAAATTCCCCCCCCAATCTCCTCATGGTGTCCCCCACCACATGATACCACAGTGTCCAGGGAAGCTGGCTCTCCTGCCCACCCCTTGTCCCGGCCCTGCTAATGGATATACCAGTTAATAAGTAGAATTTCTGGTTGTGAGAAGCAATATTTTCAGAGCGGACTTCCTATCTTTAGCAACCCGTGTTCAGTCTAATCTAGCTGATTATAGTTCATTGTGACAATGTTTAAAGCTGAAGTCTAGATATGATTTTTTTGCATAGTTACATTTGTCCAGCTTGGAAAATCGTAAGTATGCATCTCATAGCTATGGGACTGCTGTGGAAGGTGACAATCACTGAAGCAGGTGTTGCTACTACAGTGATAGCTAAAGATTTCCTGAGTCCTATGACTGTATGAGGTGGAGAGGCAGGCGCATTGACATCACAATCTCTACTATGTCAGAGAATGCCTCATATTCACTGAAAAAAATCAAGGTGTTTTGTAAATGGCAAAAGTGTGATCACCAAGCAGATGGGAGGCCGGCCGGCACAGGACCCAGTGACTACTACAGTCATTGTCACCTTCCACCACAATTCCTCAGTTATGAGATATGCATACTTACATTGGACAAAGCTGGACCAATGCAACTATGCAATAAAGATCATACCTGCACTACAGCTTTAAAGTGGAGCTCCACCCAAAAGGGGAAGCTCCACTTATTTGCCCCCTCCCCCACATTTGGCACCTTTTGGGGGTGGGGGGTACCTGGTTTTAACAGGTTCCCTGCTCCCACTTCTGGCTGATCTCGCCACGGCAAAATCAGCAGGAAGCTCGTCCCTCCTTCCCCTGCCATGGGACCATTCACAAAGTGCAGCATGCTTCACGCATGCGCCTTAGGGAACCAACTGTGAATTTGCAAGGCTTCACTGCTGGTTTCCCTTAATGGAGATGGTGGTGGCAGCACCCAACAGCCGAATGAAAAATCGGCTGGGGTGAAGACACAGCTGGATTCGTGGACAGGTAAGCGTCCTAATATTAAAAGTCAGCAGCTACAGTATTTGTAGCTATTGACTTTTAATTTTTTGTGAAGGAGCCTGGAGCTCCGCTTTAGGTACAGCTATGATTTGTAAATGAATTGGAACTTTCTAACCATACTTTTAAGGGTGTTATTGCATCTTTAAATACTATATTTCTTTTTCCTTGGTCATTTAAATGAATTCTAAATTTGGGGTAGGTGTAGCTGCACCATATGTGAATAAATCTGTCAACTGCAGTTGTGAACTACATATTTATATAAATGTAAACTCACATTTTTTTTTTCTTAACTAAAGTCACGTTTTAGGTTACTTTTTATCACCCTATTATCCTGGGTGAAAGTCTTTAGCACTCTATAAAATAATCGTTCCATGTTGTCTTCATAACATATAAAAAAAATGAAAAGGCAAGAAACCTTCTCAGTGAGTGCACTTAAAAAATGAGAACTCCGCTGCTTTCAGGAGAGCTGAGACTCTACAGGAGAGCTGAATTATCACTCAATTTCTGTTCCCATTCTCCCTTTCTAAACTTGTCTCTCAAAAGGAAGAGAGAACTGAAACTGGCATGGTTCAAAGAACTGCAATGGAAGAATGGGGACTAGGAAACCAGTGATATGACCACATTGGTCACAGAACAATCACTCTGCCCAAAACATTTAAAATGAGTTCCCCTTTAAATTTTCACTAAAGTGTAATCAGTGCTTTGTATAAAAAAATATAAAAAAAATTATAAAGTGCTACATTCAAACAATGTACCATACAGTAGTAATGCACATAAATCTGTTAGAGCAGCTAAGATGACAAAAGAACAATTGCTATTTAGCTATTCAATATTGTAAGTCAGTTCTAGGAGTCTCAGATCTACCAAACAATTCACAAATTTGTAAAACACGACATTGTGAAAACTGACCGCTGCATATTACTGATAGGAACTTGAACTTCACAGTCTGTTCTTTGCAGAGACTTGGTTACTGTTGCACTGAAAAACACTGCTCGGTTATGGAAGCCTTCTACATGATTGTAACAGTGCAGCTTGTCAGTAGCTAGAAATCACCTAATACATGTGTGTCTTTTCTTCAAACTTGTACTTTAATGCTTCATGTACCGCCAGGCTTCCATTGCTGATAAGAATGTCTTCTGGCTTCTCCCGGGTGTAGGTTACTGTACTTGAGTATCCATTGTGCAAACTATTTTTATCCTAAGAAAAAAGGCAATGTTACTAATTTTAGCAAATTTAAACATGTTTAAATTAGAATTTCAGATATGGATTTTATTGTATAGTTACATTGGTCCAGCTTGGAGTATGCATATGTCATGCCTGTGGGACTGTAGTGTAAGTGGAGAGTCACTGTAGTAGTCACCTGTTCTACAGTGATTGCTGCAGTGTTCCAGGTCCCATGCTGAGGAGCTTTCCAGCTGCATAGTACCAACAGGGGGTTGCCTGCATAGCACGGGTGCCATATACAGAACGCATTGCATTTTTGTCAATGAATGCAAGGAGCACTATGATCGAACAAGGTGGAGAGGCGGGGCAGAGTCATTGCCACCTCATCCAGTCAAGGAACCCTTTGCATTCATTGAGAAGAATGCAAGACGTTCTGTGAACAGAGTGAATAACCCATTGTAAGAACTTGGAAGATAGCAGCAATCACTGTATTAGCAGCATTTAGTGTTTCTCTACTTCCACAAAGGCCCCATGGGTGCATCATCTACATACGAACATTGGTTCAAGCTGGACCAATGTAACTATGCAATGAAATCCATATCTGGGATTCAGCTTTAATCTAAACTATATTTATTGTACTTCCTGGTCCGCATCTTCCACATCTCCTGGTCCACTTCACATCTAACAGTCAGCCCATCTTAAAAAAACTTCTACTAAAAACAATTTACTTTGAGTGTAGGAAAATTGAGGCAAGCTTCAGGGTTGGCAAACCTCTTCCCTGAGTCTCTCCTGCTTTTGTCAGCATTGATTTTAAAAGTGTATGACTTTTTTTGAATGGAATAGGCGTTCTCATTGACAGATACACCCTCACCTCTTGTTCTGGTGACTATTGTAATGTATCGGATTTCCCATCATTTTATGTCTTCAATAACAATGGTTACCAGGACAAAGGGAGGGTAAATTTACACAGTAGCAGCACAAACCGCCATCAAAAATTGACAGGGGCTCTAAACTTTCCCTACTCTATCCAAAACTAAAGAAGAGTTTTGCCTGTGCATACATTTTATTACAGACTCCTCTGACATATCAGATAGAAAACATAAGAGCACTGTAGTTTGAACATTTTGAGAGTTCTGAATCTAAAGCCTGGAGGTATCTGGTAATAGTTAGCGACATTTAACTGGAATTATTCTGTAAAGTTGAAGATGATTTATAGCCTGTCAAAGGCACTTCTTCAGCTCTAGTGAGTGTCAGAAAAATACCCCAGAACCAACACTTGATTCAATAACCATGGAAAGGCAGATTTTTTTTTCTAAAGATGGGAGGTATGAAAATTGTGAAACAAACTAGTTCTAGTTACATAGTCCCATCCTTGGTGTCAGGAAGGCTTCATAAATATAAATCCCTTGATTTACATGGCTGAAGATATGAATTTTGCCAAAACACCGGTGTAGAGATGTTAAAACAGCATTATATGTAGAAAATAGATGGTACTACTAGATATACACTGACCTGGACAAATAGGAACCTTCAAAGACAACTCCTGAAAATATACGTTTAAAGATTGGCTATCATAAAAAGACTAAAATCTGCCAGAGTGAATTTTTTTTGTTATCAGTCGTGATACTGCATCAGTACTCATCCTAAATTAAATGAACAGCCTAACTGACAATCCTTAACTGAAGATCTTAGATCACATATTTGTCTATCCCATTCAACAAATGAATCTAAGGCCAGACCAGTAGTGGACAACTCGTTTTTTAAAGGTCTTACAGCTCATTCATCTTCTGCATAATTACACTGATAATAACAGACTGGACAACAATCATTAAATACTTCCGCACTTGGTGTTGCCGTTTTACATTTAACCTCTTTCTGCCCAGCCCCAGTATCTGTAACAGGATCTTTATTCCTGGGGGCGGAAATGACCAGCCAATCACTTGTCCACTGTTATTGGCTGTGACAGTCATCACATGATCAGGAGTCGGTCCTGCCGGTTCCTGATAATTAGCAGCGAGCATGCTCTCAGCACAGAAAGCTCTGCCACCCATAGATGCATATGTGAGGTGTGTAATCATTAAATTCCACCCACTTTGTTGCTTCACATATGCATCACATGGGCAGCAAGAGGTTAAATGCTGCCTTCTCTATTCCAACCAAAACTGCTTGGAGAATTACAATACAAATAATGGCACAATCACAGCAATGAAATACATGTACTTTACTTTCTCTTCATGAACACTTACCTTCATTGATGTTGGCACCCTGTAACTGGATGAAGAGGTGCTTTTGTTATCACCTTGCAGGATAATAACTCTTATTATAAGTACAATGAGAAAACCAAGCAAGAAGGTTGCAGTAAAAATGATAAAAAACATCTTTAGGTTCCACGGGTCTGAGAAGTATTCTGTTGGAAAATAATACAAGGATTAAGAATAAGAGCATCAATTGTACATGTAGATTTTAGTTTTAAATGTATTCCATATGGTCTATGTACTGTAGATGTTACTCTGTTTTTAAGATACTGAACACTACTTTGTAAGGAAAAACCTGCCTCTCTGCTCACTCCTTTAATTAAGGCAAAGGTAAACTTAAACCTCTACAATGTAGGTTTGAATGTTGTAGCAGATTTGTTATAGTGATAGATATACAGGCATTCCCCACTTTTAAGTACACAATAGGGTTTATTTACTAAAGTTAGTAAGTGCAAAATCAGGCTCACTTCTGCATAGAAACCAATGATCTTCCTGGTTTTATCACCCAAGCTTAATTAAACAAGCCGTGGTTAGAAGCTCAATGGTTTCTATGCAGAAGTGAGCCTGATTTTGCACTTTCCAGCTTTAGTAAATAAACCCCATGTAACCAATCTTACACTCTAGAAAAAGCTGACACTCTTGAGCATACGGTTGATTTTTTAGGCAAAACATGTACAGAATAATGTTGGTGCTCAAGAGAGCATTTGCTTCCTATTGTAGTTACAATAAGAATTTCAATTACTATAGAATTGTAAATACAGGTACATGTTAAAGCCCAACTCCAGCTTCCTAAATAACCATTTGCCAAACGTCACTGACACTCAACATAGAAAGGTACAATAGCAACACCCATAGAAGCTTTACTCCATCAAGTCACAGCCACTCACTTCTGGGTTGAATGATACTCAGTAATACTATTATTTAAACAACTTCCTGTGAACTCAGATTGTCAATGACACATTCCTGGGCTAGTTTTATTATGCAGCTTAGGCTCACATAGAATGGCGACCCAAATCACAATCACACTGCGAGCTCTGTTCTATCAGCACTTAGGTTTGCTCACAGCTAATGTGAGAAAAGAGGAAGAGTGACCCTTGCTCATCAGCTGTTTGGACAACATCTGGAATTAAAATGGAATTCCAGTCATACCTTAAAGGGTTTGTTATCCCAACGCTTCCTATTCCTGATATGTGCCTGCTGTACCTTGTACTTGTGTGAGATAGTATCCTTTTCTCTTTGTATTGCTTCCTTTATGTGAAATTCCTGGTGTTCCCACTGAGGCCTTGCTTTCCATAAAAAAAAAATGACCACACTAAGCAGGAGAGCACACCATGGTCAGTTCTCTAGCTATGCTGGGAACTCAGTATGCTCTCCTCCAATGATCACACTTGTCTTGACACGCCCCTGCTGCACAGCCATTTACTGGCAAATTCAGAGTGATGCTGCTTCTCCTTCCCCCAGGTTTTATGCAGCTGAGAACGAAGGGAATGTAATCACGTATAAAAAAAAAAAAAAAAAATAAGGTATTTATAATTTTTTTTTTTATCTATACACAAATGTATTGCCTTTCATTTCTATTTTAAATGGAATGGGTTGTTTTGCAAAGTTATCATTTACAATCACTTTAACTAAGCCTAAAACTACTCCCACACCCATTCAAAGACTATTCTATCTACCTTGCAAAAGAAAAGATGCCTATACTTATCTATACTGAAGCCACTCCAGTCCAGTCATATGACCAGCTTCCAGCACCAGCTTCAGTGTAGAGGGGCGACAGCCGACACTGGCTGCCCCATAGTAAGACTATGGGCGATGCTGCTGCCTCCCCTCTATACTGAAGCAGGTGTAGAAGCCTGTCATGTGATCAGAGTAGCTTCCAGTAAGTATAGGCATCTTTTCTAATACAGGGTAAATAGAATAGTCTTAGAATGGGGGTGAGAGTAGATTTAGTCTTAGTTAGGGTTTGACTGGAATGCACTTTAAGGTATGTATGATTACATTTGTTTGGAATTAGACTTTAACCGTTGCCGACTGTATACTGTACATATACGGTGGCAAGGCGGTACCTAGTATGTGATCCTGCACTTCCAGGTCTGGGGCGCGTGCACTGGCCTGCTCCCAGCGGGAGCTGATTGACGGGTATGGTGGACTCGGTATCCGCCCGCACCCGCCGATGCTTCGGTACATGGGCAGAACAGCGATCTGCCTAAATAAACATGACAGATCGCCATTCGGTGACTACAGAAGACATAGATCCTGTGTCTCTGTTAAGCAGAGGCATCAATCCAATCCTTCTCCTAGTACAAGCACATCCCCCACAGTAGTTAAGCACTGGTCAAGCACACATTTAACTCTTTGATCGCCCCTGATGTTAAACCCTTCCTAGCCAGTGTCATTAGTACAGTGACAGTGCATATTCTTTAGCACTGATCACTGTATTAGTGTCACTGGTCCCCAAAAAGTGTCACTTTCTGGAGCTCATATGATTTGTATGTAACTAATTAAAACACCTGTAGTAAAAATCATGTTTGAATTGCTATTTGCTTACATATCCAAAAATGCTAACCATTGGCTTAAAAAAGAGCCTAGCCCAGTCGAACAACCCTTAGCCAAAAGCTGAGGGACTGCACTGCCTGTTTTCCCATTTTGTGTGTGCGTGGGATCATTGCGGCTTTTCTACCTGGAAACCAACCCTAAGACTGCCTGCCCCAGAAAGGATTTCAGGGGTTCTTTATGGTGGCATGTCTTGGCCATCAGACAGCTAGAGTCTTGATTGACCAATCTAAGATTTTAGCAAGCAATATTTACAGCACAGGCAAATGTGACTGTAGAAAACCCACACAGATGCAAGAAGCAAGGGTAACAGTTCTGTCAAGGCAGTGGATGCCTATTTACAAAACCTAAAAACAAAATAACAGTCAGGCTACCTATTTCAGGAATTTTCATAAAATAAAAATTCACCAACAATTAGCAGAACAGCAGCTACTTTACACAATACATTTCTTATGAGAACAGTACATTTTGATGTGAACAAGGCAGGGTTGGGATGATAACAACATAACCTTGACATTCCAGTGACTTAATTCTGAGGCAAGCTGTGAAATATGTTTTTCTATAAAGTAATAAAAACTACCTTGTCCATTGCCAAGAGTGCATAATCTCTGCAGACAGGAGATGTACACGCAGTGGCCATTAAGACAGAAATCCTGCCCTCACAGCAGAAGTGGGTTAAGCTATATATTTGCAACTTTATGTCTAGAATGGCTTTGCACCTTAACAGATTTATGAGGATGGCTTTAAAATGTGACCTAAAAGACTTTAAAAACATCGTCGCTTGTGCGACAAGAATGGGTTTAAACCTTTCCAAGGTTTTAGAGTTAGCATGCATTTACAACATGTATAAGCAGCATCTAGAACATATGCGATGAACCTGAATGTAAGACAATTCATCAAAATGCATATGAGAACAACCCCCAACAATTGAAAGAGAACCAGTTATAGAGGAAACTGAATATTCAGTCAATTATTATAACTGAGCAGATTTGCATATTACCTCTCTTATTATATACAGTTGTGCTCAAAAGTTTGCATACCTTGGCAGAAATTTTGAAATTTTAGCATTAATATTGAAAATATGTCTGATCATGCCAAAAAATATGTCTTTTATTTAAGGATAGCAATCACATGAAGCCATTTATTATCACATAGTTTTTTGGATCCTTTTTAAATCATAATGATAAACAGAAATCACCCAAATGGCCCTGATAAAAACTTTACATACTTTGGAATGTTTGGCCTTGGTACAGACACAGAAGGTGGCGCACACATGTTAAAATGGCAATTAAATGTTTATTTCCCACATGTGTGGCTTTTTAAATCACAATTAGTGTCTGTGTATAAATAGTCAATGAGTTTGTTAGCTCTCACATGGATCCACCAAGCAGGCTAGACACTGAGCCATGAGGAGGTAGAAAAGAACAGTCAAAAGACCTGCGTAACAAGGTAATAAAACTTTACAAAGATGGAAAAGGATATAAAAAAGATATCCAAAGCCTTGAATATGCCAGTCAGTACTGTTTAATCACTTATTAGGGGCTCTTTTGATAACAAGCTAAGGTCAGGTAGACCAAGAAAGATTTCAGTCACAACTGGCGGAAGAATTGCTCAGGATACAAAGAAAAACCCACAGGTAACCGCAGGAGAAATACAGGCTGCTCTCCAAAAAGACGGTGTGGTTGTTTTTAAGGAGCACAATTCAATGATACTTGAACAAAAAAGAGCTGCATGGTTGAGCTGCCATAAAGAAGCCTTTACAGCGCCAATGCCACAAAAAAGCCAATAAAGTATGTCAAGAGGTTATTGGGCATATTGTAACCAGGCTTTTTGTGGAACTTGTACAGTAGAGGCTTCTTTTTGGCACCTTGACCATGCAGCTCTTTTTTGTTCAAGTATCATCATATTGTGCTCCTTAAAAACAACCACACTATATTTTTCCAGAGCAGCCTGTATTTCTCCTGAGGTTACCTGTGGGTTTTTCTTTGTATCCCGAACAGTTCCTGTGGCAGTTGTGGCTGAAATCGTTCTTGATCTATCTGACCTTGGCTTGGTATATCAAGAGATCCCCAAATTTTCCACTTCTTATTAAGTGATTGAACAGTACTGACTGGCATATTTCAAGGCTTTGGATATCTTTTTATATAATTTTCCATCTTTGTAAAGTTTCATTACCTTGTTACGCAGGTCTTTTGACTGTTCTTTTCTACCTCCTCTAGCCTGCTTAGTGCATCCATGTGAGAGCTAACAAACTCATTGACTATTTATACACAGACACTGTGGGGTTGATTTACTAGAGGCAAATCCACTCTGCACTATAAGTGCACTTTGAAGTGCAGTCACTGTAAATCTGAGGGGAAGATCTGAAATGAGGGGAAGCTCTGCTGATTTTATAATTCAATCATGTACAAGCAAAAATGCTGTTTTTTTTATTTTCCTTGCATGTCCCCCTCGGATCTACAGCTACTGCGCTTCCAAGTGCACTTGCAGTGCACTTGTAGTGCAAAGCGGATTTGCCTTTAGTAAATAAACCTCTAATTGTGATTTAAAAAGCCACAAATGTGGGAAAATTACCTTTAATTGCCATTTTACCCTGTGTGCCATCCTCTGTGTCTGTATCAAGGCCAAACAAACATTCCAGGGTATGTAAACATTTTATCAGGGCCATTTGGGTGATTTCTGTTATTATGATTTAAAAAGGATCCGAAAAACTATGTGATAATAAATGGCTTCATGTGATTGCTATCCTTAAATAATTATTATTATAATATTATATTATTATAATATTAATGGCAAAATTTCACAATTTCTGCCAGGGTATGCAAACTTTTGTACTTTCAACCTGACACTTTAGTTGTAGTTGACCTGTAAAAACCTGTGAACATTTTCAATGCTTTTTTGAATACCATAGAATTCATGGTGTTAGTGGCTAATGCTGGCCATACACTATACAGAAAATCAGCCAAACCCATTTTCGAAAAACGAACGTTCGATCGTGACCGCAAACGATCGTGCCATCATGTAATGACCGATAAATTGCTCAGTGGACATGAATAAATAATTTTTTGTTTGTTTTTTTACATATACCTAGTGCAGACAGTTCGGACGGGAAACACATTAACCTTGCAATTTATAATACGTTCGTCAGAAATTTTCCAAACTTCCCGTTAGTTTTTTTCCACAAAAACGTCACAAACGATTATTGATTTTTTGCCCATTAACTTGCCGAAAAACGAACGAAGTGTCTATACGAACGATTTTTCGGCCGATTTTTCGTATAGTGTATGGCCAGCATTACACTAGTAATGCATTTAAACTAGCTGCAAGTCTTGGAAATGGATCTCACAAGGACCTGCACTAAGGCTTCTATTACTGAACTCTCCTTCTTGGAGAGATCTCCAGGAGAGATATTTCTGTTTGAGTTCCTTGCTCTGTACACTTGCTGTGGTCATCATGAGGGGCTTTCACTCCCTCTATTGGATTTTAATTTTCTTTAAGTAGAATACAGTATATATTACCGCATACATATGGAGAATATAACAGGAGGTGCTTGAACACCCAAAACTCCAAGGTGGGCATGAGTAGAGAATCATGGCAAGCAGATCTCATTGTTGGTATATTAAAGACATACAAGGGGCTGGCTCAGTCTGAGAATCTCCACTCATAACTAAAATATCAGTCCTGAGTAGACTGAACCGGTAACAAAGGCATCTGAGGCCTTTAAAGTGGTTGTAAAGGCTTAGGGTTTTTACCTTAATGCCTTTTATGCATTAAGGTAAAAAAAACTTCTCTGCTGCATGTGTTTCCCCAGTCCCCCCTTATACTTACCCAAGCCTGATCTTGATCCAGCGATCTGCACGAGAGCAGCAGCTTCCCCAGCTCTGTCCTGCCCGCACGAGTGACCCCATGGGAAGCTTCTTCCCATGGGGGCACTCACCAAAGAGGAGGAGCCAGGAGCACCACCAGGGGACCCCAGAAGATGAGGATTGGGGCCGCTCTGTGCATTACCATTGCACAGAGCAGGTAAGTATAACATGTTTGTTATTTTAAAGGAGAAAAACCTGAAGGTTTAATGTCACTTTAATTCCCCAGCTAACTATATAAAGTTAATGTTCATTTTCCAAAACAATGTAATCACATGACTAAAGTTATATAACTGGTGACTAAATAAATAATTTTAGTTCTGCTGGCAGGGCTGGTTTTATTGGAGTTCCAGAGCACTTCTGGGAAAATGTTCTTCAATATACTTTGATTACATTAAGTAGCTGCCTAGATTTTAATGAAAAATCAACAGTTGTCAGAGACTCCAAGCTTTGACGCAAAAGGGTCAGCATTGATTGCCAGGCAACTAACATTTAGTTGAGCTCAGTAATGGAAGCCTTGGTGAAGATCCTTGTGTGATCCATTTCCAGGACTTGGGGGCAGTTTAAATATAAACTATAGAGATAGCCTTCTAAAGATACTGAGAGCTGCAAGTTGTTGTTGTCATTGACTTGTTAGATTGTAATTACTTCTTCTAGCTCCCCTGACTTCCTAAACATAATAGAATGTTGCTAATAAACCAGAGGAGGAACAGTCTGTGCCTGATACCACAAGACCTTTTGATAACCTTAACATATTTGAAATAATGAAATATTGTGTTGTTGTAAGGCTACAAATTAGCAGACACTCAGTTTATCAGACAGTGTGACCTTGCCATTGATGATGAACTTCGAGAACTTTGAAGTGTATACATAAGGTCTGGAAATCTTGAGACAGAACCATTTCTTAGGCTGCACAGCTGTCTTCGTGTTAGGCAGCAGGTAAATAAACTTTGCTTTGTTGCCTCCCTCTGATGGTAAATGTCAAAGACATTCCTGACCTATCCCTGGCAAGCTGAAAATTCAGTAATGAACCATGGGACATGCAAAAGTTTCCTATATTTTTGGCAAAGATATGTGTAAAGTTTTCATTTTTCAAAATGATGAACATTTACTCGAACAGTCTACTTTTACTAAAAAAAAAAATGTTGGAACCCAAAAACTGACATGTTCAGGTCTATTCCAGTAGAACAAAAATCGTAAAACTTTAATAACCCAGAACAACCATTCAAAATTTATTTTTGATTGTCAGACTTTGGGGAAGTGGCAATGGTAGACATTGCTAAATTTATCGAAGGTAACATTTGACCAACATATTTATTCCTAATTAATTTTAGCAATTTAGAGGAGGTCTTTACCAGTCCACCCAAAACTGATATATCAGTGGTAAATGCTGGAGAGCTGGTAATTCCTAATATCCTTTTATCCTTTGGGGTCTCTACAGGAGAGATATTCCTGCTTGAGTTCCAGGCTCTGTACACTTGCTGTGGCCATTACGAGGGGCTTTCACTCTCCCTGTTGGATTTTATTTTCTATAAGCAGAATACAGTATACATTTACATATGGAGAATTTGGAACCCAAAACTGACATTTTCAGGTCTTTTCCAGTAGAAAAAAAGGTTGTAAAATTGGAATAATAATAGCAACCATTCAAAAATTATTTTTGATTGTCAGACTTTGGGGAAGAGGCAATAGTAGACATTACTAAATTATCCAGTTTACCCATAGATGAATCACCATGTATATCCAATCACCTGGAAAGGTGAGCAGCAAGACATATACTGGACCGTAACTCTTCCTACTGCGTTCTCCACAATATAAAATAAATGAAGGCAGTGAGTTACAACCTTTCTCAAAATGGCGGTGGCTGGTGGGTGAAGTTGGGAACTCATGCAGTCCATGAGAAATCTAAGAAAATGATGTCTGATTCATTCTTTCGAGCAACAATAAAATAATATTAGTTTGACCGATCAGATTTTGATTGCACCGACATCTGGTTTTATTCTTGTACTTTGATTATTTTGTCATCAAATACATTTTTTTGTATGAGATCACAAAGACAGTTTCAGTATTGATCTATGCTATCTCAGAAAAATGTTAGTGCTGTCAATTGCAAAATTTTGGTATAACAAAAGTAGGTCTGCATTAAACACTTTAGACCCATGTCATGTTTAAAGTGATCCTGTTACCAAAGTAAGAAATAAAAAAAACAGCCTCATACAAGAAGCAGCTTAACCCATTCCTGTCCAACTCTGGCATGCCTTTCACAGGGTTTGAAAGCCTGTGGTGCAGGAAGGATGGTCAGTCATGTGACCACTGTGACTGGCTGTCACAGTGGTCACATAATCAGAAGCCAGTCCTGCCAGTTACTGATTGTTGGAGGGGACTGAAATCTGTCTTTGACAGCTCGGATATTTAAAGTAGTAACCAACATACCTGAAGTCTGATTGATATAATACACCAGTGGGTTCCATTTGGTTTTGTGAGGAATAATCGTATAGACAGTGAGGTTCAAAGAGTGTTGAGCTTGCTCACAATTCCTGTGTATTATACAACAAACATCACATTTATTTTTTTACTCTTTATTTGCATTCAAAGTAAAATACCTAGACTGATATTTCAACTGTCCTAGTTGTCTGGCTGTTGATCCAAAGAGTTTAGTACACCGACAAGTATTCAGATCAGGAGTTGACCTTTCTCCGACTTCATTAGCTTCATGCTGGTTCGCTTGTCAGTGACTGAGAGTATAGACACAGCTAGGTAACGAACATGTCCAAATTCAGCCTCCATGTTTCCCTCTTTTCAGGTTTTTTTTAATCACTTGCTGACCTGCCCCAGTACATTTACTGCGGCAAGCTGGCTTGTACAGGCACAATCACGTACCTATACATTGCAGCTTTCTTCTGGGTTCATGCACACATTTGGAAGCTTGGGCTGCCATTCGCTGCAGCACAAGCTGATCAGCGGGTTCTGACCAATGATTTACTGATCGGCTGAGCGAATGATAGAAGAGAGCCCTGTGCTGGTAAACAACACAGGGCTTTCAACAGACAGCAGTGATGTGCCATTTTCTTTCTTCCTGCAAAGCAGGGAGTAAAAACTGCCACATTGCTTAGTGAAAACAGCACACAGTACACACATTAACACTTGTTAGGCACACAGTTAACTCTTTGATCACCCTAGATGTTAACACCTTCCCAGCCAGTGTCATTAGTACAGTGAATAGACACAAGACAAAATGTACTGTAAACTACTTTCTTCTGACTGCTCTTTATTAGCTGTCTGAATACAACATCCCATATTATGTAATTTCTAAGTTCTACTTTTACTTTATTATTGTGACAATCCTTGCTCTACCCCCAGTGACATTACACATCCAGCACACATATCCTTCCGCAGCTGAGATCCCTCCTCCAGCGCACACACATTGGTCTGTCTCTTGTATGATACCTCTAGCACACACACACATTGGTCTTTCCCCATGTACTTCACCTCCAGCACACACACATTGGTCTTTCCCCTGCATCCCACCTCCAGCACACACACACAATGATCCTTCTCCTGTATTCGACCTCCAGCACAGACACCTTGGTCTTTTTCTTTGCCACCTCTAGCACACATACATTGGTATTTTCCCCGTATACCACCTCCAGCACACACACACACATTGGTCTTTCCCCTGTAGCCCACATCCTGCACACACATATTAGGTTTTTCCCCTGTATCACACCTCCAGCACACACATATTGATTATGTTCCTGTATTACACGTCTAGCACACACACATTGGTCTTTGCCAGCTCTAAACACATACATTGGTATTTCCCCTGCATTCCACCTCCAGCACAAGTCTCCAGTTTCTTCTGCAGAGACTATACAATAAGTCTGCATTTACACATTTCCACCACATCAATTGCATATGGAACATTGTCCATGTTCTCCCCATAGACATTGTACACTGACCTCAGGCACACAGTCTGGAGGTTCAACACTTGTTGGGCGATTTACTAAAGCAGGCGAACACAGAATCTGGTGCAGCTGTGCATAGTAACCAATCAGCTTTTAACTTCAGCTTGTTCAATTAATCTTTGCCAATAAAACATAGAAGCCAATTGGTTACTATGCACAGCTGCACCAGATTCTGTGTGCACCAGTTTAGCAAATCTCCCCCTCAGAGTGAAACTCAGAGGTAAGTATCTCATTACTTTCTATTGGGAAGTCAAGGCCAGTGTGTGTTAAGATACACATACATTTCTTCCCTGTATCCTGCCATCAGTACACACACATCACTCCCCAGTATCCATAACAGCAGTAAGATGCCCTCCAGCACACAGAGCTCTTTAGGCCAGTTTTAAACCAGTACGTGTATTATTCCATCAGTGGCCACCAGTTTATGCACATTAACCACTCAATTCAGCCATCACATAGAGGCATTATCCCTTCAGTTGACCAACATATAAGCATTAACCTCATAGTGACCTGTCTGTAGTGTATCATCTACTGCCCACTGTCATAACTTCAATACTCCTTATCTGCATATACTGTCCACTAACACACTTTTTTTGTTACATGTCCATGTTTTCCGGTTCTGTAACAAGCACAATTTTACTAGGACATATAATATATTACAATTAAGCTCTGAGAGAATGTTCCTGGAAAATCAGTTGATTATACAAACCGTACCAGTTGTCTGTACAGGTATTGCTACATTTAGAGCAGTATTGACACAAAGGCCCAAAGCTTCTGTCATCAGTACATTCGCATTTTCCACATATGCAAGTTCCCCTCCCACTGCATAACAGTCCATTTGTGTCCATACAGTGTTTCTTTGATGAGGAGCATTGACATCGGTCACCTTCCCAGCCATGAATGCATTTACAACTGCCATTTTCACATTCCCCATTACCTGGTGAAAAGGAAAAAAATATGTTGTTTAGTGTTATACTCTTCTCAGACTGCATTTTCATATGACTTGAAAAAAATGAAACAAAGATCATCCTGTAAAATGAGCAGTGAATATAAGCAAAAATGTGCTTATTGAAATTGAAAATGAGCAATGAGCAGTGAATACTTACCTGTCCTACCTTACCTACCTGTATCTACCTTTAATTGCAGTGCTAAGGCTGTGCCCTTTAATTTCAGTGCTAAGGCTGTGCCATTCTGTGCCTGTTACACACCTCTAGTAGGTAGGGGTGTGTAACAGGCACAGAATGAAGCAGGGGGCCAGACACCAAACAAGCCCAGAAGTGTTGAGTAAGGATGGGCCGAACGGACCCCTGTTCGTTTCGCACCAGAACTTTCGAACTAGGGTTGCACCGATACTAATATCGGTATCGGTTCCAATACCGAGTATTTGCACAAGTATCGGTACTCCTGCAAATGCACCGATGCCTTAAACCGATACTTTCAGGCTCGGTTCTTTGAGCTGTCAGTAGGTCTCCCCTGTTGACAGCTGAAGTGTTAAAGAAGTCCGGTAATAGGTGCTGTCATAAAAAAGCAGCTGGCAATGTTTATTAACAACATTGCTCAGCCGCTGAAACACTAAAAAGAAATTGTTTCTTTTTGAATCTTTCTGTTTCTTCACCTGCAGATCAAAGGGATGAACAAATGTTCCTCTGTTTAACCCCTTATTAACCCTTAATTTACTCTAATCAGCCTTAATTAACTCCCTATTCTCTTTCATTTAATTATTTTCCTGCTTTTTTTTTTTTTGTTCATGTCTATTTTATAAACGATGCAAGAGAGGGTGAAGAAGGGAAGCGCCACCTGAGTGCAGTATTAGTGAATACTTTTAATGACACAAAGTTTAAAAACACTTACAAAAGACATAATTAAAAAGGGCTCATCTGTAGATGGATGGTCCTGGTGGGTTCCTGGTGGGGATGGTCCTGGTGGGTTCCTCGAGCTCCAGTCTGGATGATGTGTCAGTGGTGTAAGGCTGAAGGGGAAGCTGTTCAGCAGATGGTTCGTCCTGTGGCCATCAGGGGGAGGCTGGGGCCGGCGTGGAGCGCACAGAAGGTGTGCGTGACGTCACGGGCTGTTCAGCAGCTTCCGGCTTCCGGGTGCACTCCGGGGGGAGGGCTCACATAGAGGGAGGATACTTGCTGTGAGGGAGTTTGTGGATAGGCTACGCGCTCGGAGCAGCTGCTCCTTCAATAGGCCTCTTACGCGCTCGGAGCAGCTGCTCCTTCAATAGGCCTGAGGGGGCAGTGTGTGGATGCTGTGCTATTTGTATGCCGGCGCTGTGGGACAACAAGGCTCAGCGCCGGCTGAAAGCACAGCGCTGTAATGGAGTAATACAGTGCGGTGGGCTAAAAGGGGGAGGAGAGGGAGGGGATATGGAACGTAGTTTGTGAGAGACCGTACTGAGGTGGGAGAGGGGAAGGAACACAAATAGAATAACACATGGGAAGAGGGCGCATAATGGTTGAGGGAATGTTGATGCATATCAGGTATAATACATATAAATAAATTAAGTCAACAATCAATCATGAAAAAATCAATAAAAAATCAATGAAAATCAATAAAAAGTCAATATAAAATCAAATTCAGAAAAAGAGGAGGGGGGGGGGGGGGAGGGGAAGGGAATCATGTGTGTGGAGGGGATTATCATTATATGGAGCTGATATGTGTTACATGCATGCATGCACACACACATATACATGCATGTACACGTACACATATCTTTATTATATAAAATACAAAAACAATAGGAATTACCTTATACTTAAAGGATCTCATATATACATTTATATAAAAACAAAAATATATATAATATATATTTAAGTAGTATGCATGTGCCTGCGCACAATGTGATATGTGAATATGTAGGAATGTACAAAGTTTAAAGAGGGATGAACTGGGGCATGGGCAAGTTGGGGGGGCGGGGGGTTAAAAAAAAAAAAAAGGGGGGGAGAGAGGGGGGGGGAGGAGAAGGAAGGGAAGCTGGAAGGGGGGGGGGAAGAAAGGGGGGGGAGGGACATGGAGGAGGGACGTAGGGGAGGCTGGATGGAGGGAAGGGGAAATGGAGGGGGGACGTGGGGGAGGCTGGATGGTGTGGTGGGAAGGCAAAGTGGCTCATAACAGTGTGTGAACCTCGATTTCTTCGTTAAGCCCACCGGGTGTAAGGGTGCCCAAGGAATAGATCCAGTAGGTTTCTTGCTGGCACAGACGTTTGAAGCGTTCAGCTGTAGGGAATGTAGCAGGGATGGACTCAATGACCCACACGCTTAGGCCTGCAGTGGACCGGCCGTGGTGTGTGAGAAAATGTTTGGGGACGCTGTGGTGGTCACGACCCTTTTCGATGAAGCGCCTGTGTTCCCCAAATCGTGCTCTGAGTGCCCTTATGGTGCGGCCAACATAGAATTGTCCACAGGGACAGGTCAGGCAGTATACAACAAAGTCCGTAGAGCAGTTGTAAAATTCCTTGAGGGTATAGCTTTTGCCTTTGACGTTGAAAGTTTTCTGACCATGTTGTACGAATGGACAGGTGAGACAGAGGGGTTTTTTGCATTGGTACATCCCTCTGAGGGGTATGAGGACAGGTTGCAGAGGGATGGATTGGGAGGACTTGATTTTACTAGGTGCGATTTGACTCTTAATATTCCTAGACCTCCTATATGTTACTTTGGGTTTTGTCCCAACTGTAGCTTTCAAATGGGGGTCTTCCAGAAGAATGGACCAGTGTGATTCTAGTATTTTTTCCATTCTCTTGTGTTTGTCGTGGAACTGTGTGATGAAGCGGGTTGGTTGTTTGGCAACGGGAGAGGAGTTATGACGATCGTTCTGTGGCTTGCGGTAATTGTTGAAGGCTGCCTCTATGAGAGGAGCAGGGTATCCTTTTTCTTGAAATTTTTTTGATAGGAGTAGGCCATGGGCTTCGTAGTCTGAGTCTCTGGTGCAGTTTCTCCGGAGACGGCAAAACTGGCTCCGGGGAATATTGTTCACCCATCTGGGATGGTGGCAGCTAGTATAATGTATGAAGGAATTGCCCGCAGTAGGTTTGATGAAATTTTTGGCATAAATGGTTTCATTGTCATGGCAAAGTTCAAGGTCTAGGAATGCCAGAGTATCAGGATCAGCCACGTGGGTGAATGATAGGCCTAAGATGTTGGTATTGCAATGCTGGACAAAGGTGAGTATGCCATCGAGTGTACCATCCCAGATGATAACTATGTCATCAATATATCGACCATAGTATATTATGTTTGCAGCAAAGGGGTGGTCTGCTGCGAGGTACATATGTTCCCAGTATTCCATGGTGAGATTGGCGTAGCTGGGGGCAAAGTTGACCCCCATAGCTGTACCATTGATCTGAAGGTAGTGTGTACCCTCTGACTCAAAATAGTTATGTTTGAGGCAGAAGGTTAGGGCTTCTAATATGAAATTGGCTTGCCGGGGGTTAATGAGGGGATCGTTGGCCAAAAAATGCCCGACAGCCCTGACTCCTATATCATGGGGTATCGATGTGTAAAGTGATGACACATCGAGTGAAAGCCACCAGTAGTTCTTATGCCATGTATAGGGTTTGAGCATCTCGAGTAAATGGGGTCCATCACGTATATAGGAAGGGAGGTTCTGTGCTAGGGGTTGGAGGAATTGATCAATATATATGGAGAAGCCACTAGTGACACTCTCCATGGCAGCTACTATGGGACGGCCTGGGGGACGGGTGAGATCTTTATGAATTTTCGGTAGGTGGTAGAAATACGGAACTTTGTGGAAGTTTTTCTTTAGGAACGAAGCTTCAGATTTGGAAATGATTTGGTCAGTAAGGGCTTTGTTAATGAGTGTAGCTGCTTCTAATGAAAACTGGAATGTGGGATCACTGGGGAGCCTAGCATAGGTGTTGGTATCAGAAAGTAGTCTGCGTGATTCAAGTAAATAATCTTCTTTGTCCTCAGGTTTGATGACAATGGATTCGTTGTGTGTCAGCTGTTCCAGGGCCTTGCGTTCTAATGGAGGAAGGTTGGATTTGATGTAGGTATGCTTGGAGGTGCGATTGCACATATTAGTGAGGTCTGTATAGACTACCTGGTAGAAAGTTTGTAAGTACGGACCCTTGTTGGATGTTGGGTTAAAGATGGATTTTGGGCGTAGTGAGGTATGTTGGATTGGGGGTGAGGTAGAACCACGTTGGGTGAGCCATTCAAGGTCAGCGTTGTAATTTTCGGCATATAACTCCTCAAGTAGGGCAAGGGCGGGTCTGTCTGATTCGTCAAGTGAATCAAGGTTTGTGGAACATGAAACAGAGTTGACGATATCAGACGTGGAGGTTTGTTTAGACGATTGGATATTGAAATATCTCTGGACTGTAAGGTCTCTGATGTATTTGTTGAGGTCTTTGAATAGTGTAAAACTGTTGGGCTGCATGGTAGGGGCAAAGGTGAGCCCCTTTCTGAGGAGGGATAGGTCATATGCGGTTAAAGAAGTATGTGATAGATTATAGATTTTTACAGTTTCCGCATCTTTACTGACTTTTTTTCTCCTTCGTCCCCCCCTCCGTCCTCTTCTACATGTTTTCTTTTTGTGAGGAGCGGCGGGGGGGGGTAAGTGCTAAAAAATCATTTTCTAGACTGGTGGCTATTTTTAGCGGGGGTTTGCAACTCTGTAGTTGCGTGAGAGGGAGATTCTCTATCCAGGCTAATGACTGTGATTCACTGGTGGTATCAGGGTGATCATGGGTAATCCTATGTGAATCATCAGAAAGTTTGCTTATTGGGTCAGAGATAGGCGCTGAGTCGCGTAGGGAGACATCTCTGGGGTCTAGACCTTGGGTAGAGGCAGGTTGTTGTGTCTGGTGGTTATGATTAGTAGACGGTATCTGTGCCTGGGTGGGGCCTGTGCGAGCTTTATAGGGTCTGTTCTTGAGGCGTTTGGGTTTGGGAGTGAGTGGTTTAGGTCCAATGGGAAGTAGTGGGGTATACCGGGACATCGGCCCGGGTTTGGGCGGGTGTGGAGATGAATGTGGCATCAGGGGTTTAGTTGCTTGATGGGATCTGAAGAGGCTTCCCTGTGGCGGGATAGACATGAGTGGGCGGGGACCGGGACCTGGATTAAGGCTGGGGTATTTCTTCCTTTTCCAGGTAAATATTTGGTTGTTGTTATAGTCAAAAAGGTCCCTTCTAAATTTGCCGAGTTTATTGGCAATGGTGTAATCCTCATTTCTAATTGTGTTCCTTTTGAGCATGCTGAACCAAGTGTGTGGTAGGTGAGTAATGGTATCACAAATGGTTTGGCAAAGAGTGGTGATTTTGTCTTTCAGGGCTGTGTATTTTCTTTCTCTTTGTTGGATGATGACACTCATCCATTTGGTTGTGCAGAACTCGGATATGTGTGCCCATTCTGTATGTAGATCTGGGTCGCGGAAGGCACACTCTTTAAGGACCCTAAGCCCTCTAGGGGAAATTTTGTGTGAAATATATAATTGTAGAAAGAACTTATCCCACCACTGTTGGTTGGCAGTGGAGATTAAGTCCTCAAGTTTTTTAAAAAGGGTGCATAGTTTGGGGGTGGGGGTCTTGGAGTCTGCAATGGGGCTATCTTTTTTTAAAAAATGGGTGGGAAAAAGGGCAAAGAATTCCTCCAAGACAATATGTTTGTTGTCTTCAATGGCAGTAAGGAGATCCATAGACGCAATGATAGTACATTAATTAATCAAATAAAAGGAGGTTTTTCTGTAACACAGTATAGCTGCTCAGTTAAAGCAAGTGATAACAACAGATAAAGATAATAATAACTTCAAGCACATATACAGTATACAATAATCAGGATTAATCAGATTGGCCAGGCATATAGTCCATGGCTAAAATGTTAGCAGCCCAGGGGTTAATGAGGGTCTGACAGTTAGGAGCATATGGATATGAGTTTATATGACTAAGAGAGGTTGGCAGTCCAAGGGTTAATAAAGATGTAGCAGTTCAAAATATGTGGAGTAGGTTGATGGAGCAATGGATCTAGAAGGCGGCTGCTATCCTCAGAGAGCTGGCTCTGTGACATGCAAGAGAGGGTGAAGAAGGGAAGCGCCACCTGAGTGCAGTATTAGTGAATACTTTTAATGACACAAAGTTTAAAAACACTTACAAAAGACATAATTAAAAAGGGCTCATCTGTAGATGGATGGTCCTGGTGGGTTCCTGGTGGGGATGGTCCTGGTGGGTTCCTCGAGCTCCAGTCTTGATGATGTGTCAGCGGTGTAAGGCTGAAGGGGAAGCTGTTCAGCAGATGGTTCGTCCTGTGGCCATCAGGGGGAGGCTGGGGCCGGCGTGGAGTGCACAGAAGGTGTGCGTGACGTCACAGGCTGTTCAGCGGCTTCCGGCTTCCGGGTACACTCCGGGGGGAGGGCTCACATAGAGGGAGGATACTTGCTGTGAGGGAGTTTGTGGATAGGCTACGCGCTCGGAGCAGCTGCTCCTTCAATAGGCCCGTGACGTCACGCACACCTTCTGTGCTCTCCACGCCGGCCCCAGCCTCCCCCTGATGGCCACAGGACGAACCATCTGCTGAACAGCTTCCCCTTCAGCCTTACACCGCTTACACATCATCCAGACTGGAGCTCGAGGAACCCACCAGGACCATCCCCACCAGGAACCCACCAGGACCATCCATCTACAGATGAGCCCTTTTTAATTATGTCTTTTGTAAGTGTTTTTAAACTTTGTGTCATTAAAAGTATTCACTAATACTGCACTCAGGTGGTGCTTCCCTTCTTCACCCTCTCTTGCATGTCACAGAGCCAGCTCTCTGAGGATAGCAGCCGCCTTCTAGATCCATTGCTCCATCAACCTACTCCACATATTTTGAACTGCTACATCTTTATTAACCCTTGGACTGCCAACCTCTCTTAGTCATATAAACTCATATCCATATGCTCCTAACTGTCAGACCCTCATTAACCCCTGGGCTGCTAACATTTTAGCCATGGACTATATGCCTGGCCAATCTGATTAATCCTGATTATTGTATACTGTATATGCGCTTGAAGTTATTATTATCTTTATTTTATAAACGATAAACAATTAAAACTTTTTTTTGTTTGCTTTGTTAGTGAATATTTTACACATATATATTAACATATATTTACACGTTTCACATTGAAAAAGCACAAAAATTCTATTTATTTAATTTGTAAATAACTTTTCAATGCTTTATACCATTGCTGACAGCTGAAGTAAAAACAAAAAAGAGTTGTGGTAGGTATCGGTAATTGGTATCGGCAAGTACTAAAAAAAAAGTATCAGTACTCGTAAAAAAAAAATGGAATCGGTGCATCCTTATTTTGAACACCGTGAAAGTTCGGACCTGAATATCGAACCCCATTAAAGTCAATGGGACCCGAACGTCAAAAATCAAAAGTGCCCATTTTGAAGGCTTATATGCAAGTAACTGGGCATACAATAGTTACAGGGGTCTGGGTCCTGGGGGACATGTATCAATAAAAAATGTTTTTGTGAAAAACCTCATTTTTAAATGAGTAGTGATTTTTTGATTTTTAAAGTGAAAGCATAAAAATGAAAAAATCCTTCCAATATACTGCCTGGGGGGTCCCGTTAGTCTACCTGTAAAGTGGCAGATCTGTACCATGTCTAGAATCTGCTGCATCAATAATTGCATTTATAAAGCCAAAAAAAATGACATTTTTCCTGCAAGCTGCCTTTATTTTGCTCAGCAACAGCTGGGGAGCCAGTGTGTATGATGATGCCACAATGTAGTGCACTGGGAACAAGACTAGAGATTTTTTGGATACATTCTGGTGTCACTTTGACTTTGATAGAAGTAACGGGTGCGTAAAAATTGGTCTTTGGGTGTCGGTGGTGCCTTCCACCGTAACCCTATAGAGGTAATCTTGATCAAAGCAAGAATTGGCCTTGCTGTAAAAATTTCAATGATATGCACCTGTCAAACAGGTGCAGAAAAATTGGTCTTTGGGTGTAGGTGGCTCCTTTACAACGTAACCCTATAGAGGTACTCTTGATGAAAGCAAGAATTGGCCTTGCTGTAAAAAATTGCAATGATATGCACCCGTCAAACAGGTGCATAAGAATTGGTCTTTGGGTGTTAATTGTGCCCATGAAACCTATACTCAAAACATTCTTCCAGATAAAATGATTGAACACCCTCAAAGCTAGGCAGCCTCGAAGTCCTGCAGAGATTCCACATCCCAAAAAGACTTAATCAGTGACATCGGCATCAGGGGCTTCATAGCTGGTAATCCAGGACTGATTCATTTTTATAAAAGTCAAACGGTCCACGGAGTCTGTGGACAGACGCATTCTATGATCAGTAACTAAACCTCCTGCAGCATGGAATGCCCATTCTGAAAGCATGCTGGATGCAGGGCAGCCCAACAACTCAATAGCATACTGGGCAAGGTCTGGCCAGTGGTCTATTCTCATGACCCTGTAAGTCAGTGGATTGTCAGCTGGAAAACTCTCCATCTCTGTTTTGGCCCCGAGGTAATCATCCACCATGTGATGCAGACGCTGCCATGGGATGTGGAAGCTGACAGCCCTGGGCGGTGAGGACTGAAAAAATTCCAAAATGCCTCACTTAGGCGGACGCCTTCTCCAACGCTCCTCTCTTGACCAAGAGAAGACTCAAACTACGTTTTCCACAACACTGTAACCTACTGGAGTCAGGAAAAACGTTCAATAAAATCCTCTTTAACATGTCCTCAAGAGATTTTATCTTCTGCACTCTCTGTGGGGACGGGATGAGTTATGAGACCTTCCCCTTATAACGGTGGTCAAGGAGGGTTGCCAACCAGTAATCATTATTCTCCTTTATGCCATGTATTCTTGGGACTTTTCTCAGGCTTTGAAGCATGAGGTTGCCCATGGGCCTCAAATTTGCCGAGGCTTGAGAAGCAGGCTCCTCGGGGTCACTCAGGATGACAGCATCTGGAACTTCCCCCTCCCACGTACTACTCCCAAGGGTTCTGGGGTTGGAAAGCCATCGCTTACAGATTGACTCATGTCTTCCTCGAAGCCTATGAAAGTGCCAGAATCCTCCACCTCATCCTCCTCCCCTCTCTCCTCCTGTGTGTTCTGTGACATAGGAAGGATGGTGTCTGGATAAAGTCGGCCTTGAGAGGAAAGGAAGTCCTCCTCTTCCTCCTGCTGCTCTGCCTCCAGTTCCCTGTCCATATTGCCACGCAGAGTCTGCTACAGCAGGAACACGACAGGGATTGTGTCAATGATGCATGCACTGTCATGACTCACCATCCTTGTGGCCTCCTCAAATGGTGGTAATACAGTGCATGAATCCTTAATGATCAACCATTGGCATGGGGAAAAAAAGCAGAGGCGGCCTGAGCCTGTTGTTGTGCCGTATTCGCACAGGTACTCGTTGATGACCCTCTGCTGCATGTATAGCCGCTGCAGCATTGACAAAGTTGAGTTCCACCTGGTGGGCATGTCACAAATCAGGCGGTTTACGGCAAGTGGATTTCCCGCTGAATTTAAGCCAACCGAGCACTGACTGTGTATGACCTCCTGAAATGGCTACAGACTCTTCTGGCCAGCTTTAGCACATCTAAATGTATTTAGGAAACGCTGCACCACCAATTTGAGGGCATGTGCCAGGCATGGCGTATGTGTCAACTTTCCCTGTCTTAAGGCAGACAGGAGGTTTGAGCCATTATTGCATACCACCATTTCTGGCTCCAGTTGGCGTGGTGTGAACCACCTCTGGGCCTGTCCCTGCAGAGCTGCAAGAATCTCTTCAAGTCAAGGAGGAAGAAAGGGCATACTAAAGGCCCTCTGTGTCACTGTGACAAGGATCTCCAAGTAATCAGTTGGCAAATAGGTGCTGGATGTTGAGTTCAATTTTTACTTTCACCTTTTCACCCAGGAGCCACCAATACACCTTATAAATGCCAAATTGTTTTGAGGACCTAATTGAGTTTTAAGTTGAGTTGTACTTAAGTTATACTTAAAAGGGAGCCAAGGGAAATCAAGAAGGCACAAGCAACAGCAGACCTAGATGACAGGCTTCATGTCTATGTGTACTAGCAGACTACTGTGGACACCCCAAGTGATCTTGGAAGAAACTAGCCAAGTTGGATATTTTTAGCCAGATACTATTGTATTCTTTGGAATTAGCTGACCCTTGGATAAGCTGGCTCACATTCCCTTCCCTGTTCTCATTAATACAAACATGGACATTCATATGTTTCTCTCAAAATCTGCTTGTGTGTGCACGAGTCCAACTCTGCTCTAATGTCTATGACACGTTTAAGCATTGCTTTGGCTATTTTATAGAAGTTCTTTCCACAATATAGTTTACAAGATTATTTGTAATTCATAAGCCAAAAAGACATTCCAATGTAAACGATCCTGTTCAAGTGATGCCTAGTAAAAACATTCAAAATTTCTAATGTAATTCAGTGGTGTTTTTAATGGCTCCCCTGCAGAGGAGTTTGTGGTTAAAATAACAAACAGCACAAATCATTTACAATATATTGCTTAGCTCTCATAGTTTATGCCCTATCACACGCTGTGAATAACATACATGTTCACAGCCTAGATGAGTTTGGAGCAGGAGGGGAGCTGTGGACTCTATACACAGCCATAAAGAGGGAGTACTAATCAGCGAAGCATTGCATGCCTTCATTTCCTGAGAATATAGCTCAGAGTTATTATACAGGACAGTTCACTTCTAACTCCTGACCTAATTCCAGATGTACACTTTTGATAATACATAAAAGCGTGGGTGTTCCGATGTAAAGCACAAAAAGCATTGTTTAACCCACATTATGCAATAGGAACACTGCAGGAAGAATGAACAGCTAGAGTGCATGCATAATATATGTTTAATGGGCAATAAGAATTACCCTACTTTACTGTACAGTTTTTAAATCTCATGAGTTGTCTCTAAATATTTTTACTCCCACCCCCACCACAAAATATTGCAACAGGTACGACCAACCAATTACAGGACTGTTTTATTAGGTAAAACTAGAAATTTCCCTGGGCCCAACGATGTACCTAAACATAAAGCTTGGATAATGAGACTGTTGGAGAGCTCAAATCCCAGTTCATTGGCATTAATGGAGCCAAGAAAAAAATGTTTTAGAGTATAATTGTGGGGGAAAAAAAGGTGACTAACCTATGAGCTGCAGTAACATGTTAGCCATCATGACATCAGCCCCACAACCTACAATGCAATGGCCCTGCTTGACTAACCATCAACAATTAATAACTTCATATTCCTAAAAAAAAAATAAATTATGCATTTAGGAAGTAAAGAAGTGAGGAATGGTATGTAATTATAAGGTGTTAAAGTGTATTAAAAAAAAACTACATGTATATACAGTGTGTATGTGTGTATGTATGTTGAGTCAGCAAATTAGTGAGAACATAACCCCTAGGAATCTAGCAGGGCCCTCTGATTCCTCCTGTATTGAATTGTATTGTAACTGTATTGTCTGCCCTAATGTTGTAAAGCACTACGCAAACTGTTGGCACTATATAAATCAGTGGCAAAACTTTCAGGGTCGCAGCAGTCGCACTTGCGACTGGGCTCTGCCATTCTGTGGGGGGGCCCCAAGACCCAGCATCTCCCCCTGCACCACTGGCTGTCAGTTTGGGATGCAGTGGGGGGAGGTGGGAGGGGGCGATTGGCAGCTCTATGGTGCCCGCGGGATCTCCCTGGGGCTAGTAGTTCTCCTCCCGAGTGTATACAGTGGAGAGGGGAGGGGCCTCTGGCCCGGGCATGTATCAGTTTCACTCTTCAGTGTACAAGTGAGTCGCTCTGCTTGTACAGTGTTGCTGATACATGCCCCGGGTCAGAGGCCCCTCCCCTCTCCACTGTATACACTCGGGAGGAGAACTACAAGACCCAGGGCTCGCCACCAATGTTAATTTTGACATCAAATTTCGATTTAGTCTTAGTCATAGTCTTTTGACTAAAATGCCATTTTAGTTTTAGTCATATTTTAGTCTTTTGACTAAAATGTTATTTTAATTTTAGTCGTATTTTAGTCTTCTGAATTGTTTTAGTTTTAGTTGTATTTTAATCGACTAAAATCTCCAGTACATTTTAGTCTACTAAAATCTGATGAGTTTCGTTATATTTTGATGCATTATTTCTTTAGAATTGCCAAACATTATATACTCCTGGAGTAAAAATCAAATAACATGTTTTTATTTATGGTATTAGGTTTGAACACGCAGTACAGACACAGATTTAGCCGTTGTGATATATAACGTCTTTATAAAAAAAAACAAGTTTCATAAACAAAAATATTGCTATTTGACAAGCAAAAAACTGTAAACTATATTAGCTGTAATGCCATTGCACATATTACCTTAATATATTACCAACATTAAATATTAAGAAAGAAAATAAATAAATAAGAAAAGCCTTTTTCTTAATTTTTTTTTTCCAGCAGCTTAGTAGATGCCCATACATATTCTTATGTGGTAGTGCAGTGTTAATTTTGCCGTCTAATTTCAATTTGGTTTTACTCATAGTCTTTTGACTAAAATGGCATTTTAGTTTTAGTCGTATTTTAATTATCTGAGTTGTTTTAGTTGTATTTTAGTCGACTAAAATAGTATTGATTTAGTCGACCAAAATATTTTAGTCGACAAAATTAACACTGCTCGCCACCTTAACACATATCATCCCAGATTTACCTATAAAGGGATGGGATAAAAATGGTTTACACTGGATTGATGACCTTTTTATAAACGGGTCCCCTTGCCCACCAGAGGTCATCATCACTAAATTTAACCTCCCATGCTCCTCACACTTCACCTTATGCCGTATATACAGCTTCTTGTCATCCTTCCCTCCACCATCTATTAGAGTTCTCTCCAAAATCTGGCAATTATATACTCACACTTTGAATTCAATCCGGGGTACATCTCTCATATACAATTTAATGCACGACAAGAAGACCTTTCACAAAACAAGGTCGATGATAAAATGGGAAGAAGACTTATGCCCTGTACACACGGTGGGACTTTCTGACAGAATATGTGCGATCGGAGCTTGTCGGAAATTCTGGCCGTGTGTGGGCTCCATCGGACTTTTTCCATCAGAATTTCCGACACACAAAGTTTGAGAGCAGGATATAAAATTTTCCGACAACAAAATCAGTTCGCGTAAATTCCGGATTTTCCGACAATTTTGTGCGACCGTGTCTATGCAAGACAAGTTTGACCCAACATTTTTTTGGAAAAAATCCATGGATTTTGTTGTCGGAATGTCCGATTAATGTCCGATCGTGTGTACAGGGCATTAAACTCCTCCTTCTCTGTGGCCCAGTGGACCCAAGCTATTAGGGTCACACACTCAATAGCACACTGTGTAAATCATTGGGAACTTGCATTGAAAAATTTACACCATTGGTATCTCACCCCTTATAGATTGGCAAAGACATAAGACACACGCCCTTCACTTTGCTGGGGCACTTGTGGTACCTTGGGTACTCTAATGCACATTCTTTGGAATTGTAATAACATTCGCAGATTCTGGCGCAAAACATTTCAACTGATCTCGGAGGTCACTGGTATCATAACACCAATGAATCCTTCCTTGGCCCTACTGAATCTCAGCATTGATCAATTCCCTATCCAATTTCGAGGGATAGTTGCCAATATATTACTATCAGCCAAACTAATCCTTATTAGACACTGGAAACAAAGCTTGGCCCCCAACCCTTCAGAATTTGTGAATGTTACCCAACAACATTTTCTTTATAAAAAATTATCTGATTCCACATATAGGATCCTACCGTGCCTTTGAATGGATATGGAAACCATGGATCTCTTAGGCGTCCACCTTAGGAACTGAGAGACCCCTGGTTCGCCCTTGTCTCTCTTTATTTGTATGACCTCTTTACTACTAATGCTGCTATGATCTATTAAGTGCCTTGTATTATATTTTGTGTATAAAACTCTGTCTTAGTACATTCATGTTCAAACTACTCTCTGTTTGAACTAAATGCCAATCCTGAGTATTCCTTATTATTATATTTGGCGGCTGTGTCCGCATTGTTGTAAACTATTATTACACTGAAATACTCAAATCAGTCACTGAAAAACTCACTCAAAAAAAAGACCTGATTTCCCCATTCACACACTCGATGTGGATGGGGGAATCACTCTTGCTGTGCTATTGTATTCTGACAGCGGGGAGCCATTGCTATCATCAGAACACATTGATCAATGTTGCCAGCTGTAGCCAGCAACACTGATTGTTTGGGTAAAACCCAATAGGACGTTTAGGTCAGGACGAAGTCAATTGGTAGATCAACTTCTGTACGACCAGCCTGTCTATACTGTACATGAATTGAAATTCAGCCAGTCCCTGCTGAACTGTCCGAGTTTAGATGTATGTATGGCTGCCTTAAGAGATAATCTAATTATCTGGATCTGAACCTCATCATAATAGACTTGTACCTAGGTGACGTAGCTCAGGAAGCGCTTGTATTTTGCATCCTGAAACCTAACTAAAATGTGAACACAATCACAAGTAATGATAGATTACCCCAAAGAAAAAGTTCCACGAATGTATCACCAACATCCAAATACTCTGTTTGTAGATATCAAATACAGCCACCTTTACGACCACCCACCTAATATTGAGTAGGTCCCCCCTTTTTTTTTTTTTTAGAGGCATGGATGCCACTAGAACTCTAAAGGTGTACTTTGGTGTCTGGCACCAAGCTGTCAGTAACAGACCCTTTAAAGTCCTGTAAGTTGCGAGATGGGGCCTCCATGGATCTGACTTGTTTTTCTAGCACATCCCAGAAATGTTTGATTGGCTCGAGATCTGGCGAATTTGGAGGCCAAATCAACACCTCCAACTCGTTGTGTTCCTCAAACCATTCTTGAACCATTTTTGCAGTGTGGCAGGGCACATTATCCTGCAGAAAGAACCCATTGCCATCAGGGAATACCGTTTCCATGAAATGGTGTACTTGGTCAGCAACAATGTTTAGGTAGGTGGTATGTTTCAAGTAACATTGACATGAATGGCAGGACCAGGGTTTCTAAGCAGAACATTGCCCAAAGCATCACACTGCCTTCGCCGGCTTGTCTTCTTCCTATAGTGCATCCTGGTGCCATCTCTTCCCCAAGTATGCAATGCATACTCACTCGGCCATCCACATGGTGTCAAAGAAAACAAGATTCGTCAGACCAGACCACCTTCTTCCCTTGCTCAGTGGTCCAGTTCTGATGCTCACATGCCCATTTTAGGTGTTGTTGGCTGAGGACACGGGTCAGCATGGGCACCCTGACCCAAGATTCCTCAGACCAGACCACCTTCTTCCCTTGCTCAGTGGTCCAGTTCCGATGCTCACATGCCCATTTTAGGTGCTTTTGGCTGAGGACACGGGTCAGCATGGGCACCCTGAATGGTCTGGAGCTACACAGTCCCATACGACAAAACACTGTGATGCATATTTTCTGCTTTCAACACATCAACTTAAGGGACAACATGTTTACTTGCTGCCCAATATATCCCACCAACTTTAAGATGCCGTTGTAACAAGATAATCAATGTTATTCACTTAACCTGTTATTTACAACTGGATTTTCTCCACTGTGTTTAAAAATATTCTTTAAAATAAAATCAGTCACTATTATGATGAAGGTACTGGATCAGTGGGTTGGCTGCATCCTTCAAAATACACCAAAATTACTGCTTTCAGTAACTATGTGTACTATAATGAAGACAAGTAACAAAAACAGCATAGACTTTCTAACATTTACAAACTACTTACCAGAACACAGTTTTCCTTGCTTGTATGGACAAGAAAAGTCATCCATTTCACAGTATTTCCCATATATTTTTCCCAGTTTGGTTTTATGACAGTAGCATTTTCCACACAGACATATTCCCCGACCACTGCACTCGGGTTCGATGGGGGAGTGCTTACATGTTCCTGATAGATGTGCATGTTCTCCGGAGCTACAATTACCGTCTCTACATGGAGCTCCTGGGCAGTCCGGATGGACCTCAGTTATACACTTCTGCCTCAAAGGGCTATTACACTGGCATGTACAAGTCCTGTGTATCTTTATTTTTACGGTTTCATTGAAACCAATGGGTTTAAGGACGATGTAGTTGTGTCCTCCTTCTACATGACAATTTTCCATTGTAATTGTTACATTAAATAGAACCTAAACATCAAAAATAGCAGTATTAGCTACAAATCATAAGAAAATATTTGTACTCAAGAAAGTAAAAAAAATTAATGGCAATTATAATAAACACAAATCATACCAAATTTCACAAACGTGGTACCTTGGTCAAAATCTGGAACTAAAGCATATTTTTTAGATGATAGAGACTTTCTGATTTACTGCTCAGTGCAGATTTTAGCGAGAGCCCCCTTTTAAATGAGTATCTGAATATGAAGCATTTTCTTATAAAAAACTATTAAAACCTTGACAATTCAAATAAGCAAAGGAGCAATAGTAACCATCCTTGTCAAAGGACTGGCAGATCTAGAAATATAGAAGGCTGAAATGAAGTTATCATTTTAACTTTTCCTATAAAAATCAAACTATGCGCTATCTCTACCTCCTCCTAAACCTTTCTATTGGTCGTCTAATATAATGGGTGGCCTCAGTGAACTTCAGCTGCCTAAATCAATGGTGCCACTGATTGTTTTAACACATTACTCACTGAAATAACTTTCTCAATTGTCCATGTTTGGGACATACTTATGCCCCGTACACACGGTCGGATTTTCCGATGGAAAATGTGTGATAGGACCTTGTTGTCAGAAATTCTGACCGTGTGTAGGCTCCATCACACATTTTCCATTGGATTTTCCGACACGCAAAGTTTGAGAGCAGGATATAAAATTTTCCGACAACAAGATCCGTTGTCGGAAATTCTGATCGTGTGTACACAAATCCGACGGACAAAGTGCCACGCATGCTCAGAATAAATAAAGAGATGAAAGCTATTGGCCACTGCCCCATTTATAGTCCCGACGTACATGTTTTACGTCACCGCGTTTAGAACGATCGGATTTTCCGACAACTTTGTGTGACCGTGTGTATGCAAGACAAGTTTGAGCCAACATCCGTCGGAAAAAATGCTAGGATTTTGTTGTCGGAATGTCCGAACAAAGTCCGACCATGTGTACGGGGCATTAGTCTGTTCCATAGATTTTTAATAAAGCTGTATAATTTCTGAAGCATTCTTACCTTTAACATGTCTGAGCGAATTAGTCACCTTCCAGGCAGATATAAGTATTTTTTAATATTAAAGAAATAAAAGTTTCATAATGAAAGTGAGAATTTCCAATCCACTTTTGAAACAAATTCTTAGCATAATCAGATTGTATCTTCAAAGTGAATCTAACCGCATTTCTTAGCTATTTTGTAGTTTTGTATATAGTGATAAGGAGTTTTATTTTTGTAGTTTTATTTGTTTAAGAGTTTTACATCTGTCAGGTTTTATTAGTGTCTGTGTCCTTGCTGGGGAGATTCACTCTCTAACTGTCCTGATGAGTGATTTAAAGTTGTGACCAGAACAGAAATACGGCGAGAATTTTTCATGGGGACACTCTTCCTGTGACAGATGTCTAAAGGAACAATTTTCTAACTTTGGAAAGATTTTTTGTGTCTACAGGACAAGTAGTAAGGAAAAATATCTTTATTGTATTAGATCAATTTCTCACTTTATTGAGAATGAACAAATGGCTTTACATGCACTTTAATGATCAAATAAGTTAATGAATATAACATTGATAACATTTAGGGTGTATGTAAAGGGAAACAAGCAAAACAATAATATTTGACAATATCCTAACTTGAACAATGCCTAACTTAAAGCTGATCATAATTCATTTATCTTTAAATAGTTTACTTGGACAAAGCTCGTCCTAACAAACTATTTACTTCACTAACAATTGCAGCCTCTGGCAGCTCTGTATAAACTGTATGTAGCATTGGCTATCTACAGTATACAGTGCTGTGTTCCAGCAGGGGGCTACGTTCCAGCAGGCTGGCTAAGAGGTGGGCTGATGATGTCATGAACGCCGCCTCAGCTGAAGGAAGAGTTGTATTAATTTATAAAGTACAAAGCTTCCTCTGAATGGCTGAGCAGCACTCAGCATGACTTGACTTTGCCCACATATGGAAAGGGAAGTTCTCATCCTGCTGCTGGAACACAGCACCAGTTACATATAGTTTATTTAGTGTTACCAGCCCCTGCTTCTGTTAGTGAGGGTAATAGTTCATTTGGACCACCTTGGTCCAAGCAAACTAATTAAAGTTAAATGAAACTTGGAGATCAGCTCTAAGTCACAAATGCAGTGGGACTTTTAAGCTGTTTAAGTTTTATCCCATCATAATCATATAAAAATATATGTTCCGCTAAAACTTTTTAAAACATTTGGGTAGAGTAGGGAGATGTAAGAACTCCTGTCAGGTTTTTACTACTTAAAGTACTGCATATAGTGCAGCGCCACTGAATATAGCACTTTCAACTCATGTATTCTGTGTTCTTAAAAAAATCAAAATCAAATCAAAAGTGTCATAAAACAAAGTATATAGATATATATATATATATATATATATATATATATATATATATATATATATATATATATATATATATATAATCCACCTCAGTGTTCTTCAATCCCCAATTGGCATATGACACCAAAAGTGCACACCACCACCAGTTGAAAAACCTGCTCACCTCAAAAATGAGTTCAATAGTCTATGTACAAAACAGTCCTGCGATATACCCTGCTACAATCTCCTTCCTCCCCTCCAGGGATCCAGCTCTCTTAGCACATCTCTTTGCTCAGCGAACCACATGCAATCAAAAAGCCAGACTACATAGTGCTCTCCATTACAACAATTTTATTAAAACACACTTGCAGGATATACAAATAAAAAGTGTCTAGCACATCTGCTTGCTCACGTGAAGAAGCCCTATGACAGGGCGACACAGGGAGAAGCCGAGCCTGAGACTTCATGCAGCCACCGCGATCCCGGTGGAGTGGTGAGCAAGCAGACGTGCTAGAAATGTAAGTGCTTTTTATTTGTATATCCTGTAAGTGTGTTTTTATGGGGGCGTTTTAATAAATTTGTAATGGAGAGCGCTATGTAGTCTACCTTTTTGAGTGAATGTGGTTCGCTGAGCAAAGAGACGTGCAGGGGTATTTTGTACATAGAGTCTGTTGAACTCATCTTTGAGGTTGGCAGGTTTTTCACTGTGGTGTGTCAAATACAGTGGATATAAAAAGTCTACACACTCCTGTTAAAATGTCAGGTTTCTGTGATGTAAAAAAAATTGAGACAAAGATAAATCATTTCAGAACTTTTTCCACCTTTAATGTGACTTATAAACTGTACAACTCAAAGGAAAAAAACAAACTGAAATATTTTAGGGGAGGAGGCAAAAATAATAAAAAAATAAAATAATGTGGTTGCATAAGTGTGCACATCCTCTTATAACTGGATATGTAGCTGTGTTCATAATTAAGCAATCACATTCAAGCTCATGTTAAATAGGAGTCAGTACACACCTGCCATAATTTAAAGTGCCTCTGATTAACCCCAAATAAAGTTCAGCTGTTCTAGTAGGTCTTTCCTGGCATCTTCTAAGTTGCATCCTACAGCAAAAGCCATGGTCCACAAAGGCTTCCAAAGCATCAGAGGGCTCTCATTGTTAAAAGGTATCAGCCAGGAGAAGGGTACAAAAGAATTTCCAAGGCATTAGATATACCATGGAACACAGTGAAGACGTCATCATCAAGTGGAGAAAATATGGCTCAAAAGTGACAATACCAAGAACTGGACATCCCTCCAAAATCGATGAAAAGACGAGAAGAAAACTGGTCAGGGAGGCTGCTAAGAGGCCTACAGCAACATTAAAGGAGCTGCAGGAATATCTGGCAAGTACTGGCTGTGTGGTACATGTGACAACAATCTCCCGTATATGTCTGGCCAAAGCATACATCCAAATCAAAAAGGGATGGCTTTACCAGAAGAAGTTTAATGTTTTGGAATGGCCCAGCCAGAGCCCAGACTTGAATCCGATGGAAAATCTGTGGAAAATCTGAAGAGGGCTGTGCACAGGAGATTCCCTCCCAATCTGACAGCTTTGGAGTGTTTTTGCAAAGAAGAGTGGACAAGTGTTGTTAAGATGTGCCATGCTGATAGACTCATACCCAAAAAGACTGAGTGCTGTAATAAAACCAAAAGGTGCTTAACCAAAGTATTAGTTTAAGGATGTGCACACTTATGCAACCATATTATTTTAGTTTTTAATTTTTACTTTCCTCCACCTAAAAGATTTCAGTTTGTTTTTCAACTGAGTTATACAGTTTATAGCTCACATTAAAGGTGGAAAAAAGTTCTGAAATGATTTATCTTTGTCTCATTATTTTACATCATAGAAACCTGACATTTGAACAGGGTGTGTAGACTTTTTATATCCACTGTAAATATATATATATATATATATATATATATATATATATATATATATATATATATATATATATATATATATATATGGGAAATGATAGAAGGGTTTGGCGCTGTTCCTATTTAGTTTCCTACCTCCATATAGGTTACTAGATTAAAATAAATTCTTAGGTGCACCGTGCATATATCAAATATTAAATACAAATTAACAATATGAATTCCCAAGTATACCGTGCATGTGTCAATTAAATATTCTGTTGCAATATTGTGCAATCATAGGTGATACATAGACATAACTTAAATGCTTACATATGTAATATTGCTAGGGAGGGAAGAAAGGGGGGGGGGGGGGGAGGAGGAAAGGGGGGGGGGGAAGGGAGAAGGGAGTGAGATAGGAAGGTGGGGAGGGGTGTAGGAAATCTGTTCCTAAGGAAAATTACAATAACAAGATAAAGTGCAAATGTGCTGGTGCAATCCAAAAGGCAACAGTGACAAGATAAAAGTGCAAACGTGCTTCAAAATTCTTTAGTAAGTCTCTTGTGTCATATTCTTGTGCTGTGGTGATAATCCTTCACTTATAATATCTCTTTGCTCTGAAAGTGCAGCCACTCACCAGATCACTTCACCCCTGCGGGGGTAGTAGGCAGTTACAGTTTTATCGCCACTGTACAGCGATCGCTGGCGGGCTCAGGATCGTGGTATATCATATATAAAAAGAGAGGGAGTGCCCATAGCGTAAAATTGCTTTAAAAAAGTTTTATTACACAAAATGAAAGGGTACTCACACTTTTGCAGTAAAAATCAAGCGAAATGGTAAAAACGTCAAAACCGTCATTAATATCCTTCAGCGCTGGTACAGGAGGTGATGTTTGGGAAGCACAGATTAGGCCACGTCCTGGGCGTGGCCTAATCTGTGCTTCCCAAACATCACCTCCTGTACCAGCGCTGAAGGATATTAATGACGGTTTTGACGTTTTTACCATTTCGCTTGATTTTTACTGCAAAAGTGTGAGCACCCTTTCATTTTGTGTAATAAAACTTTTTTAAAGCAATTTTACGCTATGGGCACTCCCTCTCTTTTTATATATGATATACCACGATCCTGAGCCCGCCAGCGATCGCTGTACAGTGGCGATAAAACTGTAACTGCCTACTACCCCCGCAGGGGTGAAGTGATCTGGTGAGTGGCTGCACTTTCAGAGCAAAGAGACATTATAAGTGAAGGATTATCACCACAGCACAAGAATATGACACAAGAGACTTACTAAAGAATTTTGAAGCACGTTTGCACTTTTATCTTGTCACTGTTGCCTTTTGGATTGCACCAGCACATTTGCACTTTATCTTGTTATTGTAATTTTCCTTAGGAACAGATTTCCTACACCCCTCCCCACCTTCCTATCTCACTCCCTTCTCCCTTCCCCCCCCCCCCCTTTCCTCCTTCCCCCCCCCCCCCTTTCTTCCCTCCCTAGCAATATTACATATGTAAGCATTTAAGTTATGTCTATGTATCACCTATGATTGCACAATATTGCAACAGAATATTTAATTGACACATGCACGGTATACTTGGGAATTCATATTGTTAATTTGTATTTAATATTTGATATATGCACGGTGCACCTAAGAATTTATTTTAATCTAGTAACCTATATGGAGGTAGGAAACTAAATAGGAACAGCGCCAAACCCTTCTATCATTTCTAATATATCTCAGCTGTCCCCATTTTAGGGTGACTGCCTGTTGGGAGGCAGCAGTTCCAAACTTTACCAATTAAGTCTTTATGTCCACTGCGCGGGTTCACCATCCCTTTACTTATATATATATATGGACTTTGTTTTATGACACTTTTGATTTGATCTTTATGCAAAGGACATTTTTTTAAGAACACAGAATACATAAGAGTTTAGAGTGGTATATTCAGTGGCGCTGCACTATATGAGTTACTTTATGTGTTATTTGGTGGAGTGAAATCACTAGGAGTGTACAGCAGCAACTGAACACACTTGAGTAATAAATACTGACACAGGATATATATATATATATATATATATATATATATATATATATATATTCACATAGGATTTAAATACGTAACAGTTCACAATTTAGAGGTAGCGCTGATTGTATTTTATACACAGGTTTTAACTACTATGAGTTAGGGCTCTGATAAAGAAATTTCCCCTTGCTTCCTGTTCTGATGACTATGATTTACTAGATAGGAAGTGAGAGGAGCTCTCCAAAAACAAAGAAAATAAAAATGCTTTTCTTTGATAGAGTATGAAAAGGCTGGAGCCCCTGTCAGATTTTTATTTCTGTCTGCGTGTGAGTCTTATCCATCATCGTCACAAAACCTGTTGCAGATTTTTCATAACTTCCTGGATGGTGAAACTGTTATGAGCAGAACAGGAAGTGAGGGGAAATAGGTCTAACGGAGCCCCGGATAACAGAAAAACATGTGTAATTCTTCCCTACTCTATCCAAGTTTTTGGCTTGATATAAACAGAGGCAACCAATCATATCTTTTGTTCTGTGAAACAAGAGTACCTAAAATACTCCCACTCAAAAATATTTCCTTATATTTTTTGGCTGCATGCCAATACAATTAGTTTCCCTGTGCTGCAGATTTAAAAAAAGGCTATTTTGACTCTAAAAATATAATGCACCTCCCAAATTTCTTGAATGAGAAAGAGGGATAGCCTTTAGCTCACAGAATGCAGGCAAATGATACACACCTACGTGGACAATTAAGAATTAATAAGCAAAAATTATTGCTTAAACATAAAAGAGCTTTTATCGCCACATTTTTTTTTTATTATACTGGCTTCTTAACCACTTGCCGCCTGCCAAATAGCAAAATTACGTCTGCAAAGTGGTTGCGATATCCTGACCAGACGTCATATGACGTGGTCAGAATAACAAGCCGCTGATTGCCACCAGGGGCGCACATTGCGGCGATCATTGTTGAGGCGCGTCAGTTTGACACACTGCAACTCCGATCTAGGTAAAGAGTCTGACGGAGACTCTTTACCACATGACCAGCCATGTCCAATCACGGCTGATCACAATGTAAACAGGAAGAGCCGTTTATCGGCTTTTCCTCACTCGCGTCTGAGAGATGCGAGTAGAGGAGAGCCGATCGGTGGCTCTCCTGACAGGGGGGGTCTGTGCTGATTGTTTATCAGCACAGCCCCCCCTTGGATGCTCACCCAGGACCACCAGGGATGGCCACCACTGATGACCACCAGGTATGGCATCCCTGTTGGCCATGGGTAGCAATGTGTGCCCACACATGATGCCAATGTGTGCCCACCAGCAATACCTGCCAGTGCCTCCTAATCAGTGATGCTAATCAGTGCCACTCATCAGTGTCCATCAGTGCCACCTATCAGTGCCCATCCATGTCCATCAGTGCCCACCTATTAGTGCCGCGTATCAGTGCCCATCAGTGCCACCCATAAATACCAATCAGTGCCACCATTTAGTGCCCATCTGTGCCACCTATGAGTGCCCATCTGTGCCACCTATGAGTGCCCATCTGTGCTGCATATCAGTGCTACCTATCAGTGCCCATCAGTGTCGCATATCAGTGCCCATCATCAGTGACACCTCATCAGTGCCACCTCATCGGTGCTACCTCATTGGTGCCATCTCATCCATGCTTATCAGTGCCCAGAAGTGCAGCCTAATCAGTGCCCATCAGTGAAGGAGAAAACATACTTATTTACAAAATTTTATAAACAGAAACGAAGAAAAACTTTTTTTTTCAAAATTTTCGGTCTTTTTTTATTTGTTTAGCAAAAAATTAAAAACGCGGAGGTGATCAAATACCACCAAAAGAAAGCTCTATTTGTGGGAAGAAAATTATAAAAATTGTGTTTGGGTACAGCGTAGCATGACCGCGCAATTGTCATTTAAACAGCGACAGTGCTGAAAGCTGAAAATTGGTTTGGGCAGGAAGGGGGAAAGTGCCCAGTATTAAAGTGGTTAAAATAGCAATTACAATAATTGAAAGGTTTGATAAAAGGTTACAGTATAGTATAACACCTTAGGTAGTTAAACAGTACAGTACATTTTTTTTAAGGAGGTTTATACTGCAAAACAAAAAAGAACAACTGAAGAGGAAAAACTGGTTAACAAAGGACGGTCTCACCAAAAGGGGGACACTTGGGAGTTACGAACACAATGTAATAAGTATTTCTATACAAATAGAAGAGGATGGACCTCCTAAAGAGCATCTTGAACTGCTAACACCTTCCATGGCTAAGGGAAAAGTACATACCATCCCACATAAAGCCTTTGCTTGGTCACAGTTTGTCCTTTTGGCAGTGTAGAACATGGGGATTTAAACTTAAATCAATCTGTCTAGCAATATACTTTTCACTGGATTGCTTAGTTTTGGCTCCAGAAATGAATAACTGGACATGTAGTAAAACTGGGAAAAAAAGCTACAAAATTTGAACAAAGTATTTGTACTAGAAAGGAAAAAAATAAGTCAGAATTTTGGTCTGGCAGCTATTCATACATGGAGGAAGACAGAGGTTGAAGGAGGGGAGAAAGATAGTGGGCAGAGAGATGGGGCCTGGTTTGCTTTACATGGACCCTCTCTTCGCTCAACCTAAAACTATCATCTTTCTTACAACAAAAGCCTCATCTGTCTGAGATTACTGTAACTGTACTATGAAGGCCATGACTTCTAGACTAGAGCTATAAATCCTGCTCGCCCACCTCACTAAACCTAAACTTGGAATCAAGGCTCTCTTTGCAAAGAAAAACAGCAGGTGGATGGGGCTTGGCATTACAGGTAGGCAAAGTTTATGCCCCAATTTGAGGTCTCTATAACCAAGTTAAAGTGGTTCTGAAGGCTGAAAGTTAAAAAAAACCTTCAGGTTTGCAGCTCCCCCCTCAGCCCTCACATGAGCCCGATCCAGCAACGTGCACAAGAGCAGAAGCTCACCCGGGTCTCTCCCTCCTCATTGGTTGAGACACAGCAGTGGGAGCCATTGGCTCTCACTACTGTCAATCACAGCCGGGGAGGAGGGGATGGGGCGGGGCCGTGCCACGCTCTGTGTGTCTCATAGACACACAGATGTGGGCTGGGAGCGAGCATGCATGAGTGCCCCCAGAGCAAGGGGAACTTAGAATCTCAGAAGGGGGGAGGTCCAGGAGCACCATTGGGGGAACGGAGAAGAGAAGTACAGGGCTGCCCTGAGCAAAACATTGTTTTTTTTTAAGTGAACCTTTACAAATGCTTTAACCGCTTGCCGCCCGCCTGCTATCATATGATGGCGAGGCAGCGCGGCCCTCGTTCTGGGAGGGCGTCATATGACGCCCTCGCCTTCCCTACCCACCAGGGGCCACGCGCGTGCCGCCGCCGGCAATCGCGCGCGCCCGTCGTGTCACTGGGCACCCGATGCGCAAGCCCGGCGGCCGCCAGGCAAACGCGATTGCCCGGTAACACGGCAGGACGTGGATCTGTGTGTGTAAACACACAGATCCACGTCCTGTCAGAGAGGAGAGGAGACCGATCTGTGTTCTCAGTACAGAGCAACACAGATCGGTTTCCTCCCCTTGTGAGTCCCCTCCCCCTTCAGTTAGAAACATTGCCTAGGAACACAGTTAACCCCTCGATCACCCCCTAGTGTTAACCCCTTCCCTGCCAGTCACATTTACACAGTAATCAGTGCATTTTTATAGCACGGATCGCTGTATAAATGTGAATGGTCCCAAAAATATGTCAAAAGTGTCCGATGTGTCCGCCACAATATCACAGTCACAATAAAAATCGCAGATCGCCGCCATGACTAGTAAAAAAAAAATAATAAAAATGCTATAAATCTATCCCCTATTTTGTAGACGCTATAACTTTTGTGCAAACCAATCAATATACGCTTATTGCGATTTTTTTTACCATAAATATGTAGAAGAATAAGTATCGGCCTAAACTGAGGAGAAAATTTGTTTAAAAAAAAAAAAATGGATATTTATTATAACAAAAAGTAAAAAATATTGTGTTTTTTTCAAACTTGTCCCTCTTCTTTTGTTTATAGCGCAAAAAATAAAAACCGCAGATGTGATCAAATACCACCAAAATAATGCTCTATTTGTGGGGAAAAAATAATAAAAATTTCATTTGGGTACAGTGTTGTATGACCGCGCAATTGTCATTCAAAATGTGACAACGCTGAAAGCTGAAAAATGGCTTGGGCAGGAAGGGGGTTAAAATGCACTGTATTGAGATGGTTAAACCAAAATGAAAGTAATCTCTGTTGGGTCAGTGACTAATTTTTTTATTAAAAGCATATTGCTTAAGAGTCAGAAAGCAGCATACATATTCCTTTCTTGGGTACCTGGTTTTGACAGATACCCGTTCCCACTTCTGGTAGGATGGCCACGGCAAATACACTAAAAGATTTCCTCCGTCTCCCTATCCACAACCTTCTGGGACACGTCACAGGTCCCAGAAGGCTGCAGGACTGTACACAAAGCACAGCGTGGTTCACGCATGTGCAGTAAGCAGTTGGCTGCCCACAGTAAACATGCCAGGGAGCCGAGACTGGCAAAGTTCTGATTCGGGTGAGGACGGTGCTGGACCCATGGCAGGTAAGTGTCCTTTTATTTAAAGTCAGCAGCTACAGTATTTGTAGCTGCTGACTTTTAGTTTTTTCAAACAGGGTGAAGAACTGCTTTAAGAAACCAAGTAGTGTCATTGCCAACAACCTCAAAAACTAGAATATTATTTTTGGAAATTTTGAGACAGGGGCTCATATACAAAAAGGCAATGAAATCCCTTCTGTCTTTTTACCTACCCTATGACAAATAGCACGTTATTCCTTACTAATTGCTTTTGGCACTCCATGTCCAAAATCTTCTATACCAAACCAGTAGATTTTACATGAGGTATTTTCAACCATTAATCTTAGTGAGGACATTGATCACACAGCAGTGTAAATTCTAGTAAGGCCATTTAAAGGAGAATCATTAACATTCCTGTTTCACTTTTCTACTTGGAAAATGATTAAAGCGTATTAGAAACTGTTGTCCATCCCTGGACAACTGTCAGGACAGCACAATAGCATGTGGATAACCATTTGGTGCAGAACGTGTCTTTCATTTCTGACACAGAAATTTCCAACACCTTTCAGCAAGACAATGTTTTACCCTATATATTGTAGCAACCCACATTGTTCTATTTATGAAGTTTAAAATACCTTCTCTACCTTTAACTCTCTACTTTGTCCTCCACTGCCTCCACCCACCAACTCACTCACTGCTCAGGAGATTGCTAATCACTTCAAAAATAAGATTGATTCAATTTGTGATGAAATCTCCACTCTACAGGTATATTCCCCACTTAACACCCCATGTCAACAACCTTATTCAACCCCGCTACTATAGATGAGGTTGCTAAACTGAATTCTAACGCCCGTCTAACCACTTGTCCCCTGGACCCCATTCTCTCTCAAATACGGTCACCCTCTGACTCTATCCTACACTCTCTAACCCAAATCTTCAATCTCCCCCTCTCTTCTGGCATCTTCCCCAACTCTCTAAAACATGCACTGGTCACCCCATACTTAAAAAGCCATCCTTGGACCCTACCAATCTTAACAATTTATACCATATCTCCTTGCTCCCTTTTTCCTCTAAATTCTTTGAACGCCTGGTCTACAACCATCCCTGCACAGCAGGGTGCTAGGTGTTATCCTGGACTCTAAACTCTCCTTTCGGCCCCACATCCAATCACTTTCCAAAGCTTGCCGCCTCAACCTCCACAACATCTCCAAAATACGTCCCTTCCTAACCAATGAGACCACAAAGCTACATACCGTATAGTGCCTGCAATCTATATAATGAATGCTTACAGTGCAGTTTTTCTTTGGGCACATTTTTGGGGAAAAAAAACACAAGCATAAGACAGCAGTTGCCCAATCTAGTTATTTTGGGAAGACAGCTGTTCTCAAATTGGATTATGCATGTGTTATCTCTTAAATATACAGATAGCATAAGTCTCTTCTACTTCCATTGTTTCACATGCTTATGAGTCCTTTTATCTCTGCTCAGAATTTTCCTGTCCGTCGTTTGGAGACATGATAATAGCTTCAGAATACACTAAAATTTTTATGACCATCAATAAGTATGAGGCAGGTCCATATAACAGTAATAAATTAAGTAACAGAGAAAGTGGAATCCCAATAGTACACTGGGCCACTTTTGTAAAACCCAGTTGACAGCTTTCCATTGTTCTAAAATCGCCAAAAAAGTACTATTCTTACCATTCTTCTTTTCAGAATGAAAAACACATCTATGGACCCAAAAATTGTAAATCTCAGGTTATTCTCAACTCACAAATATAGTTATACCTTTCAGATTAGAGTTCCACTGAGAAAAACTAAAGCCAAACAGAAAAAAATACAATGGACAAGTTCTTCAGGTACAACAAAAGAAACCCAAAAGGAAGATGTCTAAAAATGTGTTATTTTTTTCCACAGTAAAGAAATCAATATAACCCTTAGAACATTATCTAGAACTAGCACTGGGACACGGTCAAAAAAATTGGCAAAAGTGTATAATGATGAAAAATTTAACTGAAGGTGGAAAGTGCAGATGGAAGCCCTTGACACTTTTAATCTGCAGTTTGTGCAATCATTTCCCTTAACAGATGTTCAGGTCAAACAAAGGCTAACTGCACCACGTACAGTTTTATAGGTGAGGCTAATTTTTAGAACTGTCCGCAAAGAACGTCAGTCTTTGTTTTTCTAAGAAACCAAGACATTGAATACATGCAGGATAGACACATAAGCTAAATTTTCCACAAAATGATTGTTAGACAAGGAATAAGCAACTGCAATTATATATAAAAAATAAAAAGAATATATTTTTTCTAGGCTAAGCATCACGTAACCATTGCATTAAAAAGAAAAATAAGTTCTTACTTTTCGTGTAAACACTGTATCAACTTGCCAAACAAAAACTAATTATAACCTTTCAGCATGGCTTTTCACTTTTTGTATATTTTTGTGGTATCCATAGCAAATTTGCCCTAACCTTCAATATATCTTTCTAATTTAGCTTTGTTCTTTGTAACTTCTTGTGTCAGTGTGTAAGAACAGAGGGGACTGACTAACAATGATTTGCAGTAACACTACAGTATATGCTTCCTAGTAACACCGGACAATATACAAGAAAATAAACATGTGACTTACAGCTGTGCCATGTCAATGTTTTGTGGTTGAAAATTAATGCAAACCTGTTAGCTATTGTAAACTTTTAAAAAAGTCCTGCATAAGAACAAGCTGACATGTTTGCTTTAAGGCTGCTGTTATCGAGACTTAATTTACATTTTTGTGGACTCTCTTGTTTATATGTTAGCCCAGAAAGTTTTTATCTCCTACAAACTATCTATTTCTAGTGTCCATGTTCATTACCCTTAATAAAAAATGACATCTCTTCTGAAAATGGGAAACTAGGTAGACCATTACTCCCTATGAAAGCTCCCCATACTTATTTTAGCAGTTGTGCTATGCTGCTTCAGTGTGGGCAGGTTAAGAGGTGCTCCTAAGGGTTCCTTTTGGAGGTACCTGCTTCTATTTATTGTTTTACTACAGTAGCTATGGATTACTATGGATTTTTTTTTAATGTGCAATAATACTTAAAGCCAACCTTACTTTTGCTACAGAAGTGTAATTTGGTAGTAATGCAGTGTAGACACCCTCAATTTTCTCCATATACACCAAAGACTTGCTGGTAGGTTAATTGGTTCCTGTCTAATATGGCCCTAGTATGTGTATGTATGAATGCGAGTTAGGGACCTTAGATTGTAAGCTCCTTGAGGGCAGGGACTGATGTGAATGTACAATGTATAGGTAAAGTGCTGTGTAAATTGACAGCGCTATATAAGTACCTGAAATAATATACTGTAACTTTACCCAGCATCTTCTGGTATTCAGAATTCTCTTAAACCCTGGCTGTTCTGATAAGTCAATCTTGCTGGCCTGGTTTCTGCAACTTCCCTCCTGGACACCAATGCCATCCATCTATTGAACAACCAATAATCTATAGCAGCTGATGGTAGAGGCATTGCCATCCCTCAGCCTCAGAGTGCCTCAGGTTTTGGAGTTCTCCAGGTTCTAAATATGCTGGACAAAGCTTTGCAGTACGCTTTGCAGAAAAGGATAACACTAAAGATCATTTCCACCTTAAAGTAGAACTATGGGCAAACCTTTTTTTCATTTTGGATAGAGCATGGGAGGATTGTAAACCCTGTCAGACTTTTTTTCCTCCTCTGTGTCCCTTTGCAAAGATTTACCCTTCACTTCCTGTCCCATAGCCAAAAAGGAAGTGAGAGGAAATCCCTGAAAATTAAAGTAATCCCTTGGGGACCCTCATATCACCAGAACTAGTGTCCCCAATGGAAGATTTCCCATCTATTACTTTTCATGGAACAACCCAAAATTTGGGATTTTCTTTTACTTTCACTTTTAAAGATAATGGTAAACAGGACAAATAGAGAGGATGAATCTTCTAAACAGGGCACAGACAGCAATAAAAACCCACAGGTGTTCTAATCCCTCTCCACTCTATCCAAAATTAAAAAAAAAAAAAAAAAAAAAAAGTTTTGCCTTTAGTTATACTTTAAAGTGTTAAACATAGTTACATCACTTTTACCTACAGGTAAGCCTATAATAAGGCTTACCTGTAGGTATTGGAAATATCTCCTAAACCTGCGCGGTTTACCATATACGCTTGTGCTGACGTCATTGGAGCATGCGCAATGAAGAAAGGGCATGATAGCGCCGTTTCTAAAGGACCAGTGCCGTGACCGGTGGCACCAGCGCGCATGCGCAGCAGTGATGTCACGGGCTCCGGCCAGTTACAGAGCTGGAGTCTACGGCCTCGGAAGGAAGAGGGGTGAAGATGAATGCGGCCACCAGCGGGGACATCGCGATCTTCATTTGCAGGTAAGTACAACATAATGGGGTAGTATGCGATTCATACTAGCCCATGATGCTTTTATTTGCAGGGGAAAAAAGAGGTAGTAAAACTCATCAGGGTTTACTTCCTCTTTAAGTTGATAACTAAAAAATAAATTGCGCAGGTGTTTTTAAAAAGAAGAAAAGCAGCTCTCTTCAATACCTACATTCACCTTGGCATTGACCCTTTCAGACACTCTGCTCCATCCCTTGCTGCTTGTCCTCTATAGTGATGAATGATGCCCACAATTATTAAATAACTTCTTGCGAGCCCAAGTGGTCATTGCCATACCCCCGGGGGCATACTGCAGCCTAGACTAATAGTACAATGCTGCAGAAAATGGTGCTCACTGTGCAGCCCTGCACAGTTTTTGCAAAAAGAAGGGCCACATCCAGCTCCTAGTGTATATGCTCTTCACTCAGCCCAATTATTAACTATGACTGGAGCCATACTCTGGATGGTTGGGGGCCACATGAATGAAGACCAGCCATACAAATAAATAGGTTGAGTGGCACACACATGCAATGGTAACTAGACACAGCCACCTCTTTTTTCTGCAATGGTTCAATGCAGCACTAGGGCTACAAAGTGAAGTATATTGGTATGCGGCTGCCAAAAGTCAAGCAGTCCCTTAAGTTTAGCAGTAGAATTATTAATAATAAAATGAATGATCACTTTAAAATAAGAAGTAAATTATAAACTATCAGCTGAGATGAATATAGCACAGATACTGCAAGCAGACTATTAAAAAACTCAGAAGTTATTGATGTTCACAGCTTTAAAGGAAATCCAGGCTGTAACATACCTTATCATTATTTTTTACATTGTGACATCCCTCCACTCCAGAATGTCTATTTCCATCCGGACAGATAGCAGTTATATTTACAGAAATACCCTTCATGGAATTATATACTTGAATCTTCATCTCTGAGACAAGCGCCTGGAAGAAGACATCAAAGTTAATCCTAAATTTTATTTAGAAAAACATTCATCCACCCATTTCTGCAACAACATGAAAAGACTATTTGTGCAAGTTTGGCTGAATAGATGAATTGTTTCCTATCCATAAAGAATGTACTGTAAGCTTTGTCCACAAGCTACATAGTAATGCACTTCTGTAGTAAGACCAACAACTTGCTGGGGAGACAATTTACTGCAAACAGCAAAAGCAGGTTCTATGTAAATATATTTTGTCAGTATTTCACTTGAATAATGAAGTGATTTTCGTGTTTCTTGAAAGTGAACCGGTCAAAAATTATTTCAATTCATAACCAATATTACCATGGGCGTAGCATAAGGGGTTGCAGGGGTCACAATTGCAACCCCGCCCTTAGCTCCAGGGGGCCCCTTCAGCCTCCCTGTCATATTATCATATCCTCCACAAAATCCAGCTCCGATCTGCCCTAGGGGCCCACAGCCACACTCCAGTACTGGCCTTCTACTTTGCCTTCCACAGTCCACACCCCTCTGTTCCCATTGGCTGGGGAGAAGCTGAGAGCCATTTCCAGAATGGAGAGGAGCACGAGGTGAGAACAGCCCAGGATGGGGAAGTGTCTGTACTGTGTGCTGACAACATTGAATGGTAACCAAGCTCAGCGAGGCAAGAGGAGAGTGCCGTCCTGTAGCCACGATGAGACCAATGTCACTGATGAGGTATGACACTGCTCAGTGTCTCCTAGTTACCACTACCACAACTGGGGAAAAGACACACACCTTCTGGAGGTGACCTTCCCCCAACACCTGCCAACACTGACAGAGAAACCTTCAGAAATTGCTAAAACCAATCCCTTAACACCTCCTCAGGGGGCCCCTGAAAGGCTGCAGGCTTCAGATTTTGTGCTACACGGCTTAGCCCTCCGAAATCTAAGTTGCCCCCCCCCCCAAAAGCCCCCTGACCACCCCGTCCACCCTGCATGCTATGCCCGGCTGCTGAGCTCCTTTCCTATTACAGCACTCTATACTGTTCCTCCTCCACAGGGCTGAAATCATATTCCTTTACAACACAGCCAGTTAGCCATGATCTGAACAGGGTGTATCTGCCTACTGCAACAGCACTGCCGTTCCGACCAGAGAATTTCACAGGTCGGAAGGGCAACATAATAGCCAGATACACCCTGTGAAGACTGACAGACTGTGTGTAATGGAATGTGATTTCAGCCCTGTTTAGTGTGTGTGTGTGTGTGTGTGGGGGGGGGCTGTATACAGTGCTGGGATGGGAAAGGAGCTCTGCCAAGTGATCTGCCAGGGGTCCCTGTCCTCTGATTCTCCAGCGGTAATCCCTGTCCTCTGATGTAAAGAGGAACTCTGGGAACTCAAAACTCTTAAGCCACTTTGAATATCTTGACGTGCAGTGGATGCATCTGCACGCACGTTGGAAGTAGTGGGGGGGCCCAGGTCAACTTTTGCATCGGGGCCCACAAGCTTCAAGCTATGCCTCTGAATATTACCCATTATAGGTAGACACTTCTGTAGCACCTGAGGGGTCCTCTTTCCCAGCTCATTCTGAGCTAAGGCTTTGATTTCAGTCCTGACCTGGAACCCAGGCAGCACTACCTTTCCACTGTTCAACGCAAGTTTAAACCAAGGTTTCAATGTTGCTTGTACTCAAGGTTAAGGCTCCTCTGGTCCACACATAAAAAAAAAAAAAAAAAAAAGGAGAGCTCAAGGCAAAAGTTGTTTTTTCTTTTTAATTTTGGATAAAGTAAGGGAGTCTTATTACTTCTGTCTGGTTTTTCTTGCCATGTGTGTCCCATTGGGGAGATTTACCATCACTTCCTGCCCCAAAACGGGAAGTGAGAGGAAATAGCTTCAAAGCATTTCCCTTCTATTCCTGATCTGGGGACAACCCAAAATTTGTGATTTTCCTTTGTAAATGTCCCCAACAGGGGGCACAGACATAAATAAAAACCTGAAATGGTAGTCTGATTCTCTCCAGAACTTTTGACTTTGGTTATATTTTATGTTATTCTTCGACAACCACATTCACAACTGTTGTAATATGTTACCTAACGCTGAACTCCAGGAATTAAAAAAAAAAACTACTATAGCTTCTATGAATGAGACATAATCTATGAATAGAGGGGCAAGCCATTCAATCATCCATTTGTCCTCAATTCATAGATCACATTTAATTCTTGTAATACGACTTCTATAAATGGTGGAGCTGGGCAGAAAGGGTGGGCATAATCAGGTACATTTGATATTAACCCCCACTGTACTGGAAAATGACAGTGGCAGGGGTAAGGGTGCAATGGAAGAGGAACATTTCTGGTAAACCAGGACACATCAACACAAGGGACAAATCCCACTGAAGGTAAATCACATCGTTTACGCCAATCTTATATTTTATATATATATTTTAAAGTAAACTTTAGGCCCCTTTCATATGCATGTTCTGTCTATGCACTTTTCATCCAACACATTTGTAATGATAATTTACCTGGAAGCACAAGAAATTGGCAACCAAAACTCTCAAACCAAAATAGCTCTAATGTTTCACAAAGATATTGCTGAACAATCTGTCTGTTGAAAACACTGACCTTGTAAGCCTCAACCACCAAATTATTGATGTCAGAGGCAGTGGCATCAAATTGCTTGGCTATTGTCCCTGGCAGCAGCGGCATGAGGTCCTGCAGAAATAAAATGGAAAATGCAGCTTAGAAAGTTAAATCAAATAATAAACTAGAGGGATCATGTTCAAATTGTGTTACCTTGTACCAATTGAAAGCTTTTCCCTGTACTGCAAACATTCCATAAATATGGTTGTCAACTAATCTTTGGCCAAGCATGCCCAGTGATGGGTGTTCCTGCGGAAAAAAAAAACAAGTAAGCAAATCATTATTATTGTGGAAACAGATTTTAATGTAAATGGGTGTAACAATGCCTTTAAAACAAGAATTAGGTCTCATTCACATGGGCATACTTATGAGTACACCCATGCGAGGGCCGCATTTGCCTACATGGGATGCACAGGCATTCTGTGCATCTCTGTGCAGGCAATCCCATTCATGTCAATTGGGACACAGCTGCTGCTCCCAAAATGACACCTGTGTGGGTCCCTGCGTCACACCCACACACGTCAAAAAGGGAGCAATGTCTGTGTTCATGAGGCCTATATGTAATGAAAACAATATATTTACTAAATTAAGCAAGTACAGACAGCTACTATATCTCTGCTGTGATTTCCTGCCTAAGAATGTGCAACATGCCACCAACTGACCCTCCTGTTGTTGGCTGTTGCCCCTAGCAACACAAAGGGTTTAGGCTCCATTCACATCATGGTATTCCGTTTTTGCGGGCAGAATTGCTGCGATTGTGACCACGATTTGGAAACGCCACAAACCGTGGGACGCCCTTGCAATCCCCGTTACTTTGAATGGCAAAAAATTGTGGCGCGATTCTGCCGCGATTGTCGCCCGGCCAAATGCGGTAAAATGGTGGTAAAATCGTGCAAACAGAATCACAGGATGCCCAAAAGAAGTTCTTGCACTTCTTGCAGGCACCAATCAGGGCAGAATTGGCAGAATGGTGTCCCGCAATTTGTGACTTTTCTGAATTGCGGGCAGAATCACATCGAAAACGGAACACCATGGTGTGAATGGAGCCTCATTGAAACCTGGTGGTAGTCCTTCCTGTGACTCAGCAGATCAAACTACAGCCCATTCACAGCCAAGTGGTAAAAGACTTAACAAACATGATGGAGAACTGACTTAAAGTGATTGTAAATAATCACCGTGTAAATCAACCTGTTCAGTTTAAAATAGAAATGAAAGGCAAAACATTTTTTTATACATATAAAAAAAAAAAAAAAAACATTATAAATACCTTTTTTTATAAGTGATCACATTCCCTCTGTTCTCAGCTGCATAAGAGCTGGGGGGAGGAGAAGCAGCAGCATACTGAGCTTCCCAGTGAATGACTGTGCAGGGGTGGCTTGTCAGGACATGTCTGACCATTGGAGAAGAGCATACTGAGTTCCCAGCATAGCTAGAGAACTGACTACAGTGTGCTCTCCACTAGTGTGGTCAGTTTTTAATAGGAAAGCAAAGAGACTAGCAGGAACACCAGGGATTTCACTCAAAGGGAGCAATACAAGGGATACTTTCTCATACATGTACATGGTACAGAAGCCACATATCAGGAATATGAAGTGTTGGGGTAACAAACGCTTTAAGTGCTTCATGTTTGTAAAATGTACTCAAGTTAAAAATATTTACCTGACAAGAAATGTACAAAATATGTTAAAAATTCTATTTTAGTTCTGAACTTAACTAATACATAAAGAAACATGTTACAAAACACTATGGGGGGGGGAGATTTACTAAAACTGGTGTGCACAGAATCTGGCGCAGCTGTGCATAGTGACCAATCAGCTTCTAACTTCAGCGTTTTCAATTAAGCTATGACAATAAGGCCCCTTTCACACGATCGGACTGTGCAGGTCTGCCTGTCAGTTTTGACGGCGGACCTGAACGGGCCCTCCATGTTAGTCTATGGAGCATCGGATGTCAGCGGAGACATGTCCGCTGACATCCGACCCGGTCCGATCCGCTAAAAGCAGACGGATGGCTCTACGTCCAGATCCATCGCTGGCGGATCGGATCGGGGGAGATCTGATGAAAACGGACATGCTGTCCGTTTTCATCCAATCCCTCCATAGGCAGCAGCGGCGCCTGACAAGCCCCTCCCCTCCCGCCGGCTCAGCGGAGATCAACGGACAGATCTCCCGCTGAGCCGGCGGACCGAGGCGGGCTCCGTAGAAATGGAGTCCGCCTCGTGTGAAAGGGGCCTAAAACCTGGAAGCTGATTGGTCACTATGCACAGCTGCATCTGATTTTGTATGCACCAGTTTTAGTAAATCTCCTCCTGTGGTTCTACTTATTAAAAAAAAATGCTGGACGTGCTGAGCATTACTTGTGAAAAATCACTTTAATTTCCTGTAGAATCATAATATATATATATATATATATATATATATATATATATATATATATATATATATATGTATATACATACATACATACATATACACACACACACACACTTTATTAGGTACACCTTGATAGAACTGGGTGGGACCCCCTTTTTCCTTCAGGGCCAGTTCATGCCAGACGCAGTTCCGTGCACCTTTTTTTTCTGCACTAAAAATGCATGCACAGTGTTTTCCATGTATTTCAATGGTTCTAGTTCACACCAATGCAGTCAGTTCCAGCCAGTTTCCGGTCAGTTTCTGCACTGAATACATGGAAAACACCGTGCATGCATTTTTAGGGCCAGTTCACACCACAAAAATGCACTCATACGTTCCGGATCAGTTTTTGCCTACAGTTCACACCACACGCAGTTTCAGTGCGTTTTTGATACAATTTGCTAGGTTGCAGTACAGTTCTGTGCAAAAAAAATGCAGCATGTGCTACTTTTTTTTCTGCACCGGAAACTGACTGCACTGGTGTGAACTAGAGCCACTGGAATACATGGAAAACACTGCATGCATTTTTTGTGCAGAAAAAAGCGCACGGAACTGCATCTGGTGTGAACTAGCACTCAGAACTGCCTTAACTCTTTGTGGCATAAATTCAGCAAGGTGTTGGAAACATTCCACAGAGATTTTGGTTCATATTGACATGATAGCATCACGCAGTTGCTGCAGATTTGTCAGCTGCACATCCATGATGCGAATCTCCTGTTCTACAACATCACAAAGGTAATCTATTGGATGGGATCTGGTGACTGTGGAGGCCATTGGAGTACAGAGACCTCATTGTCATGTTCAAGACAACAGTGATGAGATGATTTAAGCTTTATGACATGGTGCATTATCCTGCTGGAAGTAGTTATCAGAAGATAGGTACACTGTAGTCATAAAGGGATGGACATGGTCAGCAACAATACTCAGGTAGGCAGGGCCGGACTGGCCTACCAGGATAACTGGATAAGCTGCCTGCCCCTCCCTCCTCCTGTCACACTCACACACAGCAGGCACGGAGTTAAGTGTGAAAAGTTTGTCCGCGCTGTGACAAAAGTCCCGCCCTCCTCCTTGACCAGCTCGTGTGATAGACACAGTGTTCTGTCCATCACACGAGCTGGTCTAGGAGGAGGGCCGGACTTTTGTCACAAGCAGCGCGGCCGAACATTTCACATTGAACTCAGTGACACACAGCGGAAGATGGATGCCTGTTGTGTGTAATCCAGCCAGGCAAGGTAAGGCTGCAATGGGCATGGTAAGGCTGCAATTATCGGCATGGTAAGTCTGCAATGATTAGCACGGTAAGGCTGCAATTGTGGGCACGGTAAGGCTGCAATGATGGACACAATGAGGATGCAATTATGGGCGTGGTGAGGCTGCCATGACGGGCACAGTAAGGCTGCAATGATGGACATGGTGATGCTGTAATCATGGGTATGGTGAGGCTGCAATGATCACGCTAAGGCTGCAATTGTGGGCACAGTAAGGCTGCAATGATGGACACGGTGAGGCTGTAATTATGGGCATGGTGAGGCTGCAATGATGGGCACAGTGAGGCTGCAATAATGGGCACTGTGAGGCTGCAATGATGAGCACTGTGAGGCTGCAATGGTGGGCAATGTGAGGCTGCAATGATGGGCACTGTGAGGCTGAATTGATGGGTACAGTGAGGCTGCAATGATGGGTACAGTGAGGCTGCAATGATGGGCACAGTGAGGCTGCATTAATGGGCAGTGAGGCTGCCGCGATGGGCACCATGAGGCTGCAATGATGGGCACAGTGAGGCTGCATTGACGGGCACAGTGAGGCTGCATTGATGGGTAAAGTGAGGCTGCATTGATCTCCTGTACCATGCCCGCAGCCTCCAACATCTCCTGTACCATGCCCACAGCCTCTGACATCTCCTGTATCATATCTGCAACCTCTGACCATCCCCTGTACTATGCCCACAGCCTCTGACATCTTGACATCTCCTGTACTATACCCGCAGCCTCTAACCATTTCTTGTATCATGTCCACAACCTCTGACCATCTCTTGTCTTATATCATGTCTGCAGTCTCTGAGGGAGTCTGGAGAGGAGTCAAAAATGGGAGCGCCGCCGGGATGGGGGTCATGGGAGAAGTCAGACTTGTGTGAACTGTGGAGAGGAGACTATAGGAAAACCAGAGCCACCAAGCTGGAGCCGACTGATTGAGCCCTGCAAGGTGCACCTGAGAGGAGGTCAGTGACCGCACCGCCAGGCCAGTCTGAGGGGGGGGGCAGTGATGTAAGGGGGGAGTAAATACAATAATGTAAGGGGGCACTGATATAAAGGTTTCCCCCTTATATCAGTAACCCACCCCCCTTACCTTAGTGTATTCTTTCTGCGGAAGGTCGTCTCTGGTCATCAGAGTCCCCCCACATTCCCAGAGTCCCAGGTGTCCCCCTTGATAATTGCTTCCCAGGTGTCCCCCTTGATAATTGCTACCACTTTTAACTGGAATTTGATGTTTTATATATATATATAGCCCTATGTGCTTTTATATCTGTCTTATCTATATATAATACTCTCTTCAAATGTGTTTTAAAATGCATGGTTTTCCATTTTATGAACAAGAAAATAATGAAGTTATGCTGTTGGGCTGGTATAATAATGCTATGGGGCTAGTATGGCATTTTTTCCAGGGCTGGTTTTTACTCCCAGTCCGGCCCTGCAGCTAGGCCATGGCATTTAAACAATGCTCAGTTGGTATTAAGGGGCCCAAAGTGTACCAAGAAAATATCCCCCACACATTAAGTACTGTGCTGTGCATATTCACACTTTGGGCACTAGTGGGGAAGAGTATAGGAGATTGATGTTGAAGAACCATTGGTGTTGACAACACTGTCACATTGGACTTTACCTGATTCATTTTGTTACACTTTATGATTGTGATTGGACTTTGATTTACACACTTCAAGGTTCACATATTACATTTGATACGTTGTCATCACATTTGATTGTGTATATTCATGTGAGTGCCTTTCTTTATATATTTTTTTTCAATTCCTGGGTGGATAGCCTCCACCTTAAAAAGGCAGCTACATTTACTTGTTGTTCACACGAAGTTCACATAATTCATTCACACGAAGTTCACATACCACTCATTGGTATTTACTTTTTACTATTACACCACCACCACCAGCCTGAACCGTTGATACAAAGCAGGATGGATCGATGATTTCATGTTGTTTACGTCATATTCTGACCCTATCATCTGAATGTCGCAGCTGAAATCGAGACCATCAGTCCCATCAGACCAGGCAACGTTTTTCCAAACTTCTATTGTCCAATTTTGGTGAGCCTGTGTGAATTGTAGCCTCAGTATCCTGATCTTAGCTGACAGGAGTGGCACCCGGTGTGGTCTTCTGCTGCTGTAGCCCATCTGCTTCAAGGTTCAATGTGTTGTGCATTTAAACTTGGTATTCTGCATACCTTGGTTGTAACGAGTGGTTATTTAAGTTACTGTTTGCCTTTCTATCATCTCAAACCAGTCTGCCCATTCTCCTCTGACATCAACTAGGCATTTTCATCCACACAACTGCCGCTCACTGGATATTTTCTCTTTTTTCAGACCATTCTCTGTAAACCCCAGAGATGGTTGTGTGTGAAAATCCCAGTAGATCAGCAGTTTTTAAAATACTCAGACGAGCCTGCCTGGCACCAACAATCAAGCCACATATATTTATATCCTTACCATATCTGTTGCTCTGGTGTAAACATTGTCTTTGAGGTGACAATTGCCGTCATTTGGAGTGACTATGCCTGCTAACTTGCTGTCAAGTGCTAAATGAGAAGTCTGATCTGTCATCAAGATAATCAAACGTTTTGCTTCCTTTCGCCAGCCAATATCTTTCTGAAACATGAAGTAATCCACATTACTGAGTTGAATAATTAGGATTTTCACATTATACAGTATATATCTTCAAAGGCCAATCATAAGAATATGTGATATGGATACTGCCCTGGACACGTTAATCAGGTCATTTTCATTTATCCATATGCATTTAACAAAATAAAATCATTTTTGGTGTTTTTTTTTTTAAAGAATCAGTGTTGATGGGCTTTTGTTTGCGTCAGGACCGCATCCTTCCCAGGTGGTAATGGTAATGCAAAGCAGCTCAGAAGTAGATTCCATGCACCGGCAATAATTCTGAATGATCCCAGAAGCATCTCAAACTGATTCCAATAACAATGCTGCAAAGCCCGTCAACACAAGCCCTAATGCTGATCTGTATTCGTTAATATATTGTTAAATGCATTTTTTGCAAGCAGTGTAATAGTGAAAAAGTCATTTAGATTCACTCCACACATTGAAAAAAACAAAAACAGCTCTTTTTGTAGAACAGAAACAGGTAGGAATCTGCAACAAGGTTTGTTTAAATCCGTGTGCTCAGGACTTTTGGTGTGCTTTCAGAAAGGCAACAAAATTGTTCGATGCAATTGAAGTCTATGGCAAAACAGAGGTACACCCACGGGTACACTGTGCTTCACATGCGGCATGGGAAAACTGCACAACCTCAGTGTGAAAGCACTCTTAATCAGCAGATGCACTTGCAGTGTTCTAATGAGGAGAGTTGCAGGATCTGCATCCCTTTAGAAGTGATTAACCCTTTGGGAGTATCTCACCAAAAATGACATTTTCGTTGCAGAAAATGCCTAAAATCTGCCTTGTATCTTAGTGCAGAATTTTGGAAAAATCAGTGAGCCAATCACACAAACAGGAAACAACATATCTGGGAAAGTTCTGTACACCAACTATGTAAAGAAGGCCTGCAGGTAGCCATTATGCATTAAATTTCGCAGAAAATGACAACGCTGAAGATTGAAGAGGAAATTACATTTTTAAGAACATTAAATGACAAAATGGCTTGTGTAGCAATTGTCCATGCTATATTGTTATTTTTATTTTTTATTTAAGTGCTAGCTGATGGCTTGGAGTGACATTAGCTTTGATACTGTGGCTACAGCAACAGGTTCACACTGTAATCTGCACCTCTATAACTGCTTCACAAAGTGTTAGGGGCTGTTAACCACTTAAGCCCCGGACCTTTTGGCTGGCCAAAGACAAGAGCACTTTTTGCGATTCGGCACTGCGTCACTTTCACTGACAATTGCACGGTCGTGCGACGTGGCTCCCAAACAAAATTGATGTCTTTTTTTCCCCACAAATAGAGCTTTCTTTTGGTGGTATTTGATCACCTCTGCAGTTTTTATTTTTTGCATTATAAACAAAAAAAGAGCGACAATTTTGAAAAAAAAAAAGCTATATTTTTTGCTATAATAAATATCCCCCAAAAATATATAAAAAGCGCAGCGATCAGCGATTTTTATTGTGACTGTGCCATTATGGCGAACAGATCGGACACTTTTGGCGCTATTTTGGGACTATTCACATTTATACAGCGATCAGTGCAATTAAAAATGCATTGATTACTGTGTAAATGTGACTGGCAGTGAAGGGGTTAACCACTAGGTGGCACTGTAGGGGTTAAGTGTGTCCTAGGGAGTGATTCTAACTGTGGGTGGGAGGGGCTGACACAACACTGATCACAGCTCCCGATTACAGGGAGCTGTGATCAGTGTCAGTGTCACTATGTAGAACGGGGAAATGCTTGTTTACATTAGCATTTCCCCATTCTTCCTCTCCTTGAGACGATCGCGGGTATCCCCGCGAAAATCGAGTCCGCGGGACCCGCGTTCACGCTTACGAAGCTCCCGGCGGGCGCACACGCCCGCAAGCCACCTTTTAAAGGGCAACGTACAGGTACATTAATCTGCCTGTACGTGCCCTTCTACAGCAGTATATCTATGTGAGGTGGTTGGGAAGTGGTTAAGACCACTATTATCTCTTGTGAATGAATACCGAATTAGGCCGTGTAAATATAAAATTGCATATTAAACAAAAACATACTCACATGACAAACAGCTGCCTGCAACATAGCATCAAAGGCACCTTCTGGATTATCAATATTCGCTGAGATCTTCTGCTTGCCAACAATTTGTATAAACTGTGTAATGTTGTTTGTTAAAGACAGCCTATTAATAAATCCATGAGGTGGTATGCAATCCAGTTTATAATCGCTGTAAGATAAAACTGTATATTAGCATGATAAAATATGAGGGGAATGATGTCACCTACAAGAAAATTGTCACGGCAACACTTGTCCTGAAGACAACTTTTGAACACTTGAAGATCTAGCCTTTTCTGGCACTTTTTGTTTACAAGTTTAAATCAGTATTTTTTGCTAGAAAATTACTTATAACCCCCAAACATTATATATATAGATATATATCTATATATACACACATACATACACACATACATACATATTATATATATATTATACATACAGTATCTCACAAAAGTGAGTACACCCCTCACATTTTTGTAATTATTTTATTCTATCTTTTCATGTGACAACACTGAAGAAATGAAACTTTGCTACAATGTAAAGTAGTGAGTATACAGCTAGTATAACAGTGTAAATTTGCTGTTCCCTCAAAATAACTCAACACACAGCCATTAATGTCAATACTTTGTGTGGCCACCATTATTTTCCAGCACTACCTTAACCCTCTTGAGCATGGAGTTCACCAGAGCTTCACAGGTTGTCACTGGAGTCCTCTTCAACTCCTCTATGATGACATCGTGGAGTTGGTGGATGTTAGAGACCTTGTGCTCCTCCACCCTCCATTTGAGGATGCCCTACAGATGCTCAATAGGGTTTAGGTCTGGAGACATGCTTGACCAGTCCATCACCTTTACCTTCAGCTTCTTTAGAAAGGTAGTTTTCATCTTGGAGGTGTATTTGGGGCCTTTATCATGTTGGAATACTGCCCTGCTGCCCAGTCTCTGAAGGGAGGGGATCATGCTCTGCTTCAGTATGTCACAGTACATGTTGGCAATTATGGTTCCCTCAATGAACTGTAGCTCCCCAGTGCCGGCAGCACTCATGAATCCCCAGACCATGATACTCCCACCACCATGCTTAACTGTAGGCAAGACACACTGGTCTTTGTACTCCTCATCTGGTTGTGGCCACACATGCTTGACACCATCTGAACCAAATAAGTTTATCTTGGTCTCATCAGACCACAGGACATGGTTCCAGTAATCTATGTCCTTAGTCTGCTTGCCTTCAGCAAACTGCAAGCTTTCTTGTCTTTAGAAGAGGCTTCCTTCTGGGACGACAGCCATACAGACCAATTTGATGCAGTGTGCGGCATATGGTCTGAGCACTGACAGGCAGACCCCCCACCCCCTCAACCTCTGCAGCAATGCTGGCAGTAGGGATGAGCTTTGAGTTCGAGTCGAACTCATGTTCGACTCGAACATCGACTGTTTGCCAGTTCGCCGAACAGCGAAAAATTTGGGGTGTTTGCAGCAAATTCGAAAGCCGCGGAACACCCTTTAAAAGTCTATGGGAGAAATCAAAAGTGCTAATTTTAAAGACTTATATGCATGGTATTGTTATAAAAAGTGTTTGGGGACCTGGGTCCTTCCCCAGGGGACAAGGATCAATGCAAAAAAAAGTTTTAAAAACGGCCGTCTTTTCGGGAGCAGTGATTTTAATAATGCTTAAAGTGAAACAATAAAAGTGTAATATCCCTTTAAATGTCGTACCTGGGGGGTGTCTATAGTATGCCTGTAAAGGGGTGCATGTTTCCTGTGTTTAGAACAGTCTGACAGCAAAATGACATTTCAAAGGAAAAAAAGTAATTTAAAACTACTCGCGGCTATTAATGAATTGCCGGTCCGACAATACACATAAAAGTTCATTGATAAAAACGGCAAAGCACCCTCCCAATGTTGAAGGCATGTGGCCTGGTACGGTTCGGGGGGGGGGGGGGGGGGGCGCTCTCTCATCCAACCCTCTTTTCCTGCTGCCTGCCAGGTTGCGTGCTCGGATAAGGGTCTGGTAGATTTTTGGGGGGACCCCACGCCATTTTTTAAAAAATTTTGGCGCGGGGTTCCCCTTAAAATCCATACCAGACCTGAAGGGTCTGGTATAGATTTTGAGGGGGACCCCACGCCATTTAAAAAAAAAATTTTGGCCGTGATTCCCCTTCATATCCATACCAGACCTGAAGGGCCTGGTATGGAATTTAGGGGGACCCCCCACGTCATTTTTTTTTTTAAATTTTGGTTCAGGGTTCCCCTGTGGGGAATTCCCATGCCGTTTTTATCAATAAACTTTTATGTGTATTGTCGGACCAGCAATTCATTAATAGCTGCGAGTAGTTTTAAATGACTTTTTTTTCCTTTGAAATGTCATTTTGCTGTCAGACTGTTCTAAACACGGCAAACATGCCCCCCTTTACAGGCATACTATAGACACCCCCCAGGTATGAAATTTAAAGGGATATTACGCTTTTATGCCCCCTACACACGGTCGGATTTTCCGACGGAAAATGTGTGATAGGACCTTGTTGTCGGAAATTCCGACCATGTGTAGGCTCCATCACACATTTTCCATTGGATTTTCCGACACACAAAGTTTGAGAGCAGGATATAAAATTTTCCGACAACAAAATCCGTTGTCGGAAATTCCAATCGTGTGTACACAAATCCGACGGACAAAGTGCCACGCATGCTCAGAATAAATAAAGAGATGAAAGCTATTGGCCACTGCCCCGTTTATAGTCCCGACGTACGTGTTTTACGTCACTGCGTTCAGAATGATCGGATTTTCCGACAACTTTGTGTGACCGTGTGTATGCAAGACAAGTTTGAGCCAACATCCCTCGGAAAAAAACCTAGGATTTTGTTGTCGGAATGTCCGAACAAAGTCCAACCATGTGTATGGGGCATAATTGTTTCACTTTAAGCATTATTAAAATCACTGCTCCCGAAAAAACGGCCGTTTTTAAAACTTTTTTTTGCATTGATCCATGTCCCCTGGGGCAGGACCCAGGTCCCCAAACAATAACTTGCATATAAGCCTTTAAAATGAGCACTTTTGATTATTCATGTTCGTGTCCCATAGACTTTAATGGTGCAAATTTTTTGCCTGTTCGCAAGTTCTGGTGCGAACCGAACAGGGGGGTGTTCGGCTCATCCCTAGCTGGCAGCACTTATACGTCTATTTCCCAAAGACAACCTCTGGATATGACACTGAGCACTCAACTTCTTTTGTTGACCATGACGAGGCCTGTTCTGAGCTGAATCTGTTAAACTGCTGTATGGTCCTGGCCACCATGCTGCAGCTCAGTTTCAGGGTCTTGTCAATCTCCTTATAGCCTAGGCCATCTTTATGTAGAGCAACAATTCATTTTTTAGATCCTCAGAGAGTTCTTTGCCATGAGGTGCCCTATTGAACTTCAAGTGACAACTATGAGAGAGTGAGAGCAATAACACCAAATTTAACACACCTGCTGCCCATTCACACCTGAGACACTAACGAGTCACATGACACTGGGGAGGGAAAATTGCTAATTGGGCCCAATTTGGGCATTTTAACTTAGGGGTGTACTCACTTTTGTTGCCAGCGGTTTGGACATTAATGTCTGTGTGTTGAGTTATTTTGAGGGGACAGCAAATGTACACTGTTATACAAGCTGTACACTCACTATTTTACATTGTAGCAAAGTGTCATTTCTTCAGTGTTGTCACATGAAAAGATATAATAAAATATTTACAAAAATGTGAGGGGTGTACTCACTTTTGTTGCCAGCAGTTTAGACATTAATGGCTGTGTCTTGAGTTATTTTTAGGGGACAGCAAATTTCCACTGTTAGGCCCCTTTCACACTGGGGCGGTGAGGGTGTCGGTGGTAAAACAGCGCTATTTTTAGCACTGCTTTAACGTTGTTTTTGCGGCTGTATTCGCCGCTAGCGGTGCGGTTTTAACCCCCGCTGGCGGCCAAAAAAGGGTTAAAACCGCTCACATAGCGCGGCTATAGCCGCGGTATTGCCGCGGTATAGCCGCGCTGCCCCATTGATTTCAATGGGCAGGAGCGGTGAAGGAGCGGTGAATACACCGCTCCTTCACCGCTCCAAAGATGCGGTTTGCAGGAGTTTTTTTGCCAGCGCACCGCTTCACCACTTCAGTGTGAAAGCCCTCACGCTCGGTTCACACTGGGGCGACTTGTCAGGCGACCTAGTCGCCTGACAAGTCGCCTCCCGTTCTGTGCTATGGAACCGTTCTAATCGGAGCGACGCAAGTCGCTCCGACTTAGAAAAAGGTTCCTGTATTACTTTGGGGGCGACTTGGGGCGACTTGCATAGACTTCTATGCAGAAGTCGTCTCGCAAGTCGCCCCGCAGTCGTTTGCAGGTCGCCTCGCTGAGGCGACCTGCAAGTCGTGCCGCCCATGTGTGAACCGAGCCTCAGGCTTTCACACTGAAGAAACAGTAGAGGCAGTTTTAGGTCGGTTTGCAGGCGCTATTTTTAGCGCAATAACACCTGCAAACCGCCCCAGTGTGAAAGGGCTCTTATACAAGCTGTACACTCACTATTTTACATTGTAGCAAAGTGTCATTTCTTCAGTGTTGTCACATGAAAAGATATAATAAAATATTTACAAAAATGTGAGGGGTGTACTCACTTTTGTGAGATACTGTGTGTATATATATATATATATATATATATATATATACATATTTGTATAATATGAAAAATGATGGTACGCCGAGTAAATAGATACCTAACATGTCATGCTTTTAAATTTCGCACTCTCATGGAATGACAACAAACTACGGTACTTAAAAATCTCCATAGGCGGCACTTTAAATGCCTTTACAGGTCTAGCACTAAAATTATTGCTCTCTCTCGTTAACATCCATGGCGATACCTCACATGTGTGGTGCGAACACTGTTTACATGTGCGTGCATGACTTATTACATTTTTTATACGGTACCTTTTTTTTTTTACCACATTTATTCCTATTACAAGGAATATAAACATCCCCTGTAATAGAAATAAGGATGACAGGTCCTATATATGGAGAGATCTGGGGTCAAAAAGACCCCAAATCTCTTCTTTACCTTTAAAAGCAAGAGATTAAAAAAACATTTTTTTTGATCTTTTGCTTTAAAGAAAAAAAATTATTGACTTCTGACCTCCATGGTCATAGAGGTGTTCAAAGACGATCTAGTATTTTAATCACCTCTGTGACCAGTTGGCAGCACAGTCGGATCATTTCTCAGGCGAGCCGGAGGAAACATTAGGTCCGAAAGACACCGGCAAGTGGTGAGACATCCCCTCACGTCACGTCTAAAAGCATTCCAGCGACTCATGAGCTTCTTTAAAGGCCCTCAAGAGAAAGCCAGCTGGCAGCCGAAAAAAAAGAATACCAGGGTTATGGCTGATATCTTCAGCGATAATCCCGGTAAACCACTTGCAAACCGCATACACATATTGCGGTCAGCAAGTGGTTAAAAGATGCTCAGGGATAAAAAGGTACAATGCTACTGTGACAGGTATTCTTTAACGTGTATCTTGCAGAAAAGATGTAGAAATTGTTTTCGCCAGTAAAATCAAGGGGTCAATTCACTAATGTTTACTGTATGCGATAACACAGTCACGTGACTCCTTTGCATTAATTATGGTATGCAGTAAATAAAGTCAGATTCAATAAAAAATATTAACGATTATGCGGTAAAAATTAAAAATGTGCCGGTAAATATTGTTTAAAAAGCTCTTAAGTCCAATTCACAAACGGACAACAGAGTAAAAAAAATCCAATATTTACCACTAGAGATTTGCAGGCGGCATCACACATGGTATTTATCAAAAGGAGGACCCCCACACTGTTTTGTGACAAATAGCTGGTTGCTAAGGAGTGGGCCAGGAAGCCGGCCTCTGCATCCTTAACAACGGATGATTACTCTCACACCCCCCCCTTTTCTTGACCTGCCGGGCTGCATGCTTGGATAAGGGTCTGGTATGGATTTTGGTGGGGACCCCATGCCATTTTTTTTTTACATTTTAGCATGTGGATTCCCCTTAAAATCCATACCAGACTCGAAGGGCCTCGTATGCATTGGGGGGGACCCCACGCCGTTTTTTAAAAATCTTTTTTAATGGTGTTTTTTTTTACATTCAGATGTCAGCTAAAGAGTCATCCATTGTTAAGGATTCCGCGGCCGGCTTCCTGGCCCATTCCTTAGCAACCAGCTCAATGCGGTAAATTACCGCATGAAAAAATTTGGTAATTACCGCTAAATCTAACAAATACTGCATTCGGTATTTAACGCAAAATTCTTAGTGAATTGCACTTAAGCGTTATTTTACCACAATTTTTTCGGTTGTTATTTAACGCTTAGTGAATTGAGCTCATAGCGTCCATTATGTTCCACCTGATTCCCTATGCCGAATATACAAACTGTTCTTAGAACACTCTCCAAGCAGCATTCATCTGTTTTGCACTGCTCAGATTGAAATTAATAACATCACTGAAATATAAATTCATATAATGTGATACAAGCAGGAACCAGCCTGCTAGGAAGGAACACTTTCATGTTGCTCTGATGTATGGTGGCCCTACGTGGCTAACACAGTGAAAGAAAAACAGACATTCAACATAATAGATGAGTGATAGTAATAAAAGTATTTGAGTTTTTAAATACTCTTGACCACGCCAATAAATGCCAGCAAAAGGTTTCTTATGGCTTTGTTCTCACTACGTAGAATAGTGCGGCTTGTGGTTCAGACAGCATTATGCCATGCCTAAATTACTCTCCCAGTAGGACAGGTGATAAAAGCATTTGGCTAAACCATGCTATCTGTGCTTACCAGATGGATCAGAACATGCTTTTAGACCCAGGGCTTTCAAACATCCAAAAACAGTAAGCCAAACATCCAACAGACGTAGGCCAATGTAACGAAAACTAGACATAAGCTCCCATACCCAGAGGTTTCTCTTTAAGGTATATCACGTGGTCATGCCGGGACAGAATTTTTCCCCATCCCACCGTATATACCATCTACTGTTTATACTAAATCCAAAAGCAAGCACACTTTTATATATTTGAGGTGGTCATTTAATAAAAATCTGTATTCTAATCCCATTTACGACCTAAAAGAAGGAATAATTATAATCGTTTCTTGACATGCTGTGTACAAAAATTGTCCATCAAAATTGCAGAAAAAAAAACAAAACTTTGGGCTGAATGACAAATCTCTTATGCCGCGTACACACGGTCGGACTTTTCGTCTACAAAAGTCCAACGGACGCCGACGGACTAAAGCTGGCTGGTAATCCGATCGTGTGTGGGCTTCTCCGGACTTTCAGCAGACTTTTTCAGCCTCAAATCCGACGGACTTTAGATTTGAAACATGCTTCAAATCTTTACGTCGTAACTACGACGGACCCCGAAATCCGCTCGTCTGTGTGCTAGTCCGACGGACAAAAACCCATGCTAGGGCAGCTATTGGCTACTGGCTATGAACTTCCTTATTTTAGTCCGGTGTACGTCATCACGTACGAATCCGTCGGACTTTTGTGTGGTCGTGTGTAGGCAAGTCCGTTCGTTAGAAAGTCTGCTGCAAGTCCGCCGAAAGTCCGCCGGAAGTCTGTCGGACAGACTGTCGGACTTTTGTAGACGAAAAGTCCGACCGTGTGTACGCGGCATTAGACAATGGATTCCATTCAGACCTCTTCATTCTAGCCAGCTTTGTAATCACACATTCCAACATAATCAAAACATTGTTTTTACAGGACCACTTATCACCAGCCATATTGTTTACATTTTATTGTGTGACTGCTGAAACGGACATCAAAGAAGGTACTTATAGTTACCAAGTCATAAATGGACCATATAAACAAGCAACATGTTACTCTTCAATGTAGAGCGCTAATCAATTTGTCTATGTGTACATACAGGTTAGTGACTGTACCTTTAAAGTAAAGCTGTCAAGCCCTGGTACATATGGGCCAAATGTCAGGAGGCAACGGCCGGTCCAAAGAAAAAAAAAAATGGCCGACATTTGGCCCAAGTGTATATTGGTCTGTCGGACCTGCATGCTGGAAAATCAGCATCCGACTGACTCCCAAATAGCGCTCTCAGCCAATGGCATAGAGTGCTGATTGGAGTGTTCTGGCAGGTGGGGGGGGCGTCCCCCTGTCAGAAGACAACTGCTCAGTGGGAGAGATTGCTGAACTAACCTTGCATGGGAGCGAGGAACTGGACAGTTCTTTCTTCATTCAACCTGTGGGGTTGAACAAAAAAAAAACAAATAGTGTGTACCCGGCTTATGGCTGCCCATACATTATTCAATTTTCTAGTTGAAGGAAAGAAAAACGCTTGATTCCCCCCATCATCGCTGACTGTGCCATTGTATTGTGACAGCAGGAGTTTTCCCTGCCATCCAGCCTGAGCTTTTTATGCTGGGCTTCTCCTAAGGGTCACAGAAGTGCAATGCGTTTTGCACTCCAGTGACCCGTTTTCAGCGGAGAGCGGTCTGAAGTCTGCTCTCCGCTGACTTCACTGAAATCACTCGAGGCACCGTGTCATCCCAACTTCAGAAGTCTGGATCCACCAGCTGCCTTGACTGATGGCAGTCTCAGTGGCTCATCCCAAATGTGCCCTATTGGATTGAGATCTGATGACTGTGGAGGTCATTGGAGTACAGTGAACTCATTGCCAGGTTCAATAAACCAGTTTAAGAGGATTTGAGCTTTGTGACATAGTGCATTATCCTGCTGGAAGTGGCCATCAGAAGATGGATACACTGTAGTCATTAAGGGATGGACATGATCAGCAACAATACTCAGGTAGGCCATGGCATTTAAACAATGCTCAATTGGTACTAAGGGGCCCAAAGTTTGCCAAGAAAATATCCCCCACACCAGCACACCACCACCACCACCAGCCCGTTGATGCAAGGCAGTAGGGATGAGCTTCGAGTTCGAGTCAAACTCAAGTTCCACTCGAACATTGGCTGTTCGCCAGTTTGCCGGACAGCGAACAATTTGGGGTCTTCAGTGCAAATTCGAAAGCCGCGGAACACCCCTTAAAAGTCTATATGAGAAATCAAAAGTGCTAATTTTAAAGGCTTATATGCATGGTATTGTCATAAAAAGTGTTTGGGGACCTGGGTCCTGCCCCAGGGGACATGTATCAATGCAAAAAGAAGTTTTAAAAACGGCCGTTTTTTCGGGAGCAGTGATTTTAATAATGCTTAAAGTGAAACAATAAAAGGAATAATATTCCTTTAAATTTCATACCTGGGGGGTGTCTATAGTGTGCCTGTAAAGGGGCGCATGTTTCCCGTGTTTAGAACAGTCTGACAGCAAAATGACATTTCAAAAGGAAAAAAAGTCATTTAAAACTATTCCCCACAGAGGAACCCCGAACCAAAATTTAAAAAAAATGGCGTGGGGGTCCCCCTAAATTACATACCAGACCCTTCAGGTCTGGTATGGATTTTAATGGGAACCCCGTGCTAAAATTTAAAAAAAAATGGTGTGGGGTCCCCCCAAAGATACATACCAGACCCTTATCCGAGCACGCAACCTGGCAGGCCGCAGGAAAAGAGGGGGGGACGAGAGAACGCCCCCCCTCCTGAACCGTACCAGGCCACATGCCCTCAACATTGGGAGGGTGCTTTGAGGTAGCCCCCCAAAGCACCTTGTCCCCATGTTGATGAGGACACGGGTGACCCCGCCCCCCTCTGATGTCACGGGGAAGCCATAGGGAAGTCCCCGTCAAGTCCCCGTGCGTCAGAGGAGGGCGGGGTCACCGGGTGGCCCCACCCTCTGTTTTATAAGAAGTGTCAAAAGAAGAGAAGTGTCACACAGCGGGAGCCTCCCATGGATGCGGAGTGGCCCAAAAACGAAGTGGGGAAGAAGACGCTGCGGAGGAAGATGCTGGACGAGAACACCAGAGCAAGAAGCAGAGGATCGGAGGAAGAACCAGAGGAAGAAGATGGAGGAAGAAACCGAAGGAAGAAGGAAGGAAGAAGACCCGAAGAAGATGGAAAGAAGAAGACTTTAAAAAAACGAATTGTCAGAAACTGTCTCTTGTCATTTTTAACATTTTTGACACTTTTTTTGTGAAATGGACTTTTGTACCCCATTACCATTTCACACGGGGGGGGCGGGATCTGGGGGTCCCCTTGTTAAACCCCCACAACCACTGGGCAAGGGTTGTGGAGATGAGGCCCTTGTCCCCATCAACATGGGGACAAGGTGCTTTGGGGGGCTACCCCAAAGCACCCTCAGAAATGTTGAGGGCATGTGGCCTGGTACGGTTCAGGAGGGGGGGCGCTCTCTCGTCCCCCCCTCTTTTCCTGCGGCCTGACAGGTTGCGTGCTCGGATAAGGGTCTGGTATGGATTTTTAGGGGGACCCCATGCCATTTTTTTTTTTATTTTGACGCGGGTTCCCCTTAAAATCCATTCCAGACCTGAAGGGTCTGGTATGGATTTTGAGGGGGACCCCCACGCCATTTTTTTTTTAAATTTTGGCACAGGGCTCCCCTTAATATCCATACCAGACCTGAAGGGCCTGGTATGGAATTTCAGGGGACCCCCACGCATTTTTTTCTCTTAATTTTGGTTCGGGGTTCCCCTGTGGGGGAATCCCATGCTGTTTTTATCAATGGACTTTTATGTGTATTGCCGGACCGACAATTTATTATAGCCGCGAGTAGTTTTAAATAACTTTTATTCCTTTAGAAATGTCATTTTGCTGTCAGACTGTTCTAAACACGGGAAACATGCGCCACTTTACAGGCATACTATAGACACCCCCCAGGTACGAAATTTAACGGAATGTTACACTTTTATTATTTCACTTTAAGCATTATTAAAATCACTGCTCCCGAATAAACGGACGTTTTTGAAACTTTTTTTTGCATTGATACATGTCCCCTGGGGCAGGACCCCAAACACTTTTTATGACAATAACTTGCATATAAGCCTTTAAAATTAGCACTTTTGATTATTCATGTTCGAGTCCCATAGACTTTAACGGTGTTTGCGTGTTTGAACAAATTTTTTGCCTGTTCGCGAACCGAACAGGGGGGTGTTCGGCTCATCCCTACAAGGCAGGATGGATCTTTCATGTTGTTTACGCCAAATTCTGACCCCACCATCTGAATGTCACAGCTGAAAATCGAGACTCATCAGACCAGGCAACGTTTTTCCAATCTTCTATTGTCCAATTTTGGTGAGCCTATGCAAATTGTAGCCTCAGTTTCCTGTTCTTAGCGGACAGGAGTGGCACCCAGTGTGGTCTTCTGCTGCTGTAGCCCATCTGCTTCAAGGCTCCATGCGTTGTGTGTTCAAAGATGGTATTCTGCATACCTTGGTTGTAAAAAATGGTTGTTTGATTTAATGTTGCCTTTCTATCATCTTGAACTAGTCAGCCTCTATTCTCCTCTGACATCAACATGGCATTTTCAGCAACACAACTGCAGCTCACTAGATATCTTCTCTTTCCGGACCAGTTTCTTGTGCGTGAAAATCCCAGTAGATCAGCAGACAAGACAAGCTCGTCTGGCACCAACAACCATGCTACGTTCAAAGTCACTTAAATCCCCTTCAATCCCTATTCTGATGCTCGGTTTGAACTTCAGCAAGTCGTCTTCACCACGTCTAGATGCGTAAATGCATTGAGTTGCTGCTATGTGATTGGCCGATTAGCAACTTGTGTTACTAAGCAACTAAACAGGTGTATCTAATAAAGTGGCCGGTGAGTGTATATATTAAAGAATACAGTGGGGATGGAAAGTATTCAGACCCCCTTACATTTTTCACTCTTTGTTATATTGCAGCCGTTTGCTAAAATCATTTAAGTTTACTTTTTCCTCATTAATGTACACACAGCACCTCATATTGACAGAAAATCACAGAATTGTTGACATTTTTGCAGATTTATTAAAAAAGAAAAACTGAAATATCACATGGTCCTAAGTATTCAGACCCTTTGCTCAGTATTTAGTAGAAGTACCCTTTTGATCCAATACAGCCATGAGTCTTTTTGGGAAAGATGCAACAAGTTTTTCACACATGGATTTGGGGATCCTCTGCCATTCCTCCTTGCAGATCCTCTCCAGTTCTGTCAGGTTGGATGGTAAACCTTGGTGGACAGCCATTTTTAGGTCTCTCCAGAGATGCTCAGTTGGGTTTAAGTCAGGGCTCTGGCTGGGCCATTCAAGAACAGTCACGGAGTTGTTGTGAAGCCACTCCTTCATTATTTTAGCTGTGTGCTTAGGGTCATTGTCTTATTGGAAGGTAAACCTTTGGCCCAGTCTGAGGTCCTGAGCACTCTGGAGAAGGTTTTCGTCCAGGATATCCCTGTACTTGGCCACATTCATCTTTCCCTCGATTGCAACCAGTCGTCCTGTCCCTGCAGCTGAAAAACACCCCCACAGCATGATGCTGCCACCACCATGCTTCATTGTTGGGACTGTATTGGACAGGTGATGAGCAGTGCCTGGTTTTCTCCACACATACCGCTTAGAATTAAGGCCAAAAAGTTCTATCTTGGTCTCATCAGACCAGAGAATCTTATTTCTCACCATCTTGGAGTCCTTCAGGTGTTTTTTAGCAATCTCCATGCGGGCTTTCATGTGTCTTGCACTGAGGAGGGGCTTCTGTCGGGCCACTCTGCCATAAAGCCCCGACTGGTGGAGGGCTGCAGTGATGGTTGACTTTCTACAAGTTTCTCCAATCTCCCGACTGCATCTCTGGAGCTCAGCCACAGTGATATTTGGGTTCTTCTTTACCTCTCTCACCAAGGCTCTTCTCCCCCGATAGCTCAGTTTGGCCGGACGGCCAGCTTTAGGAAGGGTTCTGGTCGTCCCAAACATCTTCCATTTAAGGATTATGGAGGCCACTGTGCTCTCAGGAACCTTAAGTGCAGCAAAAAAATTTTTGTAACCTTGGCCAGATCTGTGCCTTGCCACAATTTTGTCTCTGAGCTCTTCAGGCAGTTCCTTTGACCTCATGATTCTCATTTGCTCTGACATGCACTGTGAGCTGTAAGGTCTTATATAGACATGTGTGTGGCTTCCCTAATCAAGTCCAATCAGTATAATCAAACACAGCTGGACTCAAATGAAGGTGTAGAACCATCTCAAGGATGATCAGAAGAAATGGACAGCACCTGAGTTAAATATATGAATGTCACAGCAAAGGGTCTGAATACTTAGAACCATGTGATATTTCAGTTTTTCTTTTTTAATAAATCTGCAAAAATGTCAACAATTCTGTGTTTTTCTGTGAATATGGGGTGCTGTGTGTACATTAATGAGGAAAAAAAATGAACTTAAATGATTTTAGCAAATGGCTGAAATAGAACAAAGGGTGGAAAATTTAAGGGGGTCTGAATACTTTCCGTCCCTACTGTATATGGCAATTTTTGTTCTAAATGTGTGGATATTTATCACAACAAACATTTTATATATAGAACCCAAAGCATGATGTTTTGAACGTCTCTTACTCGAGTTAAAACCATTTTTTTATATTGTGAAACGTAGCATGGGAGGATTGCCATCTTTTTCAGGTTTTAATTGCTCTCTGCTATCTACTGGAGAGCTTTCCCTTAACTGTCTGTCAGAATAGGAAATTATGAAAATCCTCTTTTGCAGTTAACCAGACAACAGCAAAAACATGTTTTTAGTGTGAGAATGGGGAAGGGTTGGACCCTGAGAATGGTTTAATTTCTCTCTATGCCTTCCTGTCCTGATGGTCCCCATACCCCACATTTCTTGTGAGAATGTCACACTGACAGGAAGTGAGGCAAACTATCCCAAATGGGAGTCATAAATAAAAATAAATAGATAAAAGTTAAACGAACATGAAAAAGTAAAGATTTACTGTAGTTAGGCTTTAAATGGTAAGCTGTAGGTCAACTCGCCTTAAATGGAGCATGTAGGACTTGTTGCAGGACATTGCAACATGTTGATTTGAGCAAATGCCTTGAATAATGCATTTTTATGTCCATACATTTTACATGCACTAGATCGGGGGTCAGCAACCTGTAGATCCCAGCCAGGTGACTGGTAGATCACAGTCTAGGCTTGCTGGCGCCCCATCCCAGAGCATCAAACAGAGTGCATGGCAGAGGGACTACTTGTAAAATTGGGGCTGTAGTAGGGAGCAGGAGCCGCATAAGCCAATGTCTCCTCTGTATAGCTGGCTCCTGTCTAATGCAGAGTGATACCAACTGCACTCCACCTCTTATCCCAGCTAGCGGGCTCCAGAGTGGTGCCAGCAGCAGGAAAAAAGAGATCTTCAGGTCAGTGTGAAGCAATACCCCGGGCATAATAGTATAGGGCTGCTTTCACACTGATGCACTGCAGTTTACCCACACCGCTGGTGCAATGTACCTGCAGCTTTCCTGTGGGTTTGCTACACTTAGCCATAGCCTGGTGATCTTTGACTACTCCTATGTTGTTCAGGTAGATCTCAGTCTCTTTAAGGTTGCCTACCCCTTATTAAATAAAATGCAGAGTAATGCCCAAAGTATGACCAAACCCTAAGATGCAATATGTGATACTATGGAGGGAAGATCTCCAGAGAATCATGGGGGGTGATAGGTCAACCCATCGCTAATCTTCAAAAGACCACTCTTGCTCACTGACCCAGAGTGCAAGTTGGCACATATAAAGGGAAATATTTTTTACTTTGTCTTCACTGAAAAATAGAATGGTGGGCATTCCATCATATCAAGTTTTCCCTTAATACCAGAATAAAACACCTCCATTTATCACAAACCATGCACAGAAATTCATTACAGAATAGTCAGAATAGTCTATAAAACAAGTTACATTGATGGGTGCAGTACATGCATACTCTGAAAATGTGGCCCCTAGTACCAGTGACATGGTCGGTTATAGGAAAGTGAAGAAACTTCTGTCTTAATGTATGTAGGAAAAAAGATTAAGGGCTGAAACACCACGTTGTGATGCAATGTGGTATGTTATGTGGGTTAGCGCATTGCGGTGCCATACATTTTGAATTACACTCCAACACATTAAGGCAACCCAGCTGCAACACACATGTATTGCAGTGCACCACAACCATCTGCCATGTGCTTTAGTGCAGGAAATCAGAAAAAAATGCTAGGTTTTTTTTTTGTGCGTTAAAAAGCAAGGGCTTTGCAAATGATTGGGCTGCCATAACGCAATGCACATCAAGGTGTGACAAAATGCACATTAATGCAACACGGAACAGACAGGCCTGAATGGTAACAGCTTGTAATATCTAATGTGTTTTATACGTACCTGCACTGATTCTTTATTCTGTCAGGATGAATACTAATATAAGGTGAAACAGGTTTATCTACAAATGATCCAAATCCAAATCGAATGTCAGGAGAGAAGTCAGTCATTTTCTGAAATAAGTCAAATCCAATGGAGTTCAGCTTTTTTATACTGGAATCCATTGAGGCAGAGACATCAACTAAATAATACAGATCCAGTGGATATTTCTCCAAGCGATGAACTCTTAGCATGAAGTTTACTTTAGCCCCTGATCAAAAGAAACACAGAGAAGGTTATTGTTATTATTATACAGGATTTATATAGTGCCAACAGTTTACATAGAGCTTTACAATGTAGAGGGGGATAGTACAATAACAATACAGAAGGAATAGGTGGTCCCTGCTCGTGGAGCTTACAATATAAAGGGAGGGGGAGGGGAAAGGTTACCAAGAGAATGATCACAATACGAAGTATTAAAGTCTTAAAGTTCAAAATTTGGATGTACATTTAAAGAAACACTGATACAAAGGATATAAATAAAATGGGGGGATTAGGGAAATTGGGACTTTAAGTGAGGCTAATATGGCTGGGTAAAGCCATGTGCCTCCATCCCTGTCATCCCTGTCCCATGTTACCCATGTTCCCCCAACTTTGATACTGAGTATCTACACATTTTTCATTACAGACAATGCACATTTTTGCTCCTGAAGAGCGGTTTTAAGCTGCGAAACGCGTCGAGCTAATTGATGTTGTGTACTATTTACACACCTATTATGATATGCAAGTTTTTACAAATGTACCTATTAAGGGCTTAAGAACTATTGACCGTGCAGTTGTTATCTCTTGAATGTTTTTACATTGTTTGAACACTGGTGGATGCCTTAAATTTTACCATTATTGTATATGAATATAAACATGTTATTACCAGTTTTTGCTACTATAGATTTTGGCGCCCAGTTATGGGTGCATCTTCATGTATGTGCAATTCTATGTCGGTTAAATATGTTTTTATGCAATATTAAACAATTTCTACCTTCCACCATCTTGTTCTTTTTGTCACCAGGAGCTTCATATAAAGTCCCACCTTGTTTGGTACACTTTGCTGCCTCGGACACTTTAGTGTATATTTTGCCACTGATACAAAGGAATCTCAGGGCCACAATCTGTATAAATACAATATATAGCAAAAGCAACATGCTTCTAAATGAAGCTCAGTAGAAGGCTACTGTTACTCATAGAGCACCTTCATTTTGCGCACCTTCAAACCTTAAGTAATATTAAACTCATAGCATTTGATTTGGTGCACAGAGGTTGACTGATTAAATCAGTTTAATTGCTTAGTGGTTGGTTTTTCGATACCTGTTTTAGGTACATCTGGAACCTTTTCTGGATCACACCCCTTTGTTAGGGTGGACGATGCAGTCTCCAGTCAGTTTTGATTGAAGATGGAAGGGGGAAGGAGGAGGAGCAAGTGAATGCCTTGCCATCCTGAGCTACAGGGCTGTGTGTTTCTGATGTACACAGTGTAGGAAGATACAAATCTAGCTCTTTAATGCAAGGTTGACCCCCATAGGATGCTGCATAAGAAAAAAGAGCCACCATGAAGCAGGAAACCAGGGACATTCAGTCATTGGACCAGATTAAACAGGCAAGGATTAAAAGAAAGAAGCTACATACAGTGGAACCTTAGATTACGAGCATAATTTGTTCCAGAAGAATGCTTGTAATCCAAAGCACTTGTATATCAAAGCGATTTTCCCCATAGAAGTCAATGGAAACTCAGAAAATTCGTTCCACAGGGAGTTCTATGGTATGCAGCACCGCATGTGACCAGAGGTGGGGGGGCGCCGGAGACACTCGGAAACCGTTGGGATGGACTCGGAAACACTCGGAGATGCTCAGAAACAGTGTTTTCAAGTGGCTCCGAGTTCATCCGAGTGCATCTGAGCGGCTCGGAATGCCACCCGCGCCCCCACGCCTCTGGCCAAATGAGGTACTGCACACCGAAGAAGCTTGAATTCTGCTTGTTTTGCAAGACAAAGCTTGCAAACTGAGTAAGGATTTAAAAAAAATAATAGCTCGTATTGCAAAACGCTCGTTAACCGCGTTACTCGCAATCCAAGGTATTACTGTACTCAATAAATGTTTACCTCAGTTTCTGAAAGTGCTTAAAGCAGAATTCCACCCATTTAAAAGTCAGCAACTACAAAAAGTGTAGCTGCTGACATTTGATAAACACTCACCTGTCCCATGGTCCAGTGATGCGACCGCCCAAAGCCTCGCTTCTCTCCCTCTCCTCTCTGCGGCGAGCCACGCTGCACGTTATGAATGGCCGGGCAATCTTCTGGGGCCTGTGACATGTCCCAGAAGATTGCAGGGAGGGAGGGGGAGAGGTGAACTTCTTTCTGGTGCCACGGCGCCAGGAGAGGAAGTGGGAGCTGTGTACCTGTGAAAACTAGGTAACCCCCCCCCAAAAAAAATGACATGCCAAATGTGGCATGTCAGGGGGTCATGAGTACTCAGTACCTGAATGGAACTTCGCTTTAAAACAGAGGGTTTAAAATTGCCTTAATGACCATGATTTATGACTAGGAAGTCTAGAAAACTTGTTGATGGTCCTTTGTCCATAAACACTTGACCATATAGTGTACGCTGTATTTCCTAATTAGACTAATACAAACAAAATCATAATCAGTTAAGGTTGGATTTCAATGGACCATTTCTCACACTACATTTTTTTTTAGGTTTAGATGTGCATACTTGTTTTGGACCAGAGGAATAAATCACTGAACCCTAGATTTTCAGAATCACAGGCAGGAAATTAGCATTTACAGAATAATTCAGCAAAGTCAGCCTCCATGTTTCTCCCATGAAAGGTTTCTTTAATGCCCAAATGAATGGGGGCCTAAATCCCTTCCCTGACCTGAATCGCTCCCTCTGTCAGGAAACAACTACAATTCCCAGCATGCCCTGCTCATTTCAGCAACAAAATCTCTCTAAGTTTACTGTTTCAGCTGAGGCTTCCACTCTTGGAAACATCAACAGCAAGAAAATGTATTACAGATGAATGCAAGGCGTAGCAAAATATAATTGTATTAAAATGGCATTTGTACATCTCTGGTTTAAACATTAAGGGAGTTTGCACATAGTGGAATTTTAAACTGGGCATCCGATGGTGGCCAAAGGGAAAGTGTTTTTGCTGGCAGCACAAATAAAGTTATTTTAACATAACTGTTGAATTGCATCACTGAACACCTGGCAGTCTAGCATTCAATACGCATACGATCACAGACTTTCATTTCAAAAGAGATTTCTAATCTTTGACAATTCAATACAGATTTTTTTTTATATTTTATTAGTTCTATGGAAATTTTAATTCTAGGTGCGATTAAGTGTCACTTCTGACACATTAAATAAAATGTAAAAAAACATTTAGCGTTAAAGATAAAACGTGTATAGTATAAGTTGCTTTTGCCAACGCAGCCACTCATGCATTTCAGTAGCGCCAGGCCAAGCACTTGGCAATACGGCTTCAAAAAGTCTAGACTTTTCATTACCTAAAGTACACAGGGTTTCAGCTATAGAAGGCTTAAAGGCAATAATTTGAGTGAATATTTTCCATTATTTCACTGACATGTTATTTTAGGACTTTTAAAAGGTTATTTTTATGATCTCATATTCCTTAGGCAATTTGTTGTATAAAGTGTAAATTTCTAATTGGGCAGCGCCATAATTGGCTTATTTAGGGCTTAGAAAAAGATTGAGCCATCAACCAGGTCAAAGAGCTTCATTTTTTTTAAATGCGTGCTTTGTTAACATAAAATAAAGGATTTCTCTTTATACAAACAAAAATAAATAGGTTTACAAAAATGCAAAATAAATGAAATCTGCTGATGGATAATTTTATTGCCTAGGGTGATATACCATATTAATGGGGTTACAGTTTATCCACTATGGAGAACATTTGTAAATGCCAGAATAAAGGAAAATATTGTTTATGGCAACCATCCAGATACTTGCTTTCATTTCTGAATCTACATTTGAAGCATGACAATTTGAATTCCATTGGGTACCACATGCAAAACTGTCATTTTGATCTGCATTATTTCCTATAAAATATCCATACTGGCTATTGGCTCAACATAACTAAAGACTAACCACATTTTAAAGGGATACTGCTATCAAAATAGTTGAAAGGTTTTTTTTACCACACCATACTTTTAATTTTAAAAACGCCACTTGCTTGTATATTTATCTAAATATGTGATAGTCAGCTAAGCAATGCCCTCTAAATTCCCACCCTTCTTTGCAGCACTGTAAAACAACATAACTTCAGAGATAATATAAAACAAGCGTACGTGTTTTTTGTTGTTTATTTTTGTGGGTTAAATAAGATATGTATCAAGGGTAAATAAAATATGTGCCAAGAAATTCTGCCACACACAGATCCTCTTGCCCACATACTTCCTATTTGCCATTTGTTTCAACTCTTGTTACTGATGTACAGTGCTCAGCATAAATTAGTACACCCCAACAGATTTGTCAGGAAACCTTTACTTTCCTTTCAGAATCAACATTTTCTATGGGACAGTATACTACAAAATACTCCCACAACTACGGGCCATTGATTGCAACCAAGGTTTGTTAATTTGCACACACAAAAAAATTATTTTTCCTAACCAATTCATTCAAGACCATGTTGCAAAAATGAATACACCCCAATAAAAGTCTTAGGAGCAAAGCTACTTTTTAGACAACAAAATCCTAATTAACAAGAATTCAACTATAGGTAAGTCTAATTATTCATTAAACAGGTGTCCGGCATATAAAAGGGTGTTACTTAACAAAGAAAACCCCTTCCCATTTAATGCTGTCAGCAATGGCACTGCATGGAATAGAAATGTCACAAGGCCTGAGAAAGACAATCCTTTCTTAACACAAGAAAAGTGAAGGCTACGAGAAGATCAGCAAAGTTTTACTTATAAGTCAGAATACTATAGCAAAAGTGATACAAAAATTTAACAAGGATGGAACTTCAACCATCTCACAGAGACATCCAGGCGGTCCACAGAAGTTAACACCTCAACAGGAGCGTCTTCTGATGAGAAGGGTTGAAGAAAATCGCCATGCAAGTTCACTGCAGTTAGCTAAAGAAGTAGAAAGCCAAACTGGGGTGATTGTTTCCTGTGACACAATACAGCGTACACTGCAGAGGAATGGCATGCATGGGTGTCGTTCACGAAGGAAACCTCTCCTAAAGCCCATGCACAAATAAGCCGACATAGAATTTGCCATGGCCCATGCTGAAAAAGAAAAAAAGACTACTTGGACTCTTTATGGTGGAGTGATGAGACCAAGATAAAGGTTTTTGGAACGGATGGCTTCAAAACTGTATGGAGTCGCAAAGGTGAGGAGTACAAAGAAAAATGCATGGTGCCTACAGTGAAACATGGTGGTGGTAGTGTCCTTCTGTGGGGCTGCATGAGTGCTGCTGGTGTCGGGGAGCTGCATTTCATTGATGGTATCATGAGTTCACAGTATACTGCTCTATATTGAAAGAGAAGATGCTACTATCACTCCGTGTCCTTGGTCGGCGTGCACTTTTCCAACATGACAATGATCCAAAACACACATCTAAGGTACCTGTTGTTATTTCTGAAGAAGAACAGGGTGGAAGTGATTCAGTAGCCAAGTATGTCCCCTGATCTGTACCCAATCGAAAACCTATGGGGAATTCTGAAGAGATAAATTGAGCATCACTCTCCATCCAGCATCCAGGCTCTAAAAGAGGTCTTTCTTGAAGACTGGAAAAATATAGATGTTGCAATATGTCGCCAACTTGTTCATTCCATGCCTAGAAGACTTGGCGCCATCCTTACAAATCATAGAGGTCATACAAAATACTAAATGTAGTAGTTTTTGTTGTGGGGTGTATTCATTTTTTGCATCAACTAACTTGAGTAAAACTGAAGATTTTGTAATCTAAGTTATATTATTAACCTTACTTTCATGTAATAAGCAAAACAAATGTTCTTCAAAACTCAAGTTTGTCAATACTGTATGTTGGAAATTGTTCTTGTGTTCATTGAGATATTGATTAAAATTTTACTTTTCAAAAAGGATGTACTCATTTATGCTGAGCACTGTATTTGGAATTAATTCTACACAATGTTTCCATATTTCTTACATTCCTCCACATTGCAATCTCTCTTCAGTTCTATTTAGTTTTCAATAGTATCTGCTAGAAAAGCAAAAAAGTCCCATTTACAAATTCTTATTGCATTTCTTACGGTATTTGAAAAAAACAGTAAAAATGATGGAATCCAAAAGATATACATGCTATAAAGCAGTGTTTCTCAACCTTTTTCCAGTCGGGGCACCCTTAAAAAGTATTTTCAGTGTTGAGGCACCCCAGTCCAAGGCTTAGTTCACGTTACTGTGTGTCGTGGAACATGCGCAAAATCGCACTCGTTCCTCACACACAGACAAATGCTCTGCTCTTTAGGGGTGCCATTAATTCTTAATGGTACCTCACACATTGGAAAATGTGCTTTTGGTGCCGTGCAATTTAAAAAAAAAAAAGGTTGGGGACTTCCTTCCCTGAATTTTTGTGGTTAGGGAAGCCCATTGAAATGAATGGGCTGCCATACACGCAGCACGCAGCCACACAGATGTGAACCAAGGGCTTGTTCACATGTCAGGTTGGAGGGGTGGTAAAAGCACATGGTTAAGCTGTTTTTACCACCCCCAACTTCTTCCCCTTTAGCTGCAGAGACAGCAGCTGGGGGTGTACACATGCTGTGGCTGCAGCTGGAGGTATACCCAGGGTGAATGGGGCTGCATTGCAAATACCCTGCAACTGTGTTCATTGCACGGTTGCGGTGTAGTGATGCTGCATTAAAACAGGTGGTGAGGAGGCAACATAATGCCTCTTTATCGTCTGTCAAATGCCTCTGAAAAGCAATCTGTGCATGGGTTGCTTTTCAGAGGAGAAGCAGTCCTTGCTGCTATCACAAACAATACCTACAAAAGCAGTTCTGATGGTACAGGAATGGAAGGGGGGGGGGTGTCCGGATTAAAAGTAAGATATATATATACACACACACATATACAGACACATACATGTGCACACAGGCATACAGACACATACAGGCACATGCACACACACATGCAGACACGTGCACACACACATGCAGACACGTGCACACACACATGCAGACACGTGCACACACATGCAGACACTTGCACACAGACACATGCACACACATACAGACACATACACACACACACACATGTACAAACACACATACAGACACACACACAGACAGACACATGCGCACACACACACACACAGACACATGCGCACACACACACATACAGACACATGCACACACATGTACAAACACACATACAGACACACATACAGACAGACACTCACATGCACACACACATGTACACACACACATACAGACAGACACTCACATGCACACACACATGTACAAACACACATACAGACGTACACACACACATACAGACAGACACTCACATGCTCACGCACATACAGACACATGCACACACACATGCACATGCACACACACACATACAGACACATGTACACACACAGACAGACACATGCACATGCACACACACACATACAGACACATGCACACACACACATACAGACACTCACATGCACGCACACACACACACAGACACAGACACATGTATAAAGCCCTTTTAAAACAAATCTAGCTTGTAGCACAGTACCTTTCCAGTTTCCTCATTCAGCCAGGTACTGCACTGTAGGGGGAAGCAGAGAGCATAGCACACTCCCCTGCACTTTACTTTCACTTTGCTGAGGTTGATGGAGCTTATCACGGTGGCTATGTACAGTTCGGCAGGGGATCGGGAGATCGGGCTCATCTGACAGCCCTTCTCTCCCCTGATCCCGCGGCACACCTGAGAACCTCTGACGGCACACCAGTGTGCCGCGGCACACTGGCTGAGAAAGGCTGCTATAAAGCACACTTCATAACTTTTTGAATTGTTCAGACATGCAAAGGGGTAGAGGTGTTTGTATATAACTAAATGATTCACTTAGCCAACTTTACAGATTAACACGCACAAAAGTAGCAGTTTAATTGAGGGTCCCAGCCCCTATAAAGCAAGATACAAATGATCAAAGTCAAAGAAAGCACTGGATCTCAAAAACCTTGAGACTGGAGAAAATACGTGGACATCATGGTCAGCGCAATAAATAACTAAAGTGCTCAGTTTTAGAAAGATATGCAACTGTGTTCAGTAAAACAATCTGGTTCAAATTCAATTTTGCCAACAAAAAAAAACTGCAGAAAATATGTGTAGCTTAAAAATTACCAGCTGTGTAATAGCTGGCCCTAGGGGAAATCTTTCTCAGAAGTGTTAACTCTTATTAACTCAAACCTTTAGAAATAATAATTGGATTTTTGTACTTACTGTAAAAAAAAAAAAAAAACTCATTGAGGGACACATGATTCAGAGACTATGGGTTATACTGTTGCCCACAGGAGGATTTGGACTTCGGCAAACAAAAAACTGTGACCAGCCCAGTATAACACCTACTACTCCCAGAATACCTCAGTTTTATAGAAACAATACCAAGAGTAATGCTAGCCATACACTATACAGAAAATCGTCCGAACACATTTTCGAAAAACGAACGTTCGACCGTGACCGCAAACGATCGTGCCATCATGTAATGACCGATAAATTGTTCAGTGGACATGAATAAATAATTTTTTGTTCGTTTTTTTACATATACCTAGTGCAGACAGTTCGGACGGGAAACACATTAACCTTGCAACTTATCGTACGTTCGGCAGAAATTTTCCAAACTTCCCGTTCGTTTTTTTCCCACAAAAACGTCACAAACGATTATCGATTTGTGCCCATTAACTTGCCGAAAAACGAATGAAGTGTCTATACGAACGATTTTTCGGCCGATTTTTCGTATAGTGTATGGCCAGCATAAGATTCTAGAAACAAAGGTGGGACTTGTGTCCCTCAATGAACTCCAAGAAAAGGATTTAAAGTATAACCAAAGGCAAATCCTTTTCTTTTAGTTTTGGATAGAGTGGAGAAAGGATTAGTTTTTATTGCTATCTTTGCCCATGTTAAGGAGGTTCACCCTCTCTGTTTGTCCTGTGTAGCATTATCATTGAATGTAAAAGTACAAGAAAATCCAGAAATTTGGGCTATCCCCGGAAAAGTAATAGAGGGGAAATCTTCCAATGGGGAAACTAGTTCTGGTGACCAGGGGGTCTCCAAGAAATTCCCTTAATTTTCAGGGATTTCCTGTCTCCATTCAATTTTAGTGGTGCTAGGTGGTAACTAAGCCTGGCTAATTTGTAGTCTTTGAGCAAATGGGTTTCTCCTAATCTTGGTTTAACTGTGATTTCTCTCTTTTGTCAATAGGTGGCACTGTTACCTTTGGCATTAGTATGATAGATTACAGTGAATTCAGGTTATGAGCCAATATACTTTTCTCAGTAAATCAGCAGGAGTTTCCTTGGGCCACTGAGGCTGCTGGGATAGTCTATTTATTTGGAGAGAGTCAGGTGATCGGAGTTATTTCCACCCGGGCTGCGGCCTGGGTGGGTGTGTGTGTGGAGCAGCAGCAGAAGTGTAGCCTGAAGCTTGAGGCCTAACCACGTGCAAAGAGGCTCGGCTCAAGGGGAGCCTGATCGTTGCCTGGAGGCAAGGGAGAAGAAGTTGCCAGAGGGTCAACCACTCTTGTTGCCAGAGGCATGCGTAAAGGGGATGGAGTTCTGACGGAGTACCAGAGCAGATACTTGATCAGCTGGGGACTCTGAAGTAAGTGGGAAAGCTTCAGGAAAGAACGCATCCATGAAGTACAGTGGGTAGCTGTCAGTAAAGCTTGAAGAGAAGTACAGTGGGTAGCTGTAAGTAAAGCTTGAAGAGAAATACAGCGGGAAGCTGTGAGTAAAGCTTGAGGAATCCAGCGGGTAGCTGTGAGTACGAGAAACCCAGCGAGTAGCTGTGGGTGAAGCTTGAAGAGTCCAGCAGGTAGCTGTGAGGTGAGCTTGAGGATCTACAGTGGGATACTGTGAGTAAAGTTGTTGCTATAGGAGACAGCAGTTGCTACAAAATTCAGATTGCTGCATTCAGCCTAATGACTTAAGGACCGGTAGTATTTGACCCCTAATGACCAGGCCATTTTTTGTGATATGGCACTGTGCCGTTTTAACTGACAAGCGTGCGACCGTGCAACGTTGTACCCAAACAAAATTGGGGTCCTTTCTTCCCCACAAATAGAGCTTGGTGGTATTTGATCACCCCTGCGGTCTAAAAACAAAAAAAAGATCGACAATTTTGAATAAAAAGAATATTTTTTACTTTTTGCTATAATAAATATCCAAAAAAAGATGTAAAAAAAAAAATTCTTCATCAGTTTAGGCCGATATGTATTCTTCTACATATTTTTGGTAAAAAAAAAAAAAAAAATCGCAATATGCGTATATTGATTGGTTTGCGCAAAAGTTATAGCGTCTACAAAATAGGGGATAGATTTATGCAATTTTTATTATTACTTTTTTCTTTAATAGTAATGGCCGCGATCTGCGATTTTTAGCGGGACTGTGACATTGCAGCGGACAGCTCAGACACTTTTGACACATTTTTGGGACCATTCACATTTATACAGCGATCAGTGCTATAAAAATGCACTGATTACTGTGTAAATGTCACTGGCAGGGAAGGGGTTAACACTAGGGGGCGATCAAGGGGTTAAATGTGTTCCCTGGGAGGTGTTTCTAACTGTGGGGGGATGGGACTGACTGCAGGAGGAGAGAGGTCACTGTTTCAGATCACTAGGAACAGCAGATCTGTCTCTCCTCCCCTGTCAGAAAGGGGATCTGTCTGTTTACGCGCATCGGCTCCAGCGTCGCACCGCAGGCGCCCATATCGCTCTTAAAGCGTCCGACGCACACCTGCGCCCAGGAGAGACTATCTGCCGCAGTATAATTATGGCAGTTAAAGGCCCTCTTTCTTTATTGCTGTCTGCCTAGTTCTATTTCGGTCCGATAAGTCTACCAAGTTACTATTACATTTGCCTAAGGGTGTCCTGTGCCCTAACCCTCTCTCCCCTGTTCCTGTTAGGAGGAATAAAACTCTCTTTGTTAATTTTTAACCACTTGCCGCCCGCATATAGCAAAATGACGGCAGCAAAGTGGTTTTGTTATCCTGATCAGACGTCAAATAACATGATCAGGATAACAGAGCCAGCGTGCGCCCTTGGGGGCCCCGCAGCACAGCGATTGGAGGTGCTGTGTGTCAGTATGACACACAGCAACTCCGATCATGGTGTGAAGCCTCTGACAGAGGCTTCATACCACGTGATCAGCTGTGATCAATCACAGCTGATCATCGCATGAACCAGGAAGTGCCGGTAAACGGCTTTCCTCGGTTCACGCTGACAGGGAGAGCCGATCGGCAGCTCTCCCTGTCAGAGGGGGGGGGGGTCTGTGCTGATAATCAGCACATTGATTATCAGCACAGCCCCCATCAAAAGGTGCCCATCAGCTGCCAATCAATGCCCATCACCTGCCAGCCTGTCCCCCTCTATAAAGCCTGTCAGTGCCCATGAAAGTACAGATCAATGCCCACAACAGTGCCCAAAACGTGCCAATCAGTACCCCATCACTGATGCCTGTCAGTGCCCCATCAAAGTGCCAATCAGTACCATTCAGTAAAGCCTGTCACTAGCTCCTGATCAGTGCTGCCTATCCAGTGCCACCTATCAGTGCCCATCAGTGCCATCAGTGCCGCCTATCAGAGCTGTCAGTGCTGCCTATCAGAGCCGCCTATCAGTGCCCATCTTTTGTTTTTAATTGTTGCTCTTTTTTCATTTATAGCGCAAAAATTAAAAACCGCAGAGGAGATCAAATACCACCAAAAGAAAGCTCTAATTGTGGGAAGAAAATGATGATGGTATTGAAGTGGTTAAAGGGACTGGCGCCCATCTTTCCATCTTGCACTACACCCACCATGCCTGGTAATCTGCACCCTGCGGAGGAATGTCAGCCCTCCCTGACTCTGGGGGTCACTACCAGGCCTCTGGAGGTCGGGGAGAGCACTACATAGATTTGGTCTATGACTAGAATTATATCAAGTATTTTACCTCTAATGAGCAGCAAAAGCAAAGGTTTCCTGTAAAGAGATTTGCAGATTGGAAAGTTGATGGCAGGACACGAGAAAGCATTTATGTAAGAAACATAATATTCATTACAATGAAATAATGTATTTAAACTGCTTCTCCCTACATCAAAAAATGATTCAGCAACAGGAGCCTTGCTGTGTTGTAATGCCATTACGGCCAGGGCTGAGGTCAGCAAGGACACAACACTAATTTCTTTTCACGGTGAGTAATCAAGCACATTAAAGTGACGCAGTGCTGATTCAGTTAACAGCAAGCAGATGATATGCTGAATATTATTGCAGCTCTGTGCTCTGACAATGACCTCACCTGACCTCACACACATAGGAAGGTATTAGAGGTCAGAAGGAAATGACCTGTGAACTTGTCCCAGAAGAACACAGAGGGATGCTAGTAATGCTATATACTTGTTACTTCTAACCCTGTCATGTCTTTTGGCAAATTAGTTGTCTGGTGGGTATTCTAGTCCTGCAGAATGCAAAAGCTGAAATAGCGATTTCCTTATCTTGTTTTTTTTGTTTTGTTTTTTTAAGAAGAAATGAGAAGCAAAGATAATAAAAACATCCTCTCTACCTACACCATGTCTTATTCTTTTCAAGGTCAAGTCTTCACCATACCTTCCAACATTTTGAGATGGGAATGAGGGATACCTACTAACAAACATATGTAGGCATAGAACACGCCCCCTGCCACACCCCCTTAAAGGAAAATTAACCCCAAAAAATTAATTTAAATCTACAGGGGTTTTTTTTTAACATTACTATTCCTTTATATTGACTTTTTAAAATGTACAAATGCAGCAATTTAGAAATTGAATAAAAGGTTTAGCACGGGAAAACACTTTTTGAAAGATAAAAAGTGCATTTTATGGATCAGACCAAAATAAGGGACAAATGTGGGGGGAAGAGGGACAGCAGGACATTGCTCCAAATCAGGGACAGTTGGGAGCTTTGTCTTCAACAAAAAACATACTTTCTCGGGATGTTAAAATGGAACCATACTCACCTGTTCTAAAGTGCTTTGATCCCCCAGAGCTCCCTGCCGGCCATTGACATCTTCAGCCCATTGGCTTTCCGGACATCCATCCCCGGCCATTTTAATTGGCCAGCCTGAGGTAACGTAACTGCCATGACTATTGTTTGCAGGGCTTTTTTTCAGTGGGAACACAGTTCCAGCACCTCAGCACTAAATGCATGCAAGGGGTGTGCTGGAGGGTCTATTGATGTTGGCTGCTGGGGGATCTATTGTTGCTGGGGGTGCTGTACTTCGGAGTGCGCCCGCAAGGTAACCCCCAGGGAGAGCGCTTCTCCCAGGGGTTTACCGATGCGAGGAGGAGCCGTGAGCGCTGCCGGGGGACCCCAGAAGACATGATCCGGGCCACACTGTGCAAAACTCTACAGTGGAGGTAAGTATGATATGTTTGTTATTTAAAAGAAAAAAAACAAAACAAGGGTTTACAACCCCTTTAAAGTGAAGCTCCATCCAAAAAGGGACGTTCCACTTTAAGACCTTCTCCCCGGCTCCTGTTTGTGAAATGGAGCTTTTGGGGAAGAGGGGGGAGGGGAGCGTTTACTCGATTTTGACAGGTACCCACTCCCACTTTTGCTTCAATCGCCTTAGGGGATCGGAAGAGGAAGTTCTCCTTCCCCCCTCTCTCCCAAAGTCATGTGTCCCAAAAGACTTCTGGATCAGTCACAGAGCACAGCACCGCTCACACATCCGCAGTGGGCACCCGGCTGTGAAGCCACAAGCTGTCAAAAGATGTGGGCGCCGCTGAGAGAGGACACAGGGAGAACACAACTGGGGTGAGAACATCGCTGGATCGTGGGACAGGTGTCCGTTTATTAAAAGTCAGCAGCTACAGTTTTTGTAGCTGCCGACTTTTAATTTTCAGTTAAGAGACTGGAGCTCCGCTTTAGCAAATGAATCCAAAACTAAATGAATTCTTTTGTCATGAACTAAATCTTTGAATGAAAGTTTACCTTTAGAAGTGTAATTATAAATTCATCTGTGGAGCTCTGCATTAAAGCGAACCTGCTACTTTGTCGTACATGGGCAAAACACAGATCCATTTAAAAGGGAATTACAAAAATGACACACACTGTTAGCCTGAGCAGACAGATAGTGGATGCCATAGACAGTTTGTGGTCTGGTTATAAATTAATCATAGAGCTAATCTTCCTGTAAAACCTCATGTACATTCTTTCTGTATAAAAAGGGACAAAAACAAAAGTTATTAGGCTATTTCTCTACAGGTTGATCGCTATTAATTTTACTTAATAGCATGAATTAGGAAAATACAGCATTACAGCCCCTAGGTGGAGCTAATGATCATAGAAAAAATAATTGTTTAGCGTGATCATCAGCTCCATCTAGTGGCCATAATGTGTTATTTTTCTGATTCATTCTGTTCTGTATGAAAAGCAATATTCAAACTGGAGAGAACATCTGTTTTTGCCCCCAGTCACACAGAACAGGTGTAGCTTCACAACAAATAGTTCTGCTTTTTATTAATACACCCCTTTGTGTCCACCATCAAAGATTTGGGGTAGTGCTGGAGGCAGGTATCATATCTTGCTACATTACCAAACTTGTGGGCTGTTGTCTTCCAAATGTTGATGGACTTGTGTCTTTTTTCAACATCACCTACTATGAAACTATGTTTTATACAGGGCTTTTTTTCAGGGGGAACTTGGTGGAACACAGAAGTCTGGTTTCTGTGTTTACAAGTGACAGCTCTGCACTCTGTGTGTAACCCCCATGAACTCTGTACTCTGTGTGTAATGCAATCCTGATATTTAATGCCCCTTTAAGACACTTCTACTGTTTGTGAAATATGACCACACCCACTATTTGATGGGTTTTTGGGGGGGGTCGTGGTTGAGTTCCAGCACCTATTGTTTGAGAAAAAAAAAAGCCCTGGTTTTATATAAATATAATAATGGGAAAGTATGTACAGTATATGTAGATATTGTGTGTTTTTCCTGCTCTACACAGCAGATACACAGCAAGAACACAGAAGAGATGTTTTCCTCCAGTACTCACCTGGTTTAAGATGAACATCTTCTGATAGGGTGACCTGACTGTTAGGTTCCTTGGTGCTAACCACCTGCAGCTGGATTGCCGGATGTTCTATGAGCTCTGCTCTGCACCCTTTCGTCTTTAAATTAAAAACAGTGTCACATCTTTCACTCTCGGCTGAGTCCACCATAAAATCCTGTTAGAAGACAATGAATAAAAGAGCAAAGCGTAAACAGATGGCTGTTCATAGTTTCATAAAATGCCAGCCAGCTTCATGAAAGCCAGTAGGAAGGCGTTCTGGTTTACATTATTAATAACTAAAAACTGTTTCATGTAATAAATGTTATAGTTAAAATTTTATTGCCGTGCTAAATAAAGTAGTTTTGCTGTGTGGTTAAGGAGAATAAAGGACACAATAAATGTAATCTGTTTTTCCTTTAAAGCAGTCCTGAAGACAGTACATTGTATTGTTGGACGTCAAAGAACAGTGATCTGGAATAGCTCTTTGTATTTCAGAAATGCTCCATACATCGCGCCCAACTGTCCCTGATTTCGAGGGACTGTCCCTGATTTCGAGGGACTGTCCCTGATTTCGAGGGACTGTCCTTGATTTGGAGCAAAGTCCCTCTGTCCCTCTTTCCTCCTTATTTGGGTCGGATCTATATTTAGTTGTATATAAAATGCACTTTTTATCTTTCAAAAAGTGTTTCCCAGTGCTAAAACTTTCATCAAAATTATAAATTGCTGCATTTCTCAATTTTAAAGCCAATATAAAAGGAATAGTAGTGGTAAAAAAAGCCCTTGTGGATTTAATTAACCTTTTTTTTTTTGGTCAGTTCTCCTTTAAGGGGGTGTGGCAGGGGGGGCATATCCTATGCTTACATACGTTTGCTAGTAGGTGTCCTTCATTCCCATCTCAAAATGCTGAGAGGTATTGCTCCATGGGGTCAGTAATATGTACAGGGACGGTGATGGGATTAAAATGGCATACACCCCAGACCGCTATTGTTCCCAGAAATGGAGGCCAGCACTGAAAGCCTTCCTTTAAGAGCAAAACAGCCCAAAAAATGTTATGCTAGTTATGTAGCTTAGAGAAGAGCTGCAGTTATTCTTCGTACACACGATCGGATTGTTGGCCAACAAAACCGTGGAATTTTGTCCGAAGGGTGTTGGCTCAAACTTGTCTTGCATACACACGGTCACACAAATGTTGGCCAACAATTACAAACCTAGTGATGTACTACGTGTTTTTTTAGCTCTTTAGAGCCACCCTTTGGGCTCCTGCTAATTTTTTGTTAGTAGAAGTTTGGTGAGTGTTGATTTGTGCTTTTCTTTTCGCATTTTTCATTTAGCGCTTTTCAGTTTGCGCTTTTCATTTTGTGCTTTTCAGTTTGTTTCTGAACGTCCATTCGTCAACCAGACATGTTGCGGAATCAGAGGAGGTAACATGTTATTTATTATTGGCCTTGGAGTTATTGCTTTGATATTATTTTTTGGTTGAATGATGATTTGATTTGCTATATTTTCTATATTTTTGGATGCATAGAATGCACTTTTTGGTTAAGTTCTATTGGTAGATAGCGTGTCTAATTTTAATTGTTTTCTTTTTTTAATGCACAATAAAAAAAATTGTGGAGAATAATACTTGGCTATGTGTTTTACTTCAAATGACAGTTTGGGAGTAGGCAGTTACAGTTAAAAAAATACAATGTAAAATTGACAAGGGACACCAACATAGTTGTATGTTTGATCTTATAAACTGCAGGATTTAACTTGCACAAATAAAAAAAAAAAACAAAAACATAATAATATTATTTTTGATATCACCAGAAAAAAAAGCCTTTGAAAATGTGTTTGCAATAACTCCATCAGTATCACCAGCAAAGCAGCTTCATTATTATCCCATTAAAGAAGAAGAGAATTGTGCGCTGCATTTCGAGATTTCATAATTTGCAGCGTCACGAATGTTAATTCTCCATTACAAACGCTAGTTTAGAAGACCAACCGCTTCTGCTTCCGAGCATGCGTGTTTGTAGTTTGGACTTTTGTCCGATGGACTTGTTTACACACGATCGGGAAATCCGAAAACAGACATTTGTTGGCGGAAAATTTGAAAACCTGCTAGCCAACATTTGTTGGTGGAAAGTCCGACAACAATTGTCCGATGGAGCGTACACATGGTCGGACTTACCACCGACAGCCTGTCATCACACATTTCCCATCAGAAAGTCAGATCGTGTGTACGGAGCTTAACTGTCATGCTTTACCGCTGTATGAACCCCCACTAGGGATATTCACTTCACTCTGTGCCTTAGTGGCAGGTGTCACTGCAATAGGAAGTAGCACTAAAATCACCTCTGGGGACAGTTGTCACTGGGACAGGACATGCAAGGGAATCTCCCCAGTAGGAGACACACATACAACATTAAAAATCACTGCCATTCTACCAATTATCACCATTACCACCAGTAAAAAGCTAGATGTATTTAAAATGGAATTGGAAGTGTTTATGGGAATGTTTGACCATTCTTCCAGAAGCGCATTTGTGAGGTCAGACACTGATGTTAGATGAGAAGGCCTGGCTGGCAGTCTCTGCTCTCATCATAAAGGTCTTATATCGGATTGAGGTCAGGACTCTGTGCAGGCCAGTCACGTTCCTCCACCCGAAACTCGCTCATCCATGTCTTTATGGACCTTGTGTGTAAGGTTATGTGTGTGTAAAAGCACCCCGATACTTTTAACAATATAGTATGTATATATCACACACACACACACGCACGCACGCACATACATACCGTAATTACTTTTTATGTTTGGAGGTAAAAAAAAAATGAATATGCTAAAAATCCAACCAGTGCAGGTTAGCTGCACCTTCCCATAGACTCCCATAGACTTCTGTCACCCTCTAGTGTGCTATTAGCAGTAGTGCAGGTAAACTATAGTCCATAGCTCCCAACTGTCCCTGATTTCGAGGGACTGTCCCAGATTTGGAGCAATGTCCCTCTGTCCCTCATTCCTCTTCATTTGTCCCGAATTTTGGTCTGATCTATATAGATATATAAAAAATGCACTTTTTATTTATCAAAAAGTGTTTTCCACCTTTCATCTGATTTCTAAATTGGTGCATTTGTAAATTCCAAAAGCCAATATAAAGGAATAGTAGTGGTAAAAAAAGCACTTGTGGGTTTAACCAATCCTGTTTTTTTTTGTACAATTCTCCTTTAACCACTTGAGCCCCGGACCATTATGCTGCCTAAGGACCAGAGGTCTTTTTCCAATTTGGCACTGCGTCGCTTTAACTGCTAATTGCGCGGTCATGCAATGCTGTACCCAAACGAAATTTGCGTCCTTTTCTTCCCACAAATAGAGCTTTCTTTTGATGGTATTTGATCACCTCTGCAGTTTTTATTTTTTGCGCTATAAATGGAAAAAGACCGAAAATTTTGAAAAAAAATTATATTTTCTACTTTTTGTTATAAAAAAAATCCAATAAACTAAATTTTAGTCATACATTTAGGCCAAAATGTATTCGGCCACATGTCTTTGGTAAAAAAAAATGTCAATAAGCGTATATTTATTGGTTTGCGCAAAAGTTATAGCGTCTACAAACTAGGGTACATTTTCTGTAATTTACACAGCTTTTAGTTTATGACTGCCTATGTCATTTCTTGAGGTGCTAAAATGGCAGGGAAGTACAAAACCCCTCAAATGACCCCATTTTGGAAAGTAGACACCCCAAGGAAATTGCTGTTGAACCCATTGAATATTTATTTTTTTTGTCCCAAGTGATTGAATAATGACGAAAAAAAAAAAAAAATATTTACAAAAAGTTGTCACTAAATGATATATTGCTCACACAGGCCATGGGCCTATGTGGAATTGCACCCCAAAATACATTCAGCTGCTTCTCTTGAGTATGGGGATACCACATGTGTGGGACTTTTTGGGAGCCTATCCGCGTACGGGGCCCCGAAAACCAAGCACCGCCTTCAGGATTTCTAAGGGTGTAAATTTTTGATTTCACTCTTCACTGCCTATCACAGTTTCGGAGGCCATGGAATGCCCAGGTGGCACAAAACCCCCCCAAATGGCCCCATTTTGGAAAGTAGACACCCCAAGCTATTTGCTAAGAGGCATATTGAGTCCATGGAATATTTTATATTTTGACACAAGTTGCGGGAAAGTGACACTTTTTTTTTTTTTTGTGCACAAAGTTGTCACTAAATGATATATTGCTCACACAGGCCATGGGCATATGTGGAATTGCACCCCAAAATACATTTAGCTGCTTCTCCTGAGTACGGGGATACCACATGTGTGGGACTTTTTGGGAGCCTAGCCGCGTACGGGGCCCCGAAATCCAATCACCGCCTTCAGGATTTCTAAGGGTGAAAATTTTTGATTTCACTCTTCACTGCCTATCACAGTTTCGGAGGCCATGGAATGCCCAGGTGGCACAAAACCCCCCCAAATGACCCTATTTTGGAAAGTAGACACCCCAAGCTATTTGCTGAGAGGCATGGTGAGTATTTTGCAGCTCTCATTTGTTTTTGAAAATGAAGAAAGCCAAGAAAAAACATTTTTTTTTTCTTTTTTCAATTTTCAAAACTTTGTGACAAAAAGTGAGGTCTGCAAAATACTCACTATACTTCTCAGCAAATAGCTTTGGGTGTCTACTTTCCAAAATGGGGTCATTTGGGGGGGGTTTGTGCCACCTGGGCTTTCCATGGCCTCCGAAACTGTGATAGGCAGTGAAGAGTGAAATAAAAAATTCACGCCCTTAGAAAGCCTGAAGGCTGTGCTTGGTTTTCGGGGTCCCGTACGCAGCTAGGCTCCCAAAAAGTCTCACACATGTGGTATCCCCGTACTCAGGAGAAGCAGCAGAATGTATTTTGGGGTGTAATTTCACATATTCCCATGGCATGTTTGAGCAATATATCATTTAGTGACAACTTTGTGCAAAAAAAAAAAAAAATTTGTCTCTTTCCCGCAACTTGTGTCGCAATATAAAATATTCCATATGATAGCAATAGGTAGTGACAGGTACTCTTTTTTGAAAAAATTGGGGTCTATTAGACCCTAGATCTCTCCTCTGCCCTCAAAGCATCTGACGACACCAAGATCGGTGTGATAAAATGCTTCCCCAATTTCCCAATGGCGCTATTTACATCCGGCGAAATCTAAGTCATAAAATGCTCGTAGCTTCCGGTTTCTTAGGCCATAGAGATGTTTGGAGCCACTCTGGTCTCTGATCAGCTCTATGGTCAGCTGGCTGAATCACCGGCTGCATTCTCAGGTTCCCTGTTGAGACAGGAGAGCCAGAGAAAAACACGGAAGACGGTGGGGGGCATTCCTTCCCACGGCTTGTAAAAGCAGTCTAGAGGCTAATTAGCCGCTAGGATTGCTTTTACATGAAAGCCGACCGCTGGCTGAAAAGAATGATACCAAGATGATACCTAAACCTGCAGGCATCATTCCGGTATAACCACTCAAAGCCGTGAATGGCGTACCTGAAGACAAAAAAATGGTTAACAATAAAGCACAGTAAACGGTAAAGTATAAAAAATTGCATACCTGAAAAGCAAACATGATAAAACATAATAACAATAAAACATTGCAGAATAGAATACAGTAAAAAAGAGCAGAACAATAGAGAGAATATAGAGAGAGAGAACAATGAAACGACAACTATTTTTTTTTATTTTATATATATTTTTTTTTTTTTACACTTTTTTTGTAACTAACTTTTATAACGGTAACCGGTTCCAGGTTCGGGTCTCTCAAAATGCGATGGCATCTTGGGAGACCCTGTGAAAGTGTGCCTAGTCTGTGCAATGCTGTACCCTACGCTAATACTCAACTAGTGAATGGTAGTGTTCAAAACATTCACCAATGCAAAGACCAGGATTGTCAGGACAGGAGGGACAATAATAGCGGGTGTCACGCCTATATCCGCGCTTGCTGCAGACACAACATCTTTTTTGGGGGGGTTATTTGGGTAGGGGTACTCGGGAGGACATAAAGAAAATGCCTCTCATGCAGCCGACTGCATTTGGTTGGGGATGTGAATGGGGGAAGTACGGGCGCTGCAGAAGTGGTGGGTTCCCAATTAGGATTGGCGAATGCAGCAGGAAGGGCACTATGGGCACGACGGGCCTGTGTTTGTCTTTTTGGTGGCAGCGGGACACTACTTGTGCTTGCCACCTCACCAGCTTGAACTGCACTTATGGGACTCGCCACGTCACCAAGTGTTACTGCAGTGCTGGTTTGACTACGACCGGGGTGTACTAGGCCGCTGGCGCTTGCCAGTTCAATAAAAAGCTACCAAAAAAACTGTTAGCGATTGCAGGGATCAGTCCTGACTCTGCGAACGCTGCAGTTATGCGTTAAGTGTTTTGTAAGTGACAGTGATCGATCGATACTGCACTTGGGTGGGCTGAGCTGGGCCGGGCGGAGGGGCAAAATGCAGGTGCTAGCAGGTATCTGGGCTGATCCCGCTAACACTGCGTTTTTGGGAACCCTAAACTGCTGGGGACGCCAGTATAGATCTGATCGGATCAGATATTGATCCGTTCAGAAACTATACCACTAAGGGAGGCGTATGCTGCGTGCGTGGGTGTTAGCGGTACTGGCGCTAACCTGATGCTGCTTGGGGCTGGTGCTTGCCAGTTCACCAAAATACTACCAAAAAAACTGTTAGCGATCGCAGGGATCAGGCCTGACTCTGCGAACGCTGCAGTTATGCGTTTAGTGTTTTGTAAGTGACAGTGATCGATCGATACTGCACTTGGGTGGGCTGGGCGGAGGGGCAAAACGCAGGTGCTAGCAGGTATCTGGGCTGATCCCGCTAACACTGCGTTTTTGGGAACCCTAAACTGCTGGGGACGCTAGTATAGATCTGATCGGATCAGATATTGATCCGATCAGATACTATACCACTAAGGGAGGCGTATGCTGCATGCGTGGGTGTTAGCGGTACTGGCGCTAATCTGATGCTGCCTGGGGCGACGCATATCACCGCCGGGCGATCAGGGGGCTAAACCTTTATTCGGTGATAAACTAACCAGCGTCAACCGTAACACTTATACGGTGATCAGTGGTGAAAGGGTTAACTAGGGGGCAATCAAGGGGTTAAAACATTTATTCAGTAGTATATGGGGGTCCCTGTCACTATAAAACGCTGACGGCGAACCTAAATATTTACGTCCCTAACTAGCGTCACCAGCGACACTAATACAGCGATCAGAAAAATGATCGCCTAGCGACACTGGTGACGGGGGGTGATCAAGGGGTTAAAACTTTATTAGCGGGTGTTAGGCGGGTATCCTAGACCTTAAGGGGGCTAACAGTAACTGTCCTAACACTGTAACTGTCACAAACTGACACCAATACAGTAATCAGAAAAAAAAAAACCTGCTGTCAGTTTGTGACGGGGGGGTGGTGATTGAGGGGTGATCGGGGGGGCGATCGGGGGGGGGGATCGGGGTGTTTTGTGTGCCTGGCATGTTCTACTGTGTGTGTGTGTGTTTTCACTCACAGTGATGTCTTCTCTCCTCGGCGCTGGAACGGAAACTACCGAGCCGAGGAGAGATGACATCATTTACTTTGCTGCTGTTTAGCATACAGCAGCAAAGGAATGTTCCCATTGGCCGGCGGTGATCGCGAGGGGGGGGCCACGAACGGATGGCCTCCCCCTCACCTCCGATCACCGGGGAACAAAAGACGACCGCCTCGGGCACGGGGGGGGGGGGGGGTCCGATCGGACCCCCCACCCGCGGAAGGCAAATCACGTACATGTACGTGATTTTGCCTGTCCGTGCCACCTTGCCGACGTACATCGGCGTGAGGCGGTCGTCAAGTTGTTAAGGGGGTGTGGCTAGGTGTGTGTCCTATGCCTGCATACTTTTGCTGATAGGTGTCCCTCATTCCTATCTCAAAAAGTCGGGAGGTTTGTATAGTCTGGCCCAGGGCTAAGCCAGAGCCATGGAATCAGGGTCAGGTTTATTAGATGTTAGGGCTGGATGACTCATCCATGCAGCTCTCTGGTGCCTCCCCCTGGTTCTAGAATATTGGAGAATATTCTAGAAATCAGGGAGAAGCTAGGAGGGCTGTCTTGCAGATTTAGGGGCCCTTGGCCAATCCCCAGGAGGTGGTCCTGGCAGGGAACTATGGAGCCCTTAAAGAGACATGCTAGCAGGGGAATTGGGTAGAAGATGGAGAAGCAGTGCTGAGGAAGTCTGTCGGTGGCCCTTGAGGGACCCCTGCCGAGGAGGGGTTTTACCTCAAGCTGGAACTCAGGGGGCTGGCCTGGAAGGATCCTGCCACAGGAGGCAGCTGGAGGAAAGAGAGACAGAGTGAGTAGATCAGCATGGTGCAGGGACCAACAAGGGGAGAGACTGCCGGCTGTAGCAGCGTCTTGAAGACATTGCCCTGGATTTGTTAGTCTGGTAGGCAGGCAAGAAGAAGCAGCCAGGTGAGCAGGTGGAACGACAGCAAGGTGGGCTAGCATTTCCTGCAAGAAGTGGAGCTGAGACCAGTTTCTACAGAGGAGCTGAAGGTGTTTCAGGATGCAGTTTGCTCCACATGTGCTACTTTTCTAAGGGACTGAGAGTTCCTAGCCTGTTGCTAAGCTAACAAGAGACTGTTAGTTTCTAAAGGGAGTGAACCCTGCAGAGTTTCGCAAAAAATCAAGATTTTTGCAGGAGGAGTGAGTGGAAGCTATAAATAGGGAGGAAGTTGTCCCTGGTTCTGTGGTTATCATCAAGTTGGGCATCCCATAATCCCTACCCCATCCAAGTTATTATCCACCAATAAAAACAACAAAAACAAGCAAAAGACTGTTTTCTGTGTCTGGATGCAAGAAAGAAATGCTGTGTGACTGGCTGTGCAGCATTTGCAACACCTACGGGGGTAGTGCAACACTTCTATGAGGTCCTGCGGTTCTGGTTTAAGAAAGCGCACCAAAACTCCTGAATGCTGAATCATTGGTGCGCTTCCTGAAATCGCACCAAAACAGTGGGACATCATAGAAGTCTATAGGAAAGCGCAGCCAACCTGCACAAAACCCACGGGTCAGCTATGCTTTGCCCAAAGCGCAGCGGGACCATATTGGGGCAATGTGAAATCGGCCTCAATCTCTCTACTTGTCCTGGTAGCCACTGTCATAGGAAGAGGAAATGCTTTTTTTTTTTTGTTTTTGTTTCTTTTGCTGCCTCAGTTTGTGAGATTCACACTCTCTATTTATCCTGGTTACCATTGACACCGAGACAGAGTAATGGGAAATCCAAAATGTTATCAGAAATAAGGGAAAATCTTCCAATAGGGACACTTGCCTCTGTGACATTTGTCTAAGAGGGGTATACCATAGCTCCCAACTTTCCCTGATTTGGAAGGCTGTCCCTGATTTGAAGCAATGTCTCTCTGTCCCTCATTTCACCTCATTTGTCCCTCATTTTGGTCTGATCTATATAGTTGTATATAAAATGCACTTTTTATCTTTCAAAAAGTGTTTCTCAGTGCTAAACCTTTCATCCAATTTCTAAATTGCTGCATTTGTACATTTTAAAAGCCAATATAAAGGAATAGTAGTGGTAAGAAAATTAACCATTTTTTGGTAAATTCTCCTTTAAGGGGGTGTGGCAGGGGGCGTGTCCTATGCCTACATACATTTGTTAGTAGGTGTCCCTCATTCCCATCTCAAAATGTTGGGAGGTATGGCATACTATCTACTTTGGAGAAATTTCCCTTCACTTCCTGTTGTGTTCCCAGTACAGGAAGTAAAGAGCAGTCGCATTAATAGGACAAATGAGGCAAATAAAAATGAAACCGCTAGAGATTTTAACCCTTCCCTACTCTAGACAAAAGAAAAAAGTTTCTATCTAAAAAGTTTCTATCTATACACTTTAATGCTATAAATCAAGGTGCATACATGCTTACCAAAGACACCCATGAAGCATGTTAAATGGGTTTAAATTCCCCATAAGGTAGGTGGGCTCTCCTCATATTGTAAAAGTGGGCACAACACACTTGTCATTATGGTACACCTAGATCTCAGTGTGTACTATTATGGTACACCTAGATCTCAGTGTGTACTATTATGATACACCTAGATCTCAGTGTGTACTCCCTCCAGCGAGGTCAGGTCCAAACCAGTCGCCACTCCATCTACGGTTACCTACCCTGCTGTTTCTTTAGGGTCCCACGATGCTCCTATCTGGCCAGCCAATGGGGATGTAACTCCTATATTGTCCATGGCAACTGTGTAGCGTACATAACAAAAAAGAAACATAGCAAAAAAGAAAAAGCTAGAATCATAGGAAAGGGTGATGCAGTACCCAATAAATTTGATTTGTACTCTATGCTGCAGGGCAATGATTGACAGTTGAAAGTGGAAAATCAAGAAAGTTTTGCTGCTGAAATTTAAAAAAAAAAAGCCCACTCTGACTATTCTTTCAATGGTAGAAAGACTTGTTCTACAGAATGGAGAGAACCAGAATGGGTGGGAGGGAGCAGGTGTCCTAACTAAAAATCAAAGGGGTTTAGTATGTCATCAGTGCCCGATGAAGTCATGTATTACAAAGCGCATTGGACGGAGTTTCTGGTAACGCTGTGCTATTATTGTACTAGGCACCGTCAGCTCGGGTGGAGCATGCTTTTAAGTAAATCTATTTTTAATCTAGAATCTTTTGCTGTTGCAAATTCTCTTGCTTTCTTTCTCTTTTATGTGTCTGGAACTCGATCTGGCTAATAAATGCCAGTCCCGCCATCCTGTTTTGGAAACTATTCGGTATGACCTCCTATATTATTAGGGTTCACCTTAGGGCTGAGTGCAACTTTCATTTAAATATATTCCTCAATAGTCACAACAAAGGATATAAATGTACTTTGTGTGCACCAAATGTTTTTAAAACACCCATAAAAAATGTTTTCTATGTAGCAGTGACATCATCACTGTGCTGTACATAGCCTTGGCTGGCCCAGCAGGCCCCACCCACTGCAAGACTGGGCGGGGACGAGACCAGTCATCCTTCACAAGGAGAGAGCAGCAGTGTCCGGTCTTTATTACAGGAAGCTGCTGCGGAAAGTAAAGGTTTGACACAGGATTACTGCACAGATGTGGAAGAAATACGCAATGCACAAGGATGAATACACATGTATTTAGACAATATTTGCTTATCCTGGAATTCTTTTTCCTAGAAATTTCAGCAGCCTAAAGCTGACTTTCACTCACAAATAAAAGTACCACTCTGCCTTCTCCTCCCCCATTTCTAACAAATTTAGATTTTATTTTTGGGGGGGGGGTAAGGGGGGAGCAGGCACCTTTTTTGATGGGAATCCTGTTCCCAGATCATCAATATTTGCCTAGGCGAGAAAAAGGTCTACTTGGCTTGCCTCCCCACCCGCAGCCTCCTGGGACATGTGACAGGACCAGTCTCACAGTGCTGCCGCGCTCTCTGCTCTGCCCCTCCAGAGCTCAATGGAGTGCTGGGGAGGGGGAGAAGGGGCTACATCAGAGTTCCCCTTTACATCACACTCCGCAGTGTCCCCCTTACATCAGAGTTCCCCTTCAGGGACCCTTATATCAGGGTCTGCAGAGGTCTTCCTTGCACTGTAATAGGGCGTACACACGGTCGGACTTTGTTCGGACATTCCGACAACAAAATCCTAGGATTTTTTCTGACGGATGTTGGCTCAAACTTGTTTTGTCTACACACGGTCGCACAAAGTTGTCGGAAAATACGATCGTTCTGAACACGGTGACGTAAAACACGTACGTCGGGACTATAAACGGGGCAGTGGCCAATAGCTTTCATCTCTTTATTTATTCTGAGCATGAGTGGCACTTTGTCCGTCGGATTTGTGTACACACGATCGGAATTTCCGACAACGGATTTTGTTGTCGGAAAATTTTATCTCCTGCTCTCCAACTTTGTGTGTCGGAAAATCCGATGGAAAATGTCCGATGGAGCCCACACACGGTCGGAATTTCCGACAACACGCTCCGATCGGACATTTTCCATCAGAAAATCCGACCGTGTGTACGGGGCATTAGGGAGAACAATGTACTGTAGATTCGGGACTCTGAGCACTCTGACGTAAAGGGAACTCTGGGGACTCTTATGTAAAGGGGGGGGGGGGCTCTGGTGACCAGAGACCCTCTTACAACAGAGTTCCCCTTTACATCACAGTCTGCAGTGTTCTCCTATTCATCAAAGTCTGCACCATTCCTCTTTACACATATAAAAATATTTTATCAAGGAAAAAAAAAAATAGACGAAAGCACACTTCAGAATTCTCTGCTTATAGGCTCCTGAGATATAAATCTGGCCCGGTTTGGAAGTATCATGTGATACTACATAGTGGCAGCTTGTGAACTAGATTTTATGTCTAATAGCCATTTAGCTCTACAGACGTTTTAGAGCAGGAAATGTTTTTTCTTATTTTTTATTTTTTTTTCTGTCTTTGTCCCATTGGGGAGATTTTCCTTCACAATTCTCTCTCTGAGTGGCTGCAATGGTTATCCTCCCATAGGGCTTTGTTTAGACCTGAAAAGCACAGGAACGTGGTTCCTGTGCGAAATAAAGATGTTTAGCAGTATCACGCTATGTGAGCATTTTTGTTTCTTCTACATATCCTATTGGAACTACTGGGAATAATACTGACATCTGGTGGTCGCTTTGGATATTGATGCAGATTTACTACTATTAATCAAGGCTTTTATTGATCTGATCTCTGGTGAGTGAGTTTTCATTGGGGACCCCAGCACGTGGTGTATCGCTTGGTGAAAGGATTACTACCCTCACAGAATACATCTTGATTATTTATTGGTGGGACTCTGGCTATCAGATCCATGTTTGAACTTTCTGAAATAGATTAAGAAAGAGACCCTGTTTAATTGGGGTGCACAGCGCTGCTGCAATACTGAAGAGACACTTTATATATTTATATATTTATAATTGTGTATTTATATATTTATCTAATTTAATTGATTCATTATTGCCTATATACACGATTCAGTGCACTGCATGCACTAATATTAAAAACGATCCAGTGCAGGCAAATGGCGTGTCATTGGGAGTACACTGACACAGGCAGCAGATCGCTTAACCGCGGTGTGGGAATCAGGCCCTGAGAAAGTTGCCGCCTGAACAAGTTTCTGCACTGAAAGATTTCCCCTACATAATATTTCATTCTAAAAAATATGGATTTCCCTTCATTTCACTCCAGGTGACAATTATCAGGACAAACGGAAAGAGTGAATCCCCAGCAGAGACACAGACAGCTATAAAAACCTGACAAAGGTTCTAACCCTTCACACAAACTGAAAATATAAAATGGGTTTATATAAGTTTTAATAAACTTTTCATTTTCAGCCTCCACTGGTCTGCATTCTGTAAGGTTCACTCTCATAAATTTGTGAACAGCAGAATGTCTGGAAACACAGGAGAAAGTTGCAGCTGTAAAGTGTCAAAGAAGCCCTTTATAATTTAAAGAGACGCTGACATTATTATTGTGCAGGTGCTTACAAAAGCTTACTTTTAAAGACTGCATTGAATTTATTTTCTAACAAAACTTGGTGGAGAAAAGCTTTTTCTTTTCCCGCTGATCACTGTCTAGTGTAGTCATAATACAAAAATAGATTAAAAGCTCCGTTTTATAGCATTTCAGTTTAGTTTCAAATATGCTACGGTCTCATTTTCTTACAGAAGAAGGAACGCTTTATTATCCAGTTTTGTCATTTTTAGGAATCCTGGAAATTCTGGATTAGGATATTGCTATTTTACTTAGGTCTGCCAAGTCTTCTTTAACTACAATAGGTCTCCAGAATTAATCGACCTGAATATGAGCGCACATTTGTCCTGGTGACAGACTGAGAATCACACACATAAAAAACTGTGTGAAATATAGAGCTGGGTATTACAGAGACAGAAAACTCTTTTTTGCATTTGTATTTAGTGAATTTTAATCCAAGGGTCAATGATAAAAGTACATAGTCTGTGGAGGACAACATTCCACACTAAGGCCTCTTGCACATGGGTGACTGAGCCCATTCAACCCTAATTTGTGCTTTTACCTCCTGCCCGAGCAGAATATTTGACATATAGTGCCTTGAAAAAGTATTCATACCCCTTGAAATGTTCCACATTTTGCCATGTTACATACAAAAACGTAAATATATTTTAGTGGGATCTTATGTGATAGACCAACACAAAGTGGCACATAATTATGAAGTGGAAGGAATATGATAAATGGTTTTCATTTTTTTTTTAGAAATAAATATGTGAAAAGTGTGGCATGCATAGACTAATTACTTTAACAAAAGCTAATTGGAGTCAGTAGTTTGAACACCTGGAGTTCAATAAATGAAATAAGTATAAAAGTGTGGTTTAGAGCTACTTTGATTAAAGACACTCAGACATTTTAAGACTGTGGTTCATAAGAAGCATCAGCTGATGTGAGCCATGCCTCGCAAAAAGGAGCTCTGTGAGAGCATATGATCAAGAGAAGTTGATCTGCATAAAGCTGGAAAGGAATACAAAGTAATGTCAAAGTATTTAGGCATCCATTAGTCAACAGACAAATTATCTATAAATGGAATCACAGCATATATAAATTAACATGTAAAGTGGTTGGAGGGTAGCTTCAAAATGGCAAAGATGTTTTTATTACAAATTTTGTGAGCAGACTGCAGTTCCTCTTTAATAAGGTGGAGAAGAACACATGAGTAACAGCTAAAGGTTTGGCAGGGTGTTCTTGGCAGAATACCACGAAGGAGGCCCCTGCTCTCCAAAAAAACTTTGCTGCGCACCTGAAGTTTGCCAAAGAGCACCTTGGCTAACCGCAACACTACTGGGAAAAGGTTTTGTGGACTTATGAAACAAACGTTTAATTGTTCAGGTAGAATACTCAGCACTACGTATGGTGCAAAAAGGGCACAGCTTACCAACTTCAAAAGATCATCTCAATAGTGAAGTATGGTTGAGGGAACGTCATGATTTGGGCTTGCTTTGCTGCCTCAGGGCCTGGACCACTTGCCATCATTGAGGGGAAAATGAATTCCCAAGTTTAACAAAATATCCTATAGGATAATGTCAGGGTGGCTGTCCACCAGCTGAAGCTTAGTAGATGCTGGGTGATACAACAGCACAATGACCCTAAGCATCAAAGTAAATCCACCATAGGCTGGCTTTAGAAAAAGAAAATGCATCTTTTGTAGTGGCCCAGTCAGGGCCCAAACATTAACACCCATAGAGATGCTATGGAATGACCTCAAGAGAGTTGTTCACACCAAACATCCTCTAAATAATGTGTCCGAGCTGTTTTTTTTAATAACCTATTCCTTCCATCCAACCTCTCTGCGGCAAGGTTTATAATTACCACAGTTGCATTGCCCCCCCCCCCCCCCCCGCTGCTGGCATCATGTTATTTCACACCCGAAAATGACGCAATGCTAGGAGAAGATAGGCGCTACTTTTATGGACTGCAATTCCCACTGCACATGCGTGAGATCGGGAGGTGCATGCTGGGTAGCCAACATGCACCAAATCCCGGGAAGAGAGTCCCAGCGGGCTACAGATGCCCACAGTCAGGATGGATGCGTTGTACATTGTGAGATTAGAGTAAGTGCTCTATGCTGCACAAAAACCACAAAGGGTACACTTTTGAATATTGGCAGTTTGTAAAGCACGAGTGGAGCATGTCATGGGGTTTGTCATGCCTTCTTTAATAAGGCTTGTAATTTTCCTATTGACTCTTTTGGTTTAATTGGATTACTCTATGCTGCCATCTAGTGGCCATTTTGTATAACTGCGCTATATCTGTTTCAAAGTAGTTATTTAGAATAGCTGGTTAGATTTGGTACATGCAAGCCTCCGTACTTTCAATCCCATCAGGCCTTGCATCAGCTTCCTGCAGTCTTTTTCCTTCCCTTTCTATGAAGCAAGTACATCTGCTGCCATGCTCTACGTTAGCCATCCAGATTCATCTTCGGTATGTTTGTTAATTGTGTCTTTAGCTAGATAGATAGATAGGGAGACACTAATTGTATGATCTTTATTAATTGCATTTTGTCTGTATCTGTTACAGTTTTACTCTATCTTGTATCAATAAAAGTTCAAAAGGATTCTGCGCCTACTGGAATGCATTGGTATGAGAGGAGTTACCGGGGTGCCCGAATACACCTCAGTCACGTGTAGTGAGGGGCATAACAGGGTTATTTAAAAAAAAAATTTAAAAACGGCCCTAACTCCACTTTAATGCATTCCTTGCATTAAAGCATTTTGTCACCCAAAACTTCATATTCCTGATATGTGTCTGCTGTACCATGTACTTGTATGAGAAAGTATCCTGTTCTTTTTGTATTGCTCCCTTTGTGTGAAATACTAACCTGAGCCATCATTTTATCCAGCAGCTGTGCCTCTCTCCCCTCATTTCCTCACAGGCTTTGCTGAAGCATTTGGAGCCATTGGCTCCCGCTGCGGTCAAAGCTAGTGGTGAGGGGAAGGGCCTAGTCCGCTGTCTGTGTCTATAAAGGCAGACAGCAAGGCTCAGGAGCGAGCCTGTACAAGTGCCCCCATAGGAAGAGGCTTTCTATGGAGGCACTCACAGAAGAGAAGAGCCAGAACCAACAGTGGGGGACCTGAGAAGAGGAGGAGCAATCACTGTAAGCACATTGTGCTTGTCTATTATTGTAACTTAGATAAGGATCAGATCACAATTTATGGCTAATGACTGCAAAAAAATAAATAAAAATACAGTGAATTTTAAGGGGTTTGCATACTTTTTCCCATCACTGTAAAAAATTTCAACTACCATCAATTTATTCTAATGGTTCTTTGCTTTAGGAAAACATATAATGTTTTGGTGTTCTAAGTAATTTTCAGGCCTAAAATGCACATTAACACGCAATGCATTGAAAGTGCAACTTTCTTTGCACTTAAGAGGGTTAAAGCAGCCAGTTTATTGAGGCACAGCCCAAGGAGTTGGGGAACATGTATCTATAAACTTTTAAAAATAACAGCTTTTTCTTTTGTAACATATAATTTTTTTAATTAAAAATAAAAATAATTTTATTGAATTAGGTTCCAAAAATTCCCCATGTGGATTTTCTACACGCTGTTAAAATATCTTTTTCCCTCTTATGTAACTAGTAATTGACACAACGCTATTAATATCACATGACCAAGAACAACAACATCTCTGAAAGGTGGGTTTGTTCCAAAACATGACATCACTGCCTAAATAAGAAGGGATTACAAACTGAATATTGAAACTACTGTAGATTACAGCATAAAGAGCAAGGTTTCAGATGACCGAAGAAAGAACATCAGTTTTTCCACACATCGAAGGAAATAAGACGTAAATGATTAAATGAACTCATTCGAAGCTTTGATAGATTCTAGAAATATTGTGAAATTGCAGCCAGCTGGACTGGCCCACACATTTGCTGCATGGAAACGGTATTTGTCAATATTTTCTATTAGGAATTCTGAAGAAATAATGTGCCATATTGTCTACATCATATCTATGATTGCCAACATCTGAAACTGGTCATTTAATGCAAAGCAGCAGGATTATTTCAATGGCGGTCTTCGCAGCAACACATACTCAGCTTCCCCCACTCCTTTTCTGCTGTGATTGGCCAATGAGAGAGAAGAAAAATACATTCTTTTATGGGGGAGCATGTGTCTCCTCCCCTTCCTCCCATGTGACCAAGATGATGCTCAGTGACTGGTTGTTTGGACACCTAGCTATCACATTCACCAAGTCCATGGTCCAACGCCGGGGTCTTTTTGTCAGTGTGTAGTCGATGGCTTCCATTCACTGGCTTCCTGCTTCCTGGCGTACAGAAGTTGATCTACTGATGGACTTCTGTACAACAGCTCTGCTGGAAAATTCCCTCTCGATCAGCGCTATAGTTGGTAAGCCTGCCCACTGTCAGAATACAATGTGGCTGTGTGGATAGGGGAGAATTTGTGTATGTTGGCAATCGGATCATTTTTTTTTTTTTTTCAGCTTGTTAGCAGCACTGCTAAGGCCTTTCTCTAGCACAAATACCCTCACCTCCCAGTAACTGCTTGCTTGGGTGAGTCAGAGAACTGCGGCCTAGGTATTGCCTGCAGTGTAACATTTTCACCTCTAGGTACTCTGGTGAAGATCAGGCAGTACTTTAGACTTTGCACCTTGGCCCTTCTCTGGCCTCTTACCATCACTAAACAAGCATGTACGCAGGCGCAGATAGCTAGTCTGCCACCAGCTGGCTCTGTGCCAGAATAGTGTCTAGTTACAGTAGATAGTGTCATCAGGTGCTAGGCCTCTTTTGGGTAAGACCCTCCTGCAGTGATGTCATAGGTGAGTCAGTGCCTAGTTATAAGCCAGGTTGGGAGGAGCCATAGTACACTTGGGGCAAGGGAGCCAAGCACCCCTCACCAGCTCAGTTGTAACCAGCATGTGGAGGCCCTGCACAGGAGGCCAGGGAGTAGACCTGGATCCAAGGAGATCCAGCAGTAGACTTTCTGACCCTTATGGAGGTGGGGCTAGGGTGGATTGCAAAAGGTCTTTCAGGCCGGGCCAAGAGTTTCCTGAGGGAAGATATTCCCCTGGAAGGTCCTGTGAGAGGTGTACCTATGGAGGAGGTGGCCACAGAGATCTCATTCCAGTGAGTACTTATGACCCCAGGTAGAAGGAGAGACCATTAGAGAGAGATGGCTGCTTAAAGTGGTGCATATGCTTTCACATGTGACTGCTACGGACTATCTACTAAATATGATTCACGTGACTCTAGAATGTATGTCGATGTGATGTGACTTATGCCATTCCCTGAGTACCTTTAGTAACGTGCAGAGATTCTGTTCATGGGTGTGGATATTCCTTCCTTGGGATATAAAACTCAACCACCAGGAATGTAGTGTGGAGGCCTACGGCAAGGAGTAGAGCATAAAATAGCAGAGGGTTGGTCCACAGCAGGAGGGGCAGTGTTCTAGCAGGACAGGAAAAGGGGCAGGGACTTGTGCTTTTGGCACCATTACTAGCCAATTGCAAAGCCCCTCTTACAAGTGGGCATGCTCTACTCTTTGGCTTTTACACCGTCTGCCCAGCTGCTACAACTGAGTCTTGGTCAGCCAATTTGCCCCTAATGAAAGCGGCTTCCCAATCCATGACACTAACAATGTCACATGGGGACAGGGAGAACATCTTCAGCACCGTCTAAGCTCCAAGTCATGTCTCCATGGAGACGAGCTTGAGGAAATATTATATTTTGAGCAGTCCTAGGATTGCACACCACATATGACACCGTGACTGGTCTAGATTAAGGCATATAATTAGGCTCTTTATGATATTTAGGAATTTGGTAATTTGGCAAAACAAAACACATTAATCACTCAACTTAAATATGCATGTTAGGGCATTTTAACCTGCTTTGTTTTTTGCAGAGGTCCGGGAATGATTTAAACCCATACCAAGTTTATACTGCTGTCTGTGCTCCCCCGTCTATTTTTGTCCAGGTGACCATCATCACTGAAACAGAACACTCCAAAGTAATACAGCTGTCACCCCAAAACAAGAGTTATGGGTAACTCCTTCGATGGGGAAACAAGTTCTGGTGACAACTGTCTAAGGCTTAGTTTATACTTTCGGGGGGGGGGAGCGGAAATACATGCCTGAACCACATTTTTACCATTCCCCTCCCTAAGCTGCAAAGGAAACTATATAGGATGTATACAAATGCTGTGGGCTTTGCATTAAATCATGGTGAAAATGATCTCTGCTGCCATGTTCAGCAGGCAGTACCGCCCATCGAACACGACCCATTCAAGTAAATGGGGGCAAAGTGTGTGGTTCCAGCACATTGGAGTGGACTTTTTTGGGTTAAATTAAAACCAGCAGTAAGGAGGTGACATAATCTTAAAACCACCATGAGCTGCTCTTAAGAGGGCAAAGCAAGTGTAATTGAGCCCTAAAAGAGGAATTCCCCTTACTTTGTAGATATTCCCCTACATTTCCTGTTGTATCATCAGGAAAGAAAATGAAAGGCAATATCTGTAACAGGAGGCAGACAGCAAAAAAAAAAACTGAAATGAGTTTCCTACTCTCTATCTGAAATTAACAAAAAAAAAAGGTTTTAGCTAAAAAGTTTGGCAATACATTCACTTTAAGCTAAAGCTATCTATGCATTTCATTACAGAAGTATTACACAAAGTTCATACCTCTTGAGTACACCATCCACATTCGGGTCCAAGTGCAAGGCATTTTGTGCATGTAGCTGCGTTTGAAGAGGAACATTGGTTTTCAACTGTAAGAGAGCAAAAAAAGCTGTATAAATATACAATTTTAGGTTACTGTATCCTTATTGCATTCAAAACTCCACATTTCCAGTGCAATGTGTTTAGGATGCATTTCACAGTCATTCTTATAGAAGATGTATTCTGCTAGGAACCACATACTGTATGCAGCAAGACATTTTTTTATTGTAACACACAGCAACGTACTAGAATGCAGAGATAGAAATGCAGCCCAAGACAATACAAGCTCAGCAGACCATGGGGAATATGCCACCCATCTTAGGAAACATGTACAACGCCAGTAGAAGTTCTCAGAAACACTCAGTGACAATAAATATATTTACGGGTGGATGTGAATATCTAGTCATATGTGGAAATGTGACAAAAAAACAAAACCTTTATCAAAGTTAATTACTTGGTAAACTGATATTGCCCTCCTTCCCCCATCCAATGAAATGAATTACCCTCTTAAGTGTAGGAAGCAAAATTCCAATATAAAGCTTACAAATCCTGTTCCTGTGCAAACATTCAGGCAAACATTTGCACAGGCACTTCCAAAACACAATAAACTTAAGGTATTTAAACCTTGTGAAAAATAAATACTGAATATACGTAAAAAAAAACAAATGCATGATCTAAGTGGAATCAGTATTATTACGCAGGATTTATATTGCACCAGCAGTTTGCACAGTGCTTTGCAACAAAAAAAAGGGAGACAGTTACATAGAAACATAGAAAAGTGACGGCAGAAAAAAAGGCAAAGTGGTCTGCCTGTTTTGTTTTTTTTTTTCATTAACTTTTTGTTTTTGAGTATAGATCTATGTTTTTCCAAAGCATGTTTGAAGCCACTTACTGTTGACTGTCTCACTGCCTCTGCTGGTCCATTCCAAATATCAACTACCCTTTCAGTAAAATAATACTTTCTAAGATTAGTTTTGAACTTTCCTCTAGTTAGTTTGAGGTCATGTCCCCGTGTTCTTGATTTTGGTTTTATATTGAAAAAACTGCCCTACTGAACCTTATTCACCCCCTTGATGTATTTAAAGGTTTCAGTCACGTCTCCCCTTTCCCTTCTTTCCTTAACCTCCCTGGCGGTATGATTATTTCAGATTTTTGCGTCTCAAAGCGGTACAATTATTTTGCATAGAAATTTGGCGTTTCATATTATAGGTCTGTAATTCTTAGCAATAACACACTTAGATCTGTTCACCAAGAGTCTAGTAGATATCCCGGGTATGATGAAGTTTGAAACACAAAATCATAAATTATAATATAATAAATAAATATAAATAATTAAAAAAAATAATAATATAATAAAATTAATTTCCCCACGATTCACTATTGCTCAATTCTGCAAGTGTTCTAATTTACTATCGCTGTTTTCTAGCTGGTCTAAAGCCACTTTTGACGTAAAGGGACACTTTTTGGTTGCTATGGACAATCTCAAGTTTCCAGGCAGAAAGAACAGTATATATAATATAAAACTGCATGCAGGGCATGGGCCAAAGCACTGGGGACAAAAGGGAAGTGAAATGATTTCATACAGTACTGTAATCTGTAAGATTACAGTACTGTATGTGTTATGATTTTTACATTTTTTTAAATTTGCTGCCATGCCCTGCCCCCGTGCGTCGCGACGCTTGCAGGGAACGGAGCCTGGCACAGAGAGGGTATCTGACAAACAGAAGCAGACGGACGACCTGTGACGTCATGCACGCTCCATGTGCGCTCCACGCCGGCCCCTAGTCTCTTCCTGATGGCCACAGAAGGAGCTCCCGGCTGGTAATCCACCTTCTGCAGCCCAGCATCCCTCCAGCGTCACCACCACAGGATCAGAGGGAACACCGAGGACCACATACCTATACAGATGAGCCTTTTATATGTTTTTATCCTGTAAGTGTGTTTTTACCTGGTGTCATTAAACATCATTTGTTAATACTACACTCAGGTGGCGCTTCCTTCTCTACCCCTCTCTCACAGAGAGGGTATCGGGCAGAGGATGGAGCAAGCAGACCTGGGCACAAGGTAAGTAACACGCACCAGGATCCTGAGATGTAATCCAGAGTGTGGCTTGGGGTTATCGCTAATGGTGCTGAAATTTAACCCCGAGCCACACTCGGGAATACCGTCAGGGAGGCTACGACTGTACATATTAAAGCGGTTGTAAAAGTCAGTTTTTTTTTTTTTTTTTTAAATAACATGTTATACTTACCTCCTCTGCGCAAGGGTTTTGGAAATTTGCAGAGAAAACAGAGGGGAAATTTGCACCGAACATGTGTGTACCTAGCCATACGACCTAAAGAGGACAAGTGATAGAAAAAGAAGTAGCTGTGTGGGGATGAGTTGTTCAAGAAAGTCAAATTTTGCTTGTTGTTAGCTAGAGGAGGGATAAACTTGCCTGAAGAAGTGAGTTTTCAGGGATAGCTTTGCTTTTACATTATACAACTTTCTAATTCAGTTTCCTTTGATTGATTTACCTTCAACTATTTAGTACAAGTGCCTACCTGTTACATACAAATTGAAAATTTTAAGGTTTGACCTCATATTATATGGTTTTGGTAAATCTAAAGGAAAAGTATACAAGAAAATTGTATAATGTATGGCTAGCCTTAGTCTGGATGAAAAAGTCTTGGGAGGGGTTACGGGTGGGGGTGGGGGTAGGAAAAAGAATGTTGTGCAAATGGGTGAAAGTCTACTTTAATGCCCCGTACATACGATCGGACTTTCCGACAACAAAACCGTGGATTTTTGTTCGAAGGTTGTTGGCTTCAACTTGTCTTGCATACACACGGTCACACAAATGTTGGCCAACAATTACGAACGTAGTGACGTACAAGACGTACCGATAAAATGGAAGTTCAATAGTCATGCGCCGCCCTTTGGGCTCCTTCTGCTAATGTTGTGTTTGGTGAGCATTGATTCCGAGCATGCGTGGACTTTTGTGTGACGGACTTGTTTACACATGATCGGAAAAAAATTTGTTGGCGGAAAATTTGAGAACCTGCTAGCCAAATTTGTTGGCGGAAAGTCCGACAACAAATGTTCTATGGAGCATACACACGGTCGGTCTTTCCGCCAACAAGCTCACATCCAACATTTGTTGTTGGAAAATCCGATTGTGTGTACGCAGCATTATTACTGTGATGCCAAGACTGAATACTGTACATTTACATTCTAAAAGTCGCTAGTAACACTGACACTGAGTGTCTCTGATAGTATGAAGTAAGTGTTCTTAAACAATCTCTTATAACTAGACTTGGCGTCACTGGTCTCTACAGGCAAATGAATGAATGATCATAGCATGATATACAAGAAATGGAAGAGATTTAGGGACATCAGTACATGTATTATTCCATCAATTTTGTTTAAAGCGGAGTTCCAGGCAAAAAGAGAACTCAGTCTCAAACAAAAGAACACCCCACCCTCCCCTCGTTTTTGGATTCTTTTTTTTCGTACCTGTTTGACATGTTTTCTTCGGGACTTCTGTCCCATGTCACTGTGGCGAGGTACGTCACTTTTGCGGTTTTATCTGGCATTCTTCCCCCCCCCCCCCATTGCCTTCTTGGACCTGTGTGTGTCCCAGGAGTCGACGGGACACTTCAGACAGTTCCGCGTGGCTCGCGCATGCACAGTAGGAAACTGGCTGGGAAGCCTGAAGGCTTCACTGCCGATTTCCCTTACTTGCAATGCGGGCCCCTGCATCTGAAGCCGATGGATGGATCGGCTTGGGGTGCCGACATTACAGGCTCCCTGGACAGGTAAGTGTCCTTATATTAAAAGCTGCAGTATTTGTAGCTGCTGACTTTTCATTTTTTTTCCCCCGGGCTGGAACTCCGCTTTAAGAATCAGGGATGTCGAACTACGAGAGAAGAATCTTTTGTTTGTAAAATGTAATAGTTGGCCCCTGACACACAGGACATTTACTTTTAAATGTTTACAATAGCTGTCGGGCTGTCATGTTCAATGAATTTCTTCCAATGTCACTTTAAGGCATGTGTCATCTGCCATGCATTAATGATTTAATGAGTGAGGACAGTTTCCACAGAACAGGCCAGGAACGTGGTTTGCTCCTTTTGTTGGGCACTGTGATGTTGCTGGCTTTCCATCAGGCATTTCTGATGTGCTTTTACCTGGAAGGAACCTTACGGTTATTTTTTACTACGGGGTGTACAGCAATACTTGATCACCGTATATCTGTATATTAGTAACAATCTCTAATAAATGTGTGATGTGGAAAAACAAGCGGAAAGCAGTCACCATATAATTTTTGGAATGTGGGAAATCACACCTACTTTGCTGTTTGAAATATGGCTTTCCTGAAACCATTTTCCACTTTCCCAAACACAATAAATGTTTCAGAAATATGGAAACTTTCAACGGGACCCAACAATACAATATATTGTTTAGTCCTTAGTCCTCTCACTAAATCCGCTGTGTTGTTCTCTAAAACAACTTACATGCATTACACTATGTAGTATACTGTATGTACAAAACGTGTCATTGTTGCTTATTATACATATTTTATACTACTATTGCCTACATTGGAAGGGTTATGCCTAATTAGATGTCAACCATATTTCAACTTACTACTAGTGGGTTAGTGATTCTACGTGCAAGCAGGTTGGATTTAGGGCTGGTTCACACCTGAACCGCACAGGTACACGATCTGTGTTCCTGTGTCATTCCTGCGCAACTTCATGTGAATGGTGAATTTGGTTGTTTAACCACTTGCCAACAAGCTCACGCAGATATACTGCGGCAGGTTGGCAGCACTGGGCAAATCACTGTACCTGTATGGCGGCTCGCGCAGTTGCGGGCGGACGTGCACCGCCGGCGCGCTCTCGCTCCCGCTGCATGCCCGCGGGTCAGGTGGGCTCGATGTCCGCTGGCGACCAGCGATCGCCTAGTACAGAGGCACAATGGGGATCTGCCTGTGTACACAAGGTGGATCCCTGTTCTGACAGGGGACATGTCAGAGATCTTCTGTTGCCAGTGATTGGGAACAGTGATCTCTGCCATGTCCCAGTGAGCCCATCCCCCCTACAGTTAGAACACACGGAGGGAAAACACTTAACCAGCTGCCTGCCTGCAGAGCTCTGCAGCCTCACGGTTATCCTATGGCAGTTTATATGGGTTTATGACAAGCCTTGATCCACTTTTAGCCAATAAGTGCTTTTTTAACCACATGCCGACCAGCGCACGACGATGTACATCGGCACAATGGCATGGCTGGGCAAATGGGCATACAGTTACGCCACTTTAAATTGCGGCATCATGGGCGCGTGCGTACTCCGTGATTGTACCCACGGGTCCCGCGGACTCGTGTCCGTTGGTGTCCCGCGATCATGCCACGGAGCGACAGAACTGGGAGATGCCTTTGTAGAAAAGGCACTTCCCTGTTCTGCCTAGTGACATGACAGATCTACTGCTCCCTGTCATCAAGAGCAGTGATCGCTGTCATGTCAGTGGTAGCCCATCCCCCCCACAGTTAGAACACCCCCCTAGGACACATGTAACCCCTTGATTGCCCCCTAGTGTTAACCCCTTCCCTGCCAGTGTCATTTTTACATTGATCAGTGCATTTTATAGCATTGATCAATGTAATAATGTCACTGCTCCCCAAAAAGTGTCATTTGGGGTCAGATTTCTCCGCCCCAATGTCGCAGTCCCGCTAAAAATCTCAGATCGCCGCCATTACTACTAAAAACAATAAAAAATAAATAAAAGTCCCTAAACCTATCCCATAGTTTGTAGACGCGATAACTTTTGCGCAAAACAATCAATATACGGGTATTGCTATTTTTTTTTACCAAAATTATGTAGAAGAATATATATCAACCTAAACTGATGAATAAATGTGTTTTTAAATTTTTTTTTTGGGATAGGTATTATAGCAAAATGTAAAAAAAAATATTTTTTTTTTCAAAATTGTCGCTCTTTTTGTGGGGAAAAAAGGACGTCAATTTTGTTTGGGTACAGCGTCGCACGACCACACAATTGTCAGTTAAAGTGATGCAGTGCCGTATCGCAAAAAATGGCCTGGTCATTAAGGGGACAAATCCTTCCAGGGCTGAAGTGGTTAAAAAAATGAAAAAAAGGCATCTGTGGTCAGCCATAGTGTGACAGCCCAGTCCTGCTCTTCATTCATTTATGAAGGAACACTGTAGCTGTAGCCCTCGGGACCCTCCACACTAAGGCCTGATTCACACCTATGCATTTTTAATGCTTTTTGTATTTTGCAGATTTGCACTGCAGAACGTGGTCCATAGGAAACCATGGTAAATGGACTGTAGGGCAAATCTGCAAAATGCAAAATGCAAAAAGCACTAAAAATGCATAGATGTGAATCAGGCCTCAGGGAATATTACCGTCCCACACGTTAAGTGGTGTTCACCCATTCAGATTCTTTGCCTATCGGGAAGGCTCCTCAGGATCCCTATCATTCCAGCAGCATTAATGTACAGCCAGCCATTCCTACCAAAAGGCCAGAATGAGGGTGTAGCACCCCTACTGGATACAGATAAGAACAGATACTACACTTGATCCTAGCCAAAAAGGCAGCAAAGGAGGTCTTACTTTTTCTAATGTATTAGTATAAAACATGATCTACAGTAATCAAAGTGTGGCACCAACTCTGAAGGTACGTAGAACGCCTTCCATTAAGTCACGGCTTCCCCCACATTCTTATTCCAAAGCTGCAAGCTGTTTGCCACTGGCCTTGGATAACTTTGCAATAGCCTAGCCCACTACGGATAATAGATATTTTATGGCTCTCCTCATTCAGAAAACAACAGAAAAGTCAAAGGGTACATGAGAAATGGTAGTTAACAAATATTTATTTCGCAGTGGTTTTGGCATGGCTGTGTGAATTTTACTGTATTTTCCCTCACAGTGCCAATGTTGATTCAGCTGATGATCCACTAGCAAACTGCAGAACAAAAAATGTTGGCAACAGAAAACCCTATCTTCTGCATGCCATGAACATCAATAGCATCTGTCAAATAACATTCACTACACAAAGGGAAAATACAGAGTCTTCCACACACACACACATAGGAAAATACAAAAATGCAGAGTGCTATGCAAAATGAATATAGAAGTCAACATAGTAATTTACCAGTAGTTTCCATCCAGCACATAACTGGAATAAATCAACAACCATCGTCCAAGAAAAATAGAGTGAATTAAAGCTGAACCCCAAATGAATTGAAAAAAACACTACTTAAAGTGACCCCATCAGTATACTAAAATTTTCAAGGAAAGATCTACCTGTAAAGAAGAGTGCATATACTTACTTTCCTTGCTGCCTGCACTGATAAATGGCGCTGCATTGCTGAGGAATGGTCCTTTAAAGTGGTTGTAAACCTCAGACGACATGAAATATGAACAAAGCATATCCCTCTATAGCAGTGATGGAGAACCTTGGCACCCCAGATGTATAGGAACTACATTTCCCATGATGCTCACGCACTCTGCAGTGTTGTTGAGCATCATGGGAAATGTATTTCCAAAACATCTGGGATGCCAAGATTTGCCATCACTGCTCTATAGCGTGTACTTGTGTCAAATAAGAGCATTACGTTTCTTGTTAATAAAAGATAAAAAATAAGAGCACTAAGTGTCATTTCTTTCTGCTGCTTCATTCCTCTTCTATCTGCATGAGTCATTTCTGACAAATTCTGACACCAAGGGATCAAAAAGTGACAGGGCAGAGATCTCTAGTACACAGCATGTGATTGACAGCCTCAGGCTGTTCATGTGTGCTGTGTGAAAGGGAGTGTGTCCCTCCAATCAGCTCTCAGCTCTCTTCACCAAGCTCTGTAGAGTGTAATTTCAGCTCTCCACCCCCTGCTTTCTGAAAGCTCAGACAAGCTGTATACATTTTTCACTTTGAAGAACTGTAGAGAAGAGATGTCTGCAGATAAACAGGTACAAGTTACGTCGTGGGATATTTCTATGTGTATCACCTGAGGTTAGTCACTTCAGTATGTAAGTATGTAATATGTAAGTATGCTAATATGTAAGGGTTTACAACCATTTTAAAGTCCATTGAAAAAACTGTCAGTTCTCAGGATGCCCATCTCAATGATCCCCCTCAGCTCTCACTAGTTCCTTCTGCTAACCGCTACATTACCACTATATCCTGTAACAATGTGGAGTTCAGCAGCAGGAACCAGTAAGAACTGTGGGCACCCAGGTGATCATTTAGTTCCTAGTGGAATTTAGAGGACCACTTCTCAATAATGAATCAGTGTTCTGTTCATCAGCGCAGTAGGCAGGAAAGGTAAGTATGTACACTTGTTTTCCTATGATCGTCAGTTCTACCTAGTGGTCATAATGAATAAATAACATTTGACCTGTTGAGGAAATATAAGTAGAAAAGTCGACTTTTTCCCATTCACACAGAATGAATATACTACTTTATTTTCTTGTTAGACCTGTTAAAAAGGGTTGCTTTAATGCAGGTGTGTTTGCATATAAATGATGATATGTATTACATGATAGAGGAAGAGAAATTACCTAACTGTGTTGTTTTACTAAAGTAGGAAAAAGTCAGGTCACCAACCTGGATCTGCTGTCTGACCAGGCCTTGTAATAAATCTTAGGACTGGATGAATAGAAGCAGATCTCCATAAATGAATGCAGCTATGTGCCAGGGTCAGGATTGCTCCCTTGCTCCCCTTCTTATCCAATTTCCTTGAATGTCTGGTCTACAAACGACTGTGCGTCCCCCTTGCTGATAAGAGCCTTCTTGTTGCCCCTCAGTCTTGATTTCGTCCTCAACATTCCACAGGAACTGCTCTCCTAAAACTAACAAACAATCTACTAGTGGCCAAAACCAATCAACACTATTCTGTACTTCTACTCCTGGACCTCTCTGCTGCCTTTGATACGTTTGACCATCCCCTCTTCCTCAAAAAACTACACGCCTTTGGTCTCCGCGACTGTACTCTTCGCTGGTTCTCTTCCTACTTATCCAACCACACCTTTTGCGTTTCTTACAACTTTACTGTCTCCTCTCCTCTTCCTTTCTCTGTTGGGGTCCCCCAAGGTTCTGTTCTCTGTCCTCTCCTATTTTCAATCTACACCTCCTCCCTGGGTCAGCTGATACCACCTCTACGCTGACGACACCCAAATCTATTTCTCTACCCCTCAGCTTACTCCCTCTGTCTCCTCATGTATCACTCATTTACTATCAGATATATCAGTCTGGATGTCACACCACTTCCTCAAACTCAATCTATCCAAAACCAAACTTATAACTTCCCTCCCCCATATGTCCCTTTTCCTGATCTCTCTGTCAAATTCGATGGCACAACTATAAGCCCATCCCCACATGCCAAGGTTTTAGGTGTAGTCCTGGACTCTGAACTCTGTTTTAAGCACCACGTCCAATCACTGTCCAAATCTTGCCACCTCAACCTCCGCAACATCTCCAAAATACGCCCCTTTCTAACCAATGACATAATAAAGCTCCTAATTCACTCGCTGGTCATCTCTTGCCTTAATTACTGTAACTCCCTTCTCATTGGCTTACCTCTACATAGTCTATCACCTCTTCAATCCATCATGAATGCTGCTGCCAGACTCATCCACCTTACCAATTGCTCTGTGACTGCTACCCCTCTCTGTCAGTCCCTCCATTGGCTTCCGTTCACCCAACAAATTAAATTCAAATACTAACTACTTACAAAGCCATCCACAATTTAGCCCCCAGCTATATCACTAGCCTTGTCTCTAAATACCAACCTAGTCGTTCCCTTCGTTCCTCTCAAGACCTTCTGCTCTCTAGCTCCCTCGTCACCTCCTCCCATACTCGTCTCCAGGACTTTTCCAAAGCCTCTCCAATCCTATGGAATGCCTTACCCCAATATGTCCAATTATCTCCTACTCTATTAGCTTTTAGACGATCCCTGAAAACCCTGTTCTTCAGAGAAGCCTACCCAACCCACACCTAACAACTGTATTTTCATTTTCTCCATAAGCTCACCCCCCACAGTTATTACCTTTTGTTCCACTTGACCCTCCCTTCTAAATTGTAAGCTCTAATGAGCAAGGCCCTCTGATTCCTCCTGTATTGATTTGTATTGTAAGTGTACTGTCTGCCCTCATGTTGTAAAGTGCTGCGAAAACTGTTGGTGCTATATACAGTGGGGACGGAAAGTATTCAGACCCCCTTACATTTTTCACTCTTTGTTATATTGCAGCCATTTGCTAAAATCATTTAAGTTCATTTTTTTTCCTCAATAATGTACACACAGCACCCCATATTGACAGAAAAACACAGAATTGTTGACATTTTTGCAGATTTATTAAAAAAGAAAAACTGAAATATCACATGGTCCTAAGTATTCAGACCCTTTGCTGTGACACTCATATATTTAACTCAGGTGCTGTCCATTTCTTCTGATCATCCTTGAGATGGTTCTACACCTTCATTTGAGCCCAGCTGTGTTTGATACTGATTGGACTTGATTAGGAAAGCCACACACCTGTCTATATAAGACCTTACAGCTCACAGTGCATGTCAGAGCAAATGAGCATCATAAGGTCAAAGGAACTGTCTGAAGAGCTCAGAGACAGAATTGTGGCAAGGCACAGATCTGGCCAAGGTTCCAAAAAAACTTCTGCTGCACTTAAGGTTCCTAAGAGCACAGTGGCCTCCATCCGGCCAAACTGAGCTATCGGGGGAGAAGAGCCTTGGTGAGAGAGGTAAAGAAGAACCCAAAGATCACTGTGGCTGAGCTCCAGAGATGCAGTCGGGAGATGGGAGAAAGTTGTAGAAAGTCAACCATCACTGCAGCCCTCCACCAGTCGTGGCTTTATGGCAGAGTGGCCCGACGGAAGCCTCTCCTCAGTGCAAGACACATGAAAGCACGCATGGAGTTTGCTAAAAAACACCTGAAGGACTCCAAGACGGTGAGAAATAAGATTCTCTGGTCTGATGAAACCAAGATAGAACTTTTTGGCCTTAAGTCTAAGCGGTTGTGTGGAGAAAACCAGGCACTGCTCATCACCTCTCCAATACAGTCCCAGAAGTGAAGCATGGTGGTGGCAGGGGGTGTTTTTCAGCTGCAGGGACAGGACGACTGGTTGCAATCGAGGGAAAGATGAATGCGGCCAAGTACAGGGATATCCTGGACGAAAATCTTCTCCAGAGTGCTCAGGACCTCAGACTGGGCCGAAGGTTTACCTTCCAACAAGGAAATGACCCTAAGCACACAGCTAAAATAACGAAGGAGTGGCTTCACAACAACTCCGTGACTGTTCTTGAATGGCCCAGCCAGAGCCCTGACTTAAACCCAATTGAGCCTCTCTGGAGAGACCTAAAAATGGCTGTCCACCAACGTTTACCATCCAACCTGACAGAACTGGAGATGATCTGCAAGGAGGAATGGCAGAGGATTCCCAAATCCAGGTGTGAAAAACTTGTTGCATCTTTCCCAAAAAGACTCATGGCTGTATTAGATCAAAAGGGTGCTTCTACTGAATACTGAGCAAAGGGTCTGAATACTTAGGACAATGTGATATTTCAGTTTTTCTTTTTTAATAAATCTGCAAAAATGTCAACAATTCTGTGTTTTTCTGTCAATATGGGGTGCTGTGTGTACATTAATGAGGAAAAAAATGAACTTAAATGATTTTAGCAAATGGCTGCAATATAACAAAGAGTGAAAAATGTAAGGGGTCTGAATACTTTCCGTCCCCACTGTAAATCCTGTATAATAATAATAATAATAATAATAATAATAATAAAGGATTGTGATTGCTCTGCAAGGATTAGGTTAGAAGACATTGTCAGTTCTGCACTGTCTGTTTTATTCTCTTCTGTCCAAGGAAAGCCCATATGTGTAAATGTTACACCTCACCTCCCATTGAAATTCCACTGTGGTCTCACTGCTAATCTGGAATTGGAGCTCCTGGTTTGGGTAAAACACACTGTGGGAGGGAGATTTCTTCATGTTTATACATGGATGAGTTTCAAGTAGGTTTAAGATTTATTAAGATTGTATCTTTTCTTTACATTTTGGCTCCAGTTTCCCTTCTTGCTTAGTAATTGACATATTGCCAAATAATAGGTGGGGCTGCAAACTCACAAGCTCAATTAATTACATGATTTATCATTTCTAACTGGCTTTCCAGTAATCCTTGTTGCACTGCGAAATGGTTGTATATCGTAGGTGGAAACAGCTGGCCTGGCTAGAAACACAAATTTAATTCCAAATGACTAAATAGCTGCAACTGTTTATTTTAGACGTGGAAGTATTTGGAATTTATGCTGTTCTAGCACTTACTAATCCTTCCATCAATGTGTTCCCTCCAACCTAACACAACATTCACATTACCGTCCCCTTTACGGGATGGCAATGATGAACTCCATGACTATGAATGCCAGCAGGAAAACAGAGTAGTTAAGGTCCAACTCCAGCCACATTTTTTTCGCTTTTGATATTGTGCAGAAGAACTAGAAATCATGTCAGTTATTTATTGCTAAAAGAAAGATGGAGGTGAAGCATTGGACACATATTCCTAAACACTAACCAAGAATCATCAGTTATGTCTAATGGCTTTGCTTTGGCAGCTCTCCAGAAAGCTGGGGGCCTCCGAAAGACAGGGGGTCACCCAAATTCAGAAGTCTACATGAGAATGAAATAGGAGAGAGCACCAAACGAGTACAAGATCCTTCATTGTTATTATGAACAGGAAGGAAAAAAAAGAAGCAAGCACGTTTCGGGGGGCCGAAAATCCTCCAACAGGGTTTGGACAATGTAGCAAAAAGTAGGGTTGCACCGATAAGCATTTGCATGAATATAGGTACTCGTGCAAATGCTACGATACCTGAAACCAATACGTTCAGGCTTGTAAAAAAAAAAAAAAGCTGTCAGTTATCGGTTGTTAAGGAGCGGACCGCTGCGTCCTGAACTGATGACTCATTCAGCTGTCAGTGGGGTTCCCCTGTTGACAGCTGAAGTGTAAAAAAAAAGTCCTGGCAATTGGAGCTGTCAAAAAAAAAAAAAAAGCCGGGCAATGTTTATCAACAACATTGCTCAGCTGCTGAAACAGAAAGGTAAAAAGAAACATTGTATCTTTCTGTTGCTTCATGTACAGGTCAAAGGGATGAGCTTCAATCTGCAGATGAAGTCAGTTTACCTGTCAAGTAAAAAAAAAAATTTTTTTTTTTTTTTTTTTAAACCCATTATTAACCCTTAATTTACTCTAATCAGCCTTAATTAACTCCTTATTCCCCTACTCCATTTAATTATTATTTTCCTGCTGTTTTTTTTGTTCACTTCTATTTTATGAACTATTAATATATTTATTTTTTTTGTTTGTTTGCTTTGTTTGTTAATATTTTTACACCTTATACCTTACACCTTACCAACATATATTTACATGTTTCACATTAAAAAAGAGCAAGATTTTTTTAAAAAAGTTTTCATTTGTAACTAGTAAGATATGTAAATGATGGTGTGCTTATTCAACACTAAAAAAATATATAGTACTAAAACCTGTATATTATCACCACGACTTAAGTAAATGTAAATAAAGTGCAAAATTGAAAAAACACACAATATCACATCGGAATTAGCGGTGAAGAGGCGAGGAGCTCGCAGTCTGGATACATTATTTGCATTTATACAAGATATGGAGAATGTGAGTGCGCAATTCTTATGTTATAAATAAATCATATTTTAAATGGTATTGCGCAATGAACTTTTCTTATATATTTTGAGCAACATTTGAGAAATCGTGTTCCAAAGAGAACGCATGTACTTTTTTATCGGAAGTGACATTCCTGACTATCGAGGATCTTCCTATACTTTTAAACAAGGCTTGAATAGACCCTGGCGGGTCTTTCTTTGAGGTGAGCAGCCAATTCACTCAATACTTTGTACCACTGATGACAGCTGAAGTGTAAACAAAGCAGTTGAGGTAGGTAGCTGTAATTGGTATCGGCGAATACTAAAAAAAGTATCAGCACTCGTAAAAAAAAAAAAAAAAAGGTTACGGTGCATCCCTAGCAAATAGGTTTCTAAATGACTCAACAAAAAGCTCCTGGATATAAATAATTGTCAGGAGAAAGAAATATGTGATTGTGCCTGAATTTATGTCAAATGATCATTCAGCCATAGATGCAAGCATCATTGCACATTAATTATATCTCCTGACAGAGATTTAATTCCAAGAGCCTTTGCTTTGAATCCTATAGACACATTTTTTTTTTGCTACACCACCCAAGCCCTGTTGAGTTGTGATTTTTTTTTTTTGGACAGAAAATGAGGGGAAGTCTGCCCAAAAGAGGGAAAAAAACCAACAATGAATAGAGTTAGAACCTCAGTCAATTTCTATATGTTGCCATACATGCTCCTCTTGAGATTTTCCCTCATTTCCTGTCCAGGTGACATCAATCAGATAGAACTGAATGAAGATAGTGACTAGAGCATTAAAGCTGAATTCCAAGCATTCAGCCACTTTGTAAAAAGTGAAGACACACTATGAGTTATGTCTAAAGTGCTGCATGGCATCTCCTGAACTTATCTTGATTATCTACATTTGACAGGTTTATTCCTCTGCCGGAGAGACACTCTGGGGAACTGAGGGGAGAGAAACAGAGCAGCTATGCCGCGCCCCCCCCCCTCCTCTGCTGCCCATTCACAGAAGCCTTTGTATTTAGTGAATGTGTTCATATAATACTAAAGCTTCTGTGATTTGGCAGGAGGAGGGGTGGGCAGGCATAGCAGTTGCAGTGACTCTTCTGTTCTAGATGCATAGCTCAAAAGGATCAGCCTGGAACTACTGTTATAACTGTCTTCTGGGAGTACTATAAAGCTGTCAGATATAAATAATAGAGCTAAGCCCAGGAGATGTCATACACCTCGCTGGACTTAATTCATAGCGTGCCTTCATTTTTTACAAAGCAGCTGATTTCTTGGAATTCAGCTTTAAGGCTGGGTTCACACTGCTGCATGGAGCGGCTCACAGCAGGGGTCCGGTGCGTACCTGTTCACAATTTCAGGTCCAAATTTGGTCTGAATTTTTGGCTGAATTCGGATCTGAAACAGAGCAGAGGACGCACAGGACTCCTGTGCAGTTCGCACCGGAGCCGCTCCATAGAGAGCCGGTCACAATCTCCTGACATGCAGATTGGATGAGGGGAAACCCGCATCCAATTTGCAATAGTGTGAACCTAGCCTTAAAGCGGGGTTCCACTTAAATTTTTAACTTAATCTTACCCCCTTCAGTTAATTGCATAGATGTTGAAATGCAGCACGAAAATTTTTTTTATCGCTGTAATTACCTTTATATTGTACTTTATTGTGGCACTTCCTGTCTCTCCTCCCATGGGAGTAGGCGTGTTTATTGCCTTTCCCTGGCGCCGCACTGTCTTCTGGGAGCTTAGTGTCAGGCTTCCCAAGATTCAGTGCAGAAACAATGATCATGCGTGTGAACAAGCTGTGAATGAACAGCATTCATCGCATCCAGGAAATCAATGCTTGTGGGCTTCACATGCTCACAAGCAAGATGGAAACAGCCAGCATCACATTTTTTAAGTTATTCTTTAGTACGAAAACAGACAGAGGCGGAAATATTACACCCAAACTGTGAGTATTATTTTGGGATTAGCAAAGTGTCTCAATGACCTAAAAAAAAAAAAAGATTGGTCGCCGGACTCCCGCTTTAAGATAAAATTATGAAATGTACTTAAAACACCACATCAAGCTGAAAATTCAATTCAATGGATTTCCATGTGCTGGCTATTATCTTTGTTTCATCAATCAATTGCTGTACTTCCACTGGCCATGCATTCTCTGTTTTTTTGGCAAACATGTTCGTGCATGGGGTGCATTCAATTTGTTCAGTATTTATAACCCTTCCAAAGCCAAAAAAGTTTGGCTGGAGTTCAGCTTTAACCATTTGCCACCAGGCCAATTCTGACATTCCTTTCCTACATGTAAAAATCATATTTGTTTTGCTAGAAAATTACATAGAACCCCCAAACATTATACATGTTTTTTTTAGCAGAGACTCTAGAGAATAAGATGGCGGTCATTACAACTTTTTATCTCACACGGTATTTGCGCAGCAATTTTTCCAAATGCTTTTTTTTTGGGAAAAAACGGTTTCATGCATTAAAAATAAACAAAACAGCAAAGTTAGCCCAATTTTTTTGTATAATGTGAAAGATAATGTTACGCCGAGTAAATAGATACCTAACATGTCACGCTTCAAAATTGTGTCCGCTCATGGAATGGCAACAAACTTCAGTACTTAAAAATCCCCATAGGCGACGCTTTAACATTGTTTACAGGTTACATGTTTAGAGTTACAGAGGAGGTCTAGTGCTAGAATTATTGCTCTTGCTCTAACGTTCGCGGCGATACCTCACCTTTGCGGTTTTAGCGCCGTTTTCATATGTGGGCGCAACTTACATATGCGTTCGCTTATGCGTGCAAGCACACGGGGACAGGGGTGCTTTAATTTTTTTTTTTTTTTAATTGTTAATTTTACTTTTATCTTTCTATTTTGATATTTTCTTTTTACTTTTATTTTTATCACTTTTATTCCTATTACAAGGAATGTAAACTTCCCTTGTAATAGGAATAGTGCATGCCAGGTCCTCTGTACAGTGAGATCTGGGGTCAATAAGTCCCCACATCTCATCTCTAGTCTGGGAAGCCTGAAATAAAAAATAAAAAAAAAGATCTCAGTTTCCCAGCCGAGGTGGCGCCATTTTTTCGAATGCAGAGGTCGGGAGTGACGTCATAACATCGCGCCCGGCCTCCGAACGACCATAGAGACTCCAAGGACCATCTGGCCCGCCGGAAATCCCTATGGTCAGCATCCAGGGCTGGTCGATTCCTTCTCCATTTCGCCGATGGCAGGGGCGAGCCTGGAGAAGCCCCTCCCGCTGCCTGTAAGAACGATCAAGCGGCAGAACAGCCACTTTGCTCATTTCTATGGTGAAGGGAATCGTCGGCTCTAAAAAATGATATCTGAATGATGCCTGTAGCTGCACCCATCATTCAGATATCACCGCTCAAAGTCAATTACGTCATGTGATGTGATGCGGGCGGCAAGCGGTTAAAGCACCAAGCTGGGTAGTAAAAAGAAAACGTAGACGGGGTAGGTGGTTGTATGTTGGGATGGTTGCATTGAGTCTGCGATGACTACAACCCTTGTTCCTGTGTCTTTGTATGGTGTCCTATAAATTGTAAATAGGTAAATCACATCATATTTTACATAAATGGTAAAAATAAAACAAATATCCATACATACATAGCTTTCTTGCAAAATGTCAGCAGCAGTAATAACTATAAATTATTTTGCTGGAAAATTAGTACTTGTCACAGGAATGGTAATCACTACAGAATGTTGAATGTCAGCTCTAGGGTGACATAACTGTGAACTACACAGCCAGAAGATACTGGCATGAATACTAACAATGACAATCAAAAGAAAATGACTGTATAAACAACAGCATCCAGTTTGAGAATGTGTCTCGCGAAATAATAATCCAAACAGGGTGACATCACCGATTCCCTAAAATAGATGTGTGAACTGACAGCTCCTCACAGAACAAAGTTTTCAGACTTCAGAAGTGTCGGCTTAATTTGTACAGCAAATGGACAAGGCTCGGCCGTAGATAGGATCTTATTTTGGCACTGCGCTATCCAAAGAATCACTGCAATCCCAATACGCTGAACTATGTTATCTAAGGAATCACTTGGACTATAAGTGGGTTGTGATTGTAATACATGAATATGTCATGAGCAAGAGTGTAACTTTATGCACTCTTGTGAACGTTGTAAGAAAATCCTGTGGACCCCACAGAAGCTTTTACGCAAATAGGGACTGCTTTGGTTTAGGTAGCCTTCAACATGGAACACTGCACTGTAGAATTGGACATGCCTTCTCTACTCAGACCCTCAGAATCAAAGTCTTGTTTCTGGTGCCAGCTGCCAACAAAGGGTTTTTTTCAGCACAGGTATTTTCTGACACTTTGGGGTTTATTTACTAAAGCTAGAGAGTGCAAAATTAGTCACAATTCTGCATAGAAACCAATCAGTTTCCAGGTTTTATTGCCAAAGCTGAACTGAACAAGCTGAGGTTAGAAGCTGATTGGTTTCTGTGCAGAAATGTGACTAATTTTGCCCTCTCTAGCTTTAGTAAATAAACCCCTTGAAAAGGACTTCCATACACAGATTAGCTCACATGTGTCAAACAAGAGGTCCACGGGCCAAATCCGGCCCGCCAGGCCATTCATGTGGCCCACGTAGCTCTCCTGCATCTGCGGCACCCCCTTCATCTCCGCCCCACCTTGTCTCAGCAGTAGGCAGCAGAAGGGAGGACAGAATTCTCCCTACAGATCCTGTGCCTCCCTGTGCAGCTGCAACCACCATCTCAGCCTCCCCTGGTCTCAGCATTCAACAGACTCTGGCAGCTGACTCCAGCCCTCCTCTGGTCCTCCTACAGACCCTGCACTTTCTGCTTCCCAGCTTCACCCCAGATTCTTCCTGGCAGCAGCAGAAAGTACGGAGGGGGTGCACTGTGATGTAAGGGAGGGTGGGGAACTCTTGACTTCTGATGGTGTGGGGTGGGGGGGTGTTGACATTTGATGTAAGGGGGGGCTCTGGACATTTAGTCTGACAGATATAACTTTGTGGGCAACCACAATGCTGATACGGCCAGCGATGAAATTGAGTTTGACACCCCTGGATTGCCAATTTTGATATTTTTGGTACAAGCATAGGTTTATTTAAAGTGAACACCACAAGATGCCAGCTTACACCTTTCTAAGCCACCATATTCTGTGCCCCTCTCTGGTTAGGTTTCAGTTACAACTGTCCTGACTTGACCGCTGAAGCTTTACTAACTACCATTCCACTACCCAATTACTGTGGATTGGCTTTAGGGCACAGGGAAATTTTTAAATTGAGTTTAAGTTCCTATTAATAAAGGCCATTATAGTTTATATGTATTGTTTATATATGTTTATTATAAAAATTACTTTATACAATAAAGTTTTATAGCTTGAAATGTGAAACAATTTTCATTAAAGTGGTTGTAAACCCTTATGCCGCGTCCACACGACCGGACTTTACGGCATACTTGGTCCTGCGGACCGGAGTCCGTCCGACAATTCGATCGTGTGTGGGCTCCAGCTGACTTTTTTTCCCCAAGAGTTCGACCTAGAAATGAAACATGTTTCAAATCTTTTCGACGGACTCAAGTCCGGTCGAAAAGTCCGCTCGTCTGTATGCTAGTCCGGCGGACAAAAACCGACGCTAGGGCAGCTATTGGCTACTGGCTATGAACTTCCTTGTTTTAGTCCGGTCGTATGTCATCACGTACGAATCCGTCGGACTTTGGTTGATCGTGTGTAGGCAAGTCCGTTCATTCGGAAAGTCCGTCGTAAAGTCCGTCCAAAAGTCCGCCGGACAAAGTCTGCCGTAAAGTCTGGTCGTGTGTACGCGGCATTACATATACCCAGTGAAGGGACTATCCTCAGGTGATAAACGGAGATGAAACAAATCCTCTTACATACGTTGTACCTGTTTATCTGCAGTGTTCTCTTCTCTACAGCCATTCAAAGTACTGAATTATAAAGATTGTCTGAGAGTTCAGAAAAAAAGGGGAGGAGAGCTGAAGTTACACTCTGCAGAGCTCAGTGAGGAGAGCTCTGAGAGCTGATTGGCGGGAAGAGACACACCCCCTTCACAGAGCTCACAGGATTAGAGCTGAGGCTGTCAATGAGCTGAAGGTCCCTCCTCTGTCACCTTTTTCTCTTGGTGTCAGGAAAACTTGTCAGAAGTGACTAGGAATAAAGGAGCAGAGAAAAATATGACACAAGGTGCTTTTATTTGAGACAAATACACACTATATAGAGATATGCTTTGTTTGTATTTCATTGTCTGTGGTTTACAACCACTTTACTTTAAGAGGTCTCTTAGCCTCATAAATTATCAAGAGGCTTAAATATGGAGGTGTTTCTGGCCAAGTATTGCCCAGTTACTTGGAAATCTTTTTTGAAGCCCCAGTAATATGATGCCAAGTCAAAGCAATGACCTAGGTACGGGTATGGTCATTATTCTCTAGTTCTATGGGATTGCCCATTGCATGCATGGTTTTGCAAAGAGCACTGATGTGCCATAGTGCCCAATGGAGGATCCTCCAGTGAGCCAAGCTGGCTCTGTATAAAGATCCTGAATGTAAGTGAAATGCCTTGCACATATTTGCTTTATTTATTTATTATGGTTGGGGGCCAATTAAATAACATTTGTACTTTTTCTTCTTTTTTTTTAGTCAGGTAAACTATAAACATTCATAAAACCAATGGCAATTAAAAAGTCCAACAAATCCTGTGACTTTAAACTCCCGTGGCAGCGCTCACGTCAGTCCATCAGCATATGACATGTTTTTATATAATTCCTCATATAAGTAAAAAATCCAGTGAAGTGGTTTCTGTGAGTGGATGACATTTCTTTAAAGCGGGGGTCCACCTATCTATCATTTTTGTTTTTTTTTAGTTCATTCACAAACTTTTCTTCTCAGCATTACATACTCACATATTGTGTGTAATATGTCCGCCTGTGTCAGATTTCGTCGGAAAGAATAACTTATATTATTCACTGCAGGCGGTTTCCATCTTCATTGTGGGCATTTGAAGCCCACAAGCATTTATTTCCTGGATGTGGTGAATGCTGTGCTTCCAGCATTCACCGCTCATTCCCGCACATGCTCAGTGGCATCCTGGGAAGCCTGAGACTAGCTCCCAGGAGTCTGGGAGAGGCTAGAAACACGCCTACTCCCACGGGAGGAGAACCAGGAAGTGCAAAGAAGAATAGAAAAATAAAAGGTAATTACGGCAATTTAAATTTTTTTAAACGGCATGTCAGCATCTAGACAAGGAAGAGAATACATACAGATATTGTTCAAATTTGGGTGGAACCCCGCTTTAAGGTGATATAAGTTCTTGTAATTTGTGCACCACACACCCAGGCTTATCACCATGTGAGAAGAAACTCGCCCTTTTGGGGTTAAACTCACCAGAACTCTGAAAAAAACATACGTCACAAGCACATCCTTTGTTGCCACTTCTATATCCGCTGGCTCTGCTAATATTCTTATTGGGTATGGAAGGCTCCAGTAAACAAGGATCATGTGAGAGAGTGAAAAAAACACATAGTGTAATCCTGTTTAACCTAGGTTTTATTGAAGCCAAAAGCCCCCCTTATAAGATATATGTCTGCATCAAATGAACAGCCGCGCTAGCTTCTCCCTGGTATTACTAGCTGACGGTGACCCACAAACGTCACTTCCGATTGTTGTGGAGATCACGCCACTGGCGCGTTTCGTCACTTCCGACTTCAACTGAGGGCGTGATCTCCACAACGTGACATTTCAGTTTAAATAGAACGGGACCCGGGTCTCAACTCATTAATAATATGTATGCAGCAATACTCCTCCCACACACGTACACATCATCGCTGATGTCAGGTGAAAGGAAAGAGTATGGCAACACAAGTCAAGCGGCGAATCCCACTAGCATAACAATATGCAAAATACATTGATAGTGCAATAAAAATACATTAAAATTACATTAAAAAGCCTTCATTAGATGGCCATATTAATATTGCATATTGCTGTGCAAATCTGCATAGACAAATCAGACACCAGTCTACTCAAAACTTGAATTTCTTCTAATAATATACAATAGCTGGCATCAATTATAGATAATTAATGAGACACATCATTTATACATTAAACCAAAGAGAAAATCTGTTAATAATACCTAATCAATTGATACTGTAGATATTAAAAATTAAAAATGAATAGGTAAGAAAATAGCTAAAAAGTAGAGAAAAATTTAAAAATATTTATTTTCAAAAATACTCATATGGGAGGTAACTGTAGATTCATGTAAATTTGGAATCTCCATATTGACTTGGATCAGATTCACTAAGGAGATATACTATCCATAAATGCTTATTAATATCGTAGCAGAATCATCTGGATTCAATTATGTATGCTGTCCTAATGCTCTATTACGGCTAACATTAATCGCATGAGCAGGAATATTTATGGAAGGGAAAAGTTTTAAAAAAGAGTATTTATAGGATTACCAGGGGAACAACATATATCAATGCCTACCTGTAAACATTGCATATTGATATTTTGTGATATTCCCTCATTTCTAACCAGTATGAGGCATTTGACCCCACTGTTGCTTACAGAGATAAGTAGCTCAATGTGAAATTTACACAAAGAACCAAATAAATTATTGAAGCGACTCATCCCTTATCTAGTGTCTTGGTCTCTACTTTTAGTAAGACACAGCCTTTCTGAAAGAAGACTGACCGCTATGCTGTCTGTTTAGCTAATCAACAGTGCTTTGTAAATCCTTTGTCATGTATAAAACACTGAGGAGCCATAAGTGTGCTTTTGTCAAAAGAAACCAGTCAAGAGGGAAACCTGGATGCTGCCATTCCTAACGCCATGCTTTGGAAAATGCTAGTTTCCTGGCTGTCACGTTGACCCACTATCTAAAATACCTTATAAAATAAACCAAAGTTCCAGAAACTGTCATGATATGACTACACTGTATATACAAGATTATTACTATTACACATGATTTATATAGTGCCAACAGTTTGCACAGCGCTTTACAAAATGTAAAATGAAGACAGTACAGTTACAAAACAACTCAAGGCAAGAGGTTTAGGTGCACTATTATCCACCAACAAACTGGCAAATATAAAACAAACTGATTTCTCACAAGACAGAACATCTTTCCCTGGAGATGGTCATTAAAGCGAAACTTCATTCAAAATGGGAAAGTCCGCTGTCTTCCTTCACATTTAGCACATTGGGGTTTTTTTGGGAGGGGGTACCTGATTTTGACAGGTACCCGCTCCCCACCTCCGGTCAGATAGCTGCAGTGATCTAAGTGGAAGTTCGGTCCTCTTCTTTCCCCCGAAGCCTTCTGGGACACAACACAGGTCTCAGAAGGCTGTGGGACCAATCACAAACCGCGGAATGTCACCAGCACACCATGGGTCTCCAAAAAATGGGTCTAAAGCTTTATGTAGCGATCACATCGTTACAGCAAACAGCAACGTTTCAGAGCCTCGCAGGACCCTTTCATCATGCATGTGACGATGAAGGGGTTCTGAGAGGCTCTAAAACATTGGAGACCCATGGTGTGCTGGGGACATTCTTCATTCTGATTGCTCGTGGTTCCAGCCGGTGGTCGCTTCAGCACTCACTTAGATATACATCCACTTTCACAGTAACGTGTGCATTGGGAACAGTGTGTTTTATTCGCAAAGAGCAGCATGGCTCACACAAGCGCATTTGGAAGCCAGCTGTGAAGCCACAAGGTTTAGTGAAGATGCTGGCACCTGCACCAGAAGCAAGAATCGGCTTGGGTGAGGACATCGCTGGATACAGGGACAGGCAAGTGTCCTATTATTAAAAGTCAGTAGCTACAGTATTTGTAGCAGGTGAATTAAATTTTTTTTTGGGGGGGGAGAGACTGGAGCTCCTCTTTAATGAGAGATGTTATCAATGTTGATGTTATCAAACATTCACTAAACATTACACAAATGAACTTGTCCCTACATTCTGCCTGCCTGCTAAGATTCTGTTTTCAAAGAAAATACAATGCCTGTTGTGTGATTAATTCTTCCACAGTGCTTATAGATACAATGTAGATTTCATGAGTGTTTTCTTTCAATCTGCTTTAACTGACTCAGAATCTGTAAATACTTTAGTGTGCATGATCTGGGCACAGTTTTAAAGGTAATTCTATATGCCTTCATCTTATTGGTTTATTGCTAATGAGTATGTTTAATGGACAAAAAAAAAAGATCTGATCTGCAAATCTTCTAGTTCTTTCTCTCTTTTTTATGATTGCTTATTGAGGACACTAGGGATAAACAAAAAAATAACTTTGCTGCAGATAAATCTAGCATCGTGGCCTGGCCATATTAATCTTTGCTGTAAACAAGCAGCTCTCTACCACCTCTAGGGGGTAATAATTGAATATGGGAGACTGGTTCTGCCTTAAAATGAACAAGTAATGTTTGCATTTATTTTTTTTAGTGCATAGCAGATGTTCTCAGAGCCAGGAAGCGTTTCTGGAAACTGGACTTGTCTGCAGTAATTATGCCCCTTCATGTGGGCAGAAGACTTTCTTGCCCTTCCGAAAGCGATCTGCTGTGGGTCGTTTTTCAGAGGCAGTTAGGTGGCAGTTTGCAGGTGTTCAGGATACTACTGTCTCCTGAATGCCTGTTGCTTTTACATTGATTTTGCAATGAAATACCTCATTGCAATGACATGCCAAGCCTTTGGCGAATGGTTGCAGTGCAGTTCTGCTGACTTTGCTTCACCTGCCAAACGCAATGCCAAGTTAAACTTGCCGCACTGCAAAGCATCGTGGCCAAAGCAATGTGAACAGACCTGGTCAACTGTCATGTTATTTTTTAAGTAGGTGGTTTGGGGGCAGTAAATACATAGATAAACTGCCTATTTTTAAAGCTACTTTGCTGACTGTTTGAACTTCGTATAATAATAAAAATTATATACTTATGATAATGCTTGTATATTAATTTCTGAGAAAATCCCACACAGCTGCTAAAGTGAAAAGGCTTTTTTCCTCTATTTTCAATCATTTCAGAGCACATATGGTTTTCCACGTAGCTTAAGTCAGTAATTTGTGTCACATGGTTAGATGCTGATATGAAAAAAGGAAATATTAAACTGTATATCATTTGCAGTTCTGTCAAAGGATGTATTTGTTATTGTGTTTTACAAATGATTAAAAACTGTATATCTTCCTTAGATATTTACTTGACAGATGAATGCTTTAAGATAACATGATTAGTCATCTCCTGCTGCACAATAAAACAAGCTATTATCATGAGACCTACAGTGCCTTGCAAAAGTATTCACCCCCCTTGGCATTTTTTGTGTTTGTTGCCTCACAACCTGGAATTAACATGGATTGTTTGAGGATTTGCATCATTTAATTTACAAAACTTGCCCACAACTTTGAAGATGTTTTTTTTTTATTGTGAAGCAAACAACAAATAGGACAATTTAACAGAAAAAGTCAATGTGCATAGCTATATAACCCCCTAAAGTCAATACTTTGTAGAGCCACCTTTTGCAGCTATGACAGCTCCAAGTCGCTTTGGATAAGTCTCTATGACCTTGCCACATCTTACCACTGGGATTTTTGCCCATTCCTCCTTGCAAAACTTCTCCAGCTTCTTCAAGTTGGATGGTTTGCGCTTGTGAACAGCAATCTTTTAGTCTGGCCACAGATTTTCTATTGGATTGAGGTCTGGGCTTTGACTAGGCCATTCCAACACATTTACATGTTTCCCCTTAAACCACTCAAGTGCTGCTTTAGCAGTGTGTTTGGAGTCATTGTCCTGCTGGAAGGTGAACCTCCGTCCTAGCTTCAAATCACACACAGAGTGATACAGGTTTTGCTCAAGAATATCCCTGTATTTAACACCATCCATCTTTCCCTCCCAGTTCCGACTGCTGAAAAACATCCCCACAGCATGATGCTGCCACCACCGTGTTTAACTGTGGGGATGGTGTTCTTTGGGTGATGTGATGTGTTGGGTTTGTGCCAGACATAGCGTTTTCTTTGATGGCCAAAAAGTTAAATTTTAGTCTCATCAGACCAGAGCACCTTCCTCCATACATTTTGGGAGTCTCCCACATGCCTTTTCGCAAACTCAAAACGTGCCATTTTGTTTTTTGATGAAAGTAATGGCTTTCTTCTGGCCACTCTGCCTTGAAGCCCAACTCTATGGAGTGTATGGCTTATTGTTGTCCTATGTACAGATACTCCAGTCTCTGCTGTAGAACTCTGCAGCTCCTTCAGGGTTACCTTAGGTCTCTGTGCTGCCTCTCTGATTAATTCCCTCCTTGCCCGGTCTGTGAGTTTTGGTGTGCGGCCGTCTCTTTGCAGGTTTGCTGTTGTGCCATGTTCTTTCCATTTGGTTATGATAGATTTGATGGTGCTCCTAGGGGTCATCAAAGATTTGGATAGTTTTTTTAATAATCTAACCCTTGTACTTCTCAACAACATTGTCCCTTACTTGTTTGGAGAGTTCCTTGGTCTTCATGGCAGTGTTTAGTCAGTGGTGCCTCTTGCTTATGTGTTGCAGCCTCTGGGGCCTTTCAAAAATGTGTGTATATGTAATGACAGATCATGTGACACTTAGATTGCACACAGGTGGACATCATTTCACAAATTATGTGACTTCTGAAGGTAATTGATTAATTCCCTCCTTGCCCGGTCTGTGAGTTTTGGTGTGCGGCCGTCTCTTGGCAGGTTTGCTGTTGTGCCATGTTCTTTCCATTTGGTTATGATAGATTTGATGGTGCTCCTAGGGGTCATCAAAGATTTGGATATTTTTTTTTTATAATCTAACCCTTGTACTTCTCAACAACATTGTCCCTTACTTGTTTGGAGAGTTCCTTGGTCTTCATGGCAGTGTTTAGTCAGTGGTGCCTCTTGCTTAGGTGTTGCAGCCTCTGGGGCCTTTCAAAAAGGTGTGTATATGTAATGACAGATCATGTGACACTTAGATTGCACACAGGTGGACATCATTTCACAAATTATGTGACTTCTGAAGGTAATTGGTTGCACCAGAGCTTTTTATGGGTTTCATAACAAAGGGGGTGAATACATACGCATGTCAATTATCAGTTTTTTACTTCTGAAAAATAGTTTTATGTATATATTTTTCTAATTTTACTTCACCAACTTAGACTATTGTGTTCTGATCCATCACATATAATTCATATTAAAAAAACATTGAACTAAAGGCTGTAATGTAACAAAATAGGCAAAAGGCCAAGGGGTGTGAATACTTTTGCAAGGCACTGTATGTAGTCCTAATCCTGAATTTTGAAATTAAAATTTTTGATGTGCTTGGGTATCCATAGATGTTCATACCTTCCAACTTTCTGAGATGATAAAGAGATGCACCTTTTAGGACAAAGCATGTAGGCAAATAACACACCCCTGCTATGTCCCCAGTTGTGTGGACCATCAATAATCAATACACAAGAAACGCAAAAGTGCTTTTTTACTATGTTTTCCTTATATTGACTTTTTAAAAATAAATGCAATAATTTATAGGGTGGATGCAAGATTAGTGTACTACATTACATTTGGTAGGTAAATGGAACAATTGTTTTCATAGAGGTTTGTAAATCTGGCCAAAAAGAGGGACAATTTTAGAGGAAAGGGGGCAGAGGGATTTGGTTTTAAAGAGAGACATTTATGATTAATGGATGTACTGTAAGTCATTAGCTAATCGTCTGGACTTTTGATTTGAGTGGATGGTAGATCATTCATGGAAGGGAAGGTCACCTGTAAGGGAGTTCTTTAGCTTAACGAAAGAAGAGGGAGTGGAGGTCTGTATACTCTCCAGGCACTGTACGAACATGTATGTTTAGGAAATAGGCAGAGCCACATATCCACAAGAAAATGTCACCACTTGACACCACAGCCGGGAAAATGGAATTAGCCAATGATTCAAAAATGATGCTGTGTATCGGCAGGTTGCTGGAGCACGTGGATGCTCACCCTGACACACAGCACATATGTGGTCAAACAGCCTGCAGATACACAGCATTTTTAATCATTGGCTTATTCCATTTTTTCTGGCTGTGGTGTCAAGTGGTGACATTCTTTTGTGGATATGTACCTCTCTATGAGCAAAACACAGTGAAATGTATCAATGGGTTCCTTTTGTACCCCTCCTATGGTCTACCATATACCACTTTTGGCTCCTGCGTGGTGCAAATGATATGGTGATACATCTCCAGGTCTCCAGTAGCCCTGAGGGGACATGATTCAAGGGATCTGGGTTCTTTGAATCTTTTGGTGTTGCTATTTGTAGTAAAAAATTCTCCTGATGAAGCCAGACAAAGGCAAAACATGTTGAGATCACTACTGCCATATAAAAGATGTATATGAGCTCGGTCATTGGAGTATATGGTTTAACTGACCCACCTGGGACTATGCATTTTTAATTATTGTATCTTTTAAAAAAAATTTAGTGTACCAATAAATAAAGATCTGTTTTTATATATGTGTTGGAGTCCTGGCACCTTAAAAGTCACATTCTTGTAATTCTTTTGTTAGGTATACATTTAAAGATGTTGCTGCTGTTGGTTTTTTAACTATCCATTTCCTGTACATTGATTTAGATTTTATTAATAATAATAATTATTATTATTATTATTATTAAGGATTTATATAGCGCCAACAGTTTATGTAGCGCTTTACAACTTGAGGGTAGACAGTACAAATACAATACACTTTAATACAGTAGGAATCAGAGGGCCCTGCTCCATAGAGCTTACAATCTAAGAGATGAATGAATGTATTTTGTAAGAGCTTATAGACTTTTATAGGGGGACAAACAAGACACACATATTTTGGATGTTCCTAAATACACATGTAATTACAACTAATTGCAAAAATTAACACACATACTGTAAGACTGCAGATGCCTTTCACATGCATTTTAAAAATAAATGAAAAAGACTTTAGTTCTTCTCATCTGACAAGCAGAATACCCCTAGTTCTTTCAGAAGTTCTCTTAACTCCTGGTGATTTGCATACCAAATGCTGAGAACCATACATCTACAGCTGATATATGATTGGTTGCTATCCATTGTTGTACTTTACAAATCATTATACATTTCTGGTGCAATACAATAAATGATCACTGATCTAACAATGCTACTGAAGCTGACAATTTCACTGGCTTTACTGGCAAGCACAACCATCTAATTCATGCTTCCAGAGGCGTTAAATTATAATGCACCATTTCACCTCTAAAGTGGCAACTCACAGCCACAGGCAAAGTCACTTTCCTTTTTAAGATGTGGGTATGTAGAAAAGTTTTATTTAGATATAAAAGCAACTTAATGCATGCTTTCCCAAGACTTCAAACAAGTAATCTCTGCTAGCTCAGATTTCAGACTATCCAAAAACTACCAGATTCCAAGCAATGGATATATTTTAGGCAATATTTGCCTGGAAAAAATAGTTTACTTATTTTCAACCACAGCTATACAAGCTCAATGTTGTATCCTGCTGCTGGCCCAAGTCCAGGGAAAAAAAAAGCTACATTACGTTGATCGGACAAGAATGTGCTTTCCTTTCCTCTGTGTATATTCCATTTCTGTGTCCAAAAATTAAGCAGTCTATCATTACCTACGATAAGGTACTGCCTGTTGTGTCTATAATACAGGAAATAAAGTGAAAGATAAAATTAAAGCTCACGTTTAGTAGTGATTCTTTTTTTAAGCAGCACCAGGGACCATACTTAAATGAATGATGAGTGTCCTGTGTGCTGGTGGCTGCTCTTTTGCAGTGGCAGCCTGTCCATTAGGGGCGCCCGGATGCTGCCCCCTCTCCCATGCCACCCCCTATATGCATAATGGATAGATTTCTGATTGGCCGAAAAGAGAAAACTCCTGATTGGCCGCCGAGGAGGGAGGAAACGGAAGCCACGGCCGCGGAGAGCAGGACAAGCCGCCGACGCCATGGAGAGCAGGAGAATGGGAGGCCGTCGAATAGGGGGAAGTCACCGTGGAGAGCAGGAGAACGGTAGGCCGCTGAGCAGGGGAAGCCACCCGTGATGGAGAGCAGGAGAACAGGAGCCCGCCGCCACTGAGCAGGGGGAAGCTGCCGGTGATGGGGTAAGTGCTACCAACTGACCAACAGAGGTGGTTGGTGGGGTGGCATACTGTTTGCCGCCCCCCCCTCAAAAAAAATTTCCACCAGCCGCCACTGCTCTTTTGTTTGAAAACTTCAATCAATTCCCGCAATGAAAAGAACTCTATGAATGGAGGACAAGCAGATGAATGAAATGTCTACCTCTTCCATTTATAGAATGCTTTCGTTGCAGAAAGTGATAACATGGCTTCTATGATTGGGGGTTGGGCAGAAAGAGCAAGCATAGTCCACACTTTTGACAAATGCATGCCAATGCCACAGATGAAGCTGCTCATATTAACCGGCAGCAGCACCAGAAAATCACAACTGCAGCAGTACCAGAAGAGGAATGAACTTTAAAAAATAAATAAAGCAGCCACTAGCACATGGAACACTCAGCATTCATGTAAATACTGTCTCTGCTGCTAAATTTCAGCTTTAGGTACATCAAGAACATCAAGTGTTTTAAAACTCTATCAATGAACCTACCTTATTTGGTGCCCTTTCATCTTTAAATATACTACTAAAACATATGAAAGAATACCTTTTTCATCTTCCACAAATCTTGTAAGCTACATTGTTCCCAGTTATTGTTCCTGTCTTAGCATGACAAGCTGCTCCTCCATAGATAGAGTACAAAGAGTGAGCCTTGTCACCCTAGGACAGGAAGTGTGTTATTCGTAGGTTCAATATAAGGACTGGTAAGCTACAATATATTACATTCTTATTCTTAGGTTTGGATACACATGCAAAGAGAGAAGATTTTCTGAATGTAAAAACACGAGAGTTCAGAAAAATAGGAAATGTTTTACTATAAAAGCTGTACAAACAGCTGTAAACTTAATTAAGTTGAATACAGATGGTTCATAACAATAAAAACATTTGTGAAAAGCTAATGTTTCAAACCATAACCTCAAATGCTTGTTATTAAGTAGTGATGAGCTAAACCATGTGGCATTATTAGGTCAATGATGTCATAGCTTCCCCGGCCCTTTGTTATTCCCTGGTTGCTTCACCATAGCTCATCACTACCCACTGAGTGGGCTTGGATAGAGTACAGTACTGAGAGGGCTGGAATAGAGTTAGTTTGTATTTTAGGGAACCTGTAGGGTGAAAATTCTTAAGTAACAGCAGAAACACAGACTGAGTGAGGTTGGATAGAGTAGTCAACTGAGTGAGCTTGAACAGAATAGTGTACTAAGTGGACTTGAATGGAGTAGTGTACTGTGTGTTCTTGAATAGAGTAGTGTGCTGAGTGGGCTTGGATGGTGTAGTGTGCTGAGTGGGCTTGAGTAGAGTAGTGTACTGAATAGGCTTGAATAAAGTAGGGTACTGAGTGGGCTTGATTTGAGTGGTGTACTGAGTTGGCTTGGGTGGAGTAGTGTGGGCTTAGAACCACTGACAGGTTAATACTGGCCCCATTGGGTAGAGTTCCCCTGGCTTCCTGTTTTGTCCTACACCTGTTACTTGGAAAGGCAGCAGGATGGAGATCGGGAGCTGTCCGAGTTAACAAGAAGGTGATTGGTTGCAAGGATGCAGGGCGCGCCTAGCAACCAATCACAAGTTTCATCTACACAGGGTGACAAGGCAAGCCCTTTCCCCCCAGAGGTGCACTCTCTGCTCAGTCTCCCCGCTCAGCCCAGTACAGCCCCTCTCTCCCTGCTCAACTGTGCACATGCACAACAGGTGGGGTCAGGAAGGCCACACTCTGAGCTGCCAGGTGAAAGTGGTGGGCTTGTATGAGAATCTGGAAGTCTGAGATCCCAACGACCACGGGTCCCTTTATGTAGCCTAATGTTTTTTTGGCCAGGCATTCACAGGCAATTTAAAAGTGAAGCTCTAGAACGCGTAAGTCTTACTGTGATAATATCTGTCTTACCATTGTTTTGTTTTGCAGGACTTGTTCTGGTGCCATTAAAAAAAACCTTTGTATGATTACTGGTGTGTTGAGGAATTGTTGGTCTGAGTTAGGCAGACTACCACTGGAAAGGGTTGGAGAACACAAAATCTCAGCAGTTCCTTCAGAAGTCAGGACTACATTGATATTGTTAGGGTTAATGTTACTATGACAATAATAGGCAGTGGGAAGACCTCTATGTTGAGTGATCTGATCGCTGATTGATAATGATGAAAGTTAAAGTAGAAGCCTGCCCCCACCCCCATTCTAAGCCCTATACTAACTAGCCTGTAAAGGAAAGATGTGTATGCTTATCTAATCGAAGAGTGCTTCGGTCCCATCACATGATCGGCTCCCAATACCAGCTTCAGGGGAGAGGAGAGACAGCAGACAATGGATGTCCCATAGTAAGTCTATGGGTGATGTGACCGCCCAGGCTCTGCAGCCATTGTCACTATTCTCTCCTCTCCCCTGAAACCGGCTGCTGGGGTGCCCTTAGATTAGGTAAGTATACACATCTTTCCTTTAGTTAGTATAGGGCTTAGAATATGGGTGGGAGCAGGTTTAGGCTTAGATAGGACTTCTACTTTGATAATCCAATGAATAGCTCAATAATTACATCTTTTCTAACTTTTTTTTTTTATAACTCAGACATGCAGTCTCATATACCCTTCATTTGGTTCCTCCCACCCCCCCCTAAGGAGTATGGATCCCCCTGCTTAAAAACTACTGCTCTAGATTGCATTTTTCCACTTATTCCGATGGGGGCCATTGACACCAGAACTATGGAATCAGATGTCCCTCACTGGGATTCCCTAAAGCAATATATAAACAGTGTCCCCTAGAAAATGAAGACATGAATTTCAGCTCACAGCAAAGTGTAGGTTGGCAATCTTTCAGCAGTAAACACCTTTTTACTTTGACAACTGGTAAAGGGAATCTGTCATACATTAAAATACCTGTGTAAGAAGGCTCTGGAGGAAGCAGACATTCACTGACTCATGTGCAACAGATTCTGCCTTTCAGTTAGTATGCAGTCTGTGAATCAAGGAAGAACTGCTTCTACCAAAGCCTACTTACGTGGGTGTTTTGCTTTGTAGTGCAGTCCCTTTAAGAACTACACAGCTTTAAAAAATCTGCAGTTTCTGCTATTTCTTTTTAAATGCAAAATAAACAAGATGGGTTTGTGCTGCATCTGACTCAGAAGTTTATATGAACATTGCACATTTTTGGCTTACAGAAGAAAAGTCCCCTCAAAGGCCATTCTGTTATCACATCTTGATCTTCTCTTTTATTTAAACTGCTCGTTTAGCTCTAATTCAGCTATTATATATTAGCCTAACATCTGTGTTGCATTTATCTCCAGTGTCATTTTTATTGTTAAGTTTTTCTTTTTGCATGGCTGGTCATGCAAAAGCATATCCAGATGCTCAACCAAAGAGTCAGGAAACAAACTAACAATACATGTTTATGGCTAAATATGAAATACCCTGGCAACTAAAAGAACCTGTAAGACACAGTATAACCATTGCTTGATGAGGTCTATTATGGCTTGATCTGGCAACGTCCATAAAGTATAGAGATACTTTTAGGCTTCTAAGCAGACACTACCAGCAGAAGATCTCAGGGGGAAACAACAGTCTGCAGATTGGAATTTCCCACCCGATCACCATTGTTTCCCATGATAAGACTGTTCCCAGGAGTGTCTGATGAGTGCACAGACTTGTAAGTGTTTATGTCTAGGCACCAGTCCGCAGAGAAAAAACTGTGCACATACACTGGATTGCCATCTGACTGCTATGGCCTTTTGAATCACATGGGGACATCAGCATTTGTACAGTAACTTAGTGTATTTCCAAAACTGATGTGTGCAGTGCTGCACTACCAATACAAAAAGATACTTTTGAAATATGTAAAGGATCCATATCACTATTAAAAATGGCAAATCAGTAAAAATACAATATATAAAAACATGCATATTGCATTGTGAGTCCTGCAATTATTGTAGTCCCAAACAATCTGTGCTCAAAATTCTGTGAATTCAACCACATCAATGTCCAATAAATCGGTGTGCAAAGTAAGATACAATCCAAGATGAATCGCAGATAGCTTGAAGACGACCACCAGGAACCCTCAAGGGTATGTGCTCACTTCATAGATGGGTCTTTATTATAGGGGCCAGCCCTAAATCCTGCAGCACACACCCCACTCTCAGCCCCATCTCAGTTTAGACCACCCACCATAGCACATACCCCACTCCCAGTTCCTTGTTAGTATAGACCTCTTCCACACAGGGACCTCCTCCCTCCCCACCAGTACAGACTCCCCTTTCCAGTACATACTCTCTCCTTTCCCAACAGTACAGACCTCGTCCCTCCAGTACAGACCCCCTCCTTTCCCAACAGTACAGATCTCGACCCTCCAGTACAGACCCCCTCCCTTCCCAACAGTAGAGATCTCGACCCTCCAGTACAGCCCCCCTCCTTTCCCAACAGTACAGATCTTGACCCTCCAGTACAGACCCCATCCTTTCCCAACAGTACAGATCTCAACCCTCCAGTACAGACCCCCTCCCTTCCCAACAGTAGAGATCTCAACCTTCCAGTACAGATCCCCTCCTTTACCAACAGTACAGATCTCGACCCTCCAGTACAGACTTTCTTCCACCAGTACTGACCCTCTCTCTCGCATCTTCAGTAAAGACCCCCTCAACCAATTCAAACCCCTTCCCCCTTCTTAAGCTCACTCACAAGATGTAATGAAAAAATGCTGCAGCAGCAAGAAGCCCTCCCATTATGTGCAATGTGCTTGCATCGGCTTTGCTTATGAGCTGCAAGGGGATTTGCATAGGAACTTTGACAATACTTATTCTAATGTAAATCCTGAGGCCAGTCATATGTAAATGATAAACAGGTTAACGTATATGCAAATCATTATCCAAATTTGCATATGAATTAGCTGCAGACACAGTGAAAAGGGTAGAGCTTTTTTTGGGGCACAACCCCCTGTACAAGGGACAGCATAAATTGAGTGAAAATACAAGACTACAAGACAGTCCTAAACAATCCTTGACTGTTGGGTGGTATGGGGTAAGGTGTTGCTCCCCAGTAAAATGAATCTTGGGCCATGTGTGCACAGGAAAATGTTCACTTGGCTTCCAATTCCCCAAACAGCATATACCTTCCCTTGCTCCTCTGCCCCTCTATTCAGCCACTGGGACTCAGAAAAAAAAAGAGATGTGTAAGCTCCAAAATGACTTGTTGGGGCTTACCCATAACTATGGGCTCTTGCACTACATACTTGTGGGTGGATCTAAAGGAGACTGCACAATCAGATTGTATTGTAGGGAGCTTTGCCCCTACAACAACAGAGCAGAGAAAACTGTCATTCAAGAAAGGTTCATTTGCCAAGTAGCTTCCAGCAGTTACTCTCCAGTTTAATGTGCAGAGCGGTACAAAGGGCTTGAGGTTGTTGGATAACCCTGGTCTGCAGTATAAGGCCTATGTCACACTTGCAGTCCTGTTGCTGGCAACAATTCATTAGCAACAGGATTGCTAGGGAGAACAAAGAAACTAATCACCTACTCTGTGATGTCACTGGACAAAACAGTGAACTGAGATGTGCAGAAAGTGCCAAGCTGCCTGGAAACCATTAATAAGCTGCATTTACAGTTATGGCTGTTTGACAGACGGCAACAATCTATGGGAGATGTTTTCTCACATAAAATTGCTTAAAGTGGTTCTAAAGTCAAGACATTTTTTACCTTAATGCATTAAAGGATAAGTTCACCTTTTTAAAAAAAAATATATAAATGTACATTTTTTTGCAGGTAGAAGAATGTGTATTTACTTTTTTTTGTGGGAGCCTGCAAAGCATTGCACCTGCGATCAGCATATCACGGGTGCAATGAAGGGCTCCTGCAGACTGTCAGTGCAAGCTGTCTGCCCATACCTCATTCGACAGGCAGTTACACAACGACAGGACATATTAATGAACAATCTAGAGCGGTCAAAAGCGCCCTGATAGTTCATTGAGAACTACAAGCCGTCAGGCGCAAAGGCTATCAGTACTTGTAGTTTTTTTTTTCATTCACAGAGCTCTGTGAATGAATGACATGGTTATGTAAGCAGAGTGAGAGCGGGGAGAAGATCTCAGGCCTGTTGACTCAGGGAGGGGGGGATTGGCTGCAGGAGGGGGAACATGTTAAATGCTCCATCCTAAAAATGGGTGGAACATGTAACCTATTCCCAAAGGTGAACTTATCTGTCCCAGTAGTTGTTTGCCCCCACCTTCCTAAGACCCCTTTCAAACTGAGCCGCGGGCAGTGTTAGCGGTAAAGCACCGCTGTTTTAGCGGCGCTATTCGGCCGCTAGCGGGGCACTTTTAGCCCCCACTAGTGGCTGAGGAAAGGGTTGTATGCACCCATGAAGCGCCGCTGCTGAAGTGCTTTGCAGGCGCTTCGGCAACAGTGCCCATTCATTTCAATTGGCAGGAGCGGTGGAGGAGCGATATATACAGCGCTCCTCCACCGCCCCAAAGTTGCTGCTTGCAGGAATTTTTTTTAACATACTGCCAGTGCAGCGCCCCAGTGTGAGATCACTCGGGCTTTCACATTGGGGTGTCAGGGGAGGCATTTTTCAGGTGCTTTACAGGTGCTATTTTTAGCCCTTTAGTGCCTGAAAAATGCCTCAGTGTGAAAGGGGTCTAAACTTTTACCTGAGTCCTCTCTTGCTCCAGCACTGTACCTGTATGCAGTGGCACTCTCCCCTCTTCCTCTTCTCAGAGGACACAGAGTCAATCAAATCATGGGGGGGAGAGCAGGGGGCAGGACCGAGACATGCTGTGTGTGTGTCTATGGGCACACACAGCCCGGCTCGGAGCTGGCTTGCTATGGGGGCACTTGTAGAAGAGGAGGAGCATAGAGCTCCGACAAGGGACCCCAGAAAAGGAGGTAGGAGACCGCCTTGTGCAATAACTTTTCACAGAGAAGGTAAGTATAACTTATTTTTATCTTAGGGAAAAAAATAGCCTTTATATCCACATTAATCAAGGGACACACTTTCATTGTGGATTGATATAATAAAACGTCCAGATCAAACTATAAGAGGTCATCAACCAGTGGTATAGCAGTTGAGATGTTCTCAAAAGGTATGGCAAAGTATTATTCAACAATGCAGAAAAATCTACCTCACAGGATAACAATCTTCCTCAAAGTTGATCTATTTTAAAAAACAAATTTTGAAGACAATGATGGCATGTCTAAAGCTGCTTACACACATTACAGTTTTCCAAAAATGCATATTTTTAAATATTTTCTTTACCAGATGTTCTAATACAATATGGTTACAGTTTTTAAATATTAATTTCTACATATTTACTATCTTTCTATCAGAAAGATGGTGTATGTACAGTATAGTGATACTTTTTTAAAGCATTTATTTGAGCACTTTTTCGAGTGGGTTAAGAACCTCTATTCAATTTTGGGATGTCCATGAGGGATTTCCCTTTACTCTTCATCCCAGTTACTGATACCATCTTGGTCTTCTGTCCCCAAAGGAATTATTGAAATGTCCCAGCATGCTTCTGCAAATAATCTGAGTTCCAAAGTCTGTGTTACACTCCAAAATATTCAGCAACCAACGCTTAAAATGTAAGTTCACCTTTACAAAGAAAATGTAAAGGTGAACTAACACCAGACACCCTGGTCCCTACTCTACTTACCAATCAGAGACCATCTGGTCTGTCTTGGAAGCGCAGGTGGAAATGAGTGGGGATTTCAAATCTCTGGAACACTGTAATATTGGCATTGGTGCTGACTTCTTGGGATTCCTGGAGGTAAGCACAGCAGGGACCAGGGAGTGTCCAGTGTTAATTCACCTTTACGGTTTTTGTTTTTTTGTAAAATGTGCTAACTCTTTAATGGAAGTCCCATCTTCCACTGCAGCAAAGGGGCTCATCACATTTGTATTACATTTTTTAAACTTCCGTAAGCGCTATACCCGAAGATCTGTACCTCTGTAGACACACAGGGCTGGAGGAATAGTTTGCAAAAGCCACAGCATTGCACCTGCGATGTACTTATCACCGTTTCAATGCCAAAGCAAAAAAAAATTAATAAATTCACTTTTTTTCAATTTTTGCAATATGGGTGCATTTACTATGTTTTTTTTTTGGGAAGATAGAATGTGCCCTTAATAGGCAGCCTTGCATTTTGCAAGGTCCACTTTATTTAATATGGAACATTTTCTTTTTTTTTCATACATGATTTACTCCTGCTATCCAAATTCACTAGAGGCCTACCTAAACACGGTTTCCCAGTCACGTGCTGAGAGAAAACAGACATTTCAGTCTTTTTAAAAAAGAAAAAAAAATGAAAATGATTGAAAATGTGTATGTAAATAGATAGGGTCATATTTTCCATATATGTCATTGAAGAAAAACAAGGAAGTATATTCAACACTGGGTGTAGACAGAGCAAGAAAGATACTACTGGGAGTTAGTGGGTGGCTGATTAGTATCTGATATGGCATATGTAAAACAAATCAATGTAGCTCTGCAGTACAAACAGACCCTTCCACTTGCGGCATAAGCCCTCTCCCTAAATAGCACATTCTTTGGGAACAATGCAGAGTCTGTATCAAACTGGAGAGCAAGCAGGGCTCGGCTGAAACAGTGCAGGCTTGACAAAAGTGGCAAGTACCCGCAAACTACTGTACAGACGTACACTTGTTTTGTTTCAGACATTTCACAGCCATTACCGTTGTCATTGTATGCAGTGACTCATTTTCTGTGTTTAAATTAAAATTGTATTCGTACACTTTTTTAATGGCTATACAAAGCTTCCCTTTACTGGAATACCATTTCACACAATCAAACGGTAGAAAGTATTATTTCAACAAAACCACTGGATTAAAGTATCAAAAGGCACATGAACTTCAAAAAAGTTCCTTTCCTGACTAGTTCTAGTACAGCAACATGAAAAATGTTTATAATATTATACCGTTCCGTTTGTACCTAAAGACAGAGCTCCTGCTTACTAACATGGAGTACTAAGGTGGGGTGGTTTCCAGGCCTTTGCATCGCTGTAGTGGTAACCTGTATTAATAGTTTGAACTGGGGCTGGGTTAAGTCCAAAGGTTTTTTTATTAGGTAAGGCTGTGGCCGGGTCAATGCTTATGGGGCAGTCAAACAAAGTGGTGAGGATATGGAAGATCTCAGCCCAGAAGGTGTGGGTTGTTAGGCAGTCCCACCAAATATGGTGGTGTGTGCCTGCTTCAAGGCATCCATGGAAGCTGGAGGGGCAGTAGGTAGGAAGAAATCTAGCAATTCGGGCAGGGACAGGATACCACATTATAAGAACCTTGCAGTTTGTTTCTATAGCCACCATATTTATGCAAGGAGAATTTCGTAGGGGACCAGATTTCGGCCCAGTCTACAGATTCCAATTGAAAGCCCAGGTTTCGCTCCCACTTGTCAATGTAAGAAAGATGTGTCGGGTGGGGGGCTAGCAGTTGAGTGTATAGGCTAGAGATAAGACCTCAACTGTGGGGATCACTTTTTCATGTTAGTACAAAACCATTCATAATGGGAAGGGAAGAATCTGTTCCCAATTAGGGGGTGAGAAAATGCTTAATTTGGAGGTAACAGAAAAGTTCAGAACACAGAATTCTGTAAATATCGCAAAGGCCTGGATATGGCGAAAAGGTGTCAGGAGTCATAAATTTATAGGCCCAGAAGAAGTTGACAGAAGACCATATTTGAAAAGAAATAGGAGAGGTCCAGGCAGAGTAAAAGGCCGGATTGCGCAGGAAGGACAGAAGAGGGTTATGAGGGGACTGCAGGCTATAATGAGATTTAAGGCTGTCCCAATGATTTATGTAATGTCGAGTAATAGGATTTTGGAGCATCCAGAAATTCCCAGGGAGTAGCTATGACAAAAAAGACAGAGGGTTTCAATCCACCGACTCCAGAGCAACCCAGAGCGGGATCTCATGCACTGCATGGTATTTAGGGAGCTGTGCCAATTGCGCCGCTTGGTAGTACTCTTGGTAATCCTAGGCCGCCCTTGAACTTCGCGGTGAAGAGGATGGATTTGGGCACACAGGGTTTGACCTTTCCTTAAACATAGGAGCTTGACGCTGTAGGATGTAGTGGGATGGGACTGGGATGGGACTGGAATGGGCAGGACGTGAAAAAGATTAAACATTTTGGTAAATTACATGCATGGCAACAGCACTAGGACAAATCGCATTGCCATGGGGCTGATCCCCCAGTTGCCATAGCAATAAAAGAGATCCCTTCCATTGCCATGGCAACAGGACAGATCTCTTTATGCTGATGATGCTGTTGTTGTTTAATTTCCCTTTAATCACAGGCTATGTTATGCCATGTTGGACATTGGGAAAAGCAGCAACTACCAGATTTCAGGTAATCATTATACTTAAGAGTCACCCTGAGTCTCCCCCCTGCTGGATATTGCATTCTGACAGTCAACACCCGCACTCAGAATCAGAATACCCGAAAACTAACTGCATCTGATTGTATACAGTCACTGATTAGGTTTCAAATTTCTGCCCGATTTTCAGATAGAAGGATGTCGAGCGGGAGGGTGCTAACAGGACCACCCATGGCTCTAATTTTGGCTGGTTCATCAGGAGACATCTGAAATTTGCATTTGTATGGCAAGCTTAAGGCTCGGTTCACACAGGAGCAACACGACTCGCTGGCCGACTCTGTGAGGCGACCTGCACACGACTTCAGCGGCGACTTGCAAAACGACTTCTATATAGAAGTCAATGCAAGTCGCCTGAAGTCGCCCCAAAAGTAGTACAGGAACCTTTTTCTAAGTCGGAGTAACTTGAGTCGCTCCTATTAGAACGGTTCCATAGTACAGAATGGAACGCGACTTTTCAGGCGGCTAAGTCGCCTGACAAGTCGCCCCTGTGTGAACCGGGGCTAAGGGTCCATTCAAAGTATTTTTTTATTTGGTGCAATGCATTTTTGATGTACTGTATCCACCTGATCCAAAAAATCATTTAAACCTCCAATAGAATATTTGTGCACTTGTAAGCGATATATTCATTGCATTTCAAAAGAAGTATTTTGCTGCATCTATCAAACTACATGGAGGAAATTCTCATCTGATTCAGTGATTGAAATGTTTATTTACCTGACAGGAGGGGCTCCTAGGACTTTCCATGCCGCTTGAGGATTAGCTAATGACTTTCTCAAACAAACTTGCTGTGAGTTTAAGTAATTTCAGAATCAGGTGGTTTGGTTTTGGATTATTAAAATTCAAGTTTAGCACATTAGAGTGGTCACTGTATGAAACCACATTGCTGGAAAGTAAAATAAATAAAACACACCTCACTTATCCAAATATACTGTGAATTTCTGGGGATCAGCAGCACACAAGCATTTTTTTATCTTTCCATTTAGAATAAGCATCAGTTACTTTAGAATATGAAGTAAGGACAATTCCCTTTTGTGATAACAATGACTCTGTGACTACTAAGCACTTGCAGTGAAGTATCTGCCTTTAAGCACTGTTGATTCTGATCAGGGTAGCCATTAATCTTCCATTCAGAGTTGGTAAACAGAGCTCTCGCTCAGACAGGTAAGCAGGCTCATCACTGTGTATTCAATAGTCTCATACAAGCCAAATTTAAGGCAACCAAGACTTTTCTTCAGACTTTTATTATTATTATATAGGATTTACAGTTTTGCTCATAAGTTTACATACCCTAGCAGAATGTATAATTTCTTGTCCATTTTTCAGAGAATATGAATGATAACACAACAACCTTTCTTTCACTCATGGTTAGTGTTTGGCTGAAGCCAATTATTATCAATCAACTGTGTTTACTCTTGTTAAATCATAATGGTAACAGAAACTACCTGTGGTCGAGTCGCCAGAAGAAAGCCATTACTACGCAAATGACACAAAGTATCCTGCTTACAATACGCCAAACAGCACAGAGACAAACCTCAAACCTTCTGGCACAGAGTCATTTGGAGTGATGAGACCAAAATTGAGCTTTTTGGCCACAACCATAAACACTACATTTGGAGAGGAGTCAACAAGGCCTATGATAAAAGGTACAGAGGTGGATCGCTGATGTTTTGGGGATGTGTGAGCTACAAAGGCACAGGAAATTTGGTCAAAATTGTTGGCAAGATGAATGTAGTATGTTATCAAAAAATACTGGAGGAACATTTGCATTCATCAGCCAGGAAGCTGCGCATGGGACATACTTGGACATTCCAAAATTACAATGTTCCAAAACACAGGACCAAATTGACCTGTCATTGACTACAGCAGAATAAAGTGAAGGTTCTGGAGTGACCATCTCAGTCTCCTGACCTCAATATCATTGAGCCACTCTGGGGAGATCTCAAAACGTGCAGTTCATGCAAGACAGACCAAGAATTTACAGGAACTGGAGGCTTTTTGCCAAGAGGAATGGGCAGCTTTACCATCTGAGAATATAAATAGCCTCATCCACAAATACCACAAAAGACTTCTAGCTGTCATTGATGTTAAAAGAGGCAATACACGGTATTAAGAACTGGGGTGAAATGCATGAAAAAATGCCGACGATATGCTTCTTTTCCTGGAGGATGTTGAGGGTTCCCCGACTCAAGTAATGTCCCTTATCACAGAGTTTGGCCATTTCTCAGGCCTTACCATTAACTGGTCCAAATCAGCCTTAATATTTGTAGATGCGTCCCCCGCTCTTGACGAGGGGCTCGCTTGCCCGGTACCCATAATGTCCACCTTCATATACTTATGTAGAGTGGGGAAGGAAAGTATTCAGACCCCCTTACATTTTTCACTCTTTGTTATATTGCAGCCATTTGCTAAAATCATTTAAGTTCATTTTTTTCCTCATTAATGTACATACAGCACCCCATATTGACAGAAAAACACAGAATTGTTGACATTTTTGCAGATTTATTAAAAAAGAAAAAATGAAATATCCCATGGTCCTAAGTATTCAGACCCTTTGCTGTGATACTCATATATTTAACTCAGGTGCTGTCTATTTCTTCTGATCATCCTTGAGATGGTTCTACACCTTCATTTGAGTCCAGCTGTGTTTGATTATACTGATTGGACTTGATTAGGAAAGCCACACACCTGTCTACATAAGACCTTACAGCTCACAGTGAATGTCAGAGCAAATGAGAATCATGAGGTCAAAGGAACTGCCTGAAGAGCTCAGAGACAGAATTGTGGCAATGCACAGATCTGGCCAAGGTTACGAAAACATTTCTGCTGCACTTAAGGTTCCTAAGAGCACAGTGGCCTCCATAATCCTTAAATGGAAGACATTTGGGACGACCAGAACCCTCCCTAGTGCTGGCCGTCCGGCCAAACTGAGCTATCGGGGGAGAAGAGCCCAAAGATCACTGTGGCAGAGCTCCAAAGATGCAGTCGGGAGATGGGAGAACGTTGCAGAAAATCAACTATCACTGCAGCCCTCCACCAGTTGGGGCTTTATGGCAGATGGCCCGATGGAAGCCTCTACTCAGTGCAAGACACATGAAAGCCTGCACTGAGTTTGCTAAAAGACACCTGAAGGACTCCAAGATGGTGAGAAATAAGATTCTCTGGTCTGATGAGACCAAGATAGAACTTTTTGGCCTTAATTCTAAGCGGTATGTGTGGAGAAAACCAGGCACTGCTCATCACCTGTCCAATACAGTCCCAACAGTAAAGCATGGTGGTGGCAGCATCATGCTGTGGGGGTGTTTTTCAGCTGTAGGGACAGGACGACTGGTTGCAATCGAGGGAGAGATGAATGCGGCCAAGTACAGGAGTATCCTGGATGAAAACTTTCTCCAGAGTGCTCAGGACCTCAGACTGGGCCGAAGGTTTACCTTCCAAAAAGACAATGACCCTAAGCACACAACTAAAATAATGAAGGACTGGCTTCACAACAATTCCGTGACTGTTCTTGAATGGCCCAGCCAGAGCCCTGACTTAAACCCAATTGAGCATCTCTGGAGAGACCTAAAAATAGCTGTCCACCAACGTTTACCATCCAACCTGACAGAACTGGAGAGGATCTGCAAGGAGGAATGGCAGAGGATCCCCAAATACAGGTGTGAAAAACTTGTTGCAGCTTTCCCAAAAAGACTCATGGCTGTATTAGACCAAAAGGGTGCTTCTACTAAATACTGAGCAAAGGGTCTAAATACTTAGGACCATGTGATATTTCAGTTTTTCTTTTTTAATAAATCTGCAAAAATGTCAACAAATCTGTGTTTTTCTGTCAATATGGGGTGCTGTGTGTACATTAATGAGGAAAAAAATGAACTTAAATGATTTTAGCAAATGGTTGCAATATAACAAAGAGTGAAAAATTTAAGGGGGTCTGAATACTTTCCGTCCCCACTGTATATATATTTCCCCTAAACTAACTGATTTTTGCAAACTAAATATATATCCCCTGTTATCTCGTTTTAGAGACAAAATAAACATATGGAACAAACTTAAAAATGTCCCTAGCAGGAAAGACAAACCTCATCAAGATGATTCTGATGCCGCAGTTTTTATACATGCTACATAACATGCCGGTAGTTATTACACTGAAGATATTTAGAGTAGTCAACTCCTTATTTAGGCTGCTACTATGGCACACCAAACCCCCTAGAATTAAGCTAGAGCAACTACAATACCCGAAGGAGGGAGGGGGTTTTGCCCTTCACAGCCCTTGGATATATTATTTGGCCGCACAGCTACAGCACCTGATAGGTGCTATGGCCCCCTCGCCAACGGGCTCATCGGCCAAACTTATGCTGATTGGCACGGGGGCGGAATCTATACCAGAGGGATTGGAAGCTCAACAATTCCAAAGGCCCAATAAACAAATGCCCACGTATACACTCCTTCAGAAGGTGTGGAACAAGACTAAACAATTACAAAACGTAATGGGGTTCACAACCTATAACCCGATATAACTCACCTGAGGCATATTTTTCATAATGGGACCTTGCTCTCTTTCCATGAGTTACAATCCAAATACGCATTACCTGCCAACATGCTATTTTACTATTTACAATTAAAACATGCTGTTAGAGCAAAAGGGAACGCAATGGAATGGATCCAGTCCCACACCCCTGTCTTTCATATGCTACAGGACGCCTCTGACACAAAGGGTATAATCTCACAATGTTACAATATGTTACTATTGTCATTTCTGGAAGGGCACCCCATGAAGGCGGTGACACAGTGGGAGTCAGACCTGGGCCCCATTGCAGGGGAACTGTGGCAGGAGGCCTTGCAGGCAGTCAACACGTGTTCATTGAATGTGGCACATAGGGTGTCCCAGCTGTATATACTACTGAGAGTGCACTATACGCCTGTGAAGCTTTACAAAATGGGCAGAGCACCCAATCCACTATGTGACAGGTGCAGAACGGCACCTGGGGACCTGATTCACCTCCTCTGGCGTTGCCTCAAACTCCATAGATATTGGACAGAGGTGCTGGCTACACTGAATCAGGTGTTCCAGACCAATGTCCCACATCACCCACTGAGTTGTCTACTGGGAGTTCTGGAGGGGACGATAGCAGAGGAGAAAACAAGAGTTGCGTATGCCAGAGCACTGTTCCAGGCCAGGAAAATAATCCTCTTGAACTGGAAGTCAGCTGTTCCTCCCAAAACTAAAACTCGGATACAACACATGGGAAAAACACTTATAATGGAAAAATACATATACCAGCACAGGGGGAACCCTGGAAAATTTGACAAACTATGGGACGCATCGCTTGACACTCCAGGAATTAGCCCCATGGAGTTGGTCCATACGAGGCTGCTGAGAGGCATATAGGTGCAGGGAATGATTGATGTGACATCCGGATAGATGTTCGATCATATGAGGAGACTAGGATAGGGATATTGGTGGCGGGAGGTGGATGATAGAGGGTAGCATTACGGTGCAAAGTGTGATCAATGTAATAGTCAATGCTGAAAGGAATTACGAACAGATGCTATATTTAAGTAATGATGAATGTAACAATAGTCCATATGTTGAATAATCCACTGTTTGGACAAAGTGAACTGTGTTTCATATCTGACTGTAATGTTTGTTTGTTGTGTGAACAATTTGATTAAAAAAAAGAACTGGGGTATGTAAACTTTTGATCAGGGCCATTTGGGTAGTTTCTGTTGCCATTATGATTTAAAAAGAGTAAACACAGTTGATTGATAATCAATGGCTTCAGCCAAACACTATCCATAAGTGAAAGACAAGTTTTTGTGTTATCATTCATATTCTCTGAAAAATGGCCAAGAGATCATAAATTCTGCCAGGGTATTTAAACTTATGAGCACAACTGTACATAGTTACATAGTAGGTGAGGTTGAAAAAAGACACAAGTCCAACCTATGTGTGTGATTATATGTTAGTATTACATTGTATAGCCCTGTATAATGTGGTCGTATGGGTGCTTATCTAATAGTTTTTTGAAACTATTGATGCTCCTCATTGAAACCGCCTGTGGAAGTGAATTCCACATCCTTGCCGCTCTTACAGTAAAGAACCCTCTATGTAGTCTAAGGTTAAACCTCTTTTCTTCTAATCTTAATGAGTGGCCATGTGTCTTATTAAACTCCCTTCCACGGAAAAGTTTTATCCCTATTGTGGGGCCACCAGTATGGTATTTGTAAATTAAAATAATATCCCCTCTCAAGCGTCTCTTCTCCAGAGAGAATAAGTTCAGTGCTCGTAACCTTTCTTCATAACTAATATTCTCTAGTCCATTTATTAGCTTTGTTGCCCTTCTCTGTACTCGCTCCATTTCCAGTACATCCTTTCTTAGGACTGGGGCCCAGAACTGGACAGCATACTCCAGGTGAGGCCGGACCAGAGTCTTGTAGAGTGGGAGAATTATTAGTTCCCCATAAATGTTTATGGGGAACTGTGTCAAATGCTTTTGCAAAATTCAGATACACCACGTTGACGGGCCTTCCTTTATCTAGATGACAGCTCACCTCCTCAGAGAATGTTAATAGATTGGTTTGGCAAGAACGATTCTTCATGAATCCATGCTAATTACTGCTAATGATACCGTTTTCATTACTAAAATCTTGTATATAGTCCCTTATCATCCCCTCCAAGAGCTTGCATACTATTGATGTTAGGCTAACTGGTCTAATTCCTAGGGATGTATTTTGGCCCTTTTTTAAATAATGGAGCTACATTGGCTTTTCTTCAATCAGCTGGTACCATTCCAGTCAGTAGACTGTCAGTAAAAATTAGGAACAATGGTCTGGCAATTACTTGACTGAGTTCCCCCAGGACACTCGGGTGCAAGCCATCAGGTCCCGGTGACTTATTAATGTTAAGTTTTCCAAGTCTATTTCTGATGCCCCGTACACACGGTCGGATTTTCCGATGGAAAATGTCCGATCGGAGCGTGTTGTCGGAAATTCCGACCGTGTGTGGGCTCCATCGGATATTTTCCATCGGATTTTCTGACACACAAAGTTGGAGAGCAGGAGATAAAATTTTCCGACAACAAAATCCGTTGTCGGAAATTCCGATCGTGTGTACACAAATCCGACGGACAAAGTGCCACGCATGCTCAGAATAAATAAAGAGATGAAAGCTATTGGCCACTGCCCCGTTTATAGTCCCGACGTACATGTTTTACGTCACCGCGTTTAAAACGATCGGATTTTCTGACAACTTTGTGTGACCGTGTGTATGCAAGACAAGTTTGAGCCAACATCCGTCGGAAAAAATCCTAGGATTTTGTTGTCGGAATGTCCGAACAAAGTCCGACCGTGTGTACGGGGCATAATTCTGTCCTCTGTTAACCATGGAGGTGCTTCCTGTAGTGTGTCATGAGGATAAACACTGCAGTTTTGGTTACTGAAGCCCCCCGATTCCCTCGTGAAAACTGAGGAGAAGAATAAATTCAATACCTTCGCCATCTCCCCATCCTTTGTAACCAGATTTCCTTCCTCATTCTTTATGGGGCCAATATGGTCTGTCCTTCCTTTTTTACTGTTTATATACTTAAATTGATCGTAAAGGCTCGCTTTTTTATTTTTTTAAAATAACAAACATGTTATACTTACTTCCTCTGTGCAGATGGTTTTGCATAGAGCAGCCCAGAAACTCCTCTTCTCGGGTCCCTCTTTGCCACCACAGCATCCTTGTTTGACCCTCCTGTGCCCCTCTACCTCAGCACTGGGGTCACATTAGCTGACTGATGGAGAGAAATTAAGGGAGAAGAGAAACAGCAGAATCAGTACCAGTGTGCAAAAATGTATTAGCTTTGGAAAAATAAATCACCTCTAATGTTGGGTGTCCTACGTGTGGATGTTGTTGCATTATGTAAAGCTATTAGAATAGTTTTTTACAATGTAAAATAGGGTGCGTCGAGATTGTCCATAATTTTAAAGGGTGCTTTGAGATTGTCTATAATTTTAACCACTTATGGACCACCGCACGCCGATATACGTCCTAACTTTGAAGAGGAATATCGTTGTTATGGCAGCAGCTAGCTGCCATAACTCCGGTATCCTCTTCTCTGGCCGGCGGTCCGCTTTCAGATAAAAGTGATCTCTGCAGTGGATTCACCGCAAGATCACTTTTATCGGCGGCAGGAGAGGACCCCCCCTCCTGCCGAGCTCCAGTGTCTTCCGTCGCTTACCGGAGCCGCCAGAGGCGATCGGATGTCGCTCCTTCCTTGGCATGGAGACAAGTGAGGGGAAGATGGCCCCCACCCGTCTCCATACCATTGCAGGGCAGAAGCGACGTCAAAACCTCACTTCTGCCCATAGGTCTTAAAGGGCCATTTTTTTAAATGACAATTTTTCTTTTTTTTATTGCATTTTAGTGTAAATATGAGATCTGAGGTCTTTTTGACCCCAGATCTCATATTTGAGAGGTCCTGTCATGCTTTTTTCCTATTACAAGGAACGTTTACATCCCTTGTAATAGGAATAAAAGTAACAGAATTTTTTTGTTAAAAGAACAGTGTAAAAATAAAAAATAAAAAAAAAAAAAATAAAAAAAATAAATAATATTTTTAAACGCGCCCCGTCCCGCCGAGCTTGCGTGCAAAAGCAAACGCATACGTGAGTAGTGCTCGCATATGAAAACGGTGTTCAAACCACACATGTGAGGTTTCGCCGCGATCGGTAGAGCGAGAGCAATAATTCTAGTCCTAGACCTCCTCTGTAACTCAAAACATGCAACCTGTAGAATTTTTTAAACGTCGCCTATGGAGATTTTTAAGGGTAAAAGTTTGTTGCCATTCCACAAGCGGGCGCAATTTTGAAGCATGACATGTTGTGTATCAATTTACTTGGCGTAACATTATCTTTAACAATATAAAAAAAATTGGGCCAACTTTACTGTTGTCTTATTTTTTAACTCAAAAAAGTGTATCTTTTCCAAAAAAAGTGCACTTGTAAGACCGCTGCGCAAATACGGTGAGACAGAAAGTATTGTAACAACTGCAATTTTATTCTCTAGGGTGTTAGAAGAAAAAAAAATTATAATGTTTGGGGGTTCTAATTAATTTTCTAGCAAAAAAAAATGTTTTTATTTTGTAAACAACAAATCTCAAAAAGAGGCTCGGTCCTTAAGTGGTTAAAAGGTGCCTTGACTGAAAAAAAGGTTGAGAAACACTGGCCTAGGGTGACAATGCAGTTCCTCCACAGATATAGTATAATAAGTGAACTTTGTCTATCTAGGTCAGGAAATGTGTAACTGGCAGAATCGCAAGGTATAAAAGAAAAAAGCCTGGAAAAAAAAATGCAGCCACCACATCTAAGGTCTGGTAAACTGCAATATTTTGTATTTTTCTTCTTGGGTTTAGACATGGTTTAAGTATTGTTGAGCAATATAATTTTCAAAGCTCACAAGACAGTTATTGAAATCTTAAGGAGAACAGATCTTGGCAGCTCTCTTATGTAAACAACCAGCAGGTGTTTCTAAGCTGTTAGATACCAACTAAACCTGATTCTAGAGTTTCTATTTGAATCTTTGAGTATATTTCAGAAGATATGACTTTGCATTAAAGACAAAACTTTTTTTACATTTTGAATAGAGTAAGGGAGGGTTATAACCCCTATCATTTCATTTTTTTTTTTTTGCCATTGGTGTCCCATTCCCATCACTTCCTGGTCAATAGCCAGAACAGGAAGCGAGAGGAAATCCCTTCAAAGCAAGTAAATCTCTAGTTGTCTCAAGCTTCAAAAATTCCTACTCTGGCGACATCCCAAAATTTGGGATTTTCCTTTACTTTCACTCTGGATGATAACAGTAAACAGAGCACAGAGAAGGTGAATCTTCCTGTTGGGGGAACAGAAGCAATAAAAACCAATGTTCCAAGATCTCTGTACTCTACCCAAAACAAAAAAATGCCTTTAGTTATACTTTAAATGCTCCTAGAAGCCCAGGGATGGCTTATTTTAAAGCTCTTTTACTGTTCGTTAAGAGGAAGTAAATAGTTTAATGTCTATAGTCAGGGCAAATGTGCACACAACTAAAACCTCTTGTATTAGAGTCTTTAGAAGTCCCAAATCCATTTACTATGTGATGCACAAGCCTTATAAATGAAACAAAAATGCCTTTACCAATCCCCAGCTAAGCCAAATCCTCCTTCATGTGTCTCCTTCATGTGTCTCCCACACTTTATTTACCCAACTCGTCACGACATCTAGACCGTTCCCTGCAGCCTCTGCACCCCCACGCTCAACCAGTTTACGGTCTTGACATTATCAAAACCAGAGCAAGGTCCACATGAGGACTCTGAAGTATAGTCCACTGGATTATCCACCGAGGAATGGAGGATCAGGTAAGTAAAATAGTTTCTCCTCTCCCCTAGACAAAACAGACTTTTAACCCTTGCAATGCAGGCAGGCCAACTGCAAGGGATAATTTCTTATTGGCCCAAAGTTGGGCTATAAAACCAACTAGGGCTCCTTCCATAATTTTTCCTTTATATTATTGTCTAAAAAAACACTAATGTAATAATCTGATGAATTAAATGCATAGTACAGCAGAAGGTATTTCTTGTATGTGTTAGAAAAACATGTGCATGCAGCAGTTCTGGTTCACCGACCTGCAAATTAAATGAATGGGGCCCTATGGGCTCATGTAAAACGTTTTCTAAAAATGCATGTTATTTGAACATTGTTCAAAACTTCGCATGCCTGCTTATAATAACCAGCTCCTATGCTTAGACATTAATCTCAATGTCAGGGTTGATGAGCTGAAAGCTATTTTATATATGCCCATCTAAATAGTTTCCCCTCTTCAGTTCTGAAATATATATATGATCATGTAAAACTGGCCATTACAATATGGCTACAGTATTAAACCAGAACCTGCTGGAAATTAGTTGTTTCCGGGGTTCGGAGACTTGAAGTATGTTACACTATCCTTGTATGGTTATCTGGCACAGTTAAAAACATAAAGCTGTCAAAAAGAATATTTGTTTTCCACCTCATTGCACCTTAAGTAATATTACGTGTGCAGCTTGTTCTAGCACCGTGTTCTTATATGAGATCTGTGAAGAACGAAGCCTGGAAAAATGTAACCTTTCTACTGATCAACAGAGGAATTCCGAGGGGAAAAATGCATTTGGCCTTCATCAAAACACATTTCCATGAAATGGTAACCTTGTTCTGTCATAGGCCAACTCCTTTTTAGTATAATACACTGAATAACTAGCATGAAGTTATTGTTGTACATAACTGCAGGCCTGAGGATAGACATCAGATGGTAGCCGGACATTAGGAAGCTGTCCAACCATCAGACAATGTATCAGCCACCCATAGTCACATACTTACATAGTTCACATGTGCATATCTGTCAAGTCGCCAGTCATAGAACAATAATCTGGGTTGGATTAATTGCTGCAATATTCAGGACCAACTCCTTGTCATCACACAAGTTTTAAAACTTACTAAAGGCAAATAGTGTTTGACTTTAGAAGAGAATGTTCACTTTGCAACTGGCTTTTCCCTTAGCTTAGCGAATGAGGCGAAGCTCTGCTGAATTCCATCATACAATCAAGTGCAAGCAAAAATACGTTTTTTTTTTTTTTTTTTTTTCTTTGCAAAGTTAGTTTTCACTACAAACTGAACAGCCTATTTGCCTTTAGTAATCTTCTTCTTGAAACACACTCTGTAGAAAGAGAAATCACTTTCTATTGTGCTTGAGGAAACAATCCTACAGTTACAGAGATTTCCCAACATTCAGAAGTATCACTTTGAGCAATAACAAGTGATTTTATTGCCCACATGTTCTCAGTATGGCCTGCATGTTAACCCATACACTTGCAGTTATTATACTATATCTTCACTTCAATAATCTTGCCACCTTTGGTCTCTTTAAAAGGTGCTTCCAGACATAAAATGATCAAAATTTAACCTCCCCAAAAAATAAAAATAAAGATCACTTCAGAAAACAATAACTAAGCTGGCTATACATGGCCTGAATTTCATCTGATTACTACTTAATTGGCAGAAATTTGAGCTGTCAATGGCCTTGTCTGCACCACCTGACTCAACAAACTTTAATTTAAAAAAATTTAAGAAAATCGGGTGGAAAATTGTTGGCCAAATTAGTGACTAGATCAGATCATATCAGATGCAGTCACTGTTCGGGTATTCAGACAGTCGCAGACACTGTGGATGTCTGAATATAATAACTAGCAGAATGGAACGCAGATGGTAGAATCTATTTACAAAAATGATTTGTGTGTGGCTAGAATTAGTCAGGTTAAAAAAAAAGGCCATTAAGTTCAACCATCAGAAAAATTAATAAGTAATTAAATCAAAGGCCTCCATTTACCGAACCTTAAACCCACAGTTTTTCCAGTGGAAGGCAAAAAAAAAAAAAAAAAACCTTATAAAGCATGGTCCAATATGCTCCCAATAGAAAAAAAGGTTCCTTTCTGAGGGCAAATTCCCTGAATCAACACAAATATTTATAGCCAGTTATATGCTGTGCATTTATAAACACATGCAGTACTTTTTTTTTTCAAAAGCAAAGTATTGAGCTAGCTAGAACTATCTCCTGAGGAAGCTTCCCACTGTGAAAAAGTCTTTGCATATGTGGAACTCAAATCTTTTTTCCTTCAGATCTAAAGTGTGCTCCCTTATTATTTGCAATGACCTTAAAGTGAACAACGTTGCACCAAGTTCACTATTTAGACCAACTATGTATTCACACGTGGTGATCATATCCCCCATTACACGCCTGTAGGTAGGGTGCAGAAGCAATGACACACACAGTCCAAGTGCGATATTGAAACAGATAGATAAGTCCAAGTGTATTGAAATAATGCAAAGACCATTCACAATAAATCCAGTGGGAGAACAACCCAACTGGGAAGATATGCAGAGAACTTGTGAGTCCTGTACTTTCCCTCCTCATAAGGGAACCTTTACCCTGACGCTAGTTCTGTTCCCACCAGACTGGGTACCTGTCCCTACCATACCTACTCGCAATATGTGCACCAAGCCTGGAAGCCAGGGCTTTAAATAGGCTCTACCTGACCCAAGAAGGCTTGCATGGGGTGGCAGCATCCAATTAGATAGCTTCCCCAGTGACCCAGGAAACCATAGTGGAACCATCTTCCTCCTGACTTCCTCTCTAACTGTATATATAAAACAAATTAGCGCTAAAGTGATGTGAAGTAAAAATATGCTGTTAGCAAATATCTTTAAACATTTGATACATATCCATATTAAATAATTAATTGAAAAGTCCATCTTTGTATGAACCGTTGTAATCACCACGTGAAAAAAACAACTAAATTGGTGGCAGTAATGTCCCAAAAGTGGATGAAGGTGTTCCAGAGATAATGGATCCAAAGTTGATGTATAACATATGGGTCAAACAAACTTGGCAGCACTTTGAAACACATAAGCAATCCTGGAGGCCTTCAAAGGGATCCAGTGCGTACAAACATAAAATTGTGTGAATACCACCACCCGAATGAATGGAGGCTTACCAGAAAGTTGGGACCCACAGAGCATATACTGTGTGAGTCAAGCAGGCTTAAATTGCCAACTGGCAATACCAGGGGAGCCCCAAAGGTGAATTGAAGATGGAATCTTGGTGGTTCATTCACAGGGATATCTTCTCCATATAGAGGTCAAAACATCCTCGGACATAACCCACATAGAATGAAGAAGGGGCCATATAGTGTAATTCCGTAAAAAACGTAAATTTATTTAAAGAGAAACACTTACATTTCAGATGTATAAAAAAGCGCTTGTGTATAAAAATGGCGGCAGTGGAGTCCTCCCGACGCGTTTCGTCACACAGGACTTCATCTGGGGTACTTACCCACTGCAGCCATACTCCTTTATATAGATGCCAAGACCCCTGTGATGAGAATCCAGCTCCTAAGAATTTTTTTAATTGGCACTTCCGGGTCCGTCAAAATGGCGGACCTCTCTAATCCTCTCTAACTGCAATGCCACTATGGACGAGAGCCACCTACTGTGGAGAAAGCAGACTGCACCTGCCTACACGCTTCTTCTCAATACCTGTATGCAACTAATTTACCTGTGCAGACATTCTCTGGTAAACCAAAGGTTGAGAAGGAAATGATCACCTGGAATATATTTTTGGGAACAGCTGCTTTTGTTCTACCAATATTTGACTTTCATCAGGGGTGTCTGGGCGAACCATTAACATGCACACTTGGCCTAGGCATGATTATTCTATGATCATTTTAAATGTGTATGGTAGTCATATCCTCTGACTATCATATTAAGTCAATGGGCAGCAATCATTAGCAGTCACGTGATACATGCCTCTGAAAATGTTTGTACAATCCAAACAGCATGTGAGGAAAATCATTAAATCTCTGAGCTAGAATATTTTTTTTTTTAGATTGAACCTAATATGAGATGTTTATGGCTAATTCACTGAATCGAAACCAAAGCAAATCAGCAAACGGAATATAAAATAAAATTGAAATAAAAAAAAAATCGAAACTAACATATCGCTGCTGTAAATTACACTTCTGGGGCAGGTAAGTCGGACTATTGTGTGAACTCCCTGCTCCATTACATCAGCTTTCAGAAAGATATGACTGGAGCCATTGTGTCATAAGAGAAGGAATTGGCAGCTGTGCTTTGTAGCATTACAACACTCTTATTATACTCCGAAGAGCAGAATCGAACATTTACATATCCAGCACAATCTAAGTACTCACTTGGATCCAATCATTTAGTACAGAATGGGGAGCAAGAAATACCAAAACCTAAAGTAAGGAAGGTGAATGACTTTTATAAAAAGAGAGATATACAGTAGTATGAGAACTAAATGATAATATACATTCATTGGTATTATATCAAAACACTCATGGGTACTGTGACAGGGCAAGGCACTGTTGCTGTGAAAAAGGATGTAGGAATGACACAAGAATTGAACTAATGCAGAGTGCAGGGCACCAGCGTGTTTATTGTGAGAGGAGAAAACGGTGTTTACAGCTTTCTCCAGGTTTGGGATACCAGATCGGGGCCTGGAGCTTGAAGTCTTTAAAGTGTCTAGGGCGAGATGAATCCTTCAATCCTGTGTCCAGGTCTTGCTGGAGACCTGCAGGCCTTGTGAGTGCACAGGTGTGCATATTCATCATAAGCCATCAGCTGGCCATAGTAGAGGGCCCTTGTTTGGAGATAGGTGTGTGCTCCAGCCAGGAGAGGTGATCCACTCAGGACACAAGTTGAAGAGCTTCCTTACCCACAGGACTGGAAGAGTTGGGACAGTTAAGTGCAGTGGCGGTTGGTGCGCAAAATTTTTTGGGGGGGCGCAAACAAACTGAAAAATACTGAACCCCCCCCCCCATCAATTGCAACCTCAGTGTGCCCATCATATGCAGCCACTGTACCACTCAATTGTAGCCATTGTGCCCATCAAACGCAGCCACTGTGCCCATCAAACACAGCCATTGTGCACATCATACGCAGCCACTTGTGCCCATCATACGCAGCCACTTGTGCCCATCATATGCAGCAACTGTGCCCATCAAATGCAGCCACTGTGCTCATCAAATGCAGCCACTGTGCTCATCAAATGCAGCCACTGTGCTCATCAAATGCAGCCACTTGTGCCATTCATATGCAGCCACTTGTGCCATTCATATGCAGCCACTTGTGCCCATCAAGTACCACCCCCTCCCACCTCCGCCATAGGAATCCATGCATCTGGCGTCCTGAAAGGGGCCGGGCGCATGGATGGGGGGCGGTGCCCGTGCGCCTACAGTGCACGAGTCGCCACTGGTTAAGTGAGTCTGCAGAACTGAGAGAGCTGAGGCAACTAGTGAGTTTAGAAGACTGGAGGGAGTCTGTAACTCTTAGAATAGTGAGAGAGACTGGGGTGTCAGGATAACCCGCATTGAGAGGTGTAGTTGGATGTTGCAATGAAAAGGTTAGGTGAGCCTGGAAAGCCCATGGTTCGAGGGACCAGTGCCAAAAGCCTTGGTGCTGTTGAGAGAGCCAGGTGGCATAGCATTTTCATTGTTGTTTTGCTATTGAAAATCCTCCTGTGTGGGCAACTGTTGTGTTGGACTTTTCTTTTCCAAGCTCAGAAAGATCAGCTAGGAACTACAGCCATAGCTCTCTTCTGGGAGTACTATAAAGCTGTCAGTGTACCTTATTTTTTTTTTTTTTTTTTACAAAGGAGCTGAATGTTTGGAATTCAGCTTTAACAGACCACAGCACCCGTGATGTGCACAACGTCCAGTTTGCTCAAGGCTGTTGCAGTCTTATCCTCCAGAATGGGTTGCAATTTAGTAGATGTTTTGGGGTTGGCATGGATAATAAGGGCTCTGCTGGACACATGTGCCAGGCTAGGCTAAAGATGGAGATAGCCATTATTCTCTACTCTGGGGCATGAGCTGAAGTACAAAGAATGCCAGCAAACATAGAGTATAAGAAAACTGCACTAACAACTAAATAAGAACACTGTACCTTGCGGACCAGGCCAGACTTGCTTTTCACAGGAATTTGAGGGTTTATTTTCTTTTTAAGCGGGAATGCAGTTCTGGCACTTCCAGCACAGAATGTATGTAATGGCAAGGGATACTAGAGTGTGCTAGATAGAGGGTCTACTTAGGCTGGTTGCTGGGAGATATATGGTCGCTGGAGGGATCTATTGTTGTATGGGGGGGGTCTAGTGTTCCTAGAGGAAGATCTATTGTTGCTGGTGAAGGATCTATTGTTGTTGGGAGGGATCTACTGTTGAGGGAGGGGTTATTGTTGCTGGTTGCTGGGAGATTTATTGTTGCTAGTGAAGGTCTATTGTTGTTGGGGTGGGCATCTATTGTTGCTGTGCGGATCTATTGTTGCTGGGGTCTATTTTTTTTGGCTGTAGGAGATATATTATTCTTGTTATCAGTATCAAATTCAATTAATTACTTGGTTCTGTATTCTCTAAAAAGGGGTGGTACTAGAAGGTGGGTAGGGGATGGAACCAAGGGACAGTGCTTGGAGGTGGGTAGAGGGCAGAGACAAGGGGTGATTCAGAAGGAGGGAGTACTTGCACCTATTCCCTGAGAAAAAACCCTGGGTATACTTCAAACTAAATGCAGCCAGAAAGGGGGTCTGAATCAAGAGAGTTGTGTTAAAGATGCATCTTTCAATGCCACTGCAGATAACTGGAAATTCAGGCCCCGATGTATAATGATACTTTACATGATCGGGGGTGTGGGACCTTTATGTCAGCTACTATTGACTTGTGGAAGACAAAAGGTAAACTAGACAGAAGCTTAGGGCCCAGTGGATGTTAAGGTATATCCACTGGGCCATCAGCTACAACCTTCATTTTCCTGCTTCATTTCCAGGTACATCAGCTACAACCTTCATTTTCCTGCTGTCAACTGGAGCAAAATTAGTCAAAGTTGTGTACATGCCCTCAAGTTCAGATGGGAGGAAGAACTTGTAGGTAGCTGGTGTTCTATGGGGGAAGTGGGTCATGCCAATATAGAAAATGCAAATGAAGACGCTTCTGTGGCCTATTACAAGATTGCAGAGAAATCCAAAGCCTAGGGCCCCGTTCTGTCTCAATCTGTTTCTACTATTAACATCGGTGAAGATCAGGTTTCAAATGTTAGGCCTCATTCATGTTGATGTACTACCCCTCAGCCTGCTGAGATTGGTTAAACCCTGATGCCTACTATGGCAGCGTGTTTTTAGAAAAATTTGATATATATTGCTTCATACGTCTTAATCATAGGTTACTTCCTATGTAAGAAACATTACTTTTATCTCTCCTTGTACATTAGAGAAATGAAACTGTGCTTTTTCCCCTGCCAAAAGACTTATATCAGCTGGAAATGGCTACGGAAAAAGTTCTGTTTTATTAAATAAACATGACACGATGCGGCATGTGGTATAAACTTGCTTATTATAAGGTACTGATGTCTGCAATAAAACGTCTTTGTATTCCTGCTGAACACAAGTCTGTATTGATCTTTGTAAAACGGGACCTACAAGAATCTTACATCCCTATTTATGTGGTTTGAACAGTGTCATTCTGGGGTGATGCTCCTATCACGGTGAAAGAGTTGAGAGCTGTCCAAAAGAGCAGTAAAAATAGTCACTGTCTACATTTCTCCTTTGCAGGCCAAAAGTGAGGGTTTATTTTTAAATCCCTGAGGAAATAAAGCAGAAGTTAAAGGATTAGTCCACCCAAAACGGATACTTGGTATAATGTTAGCAGGCTGAATCCAGCAAAGGATAATTTTATCTCTCTTAGGGACACCAATGTAGACTAACTACTTCTAACTCACTAACAAATGTTATGGGGGATATGCCTGAAAAAAGGCAGTGATTCAAGCTTGGGTAGAAAAACTTTGTGGTGGTGTTGCCCCTTGGTTTTTTTATTAAAATGGTCACCAGGGGCACTAGTGAGAAACTTAAAGAACCTGCAATTGCAGTTTACATGCTTCTTTTATGAAAAATCTCCTTTTTGACTGCATTGAGCCTTTAATAAGCCATTCTTAACCATGGTTCCTTGGAACATGCAAGTTACTCCAGAGGTTACAAGGTGTTCCATGAGCATTGGCAGACTGACCTCCCAACCAACAGTTCCTATATAGTTCTGGGGCCAACATCACTTTACAGAGTAAGTGACATGCTGCCAAAGATGTTTTACATTCAATGTATCTTTATTTTGGTGAAAAGAAGGCTGTACAAAGAAAAGGTAAACATTAATTGTAAGAATACAATATTGCGCAGCAAGTTGAAAGTTGGAGTCAATACAGTTGTGAAATTTAACAGCAATAACTATGGTAGAAAGTGCAGTAATGGCTGCAGAGTACAATGAGTGTGTGGGGGGTGGGTGTGAAGTATAATAGAGCAAGGACAGTAGAAGGGAGAGGTATAGAGAATACGGGGATGGGTAGGTAGACAGAAGAGTAAATGGAAAGGTAGCTATGACACCCAAGCTTATGTTGGTACATAGGTATGGTGAAGCAGTAATAAACATTACATGCCTATATTTGGCTGCAAATTGTTAACAAATAAGAATACAGATTACCAGATTACTGAGATATAAAAGTAGTCGGGACTCTCACGATGTTGTAGGCTGTGTGGGAGGAGGAATGGACTCCTTGGCAGAGGGTGAAGTAGGGTCTTTAGGCTTCATGTACACATAGACGATTATGACCACCGGCTGATGGAGAACGCAAAACTTCTTTGGTCCACCATGACGAGGCCTGTTCCGAGTGGAACCTGTCCTGTTAAACCTCTGTATGGTCTTGGCCACCGTGCTGCAGCTCAGTTTCAGGGTCTTGGCAATCTTCTAGGTCATCTTTATGTAGAGCAACAATTCTTTTTTTCAGTTCCTCAGAGAGTTCTTTGCCATAAGATGCCATGTTGAACTTCCAGTGACCAGTATGAGAGAGTGAGCGAGATAAAACCAAATTGAACACACCTGATCTCCATTCACACCTGAGACCTTGTAACGAGTCACATGACACGGGGAGTTAAAATAGCGAATTGGGCGCAATTTGGACATTTTCACTTAGGGGTGTACTCACTTTTGTTGCCAGCAGTTTAGACATTAATGGCTGTTTGTTGAGTTATTTTGAGGGGACAGCAAATTTACACTGTTATACAAGCTGCACACTCACTACTTTACATTGTGGCAAAGTGCCATTTCTTCAGTGTTGTCACATAAAAAGGTATAATAAAATATTCACAAAAATGTGAGGGGTGTACTCACTTTTGTGAGATACTGTGTGTATGTATATATAGTGTTTGGATTCACATAGACTTTAACCACTTAAGCTCCGGAAGGTTTTATTCCATTCATAACCAGAATTTTTTTTGCTTGTCAGCACTGCACTATTTTAACTGGCAATTGCACGGTCATGCAACACTGTACGCAGTTTTTATAATTTTCTTTCACAGGAATAAAGCTTTCTTTTGGTGGTATTTGATCACCATTGAGTTTGTATATTTTTTGTGATATAAACTAAAAAAAAAAAAAAAAAAAATTTTGGAAAAAAAAAATATTTTCTACGTTCTGTTAAAAAAAACATATCCAATCAAATAATTGAATTTCTTCATAAATTTAGGCCAAAATGTATTCTGCTACGTCTTTGATTAAAAAGAAAATTCCAATAAGTGTATATTAATTTGTTTTTTTTTTTACAAATTATATACAAGCTATACTGGTAATGGTGGTGATCAACGCCTTATAATGGGCCTGTGATAGTGTGGCGGGCAATCTGACCCTGAAAACAATAGTGAAACTAAAACAGTGATCAGTGCTAATATTGAACACCGACACTGTACTAATGACACTGGTTAGGAAGAGGTTAACATCTTTGGGCAATCAAAGGGTTAACTGTGTGCCTAACAATGTGTATCATGTGCTGCTTTTACTTTACTATCTGTCTGTTTTTTCTTCTTGCAAAGCAAGGGAAGAAACAGCCAGATTGCTGTTCACAGTACACAGAGTTCTGTGTTTTTGTCAGCACACAGCTCTGTATGTGTTTGGCCACAGCCGATCAGCTGACTTCAGCCAAAATACTTGGCTGAAATCAGCTGCAAAACTTAGTTGGCAGAGGGTGCGCCCAAAACCCGGAAGAAAGGCAATGATGTACAGGTATGTTGCCCAGCCTGGAGCTGTTGCCTGCTCGTACTACAACTACTGTGGGCAAGCAGCAAGCAGTTAAAGTGTAACTCCACTTTTGTGGAAATAAAATATAGCAATTTTTTAAAAAAAAATTATATAGTATATATACAGTATTTTTGGTGAGATACTCCCTAAGGTTTAATCACTTCCTAAGGTCTGTAGGCACTACAACTTTTCTTATCATAACTCTGAAAGTACATCAGCAGCATATAATCAATTAGTCACTCCCATTCAGAACTACACTGCACAAGACATGATTTAACAAACCACTATCATTTCAGAACAGAAACAGGTGGGAAAAAGTTTGTTAAAATCCTTGAAAAGTACATTAATCACCCAGAGGGGATTTTTCTTCTTTTTTTTTACAAAAATAGAGTTACCCTTTAACCCAAACCAGGGCTAGGGAGTAAAAGATTACACTTTATTGGTTCATGTGGCTACTACCACCAGTAATTAGTGGTTTTGGATGGACCTATACTTTAAAGCCCTACATATTTTGTTGCATGCTAATCCTAAATGAACAAATCCAGCTGCCTTTCATTTAGCAAAGGATTTGCATGTATTTGCAACCATTGTGCGTGCAATCCTGGACAGTCCCTGATCAGGATTGCAGGCACAGCACAGCAAACATCTGTGTCCGATTTATCATCATGACAATTTGCCAGGTAAAACACATACTGAAGATGTAGTCCGGTTCATGGCTGACACTAGAGCAAGCTGTTTCCCCGCAGCAGAAGAGAGCATTCATGAATTAAAGTGGATGTAAACCCGAACATTTTTTTTTTTTTTTTTATATCATACTGTAGAGTATAAGATTTCCTATCATGAGCCCAGTCTTGCCACAAAGAGTTAATCCATCTCTGAGCAATCCTCTTTTATTGTTCAGTGAGATAAATCTTGACAAACAGAAAAACTTTGTCAAATCCTCCCCCTTGCTGTGAGTGACAGGTGATTTACATATCTCGTGCACTAGCCTAAGACATGCATTATTTTTTAATTCCCACCCCCACTCCTTTCTTCTGCAGCTCTGCAAGGATTGGCTGTTCCACACCTCAGCATGATTTGGCATGCTGAAGTCATGTGGTTACTTTCCTGTCTTTTCACTGGATGTTAGAGATCATAGCAGAAGTTCAGTGTAAGAAATACACAGGAGAAAAATGCATATTGACAAGAGGAGTGTAGAGGTGGGCGGGGAGTCTACTGACATCATGACTCCACCCACCGAGCTCCAGACAACAGACCCCGCCCACAGAATCTGCAGTTTTTCAGGTCTCATAACAGACAGAGGGGAGACATTTGACAGGTAAAGATACATACAGGAGGCATGTATATCCTTATAGATAACCCCTATGGCAGTAGTTTAGAAAGGATGACATTGGGTTTACATCCACTTTAAGCTGCAATTTGATGGCAAATGTGTCTCTAAAGATGTATTGATAACCGATTCCAATTTAGCACCACTTTTTGGAAAGGTTTAAAATCTCCTTAAGGGCCCATTTACACCTTTGTGTTTAAGCATGCACATTAACATGCTACATCGCGTGTCAAAGCGTTCTTTTTGACAAACAACAATGGAGCCAAAAACGGACTTGACTGCGTTTTACTACATATTACTTCAACGCATATGTGTGAATGGGCCCCTAATGTAGCACAGTGGTCTCCAAACTGCGACCCCCGGGCCAAATGCAGTCCTTTGCATGTCTTTATCCGGCCCTTGGGACACTTTTCTTCCCACTGACACCAAGGGGTTCATTTACTAAAGGCAAATAGACTGTGCACTTTGTTTCAAAGCATGGTAAATGAGGTAAAGCTTTACTTTGCAATAAATATCCAATCACGTGCAAGGAAATAAAACATTTTTTTTTCACATGATTGGAAGATGGAAGTCAGAAAAGCCTCTGCTCATTTACCAAGCTCTGGAGCAACTGCACTTGCAGAGCGCAACTGGACTTTGCAAATAGCACAGTTTATTTGCCTTTGGTAAATCAACTCCCAACAATGGAGCACTATTCCTCCAACATGATATCAATTATGGGCACTATTTCTTCTATGTAATTTCTTTACTCCCACTGACCACAAAGCCTGAGGCTTTGTTTATTCCCACTGAATCTAGGAAATTTTCTACCCCCCCCATGGCCACAATCTGGCACCCCTAAAGTCTGGAGGACAGTAAACTGGCCCTTTGTCTAGAAATATTGGAGACCCCTGATGTAGCAGATTGTTCTTTTTTATAAACAATGCAGCCAAAAACAGACTCTGGCGTTTTACTACGTGTTACTTCAACACATGGATGCGAATGGGCCCGTAATGTAGCACAGTGGTCTCCAAACTGTGGCCTGTGGGCCAAGTACAGCCCTTTGCTTGCCTTTATCCAGTCCTTGGGGCACTTTTCTTTGCACTGACACCCAGAGTGGGGCATAATTCCTTCTACTGACGCCAACAATGGAGCACTATTCCTCCAACATGATATCAGTGATGGGCACTATTTTTTATACTGACCAAAGGGTGCCATGTCATTTCTTTACTCCCACTGACCACAAAGCCTGAGGCGTGTTTTTCCCACTGAATCTACAACATTTTCTATCTCCAATGGTCACAATCCGGCCCCCCTAAAGTCTGAAGGACAGTAAACTGGTCCTTTGTTTAGAAAGTTTGGAGACCTCTGATGTAGCAGTTCTTTTTGACTAAAAACAATGCAGCCAAAAACAGACTTTACTGCATTTTACTACGTGTGACTTCAAAACATAAGTGTGAATGGGTCCTTAATGTAGCACAGTGGTCTCCAAAATGTGGCCCTTGGGCCAAATGCAGCCCTTGGCTTGCCTTTATCAGTGGTCCCCAAACTGCAGCCCGCAGGCCAAATGCAGTTCTTTGGTTGTGTTTATCTGACCTCTGGGGCACTTTTCTTCTCACTGACACCAAGAATAGGGCATTATTCCTGTCACTGACACCAACGATGGAGTACTAGTCCTCCAACGTGATATCAATGATGGGCATTATTTCGTCTACTGACCAAAGGTGCTATGCAATTTCTTTACTCCCACTGACCACAAAGCCTGAGGCATTGTGTATTCTGAATGAATCTAGGACATTTTCTGCCCCCAATGGCCACAATCCAGCCCCCTAAACTCAGAAGGACAGTAAACTGGCCCATCTTTTAGAAAGTTTGGAGAAGTCTGATGTAGCAGATTACGCACTGCACTTCACCAAATATTTTCTGTGGATGAAAGTGTATACCTATATTTCCCCAAATAGAATTATTAAAAAGCCCAGTGAGCGTTCAGCTAAGGAACGCGTCTGGATTACACAATCATCGCTAACGTTGTTCAATCAAATATGGAGGTGGAACAAGAGACTGGTTTTGTGAGTTTGTGTACAACTAGATGAAGAAATGTAAACTCAGCCATTCTTAGTGGGTAATTAGACATAAGTAAATAGAATGATGTCAAGTAATGTATATACAAGACACTGCAAGAAAAAAAGATACAGGTGCGCCACACATCATAAAGGAAGAGTTGCAAACATCTGTCTGCACACTGCAGAATTACAGAGAAACATAAATCAGTGACTCTTATTTCCTTACCGGTGATTTTCTAACCATAAATTTACATTGCAGGAGCTAGGCTCAAGCACAAAGGATAGCTACTTGGCACCTATGTAAACAGGCAATCAGACATCTGTTTCAGTGAATGTCTGGGGGGTCAGCTGTTCCAAGAAAAGTGCACACTTGGCCACCGGTGTCAAAAGGAACGCAAAGAATATAGCCAGATCTGGCCAAAATCTGAGGGTATCATCGGTGACACAACAGAGGAACTTGCATGTTAGGTGTCTACGTTCATGCATAACACTTGCGGTTTATTTAAAGATCCATGTCAATCTTTTTTTTCAACTAGCTCAAAAATACAATACAACAGGCATGTCAAGCCTAAATTTAGCTGACGGCTGCATTATCAGGGTCTTTAGATCTAAGGCAGCATAGAATACTAATTATAACATACACAAGTAAAGTGTGCCTATTCCACAACAGGAAAGGTTGGGAATATAACTAACTAACAATGCTTAAAGCGGTAGTAAACTCTCTTAATGATACATTTAAACAAGATTTAAATCTAACTAGTTATTTGCAATGAACATGCCACTAACAGTATGCTCAAAAATCTTTCTTACTGTCATAAATCATTAGTTGGTAAACGCTCATGCTTGCTGTTCGCCGCCACCATAGCAACTGTAGTCTTCTGCGTTTGTCTGATAAATTATTTTCGCCCTCAGTAGCTTTCCATGGCCATAATCCCGCACATGCGCATTAATAGCCGTATCCAAGCCTCTTCTTCGTTTTCGGTTACTGCGGAAACGAAGTGCAGCGAATCGGAGTCGATCCTTTTGCTGCATTAGAAAGGAGTATTGCAGGATTTTGGGGCTGCCAGCGACAATAGGAAATGACGCAACCCCGACATAGACCCTGCTTGTGCATGCGCGGTGACGTCATTATAAAGAAAATTATAGATTACATGTGCAAATAATAGTATAATAGTATAACCTGCAATTGTCCATTTAAAGGAAACTGCTCAGAATGGGGATACAACCACTTACCACTTTAAGAAATGACAGTGGCTATATGTGCAGGAAAGTAGTATGCAGGGTATGACAGCTGGCAGTTTATGCAGGAGAGGAGTGAGGAAAATATGATAGCAGGGCGTTTATGCAGAAGAGGTGTAAGGGTATGACAGCAGGCTGTTTAGGCAGGAGAGAAGTGAGAAGGGTATGACAGCGGGCAGTTTATGCAGAAGAGGCGCAAGGGTATGACAGTAGGCAGTTTATGCAGGAGAGGAGCGAGAAGGGTATGACAGCAGGCAGTTTAGGCAGGAGAGGAGTGAAGAGGGTGTGACAGCAGGAAGTTTATGCAGGAGGAGTGAGGAGGGTATAACAGTGGGCAGTTTTTACAAAAGAGGAGTGAGGGTATGACAGCGGGCAATTTATACAGGAGAGGCGTGAGGGAGGTATGAAAGCAGACAGTTTAGGCAGGAGAGGATTGAGGAGGGTATGCCAGCAGGCATTTTATGCAGGAGAGGAAGGAGTGAGGAGTGTATGACAGCAAGCAGTTTTTGCACGAAAGAAGCGAGGAGGGTAAGACAGCAGGCAGTTTATACAGCAGAAGAGTGAGGAGGGCATGGCAGCGGGCAGTTTAGGCAGAAGAGGAGTGAGGAGGGTATGACAACGGGTAATTTATGCAGGAGAGGAAGAAGTGAGGATGGTATGACAGCAGGCAGTTTATGCAGTAAGGGTATGACAGTGGGCATTTTATGCAGGAGAGGAGTAAGGGTATGACAGTGGGCATTTTATGCAGGAGAGGAGTAAGGGTATGATAGCAGGCATTTTATCCAGAAGAGGAGTAAGGGTATGACAGGGGGCAATTTATGCAGGAGAGGAAGGAGTGAGGAGGGTATGACAACGGGCAGTTTATGCAGGAAAGGAGTGAGGAGAGTATGACAGAGGGCAGTTTATGCAGGAGAGGAGTGTGGAGAGTATGACAAAGGGAAGTTTATGCAGGGGAGGAGTGAGGAGGGTATGACAGTAGGTGGTGTATGCAGGAGAGGAGTGCAGGGTGTGTCACAATGGACAGTATGTGCAGAAGAAGAGTGAAGACGATACAACAGCAGGCAGTATACTGTATGAAGGAGAAAAGTGTGAAGAGTATGACGGAGTGTAGTATGTGCAGGTGAGAGTATGATAGGGGACAGTATGACAGGACAGAAGTGGGGAGGGTATGAGAGCAGGCAATATGTGCAGGATACAGAGGGTATGGCAACAGGTAGAATGTACTAAAACAGATTGTGGATTGTATGATGGGGCGCAATATGTGAAGGAAAAGAGTACAGAGGGTAAGACAGGGGGCAATATATGGAAAAGGAAAATGCACAGTGTATGACAGCATGCAGTATGTGCAGGAGAGGGGTGCAAATAGTATTAAAGGGAAAATTATGTGCAGAAAAAGAGAGCAGAAGGCATTACATGGGTGAAATATGGAGAGGAGAACAGAAAGCATGATAATACACAGTATGTGCCGGAGTGGGGTGCAGAGGGCAGGCAGTGTGTGCAGGAGAGAATTGTAGACGGTATGACAGTAGGCATTATTTACAGGAGTAGAGTATGAACAATATGGTATGACAGTAGGACGAACAGTTAATCTTATTTGACTAATATGACTCATAAATGACAGGAGTGAAGAAATGTGCTCCGTAGTGAGTGTAATAAATAGGTGCATTTGGCACCCATTTACTAGTATTTTAGTAATTACAGAGCCAAAGCATGGGATTAAAACTTTTCACACAGGGGGAGTCCAGGAAATGGGTTTGCTAAAATTGAAGCAGGTTATTCTGAGACGATGGAGGTGGCAGAGATTTGGATTGCAGCACCGCAGGCTGTGAAGATGGTGGGGAGGATACTGAAACAGGAGAAATGTGTCAGTGGAAATGGGGACAATGAATGTTGAAAAGAAGACACCAAAATTTTATCAGATTTTTAGCAAAGATTGTGTCATGGAGTCCAGGAACAGTGGAGGTGATGATGAGGACATCGGAGACAGGGCAAGGCAGTGTTGGGGATTATTTAACCAGTTCAGCCCCGGAAGAATTTACCCCCTTCCTGACCAGAGCGTTTTTGCGATTCGGCACTGCGTCGCTTTAACTGACAATTGTGCGGCCGTGCGACGTTGTACCCAAACAAAATTGACGTCCTTTTTTTTCCCACAAATAGAGCTTTCTTTTGGTGGTATTTGATTGCCTCTACGGTTTTATTTTTTGCGCTATAAACAAAAAAAGAGCGACAATTTTGAACAAAAACACAATATTTTGTACTTTTTGCTATAATAAATATCCCCTTTTTTTTAAAAAAAAAAAAGAAAGCTATTTTTTTCTCAATTTAGGCCGTTATGTATTCTTCTACATATTTTTGTTAAAAAAAAAAAAAATTGCAACAAGCGTATATTGATTGGTTTGCGCAAAAGTTATAGCGTCTACAAAATAGAGGATAGATTTTTAGCATTCTTATTTTTTTAATTTTTTTTTTTTTACTAGTAATGGTGGTGATCTGCGATTTTTATCGTGACTGTGACATTATGGCAGACACATTGGACAATTATGACACATTTTTGGAACCATTGGCATTAATATAGCGATCAGTGCGATTAAAAATGCATTGATTACTGTCACTGGCAGTGAAGGGGTTAACTGTGTTCCCTGGAAGGTGATTCTAACTGAAGGGGGGGACTAACTACAGGAAGTGACAGATCGTGGTTCCTAGCCAACAGGAACACACGATCTGTCACTCCTGTCAGAACAGAACAGGGAAGTGTTTGTTTACACACACTTGTCCCTGTTCTGTGTCTTCCGGTCACGATCGCTCTGCTATCCAGACAACGCGAGCCAACGTACAGCTATGTGGTTTCACGCAGGGGAGCCAACCTGCCGCAGTATAATTGCGGCGGCCGGTCCAGAAGCGGTTAAGAGAAATGGGGAAGTAGAACCTAAAGCAAGCCATAGATGAATCAATTTTCTCTCCTTCCAGGCAGAACACAGTGATTACTGCTAGCGGCTATAGCCTCCAGCAATGAGCGAATGTAGAAAAAGCCGATATGCTGGTTGTATCCAAGTCAATCAAAGGCTACAATCCGCCTGCCTATACATGGACTGAAATTCCCCTGGTCCCTACTTAAGATTTTTCATCAGTACATATGATGACATGAAGAATGTCATTTGAATTTACTTCAAAAAACATTTGCTTCTAAATTTGATTTTGGAGTGAATAGACTTTCCTGAACAAAAAACATTCACTGTTAGAAATTCGTTTGTTCAATAACATTTTCTATCCTACTCCTTTGAATTTTCTCCTCGCTGCAGTTAAATTTGATCCCACTAATGATTAGAAAATTCTTAAGGCCCCTTTCACATGGGCGTTCAATCTAGATCCGTCTATCAGTTTTTCAGATAGATCCAGACTGAACCTATGACTGAATGTATGTCTATTGCTGGGTGATAATGTACACTATATTACCAAAAGTATAGTGACGCCTGCCTTTACACGCACATGCACTTTAATGGCATCCCAGTCGTAGTCCGTAGGGTTTAATATAGAGTTGGCCCACCCTTTGCAGCTTCAACTCTTCTGGGAAGGCTGTCCACAAGGCTTAGGAGTGTGTCTATGGGAATGTTTGACCATTCTTTCAGAAGTGCATTTGTGAGGTTAGGCACTGATGTTGGACGAGAAGGCCTGGCTCGCAGTCTTTGCTCTAATTCATCCCAAAGGTGTTCTATCCCAAACTCGCTAATCCATGTCTTAATGGACCTTGCTTTGTGCACTAGTCCAAATCATTTGGTAGAGGGGGGGGGATTATGGTGTGGAGTTATTTTTCAGGGGTTGGGCTTGGCCTCTTAGTTCCAGTGAAGGGAACTCTTAAGGCATCAGCATACCAAGACATTTTGGACAATGTCATGCTCCCAACTTTGTGAGAAAAGTTTGGTAATGGTCATTCCTGTTTCAACATGACTGAGCACCAGTGCACAAAGCAAGGTCCTACAACTTAGAGATGTTTCTACAACTTTATTGGCATCCACCTGTGGTAAATTCAGTTGATTTGACATGATTTGGAAAGTTACACACCTGTCTATGTAAAGGTCCCACAGTTAACAGTGCATGTCAGACCACAAACCAAGCCATGAAGTCCAAGGAATTGTCTGTAGACCTCTGAGACAAGATTGTATCGAGGCACAAATCTGGGGAAGGGTACAGAACAATTTCTGCAGCATTGAAGGTCCCAATGAGCACAGTGGCCTCCTTCATCCATAAATTGAAGAAGTTTGGAAACACTAGAACTCTTCCTAGAGCGGGCCGCCCGGCCAAACTGAGCGATCAGGGGAGGAGGGTCTTAGCCAGGGAGGTGACCAAGAACCTAATGGTCACTCAGACAAAGCTCCGGCATTTTTCTGTGGAGAGAAGAGAACCTTCCAAAAGAACAACCATCTCTGCAGCACTCCACCAATCAGGCTTGTATGCTAGAGTAGCCAGACAGAAGCCACTCCTCAGTAAAATGCACATGACGGCCCATCTGGAGTTTGCCAAAACGCCCCTGAAGGACTCTCAGACCATGAGAAACAAAATTCTCTGGTCCAATGAAACATAGATTGATTGATCTCTTTGGCCTGAATGGCAAGTGTCATATCTGGAGGAAACCAGGCACTGCTTATCACCTGGCCAATACCATCCCTACAATGAAGTATGGTGGTGGCAGCATCATGCTGTGGGGATGTTTTTCAAGCGGCAGGAACTTGGAGACTAGTCAGGATCGAGGGAAAGATGAATGCAGCAATGTACAGAGACATCCTTGATAAAAACCTGCTCTAGTGCATTCTGGACCTCAGACTGGGGCAAAGGCTCATCTTCCAACAGGACAACGACCCTAAGCACACAGCCAAGATAACAAAGGAGTAGCTACGGCACAACTCTGTGAATGTCCTTGAGTGGCCCAGCCAGAGTCCAGACTTGAACCCGATTGAACATCTCTAGAGAGATCTGAAAATGGCTGTGCACTGATGTTCCCAATCCAACTTGATGGAGCTTAAGAAGTCCTGCAAAGAAGAATGGGAGAAACTGCCCAATTATAGGTGTGCCAAGCTTGAGGCTGTAATTGGTGGCAAAGGTGCTTCAACAAAGTATTGAGCAAAGACTGTGAATACTAATGTACATGGGATTTTTTTTTTGTTTTTTTTAAATAAATGTGCAAAGACTTCAAACAAACTTCTTTCATATTGTAATTATGGGGTATTGTTTGTAGAATTGTGAGGAAAATAATGAATTTAATTAATTTTGGAATAAGACTATAACATAACAATATGTGTAAAAAGTGAAGCGCTGTGAATACTTTCAGGATGCAATATATATATTTTTTTTAAATATTATTTTTTCTACCCATCTAACTGCAGTTATCACCCCAAATAATAAATTGGCAAGTCTGGGATATGTTTTCTGGATGCCAGCCGAGTCAAGTGAACTTGACATTTTACTCCAACGCATTGGAAATGGGCATTTTATTAATCGCCTTAGTGAGAATTAGCCATCTTTGCACTGCCTTCTCATGGGACATACAATCTGACTATGAAAAAGGCATCAAATGACTTCTCCGCTGGCTAGCCTGTAGATTACAACAGAAGTTGATCCTTTTATTATGCCCAACACGAAAAAAAAAATTTCTAAACATTCACATCAAACAAATCTTTGTTTGTTCAAACAGAGATTATGTTTTGTCCATAAAAACACTGTAGGGCTCGTTTAGACTTGCAATTAAGGGGCGTTAAGAATGCACGCCTGAGCCTTGTTTTTAGCACTCCCCCGACCGCTTTCCCCCAAAGCTGCACAGTGCCACAGTCACAATGCTTTGTGTCCACAGCTAAATTGTTCTGTTTCCTGAATGCGACCCATTCAGGCAAAGAGGGAAGCAACTCAATCGCCCCGCAATGCACGGGGTTGCAGCATGTTGGTACAGCAATTATAACAGTTGGCAAGACCTCCTCCCCACCTGTCAAACTTCTGAAAAGCAATCTGAACATGAATCATTTTTCAGGGAAGTCAAAGTTTAGAAGCAGAACTAGACCTAGCCTAACTGATTCAAGGTACAAGTTCACTTTAGAGACCCCACGATATTCCCATCCAAAGCAGATGAATCCAACCAGGCAAAGAGAAATATAGAAAGCTCCATCACCCATAACACACAATGTGAATGTATTTTTTCTAATCTAATGCAACTTCAGCAATTTGACAAAACTCATCAAACCATCGTCATACCATCTTAGTGATTAACCTGAATCTGATTGTACAATATCTTTACTTCCAGTATCATTCATGGTATTTATTAATCCACACTCTGTAGTACTTCTGTGGATACATTGATTGAGGACCAAATTCATTAGACTAAGAAATGATAGACTTACTGGGCACTATGCTGAACATATAGGACAGCACCGTGGCTTAGTGGTAAGCACCTCTCCCTTGCAGAGCCCTGCCTGGTTCCAATCCCAACCAGGACATTATCTGCATGGAGTTTGCATGCTCTCCTGATGCTTGCATGGGTTTGATTTCCTCCCTCTCTCCAAAGAAATTGCTTGCAAGTTGATTTGCTCCTGTCTGTAATATTGGACGTTAGAGTGTAAGCTTTCACGAACCAAATCGCTTAATCATAACCTCTATGATTAAGCAATTCGGTTCGTGAAACTTGTTAACCTCGCTGCTACGGTCCTTTTGTATCGTGGCCTAGTGATGCTATGCGTGCATTTTTACAATTAAAGCATTTATACTTCTGAAGATTGGAGTGCAGTCACCTCTTTCGCACATACTTTGACAGTCTTTCAGTTCACCGACTGGACCAGCACCAGATCTTCAGTACAGCTAGTGGTAATTGCAGCTTCTCTTTGTCTTAAGGGACTGATGTAAGTTGTCAGCGCTATGCAAATAAATAGTGCAGAATAGTGGGGATCTCCTCTGATCATTCACTTCAGATGACTCACTTTGTTATTCACTCATCACCCACAACTAATGTAGTTCTGCCATTTATGTTACTGCCTAATATCAATGATAAGCACATAGTAAAATCATCTTTTTTGGAAAAAAAAAAAGAAGAGAAATCTTGACACTTGACCTCAGACATTTTCAAACATGCTGGGTATTCTATGTATGTGATAATGTATGTTTAATGGATCATCACAATTCATTACTGATCAGCTCTATAATACCTAATTGTCAAAGTCTGTAATTGGGGTGATAATAATTATTGGGTAATTAAATATATGTTAGTCCTTGAGTTCAGGGACCGGTGCGAATGTACAATATATATATCTATATATATATAGATATATATATCTATATATATATAGATATATATATCGAGAGAGAGAGAGGGAGAGAGAGGGAGAGAGAGAGAGAGAGATGTATATATATATTTGTAAAGCGCTGTGTAAATTGTTTATGTTAAATAAGTACCTGTTGTAAATAATAAGTAAATAATAATACAAGCCTTCTGACAGCTGCAGGTAGAGGCTGTCACTGTCACAGTACAATAGCTGACAAGGGAGACAAGTGTGTGGCCAGCATAAGCAAGCCAGTTGAACAAAAGAAATTGAACAGATTCCTCCATCCACACGAAGGTGGTGAATGAACGATGGAACCCCCCTCTTCTATCCAGTGCCAGGACAATGTATTCTGAACGCGGCACCCACAGTGACAGAATACCCGAACAATGGCTGCATCTGATTGGCTGATTGATGGAAAATGTTCCATTACTTTTGATAAAAATCAAGCAAATCATGCAGGAGATGGCTACACACAGATCAGAACGTGGCCGGTCTCTGTTGAATCAGACAGATTACGATCGATGTACGGCCAGCATAAGTCATGAAGCATGGTTTGCACATATCTGCAATAACAAAGACCAACCAAAAAAATCCAAACCTTCCAATCGTTATCATTGATTGTCTGGCCATGTATTACCTCCACTCTGTATGATCTAGAGGTCGACCGATATGGGTTTTTCTCTGGCCGATGCCGATGCCGATATTTAGAAATCGCGGTGGCCGATGGCCGATATGTGATGCCGATTTTTTTGGGCCGATATATTTGGCCGATTTTTTTTTTTTTCTTTTTTCCCTTCATCTCATAAAATCTAACAGTTAGATTTTTACACTGGGGAGTTTTTCAGGCGCTTTTGGGCTAAAAATAGCGCCTGTAAAGTGCCTGTAAAATGGCTCCCCTGCAGTCTCAGTGTGATATCCCGAGTGCTTTCACACTGAGGCGATGCGCTGGCAGGATGTAAAAAAAGTCCTGCAAACGGCATCTTTGGAGCGGTGCAATACCGCTCCTCCACCACTCCTGCCCATTGAAATGAATGTGCACCGCTGCCGAAGCGCCTGCAAAGCGTTTTGGCAGCGGCGCTTCAGGGGCGCATTTAACCCCTTCCTCGGCCACTAGCTGGGTTATAAGCGCCCCGCTAGCAGCCGAATAGCGCCTCTAAAATGACGGTAAAGCGCCGCTAAAACTAGCAGCGTTTTACCATCAACGCATGCCTGCTCCAGTGTGAAAGCAACCTTAAGTAATACAGAAATTTTTTTTAAACATTAAACAAAACAAACCTCCAATCAGTTCACTTGTATGTATAATTTAGAAAACGAAAAAAAAAAAAAAAAAAACTATCTTAAATATTAAATACACAAAAACAGGTAATCAAAACTTTTGGACGAAAAAAAATGGGCTAACTTTACTGCTTAGGTTTTTTTTTTTAATTCATTACTGTATTTTTTTTTTTTTAAATTGCGTTTGAAAGACCGCTGCGCAAATACCGTATGACATAAAATATTGCAACAATCACCATTTTATTCCCTAGGGTCTTTGCTAAAAAAATATATATAATGTTTGGGGGTTCTAAGTGATTTTCTAGCAGAAAATACAGGATTTTTACTTGTAAGCAACAAATGTCAGAAAAGATTTAGTCTTTAAATGGTTAAACTGAAAACTTCTCCACGGAGTTCAGTCTATTGATAAAAAGAACCTGAAAGATACAATGTATCTTCTTATCAGACTTGGCAGGCTGCCCAGAGGAGGAGAGAAGAAAACTTCACAGATAACTTAAGGCAACTTGCATTAACTTCTATTACAGAAGTCATTTGCAAGTCACGGCTGAAGTTACAATCGGCCTTTTTTATCAGCACAATCGGCCGATGCCGATTAAGTAAATAACGCCAAATATCGGCCGATATATCGGCCGGCCGATATATCGGTCGACCTCTAGTATGATCCACACTGAGATTAACTTGTCTCATTTCTAACAGTGGCCATACACTGAGCGATTTTATATACAATCATATTGCAGACAGATTTACTGAAATACAATCAGAAGATGGAGACAATCTTTTGATGCACCATACACATAGTTACATAGTTAGTAAGGTTGAATAAAGACACCAGTCCATCCTGAGTGAGTGTGGGTGTCTACAATTATCCCTATTTATTTAAGGTACCCATATAGCGCCATCAATTTACACATCGCTCCACACATACATCGCACACTCACGATCCCTACCCTCAAGGAGCCCACAATCCAAGGTCCCCAAACTCACATTCATATACTCGGGCCAACTTTTTGGACAGAAGCCAATTAACCTACCAGCATGTCTTTGGAGGGTGGGAGGAAACCGGAGTACCTGGAGGAAACCCACACAGGTACAGGGAGAACATGCAAACTCCAGGCAGGTAGTGTCGTGGTTGGGATTCGAACCAGCGACCCTTTTTACTGCTAGGTGAGAGTGCTACACACTACACCACTGTGCCGCCCTTAAACACCTATGCTAGGGTCACACTTGTACAACCTGCGATTTGCAGGTAGGCAGTCTATTCATTTAAATGGGCTGCCCTACCTGCAGAAATGCAGGGCAAGAAGTCCCTACCTCTTTTTTTTTTTATAGCACAACACTGAGTGGCATGGTGTCGTTAGTCTAGGTTCACACATATGTAAATCGCATGCATTCCTCCACCCACAGCCAAAACATGCTGCTCTCTGGCAGAGGTGCGGGGGTTGCCATTATGACAGCTCTACTCATCTGAAAACGCAGTGCGTTCTGTGCGGTTGTGTTTTAGCATAATAAGGACTTTTTACCTGCGTTTCCCACAGGTGCAGCAGCCTATTCAAATGATCGGTCCGCTGTGCCAATACAAACACAGCTGTACAGAGATGGAAATACGTGAACCAAGAATTGGGAATCAATGTCATCCCTGTGTGTCTGCCAAAGAGTAGCGGGGGATTACCCGAATGAATGCGATCGTTCCTGACCGGACCACAGGTGTGAACCGAGGTTCATTTCAAAGTTTGATCATATTATTTGATTGGATCAGACGGGAACAAATTTGGCCACCATAATGATATCTTCTGCTGACACTTCAGTGCTCATATGCTAATCAGATGTACCTATCCCTCAGTCTGGAGGAGATCCCCCATCTGAATCAGCCCTTAATGATCATATTGAAGGATCTATGAATGATTTTCTTTCCGAACTGATCAGAATAATTTCAAATTCCATTAAATTATCTGATTGGATCATATGATTATATATACAATATAATAATATCCTATGAGGACACATTGCTTATATGCTAATTCCATGTACCTATCTCCCCAGTCTGGAGGAGATCCAGTGATCTCCCATCTGACCCCATACAGTTCTGTCACACCGAATGCAGCTTTAGAATTGTGCGACTTCACTTGAAATTGCCCGATTTCTAAGCCGCATGTCAGTGTGACTTCAGGTGTCACTTGGAAGACATCTGTACAAATCGTGTACAAATATCTATGCAAATCTCACCTGAACTTACAAAAAGTAGTGCAAGAACTTCTTTCAAAAATGTTGCAAGACCGATGAAGTTGGAGTCTCACCAATTTGACGGCTTACATTGAGGACAAGGACAATAGGGTGTGAATTGTCATGTGATTGGAAACTAGCAAATCGCACGACAAGTCGCACCAGTGTGACCGGGGCTTTAATGATCATATTGAAGGATCTATGAATGATTTATTATAATAGATATAATGATATCATATCATGGTACTTCAGTGCTCATCATGTGTACCTACCCCCCCCCCCCCTTCCCATCTGGAGGAGATCCAGTGATCCCCCATCTGAATACATCCTTATTGATCATATTGAAGGATCTACAATGGGGTTCTCTGTCAAAACTGATCAGAATTTCAAATTTGATGATATTAAATGATTGTCTCAGGTGGTTACATATAAGATATAATGATATCCTAGGATGACACTTCAGTGCTCATATGCTGATGTCATGTACTTATCCCTCAGTCTGGAGGAGATCCAGAGATCCCCCATGTGAATGAGCCCTTAATGATCATATTAATTCTTTTCAAACTGATTTTGATCATATTATCTGATTTGGCTCAGACGGTTATCTATCTATCTATCTATCTATCTATCTATCTATCTATCTATCTATCTATCTATCTATCTATCTATCTACATACAGCTGACACTTCAGGGCTCATATACTAATCTCATGTACTTCTCCCCCAGTCTGGAGGAGATCCAATGATCTCCCATGTAAATGAGCCTTTAATGATCATATGGAAGGATCTACAATAGGATTTTCTGTCTGAACTGATCAGAATAATTTCAATATTTGATCTTGTTATCTGATTGGCTCAGATGATTATATATAAGCTATAATGATATACAATGAGACTTCAGTGCTCATACGCCAACACCATGTACTTACCCCTCAGTCTGGAGGAGATCCAGCGATCTCCCATTTGGATGAGCCCTTAATGATCATACTGAATGATTTTGTTTTCAGACTGATTTCGATCATATAATCTTGGTTCGGATGGTTACATATATAATGGACTCCTATGCTGACACTTCAGTGCTCATATGCTAATGTACCTCTCCCCCAGTCTGGAGGAGATCCAGTGATCCCCCAAGTGAATAATGATCATATCATAGTGTACAATAGAATTTTCTATGGGATCTGATGAGAATAATCTCCAATGTGATGATGATATGATGTGTGTGGCTCGGATGGTTATATATATATAATTGCTCACATACCAATGGCATACACCTGTCCCCCTGCAGTGATCGGCCGATGTGCTCGGCACCTGTCCTCCTCCTCCCATAGACTCACCTGCCTGGCTCAGTCCCAGGAGAAGAGAGAGGAGCCCTAGAGCCAGGGCCCGGCGGAGCGGACTGATGAGTGCGGGGGGCCCCAGCATAGCGCACAGCCGGCAGGCTCCGATGATTGGACGGCGGTAAGTGTCCTCCTCCAATCTGACAGCTGTCCGGGGACGATCCTCCGGGCATATCGTCCGATCCCCTATGGGCAGCATCGGGCAGTCATGGATGAGCCTAGAGATCGCGGGATGCCATGCTCCGCACACAAAGAGTCCTCCTCCTCCTCACCCACCGATCACCTGCCCTCACACACGGCACGATGACGGCTCCTTGTTCCGCGCATGTCCCACACACTGAGCGGCGGCTCTCCGCATGTCCCAGGCCGGTAGGTGGAGGTGTGCGGCGGTAGGTGGAGGTGTGAAGTTGAGTGATGCTCAGTATAGAAGGTGTCCGGGGTGTCGGAGTTGCTAGGAGACCTAGCACAGTGTGCACAGTCCGCACTCTTCTGCGGGCTGCTAGTGACGGGGGCGGGGCCTGTGCGGGGAGGCATGACGTCACCGCCATCACTTCTCCCACTTTTCTTTGTTTTCTCGTTGCTCGTTCTCACAGCCGGCCTTGTTGTGGGATCCCCTTCTTCTCCGGGCTGGGAGGGGGGCTCTGCTCTGTCTCCCACATCAAACCCTCATTCTTAAAGGGTTAGTCCACCTTTACTACGACAATGCCCCCGAATTCTGCCATCTCCTGTACAATAAAGCACTATTAAACCCTAAAGCAAGAATAACTTACATTGTAGCTTACCAATTCTTAGATGTGATGGCTGCATTCGTTTTCTTGTTTTAGGCTTCCTTTCCTTTATTTTCACCAGGTGATCTAGCCAGTAAGTCTGTGGTTTTCAACAGAACAAGCTGTCCTGCAGATGTTGCAGTTAGGCTTGAGACAAACTATTTACCACTGGCAGGAGTGCTTAGAATGATCAGCTGCAGAGGCAACTGGTGCCCAAATTTCTTAGGGAGGGCACCCCCCTTCCCCAGCCAGCCAACCACATAACCCAGCAACCGTTCCCACCACCCCCGGTGCTCGCTCGATCAATCGTGCTCCCCCCGTCACTCGATCAGTCACCCGTCAGGCCCCCCACCAACCCCTGCACTTACCCCATCCTTGTTGCAGCTCCCCCCCCCCCCATCTCAACCAGTCCCGACGGTCACTTCTCCTCCCAGCCAATCAGGAGTTAAAGGGGTTGTAACCCCCAAGGTTTTTCACCTTAAAGCAGTGTTCCGCCCCAAAACAAAGAAAACATACTGCAGCTACTGACTTTTAACAAAAGGACACTCCCCTGTCCTGGAGTCCAGCGATGTCGGTACTGCAGCTCATGTTTCCATCAGTTGTGGGGTGCTGCCGCCACCATTGTGGGTAAGGGAACCCAGCAGTGTAGCCTTATGGCTTCACACCGGAACCCTACTGCTCATGTGCGAGGCTCCGCTCCTCTCTCCTACTGGGGCGTGACAGGGGGAGGAGGAGGGAGCCCTGCGGTGATGTCGCAGGCCGCGGCCCGGACTCCTGGAAGTGGGAACAGGATACCTGTCTCCCCTCCCCCTCCCCGAAAGGTGCCAATTGTGGCACCAGAGGGGGAGAGGAGACAAATGAGCGGAAGTTCCACTTTTGGGTGGAACTCTGCTTTAATGCATTCTATGCATTATGGTGAAAAACCTCCAGTCATTCAGCAGCCCCCGAGCCCACCTTTTACTTACCTAAACCCCGTAATTTCTGTGATGGGAACAAGCACACCAGCTCCGGCCGGTGTCTCGTGTCCTGATTGGATAGATTGATAGCAGTGCAGCCATTGGCTCCTGCTGATGTCAATCAAAGCCAATGATGTGGGCGCCGGGGGGCGGGGCTGAGTCCTGCTGTCTGTGTCAATAGACGCAGCAGCAGGACCCAGGAGCAAACCGAACAGGTGTCCCAAAGGACAGCGCTTCTCTGACGGGGCACTCGAAAAGAGGAGGAGACACCAGCACCGCTGAGGGTCCCCAGAAGAGGAGGATCGGGGCCACTCTGTGCAAAACCAACTACACAGAGGAGGTAAGTATGATATGTTTGTTATTTAAAAAAAACAAGGGTTTTGTAACCTTTTAAGACTCCCAAGAAGGGAGGCAAAACAGGAAGACATTAGCGAATATTATTTCACTAATGTCACACAACTGGGTGGGCTCAGGGCACAGTGCCCAGAGCCCACCCTTTTTGAAGCCTGATTAATCATATGCTTCTAAAAAAAACAAACACAAAAAAAACAACAATTGGAGTTCATGCATCCGACACCCTGCATGTACATTAGGGGCTGGGCGCATGGATTAGGGGGGGGGGCAGCCCCTGCGGCCCTAATGGACGGGCTGCCACTGATCAGCTGTTATTTACAGTGCCTTGAAAAAGTATTCATACCCCATTGAATGAGGGCTAAGTCATTTCTGTCTGCTGCCTCATTGTGCTATCTGCATTAAGCATTTCTGACAAGTTTTCCTGACACCAAGAGAAAAATAATGACGGGGAGGGACCTCCGGCTGTGTCCATTCCCTCCGATCAGCTCTCAGAGCTCTCCTCACTGAGATCTGCAGAGTGTAATTTCAGCTCTCCATGCCCTTTTTTCTGACAGCTCAGAGGGGCTTTATAAATTCAGCACTTTGAACAGCTGTAGAGGAGAGAAGACTGCAGATAAGCAGGCCAGGTACCACTTGATGTAGGCTGTATTTTATGGGCACTGATGGGCACTGGCAGGCTGTATTTCATGGGCACTGATAGGCTGTATATGATGGGCAATTTACAGGTAGATGCTGCATTTCCCCCCTAGGCTTATACTCGAGTCAATACATTTCTCCATTTTTTGTGGTAAAATTAGGTGCCTCAGCTTATATTCTGGTCGGCCTATACTCGAGTATATATGGTAATATGAGGTCAGACCTAAACACTTTTCATTTTTATGCAATCAGGCAGGCCCTTGCACTACATACTTGAAGGTAAATCTAAAGAAAATTTGAACAAGAAAATTGTATAATGTATGGCCAGCTTAAGGGTGCATTCACACGGGGTGTAAGCATGGGTCTCCTGTGCAGGGCTTTCTTTTACTAGCACAGGGATGCACAAGTGTTGCATGCATCCCCATGTTGGTGTCCTATATATTTCTATTGGGACACATGATTGCATGGACACAGCTGCTGTGTCCCAATATATTATGTGAGTGCATTAAGATAAAAAGCCTTCTGTGTGCAGCAGCCCCCCCCCCCAATACATACCTGAGCCCCATCTTGATCCAGCGATGTTGAAGGATTGTCTTGGCTGCCTGGGACTCCCCTCCTCATGGGCTGAGACAGCAGCGAGGCACCATAGGCTCCCGCTGCTGTCAATCAAAGTCACTCAGCCAATGAGGAGAAAAAGGGGGCGAGGCCAGGCTGCGGTTTCGTGTCTGGATGGACAGTTGTGGCTCGGCTCGGGTTCCCCCATAGCAAGCTGCTTGCTGTGGGGGCACTCAACAGGAGAGAGGGGCCAGGAGCAATGAAAAGGGGCCAGAGAAGAGGAGGATCTGGACTGCTCTGTGCAAATCCACTGCACAGAGCAGGTAAATATAACATGTTTGTTATTTTTAACTAAAAAAAAAAAATAGATTTACCATAACTTTAAGCCCCGGTAAGCATGTAGGAGCGGGGCTGTGGGTTAGTAAAATTAATGTATTCATTTATGCAGAAATGAACCATAAAGCTTTTTGGGCCCCCTGTTTAGCTGATGGAGTCTGAGCCCAGTACAACATGACCAATTGTACTGGCTTATCAGTGGCCCTGCATATTGGGACACAGTCTCTGTGTCTGTGCAGCTGCGTGACTCAATAGAAATGAAGGGCATGTTGGCTGTGGCTGTATAAGACTGGTTCTGCCAGGGAGAGGCATGTATGTGCCTTGTTGGCGCCTTCCCCCTCCTGAATTATACAGGCCACATACCTTTAACATAGGGGTAGTACCTTGGCAAAGCACCCTGTCCCCATGTTGATAAGGACAAGGGCCTATTACCCACATTGGGTGAGCGGTTGTGGGGGTCTGCGGGCAGGAGGCTAATCAGAATCTGGAAGTCCCCTCTAAAAACAATCAGGTCCTCAGACATCACCCCTTATGTGTATGAGTTAGGGGTACATTACATAAAAATACCTAAAAAGGAAAAGGGCTAAACAGCATAGAAAAAGTAAGATAGTTTGAAAAAAAATAAAGCAAACCATTAACCACTGGAATCCACTTTTTAACTGGCCTGGAATAAGCACCAAAACAGACCACCGCCTGCAGGGGCCGAGTGTTGAAAGGCTGCATACAGCCCTTGGGCCACTGGTGGGGCACCAGGGTGGTAGATCATTACAATAAAAATAGGGGACACATTAACCGCTTCCGGACTGCCCCATGCATATGTACAAATTCATGTACTTGTACGTGATTTCGATTCCAGGGTCCGGGGCGCGCTCGGATGTGCTTTGTGCCTTGTTTACAGAAAGTAAATAATATTGTTTTTTTTTCAAAATAGTATTTTTCTGTTTATAGCACAAAAAATAAAAAAACGCAGAGGTGATCAAATACCACCAAAAGAAAGCTCTAATTGTGCTGAAGAAAGGACATCAATTGTATTTGTGTACAGCATTGCACGACTGCGCAATTGTCAGTTAAACTAACCAACTTTCCCAAAAAAAGGTCTGTCGTGGGGTGGGGGGTAAATCTTCCGGGGCTGTAGTGGTTAAACCATGATCTCTCCAAAACCTGATCCTAATTTGACTATATTTCACATATGGCACACCCAAGTCTAGCCTTTTTAGGTTCTGGACTGTTAAGCCGTGTGTCTTCTGTGGTGGCCCTGTTTATTGTGGGTTCCTCTGGATTCTGACTGGCTGTGAAAGCTGTAGATCAGTCATGGGGGTAAAAGGGTATACATTTATCCACTTCTTAGTAATACTTTGCAATCATAAGCTAACATAAAATTCTGCTTGTAGCCAAAGTACAATCATACTATTGACAGCCTGAATCTTAGTGCAGGAATTCTGCCATGGTCTGATGGTATGGCCCATCAGATTCATGACTTTTTCCTAATTCTGTACAAAGAACAACACCTGTCAACACAAGTATTTACTCTGGCAAGTGGCTGACATCTGGCTTTTATGGTTACTCTTGGACGCGGTTCACCACTGACAGTTCTGATTGCATTGATTTTATAATGGATCTCCAATTAATCCCAATATGTTTTCCAGCATCATCGGACACATGAAAGGTGCCTGTGGAAAATCACATTTACTTTAAAGCTCGTCAGCTGCCATCCAAGGTTCTTAGACACGAGTCAGTTGTACTGTGACAAATATGAAACAGACTATGCTGACAGAGGTAAGGGATTGTCCATGCATGATCAGTCTTTAGTAACATACTGTAACTACAGCTACCTAAACTTTTATGATAGCTCCATGCATGTGTGCCTTTAAAAACTGAGAAGATGCAACTACAGGTTCTGGATGTGTTAACTGCAATCACAGTACTGTAAGCATATTATAAACCACACAAGTGAGAATAAACCCCTATATAGATAGTCCCGACAGGGGGCCAATGTTACAGTATTTAAAAGATGGGTCCATCCAATGGGATTGATTGCACATAAGCGGCCTTGTTACACACAGAGTTCACTATTTGTGGCTATAAGTTATCCCACTATGCATGATAATTGTGAATCATTCCAAGCAATGTGGCCATGTCAGACCTATGTTATACTCCACAGGAAATAAGCAGGGAGCTGCGTTCACATGACTTGAAATAATACCAGCAAATAATGCCGTGTACACACGGGCGGACTTTTCGGCATCAAAGGTCCGACGGTCTTTCCGACTGAGTTTTGACGGACTTTTGATGGACTTCCGACGGACTTTCGAACGAACGGATTTGCCTACAGGCGATCACACCAAAGTCCGACGTACGGACGTACGACTGGACTAAAATAAGGAAGTTGATAGCCAGTAGCCAATAGCTGCCCTAGTGTCGTTTTTCGTCCGTTGGACTAGCATACAGACGAACGGATTTTTCGACCGGACTCGAGTCTGTCAGAAAGATTTGAAACATGTTCCAAATCTAAGGTCCATTTGATTTTCGACCGAAAAAGTCCGCTGCAGGTCCGATGAAGCCCACACATGGTCGGATTGTTCGACGGATTCGTCCCGTCGGACCAGTCCAGTCGAAAAGTCCGCCCGTGTGTACGCGGCATAACAGTTTTGGAGGCGTAACATTTAAAACTCCATTCAAAACTGGTATTTCATTTTTGGTGGAAGTTGGCAATGATTTATCCATTAGTTTGACTTTCTGTTTGACTGGGAAAACTGACAGGTCCATCTACCTGCTGTGGTCATTATTATCATTATTTTTTAAGGAGGTGTACCATGCATCCCAGTGCCGGTAGTCCCATCAATGTCAATTGGGAAACAGCGGCTGCATAGACACTGTTCTCCATTGACACCCGTGTGGGTGTGGGTGCATGTCCCTGAACTCACACTGTCTGTGTTGGGGCTCTGCACCCACATGGATGTCAGAGTAGGAGCAGCAACAGTGTTCTTGCAGCCGCTATGTCCCGATTGACATGAATGGGACTGCCTGCACAGGGATGCACGGAACACCTGTGTATCCCCATGCATGTAAACAGAGCCCTCACATGGGTTTACACCCCATGTGAATGAGGCCTTAGTAGAAGTTTAACAGGAATTTTGTAAGTCATGCTGTGCTTATGTGTGCTACGAATGATTTTAGTGTATTATTAGTGAAAACAGTGATTTGATAAAGATTTTTGCTATTGGGGGCCTAAAAAATCAACTAATACAGGGATTGTACTGGGGGACAGACTAACCTTGGTGGGGGGGGGGATTATACAGGGGGACAGACTGACCTTGCGGGGAGGGGGATTATACACGAGGACAGACTGACCTTAGAAGGAATTATACTGGAGGACAGATTGACCTGGGGGGTAGGATTATACTGGGGGACAGACACTGGGGGACAGACTGACCTTAGGGAGATTTTATTGGGGACAAGCTGTCAGTCTGTCCCCCAGTACTATCCCCATATGTCAGTCTGACTGGCCTGATATATTGTACTGGGGGATAGATTGACCAAGGGATAGGGATTTGACTGGGGGACAGACTGACCTGGGGGGGAAATATACTGGGGGACAGAATGACCTGGAGGGAAATTACATAGTTAGTCTGGTTGAAAAAAGACACAAGTCCATCCAGTTCAACCCACAGAGAATAAAAAAGGGGGGACAGACTGACGTGGAGGGGGAATATATTAGGGGCAGATTGACCTAGGTGAGAAGGATTACATTGGGGGGCAGATTGACCTGGGGGGAGGAGGAAGGATTATACTGGGGAACAATCTGACCTGGGGCAAAGGATTATACTGGGGAACAATCTGACCTGGGGCAAAGGATTATACTGAGGAACAATCTGACCTGGGGCAAAGGATTACACTGGGGGCAGACTGACCTTAATGATTATACTGGGAGACTGTCAGGAACATGCTGGCCATAGCAGAACTGAAGTGCATATGCCTGCCAATGCCCGTCTTACTGCACTCAGGTGAATACATATGTGCTTATGCCCGCAAGTGCACACAATGTTAGTCATTGACACTGGCGCCAATTGCCCTATATAAGCACAGCAACTGCACTAGTCCATTGTTGTCTGATCTGCAGATGTACCCGTGTTCTTGAACCTGTTCCTGCTAGCTTCTGTATTTGATCCGTCTTGCCTTTGATGTTGCTTGAATATCTCCTGTCTTGACCCTGGCGTGTATCTGAAATTTGCCTTCTGCTTATCTGCCTGATTTTGTGCTGCCAAACCTGGCCTGTACCTGGACCATTCCTTGTCTGCCGTCTATGCCTGCATCTGACCATCTGTTACCCAGCTTGTCTGACCACACAACCTGTGGCTCTTCTGTTCTGCATGCACCTGCCTGTTCCCTGCTGGGGTGTCCTCTACTGGGGCCATTAGTCTTCCTGCACTTGCTACTGGTATCTGCCCACTGTTGCCTGCTGCCACCAGTCCACGGTCTGCTGTTCCTGCCAACACCTGCTGGTCCAGCTATCTGGTCCTTCTGGTGACACATCCACTACATAGAAGACTACACAGGCCCCCATACCTCACCGCACTATCACGGCCACTGTCTGAACATCAGTGATCTCCATACCGGGGCTGTAAAGGAGGCTTTCCCTCTGCACATCAGGCTCAGCCATAAGGTACGTGACAGGGACAGACTGACCTGGGGGGGGCAGGTTTACTTGGGGGAAGTGTTTTATTCAACCATGCCCCTTAAGCCCCTCCCACCATAAATGCAATTTGGCCACACCCACTGTTCACCACAGTGCCCAACATGCACCGCATTACTATTCTAGTTGGGGTGCACAAAGGTGCCCCAGGTCGTTTACAATCCTAGCAACGCCCCTAGCACAATGAAAACTATGGATAACTAAGCACACCACATTTTTTTGTATGAAACAGTGGGGCCCAAGATATGATCTTGCACACAGGCACACTGATTTCATAAAATGCCCCTGTGGGCATGTTTGCCCATGAATCAGGTTGAGTATATTCTTCTATAAATCAATGTTATCAGTAAATTATCTTGGACATTTGGACATTTGTTTGGTGTCCTCATTTGATTATATGTAAACACAGTTGTTATGACCCTGACAAGTAACGCAAGACTGAATGGCACAACTTGGGCATCCATGCTTGCCACTAGTATAGATCGCATAGTCTAGTCTTTGCATTGTTCTTAAAATTCCTTGGTGACTCTCATGTGCAGGTTGTATTAGGCATTTTCTTAAGATATCCGGTACTAGTAAATGATGAGATCCATGGAAATTAAAGCCATCAGCTATAATGAAGTACAGTTCATATCTTACCCTGTAGTAAGGTAATATAGAGCAAGAATCAAATTATTTTTTGACTTTGGACATTTTCTTTGTAGAATGTTCTGCATTTGTACTTGTACTGGACATGCAAGACAAACTTGTTCTGTAATGTCTTAAGTTCTAGGGAAATAGATACTCACCAGAGAAGGTTAAGCGTCTCAATTTCTAACACACACATCTGATTGTACTTTAAGTTTGTATAGAAGTTTTTTCTTGCACAGCCCAGTGATGTGTCCCTGAGAAGTGAAATTTGGACATTAGTAGCATAGGGAACTAGAGCTGTTGCGATAAGACCATCTATTAACTGTAGGTATAGTGCAGGCAAAAAATAAAAACCCTGCCCAGTATACTTACTAAGTGCCAAAAATTTTGGATTCACTGCCAGGCACAGGAATAGGGTCTCTAAAGCTGGCCATACACATATAGATTTTATTCTAACAGATTCCTCCATCCACACTCCATAGTGTGGATGGATGAATCCCCCACTGCAGCTATTGTATTCTGACAGCCAACCTCACTGGTTATCCAAATACCTGAACAGTGCTTGCATCTGATTGGATGCGTAGACTATTCGGCTGACAATTTTTCGACCTGGCTCTTTTTGATTTTTGAATCGAAGGATGTTGGGTAGGGGGGGCTAACAGGTTAGCCCATTGATCGAATTTCAGATGGTTCATCAGGAAATGACTGCAATTTGCTTGGTGTATGGCCAGTTTAAGATAACTAACCGGTTTCAGAGTAGGTGTGGTAAATAGTTAATTTGCAAAGTACTTCCACTAGATTTCTCCAGGCAGTATAGTGACAGCAGATCCTGTAGCATTAGGATAATGAAGTAGCCCTTGTAAGCAGCAGTAGGAGTAATGGTTACAGTGCACAAAAGTTTATCTGGAATGCCATTGTCATATTTATCTACACTTCTGAAAGTAAACTCTGGGGCAATAACTGCACAAAAATGTTGAACAGTAGAAGCACACCAGATTTTTGCAGTGTCCCATTTTCTTGCATTTATGGCGCTGTGCATCTTTTGCAGGTCACACAGCATATATTGCAGTGTTGAACCTCACCTGAAGCAGTTCTTGTTCTCTCTGTGTTGCAGTTTAAATGTATCTCTTGTTGTACCTTTGCACAGGACCTTATTAGAAGCAGATTCTGAATTCACAGCCTGTAGGCATACTTGCCAACTGTCCCGCACTTGGCAGGATAGTCCTGCTTTTTCACTAGGCATCCTGCCACAACTGTGTCCTGGGAATGAGCACACCCGCATGCATTGCCAAATATAATGGGCAGCAAACTGTGTAGTATGGGATTTCCCCTCTCCAGGCATACTGTGCTGCCTGGTACCCCCACACAGGCTCACAGCATAGTCATTAACTGTGGAGTGTATCATTCCACTCTGCACTACAGGGGAATACTGCGTAGACTGGAACCTTCAGCTAGGGAGTGGGGTGGTACATAATTCCTGGGCACGCCTGGCTTCTGAACATACACTGAGGAGTACCTGTGCAAGCAGGGATGGGCGAACAGTTCGGCCAAGCATAAGTTCGGGCCGAACTTTGGCTGTTCAGACATTCTCTGAACAACCGAATTATAGGGCCAACGATCACAATGCACTGCGCTGCCGCACAGTGCATTGGAATCCCTGATTGGCTGAAGCAGTGAAAGCTTCACCCAATCAGGGCACAGAGCACTGTCAGAGCCATGATTGGACACTGTCATTATAACTGTATCCAATCATGGTTCATTAATCCCGCCCCACACTATAAAAGTATTCTTTCCATAGCGGCCATTTGTAGTGTGGTAGCAGCATGGAGAGAGATAGAACAGGGCTCTGTTCAGTGCTATTAGACAGTTAGTGTGCTATAGTGTGCTATTGTGATTCTATTGTCAGTGTAAAATATCAGTTTAGTATGCATCTAGGGATAGTCCAGTGTGAGTGCAGTGCAACCATTCAATTTTACATTAGTGTGTAATGTAGGGATAGTTCAGTCAGTATGAGTGTAATGACCATTTAACACAGTATATTTAATTGTGTTCCTGCAAGTTTAATGCCATATATGCAGTTCTGTGCATTACTGCAAGTTTAACGCTACATAGTTCTGTGCGTTACTGCAAGTTTAACGCCATATATTTCATTGCATTACTGCAAGTTTAATGCCATATAGTTCTGTGCATTACTGCAAGTTTAACGCCGTATATTTCATTGCGTTACTGCAAGTTTAACGACATATATTTCATTGCGTTACTGCAAGTTTAACGCCATATATTTCATTGCGTTACTGCATGTTTAATGCCTTATAGTTCTGTGCATTACTGCACGTTTGACGCAGTATATTATAGTGTATCCGTGGAGTGTGTCTGTGTAGTGAATACTCAAATTGAAGTACACCAAACACCACTTTCCATTGATTAAAGTGCATCCACGTACACATTTACACATCTGTATTACATTTTGTTAATAAACACCCCCACTCCCCTCATCATGCCTGGGAGGATAACAAGGTGAGGCAGATGTATCCATGGCACTGTAAGGGGGCCAGCAGTGTATGTGTCCACAGGCAAAGGTGGACATGGTCAGTCCTCAGGCAGGGCATCATTTCCTCTGTTTAGTCATGTTGCCCGTGCTATCCAGCCAAAGCATGCAGAGGAGGTGGTGGACTGGCTTAATAAACCGTCATAATCCTCCTCATCCTCCGTCACCCAAGCATGGACTAGTGTACAGTCCCCTGCAGCTGCCAGAGTGGCAAAACCTGCCTCCTTGTCCACAGCTATTGCTGCCATAGCCCCAGCATCAGGAATGGAGGAGTCATCGGAGTTATTTGAACACAGTGTCAGTCTGTGGTAGAGACACCAGAATTTATCCAAAAAATCTCTAATCTTGTTTCCAGTGCACTACATTGTAGCCTCATTATACAGACTGGCTCCCCAAGCTGTTGCTTACAAAATAAAGAAAGCTTGCAGGGAAAATGTCAGTTTTTGGGCTTTAAAAATGCAATTATTGCTGATGCAGCTTCTATGCACAGTACAGATGTGCCACTTTACAGGTGGACTAAGGGGACCCCCCATGCACTCTATTGAAAGGAATTTTTCATTTTATACTTTTATTTTAACCATCAATAAATCACTGCTCATTTAAAAATGAAGTTTTTTTACAAACTTTTTTCATTGATACGTGTCCCCCAGGGCAGTACCCGGACCCCCATAACCATTGTATGCTCAATTGCTTGCAAAGAGCCTTCAAAATGGGCACTTTTGATTTTTCACGTTCGGGTCCCATTGACTTCAATGGGGTTCTTTATTCGGTTCAGACCTTTCCCAATGTTTGAAAGTTCTGGTGTAAACCAAAAAGGGGGTCGTTTGGCCCATCCCTAATCATGAGTGGGCAGGTTCAAACCCCCCAAGTCCACCCTCAGTGTGTACTGATATCTGGCCTGGTACACACCAGAATTGGAAAGACAAAGGAGAGAATGATAATGGCTGAGGTGTGCTGGGAATAAGGGAGAGGGATGTAAGCAGAGGTGTACTGGAGGAGAGGGGGGGTGGAAGCAGAGGTCTGCTGGGGGATAGAGAAGGGGGGATAATGAAAGCAGAGGTATGATGGAGGAGGAAGGTTTGAAGGTGGAGATAAGCAGGGGAGGAATTGGAGGCAAAGGTGTGATGGGGCAATTGGAGACAGAGGTGTGCTGGGGAAGGCATTGGAGATAGTGGTTTGCTTGGGATGGGGGCATTGGAGGCAGTGGCATGCTGAGGGGCACTAGAGGCAGAGGTGTACTGGGGGGCACTGGAGGCCGAGTTGTGCTGGGGGGGCATTGGTGACAGAGGTTTGCTGGGAGGAAGGGAAGAATTTGAGGCAGTGATATGCCGGGTGGAGGGGGGCCAATTGGAGGAAGTGGTGTTCTGGGGGAAACTGGAGACACATGTACTGGGGGTGGGGGGAATTGGAGACAGAGGAGTGCTGGGGGGGGGGTCAAAACAGAAGTGTGCCAGGGATGGGGGATCAGAGACAGAGGTGTGCTGTGGTTGACAATTTGGAGCCAGAAGTGTGCTGGAGGAGACATTCCCAATTCTCAGATCATTTTATAGGCAGGAGAAGCAATGAAAAGTCCCCATCGGGGGGCACTAGGGAGGCATGGGTAGAAGAGATGTGCTGGGGGAGGCATTTGTGGAAGAGGTGTGCTGGAGGGAGAATTGGAGGCAGAGGTGTTCTGGGGGAGTCATTGGAGGCAGATGTGTGCTGGGATGGGGGGGATTGGAGGTAGAGGTGTGCTGGGGGACATTGGTAGCAGTACTGGGCGGTAACGAGGTCTGGTGGGGGGGGCATCAGTGAAAGAGGTGTGCTGGGAGGGGCATCTGTGATTGGGGAGGAACTTCACAGAAGACTCAAAGCTATTAAACCCAGCAGTGGAAGTTCAGAGACAAGAAGAAGATGGGGCATCCCTGCACAGAAGATTTACCCAGTATCCAGCTGCTTTGGATAACCGTCACTATTGGTAAGTAAGCTCACTAAAGCTATAGAGCTATTTTTTTTTTGCAAATTTTCAGCTTGAACGCTATGCTGTGTTCTATAGTCTGGGAGGCATGGTAGTTATAGAGTGGTTAATTAACAAATTCCGGCATCCACATATTCATTCACAAACGGGAATAGTGTGTTATATCATATGTATTAATGTTTTGGTACATTTATACTGTTTTGCACCATATTTTTAAAATATTTACTACTTTATCTAATACTGTAGATTAATTCCATCATCAGAAGGGTTAATTTATAAGTGGCATAACAGTAGTCAGCTTTTGAAAAAGTGTAATTATATATATGATATATATGATATCAAATGGCACCACATCCAAATGATTCATAGATACAAAAAAGGAGAAAAGCTGAGGATTTCTTTTAGGTGGCAAAAGAAACTTCAGGAAATGGTCTCACAAAATCAGTATTAAAAGATGAAATCATTTTATTGGTTACAAGTATTAAAAACCCATCATAATGTGTGGAGCATTGACATCCCCCAGATACATATGATTACTAACCCCTGCTGACAGAGCAGACCTCCTGTCGCTAATATACCAATATCACAATATAAATGTTGCCGCACATGTCTAGAGGTGGCAGGATGGCACCAACCCCGCCGCACACATTTATTCCCCAATTTTATTGGAACTCCTGAGGAAGCAACAAACTGCAAGAAGCGTTGGAACCTATGATTATCCCCCTGCACAGCACACAGTTGCAATACCTCGTCTTCATATAGATGTTTTTTCTTTTTTGCATTTGCATTTGCCATGTTTATATTGTGATATTGGTATACAGTATTAGTGACAGGAGGTTAGTAATGATATGTATCTAGGGGATGTCAATGCTCCACACATTATGATAAGTTTTTAATGGCGTGATTTTAATACTTTTAACCAATAAAATGTTTTCATTTTTATTAATTATGTTGTGAGTCTATTTCCTGGGGTTTCTTTTGGCACCTAAAAAATCTTCAGCTTTTCTTCTTTTTTGTGTATAAAATGAAAATCGTGTATTTAACCTATGTCACTGACTCAAAATGACTGAAGCCAGAGGGTCAGCTGGATTCAGTACCTAATAATTAACAAAAAGTTCATTCATCTCGGCAGATGCAGAAATTGTGTGCACCGCTCAGTGTACTGTGCAGACAAGCAGGTAAGAGATCTAGTACTGTATGTCTCTTTTGCATTTAAAAAAAAAAAAAAAATTGCCCATTGGCATTTTTTTGTGTTAAAATTCCACTTTAAACAGATTCAATTATATTTATGAGAAAATTAGATATTTGTTATTGGAGGCAGTTACAGCTGCACAGAAATGTGCTCTTCTATATTAAAGTATATGTAAAGTCTAACAATACATTTCCTTTATTTGCTCCCTTCTGATACCATTAAATGTGTTTTATTATATCTGTTTTACAAAAGCAAATAAAAGTAGCGGTTCATCCAGCCAGAAATCTTGTGAGCTGATACATTTTTGTGCTCTGCCTCTGAACTGTTATCAGTTAGCATTGTTCTCTTCTCTCTTCTTGAACTAAAAAATACTTTATGGAGAAGAGAGGGAGGTATTTTGTAGTCCAATACAGTATTGTATAGTTCTAAAATACTCCCTGTCCTAGGGTGACAATACTGCTCAGTTTGTTTGGCACCATAGGACAGGACTTTGTGTTAATCGCAAGATTTCAAGGTAAAAATAAAGTTTTAAAAAAGTGTGAAAAAAAAAAGAAATCTAATGCAGCCACCACATCTAAGATTCAACAAGCTGAAATAATATCACTTTTTGTTCTTGGGCTTAGATACCTTTTAAATACATGTATATATACCCATGCTGGGAATGCATGGGTGTATGTATATCACATTAATCGTTAGTCGATATGTGAGAAAGCACACTCAATACTTCAAACTTTAGTTGAATTCTAATCATTGTCATAGTTATTTTAGAGGCTGACTTTTAGTGATCAATATATGACTATATCTTATGACATACACAAATCAACAAAGCCTGGAGTGTTGAAGAATTCCCCAAGGCCAATTAGCTGTTGAGTCACCATGAACACATACTCAAACACCTGACACCTCTGATGTACTTCCAATAAAAATGTGATGTTACGAAAATATGTCATATGTCACTGAAAGTAAAATACTGCAAGAAAAAGAAACTCAAGTGACAGATCAATTAAGGTAAAACAGAACAGAAAACATTTAACTTATCACCAGAAACTTATTTTTAAATCAAGTATTAGGCTACTTTCATATTGGGGCGGACGGGCGTCGGCGGTAAAGCACTGCAGTTTTTAGCAGCACTTTACCGTCGTTTTAGCCGCGCTATGCAGCTGCTAGCGGGGCGCTTTTAACCCCCGCTAGCGGCCCGAAATAGAGTTAAAACTGCCCGCAAAACGTCGCTGCAGCGGCACTTTGCCGGAGGTGTATACACTGCTCCTACAGCGCTGCAAAGATGCTGCTTGCAGGACATTTTTACCAACCTGCAAGCGCACCGCTCCAATGTGAAAGCCCTCGCGCTTTCAACCTGGAGAGACAGGAGAGGCTCTTTACCTATGCAGGTGCTATTTTTAGCCCTGTAGCGCCTGTAAAGCGCATCAGTGTGAAAGTAGCCTTATAATCTAAGGCACTAAAAATGTTCAGGGCTTTGTCAATGGAAGACAAATTAGGTAAATTCCTTGATCAGACATGAAGGTGGTAGTAAACTCTGTGGAATAAAAAATAGCCAGGCCCTCTGCAGGTTAATACCATATTGTGCTAGTACAGTGAGTATAGAAAAAAATCACCTTCCCTTTAAAATAATCAAATTCTGTTGCTTTGCATCCTGAAATGAAGACAAACACAGCATTTGTTTTATCCAGCTGTATTTACAAATTTATAAATTATAACATCTAAGTAAAAGATATAACATCAACATGTCAGAGAAAAAAAAAATCAAAAACAGTCACTGAGTTGAAAAAAGGATCATCCCCAGCAAGGAAAAAACAAAACAAAAGAAAAACAATAATTAGTTTGTTACCCTTTAAATATGTACAACAATCTTTGTAAAATTCAGAGTGTTCTCCTTTATTTTATTCAAAACAATAAACAAATTTGACAAGCTAAAAAGGATCACCCCCTAGTGTCAATATTTTGTTGAGCCTCTATTGGGATATGTAAAATAAAACCAAAGAATTTCCAAGCTCAACTTACCAACCAGCTGTGACCAAAATGTAATTTTACATGCGTTTGCCCTTCCAGTGCTCCTTGCTGTGAAGACCAGTTATAGGTGGGGTCAGTGACCTTTTTTTTGTATTGTTGACATATTGGTCAGGCAACACACTGACATCTTTGCTGCCATTGTGCAATGTGCTGGGTGTTCAGTGTGCTCCTGCACCTTTAAGGAGTGTTGGGCTCCCTCCAGTCATCTGCCCTTCATCTATCCATTAGAATACATGTGCTCCCACTGCGGAGACTCTTTAAAGTTAGAGTTAGGGTCTGCAGGATACAGGGTGCCTTGCTGAGGCCTGCAGCTTATGCATGTATTTGCAAATGTGTGCAACTAAACCCCTGTTTTTAACGAAAACTGTTAGGCAGGTTAACTTGGTTGGTTGCAGGCTGGTTGGTAAGTTGAGCTTGGAAATTCTTTGGTTTTATTTTACATGCGTTTGCCCTTCCAGTGCTCCTTGCATGGACATGGACTCCATGTCATAAGACACGGGAGTCCACGCCATCCGGTAAGAGTACCCACCCTTCTCTACTCATTGATGCTTTACACCTTTGATGTTGTTCTTCAGTCACGGATTCACATTGTTCATCACTGACTTTGTTGTTTCACCTGCGGATTCACATCACCCACACCTGCCTGTGCAGGTCTTTCCCAACACTTTAATTTGGATTGATTTCTTTTTACAGTGTGGACTTATTACACATTTTTTGCATACTATGTGTTTGGATTTTGAACTCATGTTCCACCACTAGGTGCATCATTCATGTTTTGGTTACACTAACATCTCATACTTTTTTTGAGTGCTGCATTTTCCTTTATATTTGTATTTCATTGTTAGTCACAATGTATGAGGCGGCTGTTTCTTATTTATTTTTGTCTTTTTATTAGAGCGCAGTGTTTTGTATTTTCTTGTAACGTCTTAATTATAGACTTCACTGTGCTTCTAGGCATTGATAAAGCTTTTGACCTCTTTTGTATCTTTGTATTTTCTGACTTGGGCCTATCCACAACTTTATCCTGGATATCCTAGTGACAGTGCCTTGCTACCCTTAGTTGATTGTTTGCTTCACTTGCACTATCAGGGACTGAAATGCTTCAGGAAAGCTCTTTTCATGCTGAGCTAATCAAAATGACCACAGCTGATAACAGTTGAAGTCAAATGGCTTTGTGTGCCATTGAGAAGGCAATTAGCTACACCTGATTGAGTTACAAGTCATTTTTAGGAGGGGAGTGACCCTTTTTCCAACTCAGTGAATCTGGTTTTGATTTTTTTTTTCCTGACATGTTGGTGTTATGTCTTTCACTTTGATGTTATAACTTGAGTAAATACAGCTGGATAAAACAAAAACTTTGTCTGTTTGCAAAGAAACAACATGTGATTATTTTAAAGGGGGGGTGATTCTTTTCTGTACCCATTGTATGTGCAGCATTATGACATATTTACTTTTCAAATGAAGCCTCTAGCAGCATGCTATCACGGCTGCTGGCACTTCCATCTTTGCCCCTTCTTCCTCCTGGGTTTGCGCTCTGTGGTCTTTTGAATGGCCAGGCCGCGATGACATCACTTCCATGCGTATGCACAGAAGTCACAATCGCGACACAGCGCTCTCTGCATTCAGTGTACCTTGAATGCAGAGGACAATGCAAATATGCAGTGACATACAGTAATTGGCTGGAGCCAATGTGAATATCTCTAAATCAAATTTTTTTTCTTTTAAAAATAACAAACATATTATACTTACCTTGTTTCTGCCCGGTTTCGAACCGGGGACATTTCTCATGTGAGGCGAATGTGATAACCAACCACTACACTACAGAGACCCATTCTAATGTTATACTTACCTGCTCTGTGTAGTGGTTTTGCACAGAGTTGGCCATATCCTCCTCTTCTCAGGTCCCTCGTGGGTGCTCCTGGCCCGTCCCTCCTGCCAAGTGCCCCCACAGCAAGAAGCTTGCTACAGGGGCACCTGAGCCAAACTCTGTGTGTCCATTCAGACATGGAGTTGAGGCTCGGGCTGCCCCCTCTCTCTTCTCATTGGCTCACTGACTTAACAGCAGCGGGAGCCAATGGGGCTTGCTGCTGTCTCAACCAATAAGGAGGGAGAGTCCGAGACAGATGAGACTCTCCTGCAAAATCACTGGATTGAGAGGGGGCTCACGTAAATATTAGGGGAAATGAGGGGGGATGCTGCACATAGAAGATTTTTACCTTAAATACGTGCCTACCAGCCACAGTACATATACTGTGGCAGGTCGGCTCCATTGTGTAAAACAATGTACCTGTACGTCATTTTGTGCAATAGCCAGCGGGGGCGCACTCGCTCTGATTGGCCAGAGGGGGAACCAATCAGCAGGTCCGGTGGATGCGATGTCTGCCGGCCACCCGCGATTGCTCCCAGGGAGGTAAAACCGCAGTCTGCCGATGTAAACAAGGCAGACTGCCATTCTGACAGGGATGAACTCAGTGATCTTGTGTTTCTTCTAAGCAGGAACACGGGTCTCTGTGTTCATCCAGTGAGTCCATTCCCTATGGACACACTTAACCCTTTGATTGCCCCTGGTGTTAACCCCTTCCCTGCCAGTGTCATTAGCACAGTTATGCCCCGTACACACGGTCGGATTTTCCGACAGAAAATGTTCGATAGGAGCTTGTTGTCGGAAATTCCGACCGTGTGTAGGCTCCATCGGACATTTTCCATCGGAATTTCCGTCACACAAAATTTGAGATCTGGATCTCAAATTTTCCGACAATACAATCCGTTGTAAATTCCGAACATGTGTACACAATTCCAAGGCACAAAGTTCCACGCATGCTCGGAATCAAGCAGAAGAGCCGCACTGGCTATTGAACTTCATTTTTCTCGGCTCGTCGTACGTGTTGTACGCCACCGCGTTCTTGACGTTTGAAATTTCCAACAAGATTTGTGTAACTGTGTGTATGCAAGACAAGTTTGAGCCAACATCCGTCGGAAAAAATCCATAGATTTTGTTGTCGGAATGTCCGATCGTGTGTATGGGGCATAACAGTGCATATTTTTAGCACTGATTTCTGTAATAATGTCACTGGTACCCAAAAAAGTATAAGGATTTTTTTTATCCAAAAATATGTAGCAGAATACATACTGGCCTAAACTGATGAAGAAATTAGATTTTTTTTACATTTTTTTATTGGATATGTTTTATAGCAGAAAGCAAAATATATATATTTTTTTTTCAAAATTGTCGGTCTTTTTTCGTTTCTAGCGCAAAAAATAAAAACCGTATAGGTGATCAAAAAGAAAGCTCTATTTGTGGGAAAAAAAAGACATAAATTTTATTTGGGTAAAGCATTGCATTACCGTGCAATTGTCAGTTAAAGTAACGCAGGGCCGTATCGCAAAAAATGGCCTGGTCATTAAGGGGGTAAAACCTTCCAGGGCTGAGGTGGTTAATGCATAGAATGCATTAAGATAAAAACCTTATGACTTTAAAACCACTTTAATGACGCATGTTTAGGAGATATTCCTGCAGGTAAGCCTTACCTGTGGCAGTAGCGGAACTACCAGGGTTGTAAAGGTCGCACTTGCGACCGGGCCCTGGCATTCTGCCACTGTCAGGGGGGCCCTAGTGGGGTTGCTGGCCACCGGGCTCCGAGCTGAGACTGTCTTTCTCATATAGCCCAGAGCCTGCACTGACAGTTCCCCCTCCCGCCTCCCTCACATGCATGGGAAAGGAGAAGGCCGATCTTCTCCTCCCACCACTCTCCCCCTGTGTTTGCACCATGGGAAGTGTGAAGCTAAGGAGCTGGATTTAATCATTCAGCTTCTGAACTTCACAGCTCCCATGGTACATACAGGAGGAGAGGGGCGGGAGGAGAAGGAGCAGATCATCTCTCTCCTTTCCCATCTGTACAAGGGAGGAGGAAGGGGGAACTGCCAATGCAGACTCTGGGCTGTATGAGAGAGATGCTTTCAGCTCAGAGCTCTGCTGAGGTGGCACTGATAAGCTGCACTAATGGGCACTGATAATATTAGGCAGCATTAATGAGCACTGATAGGTTAGACTGATAGGCGGCATTGATGAGCACTGATAGGTGGCACTGATAGGCAGCATTGATGAGCACTGATAGATGGCACTGATGAGGCTGCACTGATAGGTGGCACTGATAGGTGGCATTGATGAGCACCGATAGGTGGCACTGATAAGTAGCACTGATAGGCGGCACTGATGGGTGGCATTGATGAGGCTGCACTGATAGGTAGCACTGTTAGGTAGCACTGATAGGCAGCACTGATAGGTTGCACTGATGGGGCTACACTGATTATCAGGGCACTGATTATCAGTGTAAACAATGTACTGACAGTCTTGCCGGTTAACAGCTCTCCTTTCCTCACACAGACACAGCTTTGGAGGAAAGGACTGCTGATAATCAGCAAGTCTGTTTACATGTGATCAGCTGATCACATGGTAAAGGGCGTGTGAATAGGTTTAAAGAATAAGAAGAAACTGCGCTAAATATTCCACATTCCCTATAAGCAGCAACTCTGCTGTGAGATACAGTCATAAACTACAATTGTAAATAGAGCTGCGCTAAACGCAAACCTAAATTGTGAAAAACAATAAGCGAGACAAAAATGATAATAAAATAAGTCCCAATAATGAAAAAAAAAATAGAATATTGAATAATAATAGTGCCCTTAAAGTGGACCTTCAGTCATTTTCCTAAATTTCCATCTATTAAATATTCTGCACTTGTTGTTTTAACTTTGGATAGTAAAACATTTTTTCTGCCAGTAAATACCTTATACAGCCCACTTCATGTTTCTTGTCTGGTCATTAGCCCAGACTTATGACATCATGCGCAGATCTCTCTCTCACTCTTGTAAGAGTTTGCCAGAAAGGGAGGGGGGCTGAGTCATAAGAGGACCAATTAGAGCTGCAGGACTGCAGAGCTGGAGGTGTGCCTCTGTGTAAATCCAGGAAGTGAACAGGCAGCAGCTTCAGCTGCCCACAGTTAAAATGGATGCAGTCAGACTTAGTGAAGGCAGCTTTCTGCAGAATATTTGGCAAGTACAGAATCACAGTATATATAAAATAATATGCAAAGTGGTTGGAGGGAAGCTTCAGAATGGCAAAGATGTTTTTATTACAAATTATGTGAGCAGACTGCAGTTCCTCTTTAATAGATTACCTTGGATAAGTGTCACACCACCCGTGTAGGAAAAAACGGGAGAGGTGTATATCACTTCAAGAGAGTCCTCCTCGTGATGACAAAAAGTGTAACCTCCACCACATAAAATGCATGCTTACCAGCTTGCAAGAGCTTTGACCCTTGCAGGCTAATACCCAGCCAGGGCCTTTATCCTCAAAAAGGGGCAAATAGATGACAGCTCAAACCGAATGGGACATTCAAACATGGAGCACAGCAGAGCAGGTGATGACCTTCCACGAGACTCAAGAAAACTAGGATCCTCCCTCAGATGGTATACTCAAAGGATAACCAGGGATAGTTGACACTGCGATTGTAAAAACATGTAAGTCCCTCTTGCAGTTCCCGGATGAGAGACACCCATTGGGACTACCTGGGAACTTCAAGAGGGACATTTTTGACTCCCTTGTTTTTCACAATTTAGGTTTGTGTTTAGCGCAGCTCTATTTACAAATGTAAAGACGTTTGTGCTCTCCTTTCACATAAGCATGTGCCCCATGAGTCTTTGGAGAGCAATCCTTATTCATGCCAGTGCTGAACTGTTACAGAAGAGCAGTGTAGAAGCATGCAACACTCCTGTAATTAAAATAAGTTCTGTATTTTAGATCGTCAGTCTGACATCACTGTACAATGTCCAAGACTCACCTGGTGCTTGTCAGTTTATTTCAAGTACTCCCTGAAGTGTGTACATTTTTTGTAAGCACTCTCCAAATAGTATAAAATATGCAGATTTTTTCCAAGTAACTACTTGTGCTTTTTGATAACTAACTAAACCAATTTTATTTTGTTTGGATATCTTATTTAATATGTATGAATGAATAGGTGAAAGTACCACTTGAACTGATCAGAAGTAGATCTCAGGGTGTAAGCACTGCTACTTGAATATTCGCTAAATCAGTGATTCTTAACCACTGAGCTGTGACCCACTGGCCTTACTTTTCTCAGGCCTGCAGCCAGCTTTGGATACCTTAACCTCCCATATTGCCTTCCAGCTCCTGGAGTGCACCCCCCACCTCCCATAGTTACTTACAGTGTCCTTAGGCCCCCCGAGATCCCTCAGCTTCCATAGAGCCTGCCAACCTTCCACAGTGCTGGCTAGCCTCCCACAGTGCCCCCTCAGCCTGCTTCAGGACCTGCTCAAGCCCCCTATAGTGCCCCAACCTCCAAAAGTATCTCACAGTGCCCCACCAACCTCTCACAGTGCTCCTCAGCCCCCTCCAGAAACATATTTTCCTATGTAGCACTACCCCCTATGTAGCACTCTGTCTCTCTCTTTGCTACTTCTGCCTCTCCGAAAAGATTTCCTCTAACTGCCTCCTGTGGCAAGATCCTTGCAGGCCAGCCCCCTGAGCTCCAGCCTGAGGGAAAACCCCTCCTAGCAAGGGTCCCTGAAGCGCCACCAACAGACTCCCTCACAACTGCTCCCCCCTGGCTGGCATGGCTGATGTCTATTTAAGGGCTCCTTAGTTCCCTGCCAGGCCCACTTCCTGGGGATTGGCTAAGGGCCCCTTACAACACAAAGTGGCACATAATTGTGAAGTGGAAGGAAAATGATGAATGTTTTTCAAAATTGTTTACAAATAAATATGTGAAAAGTGTGGCATGCATTTGTATTTAGCTCCCTTTACTCTGATACCCCTAACTGAAATCTAGTGGAACCAATTGCCTTCAGAAGTCACCTAATTAATAAATAGAGTCCACCTGTGTGTAATTTATTCTCATTATAAATACAGCTGTTCTGTGAAGCCCTCAGAGGTTTGTTAGAGAACCTTAGTGAACAAACAGCATCATGAAGGCCCATGAACACACCAGACAGGTCAGGGATAAAGTTGTGGAGAAGTTTAAACAGGGTTAGGTTATAAAAAAATATCCCAAGCTTTGAATATCTCACAGAACACTGTTCAATCCATCTTACCCAAAAATGGAAATAGTATGGCACAATTGAAAACCTACCAAGACATGGCCGTCCACCTAAACTGACAGGCTGGTCAAGGAGAGCATTCATCAGAGAAGCAGCCAAGAGGCCCATGGTAACTCTGGAGGAGCTGCAGAGATCCACAGCTCAGGTGGGAGAATCTGTCCACAGGACAATTAGTCAGGCACTCCACAAATCTGGCCTTTAAGAGTGTCAATAAGAAAGCCATTGCTGAAAGAAAGCCCTAATAAGTCCCTTTTGCATTTTGCGAGAAGCCACGTGAGAGACACAGCAAACATGTGGAAGAAGGTGCTCTGGTCAGATAAGACCAAAATTGAACTTTTTGACCTAAAAGCAAAATGCTATGTGTGGAGGAAAACTGCACATCACCCTGAACACACCGTCCCCACTGTGAAACATGGTGGTGGCAGCATCATGTTGTGGGGAAGCTTTTCTTCAGCAGGGACAGGGAAGCTGGTCAGAGTTGATGGGAAGATGGATGGAGCCAAATACAGAACAATCTTGGAGGCAAACCTGTTAGAGTCTGCAAAAGACTTGAGACTAGGAAGGAGGTTCACCTTCCAGCAGGACAACGACCCTAAACATACAGCCAGAGCTACAATGGAATGATTTAAATCAAAGCATATTCATGTGCCCAGTCAAAGTCCAGACCTAAATCCAATTGAGAATCTGGGGCAAGACTTGAAAATTGTTGTTCACAGATGCTCTCCATCCAATCTGATAGAGCTTGAGCTATTTTGCAAAGAAGAATGAGCAAAAAATGTCACTCTCTAGATGTGCAAAGTTGGTAGAGACATCCCCAAAAAGACTTGCAGCTGTAATTGCAGCGAAAGGTGGTTCTACGAAGTATTGATTCAGGGGGGCTGAATACAAATGCACGCCACACTTTTCACATATTTATTTGTAAAAAATGTTGAAAACCATTTATCATTTTCCTTCCACTTCACAATTATGTTCCACTTTGTGTTGGTCTATCACATAAAATCCCAATAAAATACAATTGCGTTTTTGGTTGTAACATGACAAAATGTGGAAAATTTTAAGGGATATGAATACTTTTTCAGGGCACTGTATAATATATTGCAGTATTTAGATGAGGTGGCTCTATTGGTTTTAATTATTCTATTTTTCTTTCCTTTAGTTTCATATGGTAATCCTAAACAACAAAACTCCCTGTCCCTGGGTTGCTACGCCACTCACTCCCCTGTATCTAAGGAAGGAGCCATAGCTGTCCCCTAGGATTTTCTATTTATATATGAACTACAGAAATGTCCTCATCGCTTCATCTCCATTACACTTGGGTGTTTAGGGTAATTGTTGACATTTGTTGCAATTTCTGGCAATATGAACAACTATCTGTATTTGCTGTAGATATACAGTACTTAGCCTTAAAAAAGGAAAAAAAATGCAGCCACCACATCTAAGGCCTCGTTCACATGGGTGTAATCTAAATTGTTAATAAACCTACAACAGTAAAATCAGTCTGTATATGCAGTAAAGCATGCTTGTTCTACACACTGTGGAACCAGTGAGAGGGGTTAATCCTCTGCATTGTGTAAAAAGGATGTTTGACCCTTCCGTCCTTCCACTGTCCCCAATATATCTTCTAACAGTACAGAGCTTGGGGACAAGCTACACATGCTCAGTTTGGTGTGTATTGCTAGAGAGTTTTTTTTTTCTTGGGAGGGTGCATGTGATCAGCGTAGGGCCAATCAGCACTGTCCATACAGAGGGTCAGGGGTCCTGCATCCTCATAGGACAGTCAGGGGAGAATGAAAACTCCTCCTACAAGCTTTAACCAGATACTGATAGAAGTCACAAGACTACTCTAACTGCTGATGAGAAAAGGGATTTAGCAGTTTATATTTACTAAAATATTTGCATTTCCATGGTCTGTGTACTCTGGGAGACCAGATATAGTGAATAAAGGGACCTGAGTTTAGTAACATTTTAAGTGTACATCCATGAAAAGCTCGGTGTTTGCCAGAATTGGCTTGCACAGGTGTTTCATGTGCAGGTGGTCCCATTCTTGTCTCTTGGGACATAGTAGCTGCAGGGATACAGCCGCTGTGCACAATTTATGAATGCAGACAGTGTGAGTTTAGGAACACACACCCACATGCATCTTCAAGGATATCAAATTGGGAACAGGGGCTGTGCCCCTGCAGTCAATGCATCCCAATAGGCATAAAATGGACTGCCTGCATGTGGATGCGTGGAACACCTGTGCATACTGTGTGGGCAAAAATAGCCCTTACATGGGTGTACACTGTGTACACAAGGCCTTAGGACTACTGGTAAGCTGCACTTTTGTTATTGGGTTTAGGTACACTTTCATTTCTATTAGAAGTTCTTCTTTTTCTTAGAATCTGTAACAGATGGCGCTAGCTTTTCCTTCCAGAATCTGGGGATTAACACTCTGGCAGCATTCACAAGATGAATCAGGAGTCTTTCCATACTTCTTGTCATTTTACTACAGCACAGCAAGCAGAAAGCAGAATCACTAGGCACTTGTATACACGTCAGTATAATTCAATAGCAGCACAAGAGAAAGTCAACACTGGCTTATAGCTAGACAGAACCAAAAAATATGTGTTAGGACACCCTGTGTTACATCTCCAGCACTGGGGAATACTATTAGAGACAATTTTATGCTGACTAAATGGTGTGAGGTACCATCTACATTTTAAAACCTGGATATGGGTGGCAATAGTTATTCTAAGAGGAAGATATTTTACCATAGTGGTATTAAAATCATGTTTTGTTTAAAAACAAAAGAAAAACAAACATGTTATACTTACCTGCTCTGTTCAGCGCACAGAGAAGCTTCGATCCTCCTCTTCTCGGGTCCCCCACCTGTGCCCTTATCTTACTGTCGAGTGCCCCCAGAGCAAGCAGCTTTCATTGGGAGGACACAAGCAGGCTTGCTGCTGAGCCGCTGCTCTGCGTGTCCATTCACACAAGGAGTGTGGCTCAGCATCGTTTCCCTCTCTCTCCTCATCGGCTCACTGCCTGTGATTGACAGCAGTCAATGGCTCCCGCTTCTGTCTCAGCCAGTGAGGAGGGAGAGTCCCCAGAGAGCCACGGCTCTTCTGCACATCACTGATTTGCGATGGGCCTCAGGTAAGTATTTGCTGTGGCTCAGGGGCTGCTGCACAGAGAAGGTTTTGAATGCATGAAGGTACAAAAATCTTGTGCCTTTAGAACCACTTTAAGGCTGGGTTGACATATATGCGAATTAGATACGGATTTCCCCACATCAGATTTGCATGACAGACGAGTGTGACCAACTCTCAATGGAGTCGGTTCACACAGGTCCGGGGCGGCCATTGTCCCAATTGTAGAAGGGTCCAGTGCCTGTTTGGGTCCAATTCAGGTGCGAATTCAGACCCGATTCACACCTGAACCAGTGAACAGACACGCACCGGACCCCAGGCACGAACCCACGGCTGCACATATGTGAACCCGGCCTAAATGTGTAACCTAAATTCACTTTTAACATAGTAATAGGGTAGCTATTTTTGAGTAGTCCTTGGTTAATTATCTACAACTTTTTTTGGTCAGGATAACCTAGGTGAGTCCTTCCCAGAGCACAGCTACTAAAAATGCAGGAAGATTTCAGAAGGGTATTCATTTTGGGAGAATTGGACTAGTTGAATATAGAGAATAAATCACTTACCTTATGTTAACCATACATCTAAGCTGCCAGCGCAAAGATTTGTGATACCAAACTTGTACTATTTTATAAGAAAAAGTTCAGCGCTATAAAGTTTAATATAAAATCGTGAAAGGTCAAAAATCATAAACGTAATTATCCACAAGTGTTAACCAATCTTTTGTGATCCCTTAATCATCATATAGTGTCCAAAAAAAGTCCACATAAAGAACAAACTGTTTTCCAATCTTCCACGCTATGACCACCAATGTGCAGATTAAAAACAAATCAGTGCTCCTAGATTTGAAACCACACTCCAGCTTCTTACCAGATCCTACTGACCACAATAACTATAAATGGTCAATGTCTCCTGACAGTAAGCATCCCTCCTCCACAAACGAATTTAAGATACACAGCCACAATAACTCCCAGAGGGAAAGTATAAAGGATGATCTCATAGCACAATGCTGTATAAAACTATTTTATTTAAAATCATAAAGTGCACATTCTCAAAGATGAAAATCATGAAAGCATATCACAAGCTGGAGTGTTCCTATGGGCACGCAGAGTGATCCTGGCCTTCAAGCAACTTGGCGTGCATGATGATGTCACATGACATTGTCCTCCTGAAGACAATTGACAGACAGGAAAATTTGACATGTGAATCAAAAAACTGCACCAAAAACTAGTGCATTTTTTTATGTGTTTTTGATGCTTTTTTTTGCTCTTTTGGTGCATTTCCTATAGAAATCAACGGGAGGTGTGGTTTTGCTGCATTTTGAAACAGAGTATCAAAGATGCAGCATGCAGAACTTTACAAAACACACCACACCTGCACTGGTATTCCATGAGATTTAAAGGAAAATATTTTTATTGTGTTTTTCCTGCGCTTTTCAGCAGCACTAAAGTGCAGCAAAAGTGCATCTGTGTGAAAGGGCCCCAAGTAAAATGAGAGCTTGTTTGTATAGGTTACAATCTTGTGGTCATTGGATTTAATCATTGTTCCAATGGTGACTACTTTGTCTCCAAGAATTGCCTTTGTCTCCAAGAATTAAGCTCTGGACAAACTACCTCCTCATGCTCCAATTGCGGGCAACTCTTTGGCAGTTGGCACACTGCCTCTGGTCCTGCCAACATATATCATGTTTCTAGAGCCAAGTCAGATTACGCATAATGCCGATCAACCATATTTTCTACCACCATGCTTTTTGGCTTTGTTGACTATTCTGTGAGTCTTCTACCAAAATTCCAACTTGCTGACTCAAAGTGGATGCTTGTTTACCTTCTCGCCACTAGGTATTCCATCATTTCAAAGTGGAATTCTTCTCTCGTTCATTAATGTCAAATCAGTTATCCACTATATCTATGAAAACAAAAAGCTTGATGCGGAACATAAGCTTTTTCTGCACCCTCTCATTTCTTGCCTAAATAGTGGAATTATATAAGAACCACTCTTTCCCCCTCAAGATCGAGAACAGGCTCTCTATCCTTTTTAGTACTCCCAGTTGCTCCTTGACAAAACCAAAGTAGATGCACCTACCTAGTAAGCTTGAACTCCATGCTCTCACTTCAAGGCCTCCTTGTCTCCCAAACCTCTGCGGACCCCCCCTCTCCATTTTGATGAATACATTGTCACTTGTCAACAGTTTCAGCATCGGATTCTCTAAGACAATTCACAGTGTCACCAACAGTCAGTCTCAATAACTGATTATGTTACATATGTCCTCTTATGTTTTGAGGATACAATTCGCACAGGCTCACCAAAATTGGACAATAGAAGATTGGAAAAACATTGCCTGCTCTCATGAGTCTCGATTTCAGCTGCGACATTCAGATGGTAGGAATTTGGCGAAAGCAACATGAAAACATGGATCCATCCTGCCTTGTATCAACAGTTCAGGCTGCTAGTGGTGGTGTAATGGTGCAAGGGATATTTCCTTGGCACACATTGGGCCCCTTAGTACCAATTAAGCATTGTTTAAAGCCACCTCCTACCTTAGTATTGTTGCTGACCGTGTCCATCCCTTTATGATATGGCTACTTCCAGCAGGATAATGCATATCACAAAGCTCAAATCATCTCAAACTGTTTTTTTGAACATGACAATGAGTTCACTGTACTCCAATAGCCTCCAGCCCTCTACAGTCACCAGATATCAATCCAATAGAGAACCTTTGGGATGTGGTGGAATGGGAGATTCGTACCATGGATGTGAAGCCTACAAATCTGCAGCAACTGCGTGTTGCTATTATGTCAATATGGAACAAAATCTCTGAGGAATGTTTCCAACACCTTGTTGAATCTATGCCACAAAGAATTAAGGCAGATCTGAAGGAAAAAAGGGTCCAACCTGATACTAGTAAGGTGTACCTAATAAAGTGGCCAGTGGGTGTAAAGCCTTGTACACACGATCGGATTTTCCGATGGGAATTGTGTGATGACAGGCTGTTGGCGGAAAATCCAACCGTTTGTACACTCCATCGGACAATTGTTGGCCAACTTTCCGTGGACAAATGTTGGATGGCAGGTTTATAAATTTTCCACGGACAACGGTCTGTTGTTGAATTTTCCGAGCATGTGCATGCAAGTCCGTCGGACAAAAGTCCAAAGTACAAACACGCATGCTCGGAAGCAAGGACAAGCCAGAAGCAGTCGGTCTTGTAAACTAGCGTTCGTAATGCAGAATTAACATTCGTGACGCGACAAATCATGAAATCTCGAAATGTGGCACACATTCTCTTCTTCTTTAATGGGATAATAATGAAGCTGCTTTGATGGTGATACTGATGGAGTTCTGACAAACGTATTTTAAAAGGCTTTTATTTTCTAGTGATATCAAGAATAATATTATTATGCTTGTTTTTTTTTTTGTTGGGGAGCAAGTTACCACAACACCATTATCCCTTAGTTTTTAAGATCAAAGATACAACTATGTTGGTGTCCCTTGATAATTTTACATTGTATTTTTTTTAATGTAACTGCCTACTCCCAAACTGTCATTTGAAGTAAAACACCTAGCCAAGTATTATTCTCCACAATTTTTTTTATTGTGCATTAAAAAAAGAAAACAAGGGGGGGCAGGAGGCGGAGCCTAGCGGAGCAGACATGCATTGTTAGAGCTCCACACCGCTGAGGAGAGAAGAGAAGGACAAAGCGGAGCCTGCAGGCTCAAAAGGTATCCATTTGAACCTTTTTGCCCCAGGGAACAAACTGTGAAAGTTTGGGCAGGAAATATGGTACTGGGAGGAAACCGTGGCAGAAATAAAAATCACCTCACAAAGAGCTCACAGGCACTCACTGCAGCTGAAGCAGCTCCAGTCACCTCACAAGATACAGCATCAGGGCGCTCTCACAGACAGAAAATGTCACAGCAAGACTCTCCATTTGAGTCAGATACAGAACAAATCCTCTCACAAACTTCTCCACAAACCTCCTCAGTATCCCCAGTAATATTATTACAATTTGAAAAGATGCTTCATAAGGCTTTAAAACAAACCTCAGACCAAATAACAAACAGCCTAACCAAAGAAATAAGAGAGCTGGGAAACCGCACCGCAGCCTTAGAAATAAAAATGGATGAAATTGAAATTACAACCCAAGAAAATATAACAGAATTGGAACAATTAAAAAAAGAGAATTTAATACTTCAAACTAAGCTCGAAGATTACGAAAATAGAGCCAGACGTTCAAACTTGCGCATAAGGGGAATACCTGAAACTGTGACAGACCTGCAATCTACTATTACTGCTCTATTACAAGAACTAAAGCCAGATATCCCTATTGAACGTTTAGAACTGGACAGAGTACACAGAGCCCTCACAGCCAAAAAGAAAGATGGACCCCCACGTGATATAATCACAAAATTTCATTATTACAGAACGAAAGAACAAATACTAATTGCTGCAAGAGAAAAAAAGGAACTTAATTTTCAAGGACACAATTATCAAATTTTTGCTGACCTATCCCAACTTACTATTACTAAAAGACGATCCATGAAACCCCAACTAATGGAACTGCAACGCCACAACATTATGTATCAACGGGGCTTCCCTTTTTCAGTCAGATTTAACTACCAAGGTACAATTTACAGAAGCAGATCAGCAGATGAACTACAACAAACCCTTTTAAAATTAAATCTGACAGAACTCACAAGCAGCAACACTCCCACACGCAGAAGAATGGCATCATCTTCACCTTCAGGCAGCACCCAGAAAATTCCAGAACAAAATGGGAATCATCATTCTCACAAAAGAGGCCGTTATGCCACATCATCCATGGACCAAGAAGATTCAATGGACTGACATCCTAATTCCTGATATCTCTTCATTTATTATACTAAGAGATGGTTCTCTATAAAAAACCTATATTTATAACTGAATGTAACTGCATTCTGATAGTCACACACTGTGTGGGATCATGTTACATTCCAGTTATATTTCTTATTACTTCTGATTCATATAGCCTTAGAATATATAAGTGAAATAAGGAAATTCTTGTGCAGTTATATATTATCAGGTAATAACAATAGATTTATTACTTTTTAGGACAAATATGTTCAATAATCCAGAAGTAATGGAAGCTTTTTTTTTTTTTTTCTTTCTTTTCTTAAAACAAATATATTATTACCTAACTAGTTCCTAGAATTATGTTTTTGTTTATTCTAGTCTGAAGCAATACAACCTCAATTTTATGAATTAACATATCTAAACAGTTACATATGAATAAAATATGTAATTGTTTACTCTAAAAGGGTTAAAATCCCCAAATAATTCAAACTATCTTCATCAATACCAAAGTTATTAACAGTACCTTTCTAACTGAATTATTTAGCCTAGGGCAAGACTAACCATATACAACCACCCTGGAATAAATAATTTCAACAAAAACTATATTCTGCACTCCAACTAATGAAACATCATTTTGATGTCTTTTGACATAGCACTTCTCTCCTGTAAGCGGAAGATCCGTGTACCCCCATTAGCCCTCCTCATTCTCCCAACCATATTATGTGGGAGTGTGATGAAGGCACTTATTCCCCTGAGAGAGATATTTATTCTCTTTCACGGGTAAATTGTGATTACTTGCAAAAAATAATTTATACAATGTATCATCTAATCTCATATGTTTTTTGTTTACTCTTTACTCCAGAATTCACTGGTTTCTTTTCTATCTATTCATCTCTTCAGTCCACACAGGTTGATCTGCGCAGTCAGCTCTGCATAACAAAAAGTAAGTCAAAACTATTTGATCTGTTGCCATGGCACCACTGAATATACTTTCCCTGAATGTTCAGGGAATAAATGTCCCTCAAAAAAGGACCAAAGCCTTCCGTACTTTCCATAACAAGAAGGCTCACATAGTATGCCTCCAAGAAACACACTTCACCAAAGATTCTACTCCAAAATATATTTCTCCTTTTTATCAACAAATTTACACGGCTTCTGCCTGTACCAAGCAAAGGGGAACTCTAATTGCATTTCACCGATCCACACCATTCACCTTATCATCAGAAATTAAAGACCCAGAAGGTAGATACCTGATACTCATGGGTTATATAATGGATACAGCAATCACGGTGATTTCCTACTACGCTCCTAACAAACAACCTACACCATTCCTCTCACATATATTACAAGTGATTAATACACACAAAATAGGAACAGTGATAATGTGTGGGGATTCGAACCAGGTCCTCCTCCCATTTCTAGATAAATCACCTTTTACACCATCCAAAATAACCTCTAGATTACCTTTTTCTCAACTTCTTTCCAAATACAATCTGGTAGATTCGTGGAGAGAAAGTAACCCAATGAAAAAGAAATTCACTTATTTCTCGCACCCTCATCAAACCTTCACCAGAATAGATCATATTTTTCTAACAATAGGAATGATACCAGAAATTATTGCATCAGATATAATTCCGATTCCGTGGTCTGATCATAATGCAGTATACACTACTATAGCCTCAGCCATACCAAAAGCGCATGACCCAACGTGGTACTTACCGGACATAATGCTCAAACACCCACTACATCAGATGGCCATTGAACAAGCTTTAAAGGAATACATATCAATTAATAATACAACAGACATCTCCCTAATAACACTGTGGGAAGCTCATAAGCCTGTCTTGCGTGGTACAATACAAAGACAAATGGCACTATTTAAACAGGAACGCAAAAATCTAGCAAAAAAACTAGAACTCAATTTTAATGCAGCCTACATATCATTTCAAGATAATCCATCTCAGAGTACAAAATCTCATCTGGAAAAATCTAGATTGGAATACGATCTATTTCTCACTGAGTCAGTTGATAAATCCCTCAAACGCTCCAAACACAATTTCTACATGAATACAAACAAACCAGGTACATATTTGGCTCGGGCATTAAATTCAACTAACAAATCTTTCAAACCAATACGTTTGAAATTATCAAAAAATGTTTACACTTGTAATCCAGTTAAAATAGTCCATAAATTTCACTCACATCTCGCAACTTTATACAAGACAAACAATGAATTTAATCCTACAGAGGCTGAATCCTTCTTCTCAAAAATAACCTTACCTGAGTTATCTCAGAATCAAAAAAGCAGTTTGGATGAGCCTATAACTATAGATGAAGTTGCTAACGCCATAAAAGACCTAAAACTTAACAAAAGACCAGGCCCAGACGGCTACTCGGCTTTATACTATAAAACATTCTCAGAAATACTCTCTCCCATTCTCACTGAAACTTTTAACAAACTTCTAGATGGACATTCTTTTCGGCAAGAAACACTAATGGCAATTGTTTGTATGATCCCAAAACCCCTTTCTGATGATACTTCCTGTGTGAATTATCGGCCTATCTCTCTGTTAAACCTCGATATTAAATTATTAGCAAAAATAATAGCAAAACGCCTCAATAGCATTATAGGAAAATTAATACATAGAGATCAAGTAGGCTTCATGCCAAATAGACAGGCAGGCGATAATATACGCAGGGCAGTGTTATTGGCACATATTGCAAAAAAACGGAAAATCCCTTTATGTTTTCTATCTCTCGATATTAAGAGGGCATTTGACACAGTATCCTGGCAATATATGCAATATTCATTACAAAAATGGGGTTTTGGACCCCACTTTTTAACATGGATCAAAGCATTATATAATAAACCCAAAGCCTATATAAAATATGCTGGATACAAATCTGAAGCCTTTAATATCGAAAGAGGTACCCGACAGGGTTGCCCATTATCTCCCTTATTATTTGCCCTTATACTCGAACCCATGGCCCAATATATCAGAACAAACCAAACTATAACTGGCATTGAAGTAGGAGGTATTACACACAAATTATGTATATTTGCAGACAATATATTACTTTTTCTATCATCACCACAGGTCTCTGGTCCTAACTTAATGCCAGTTCTTGATGGATTTGCAGCCCTATCCGGCCTTATGATTAATCCTAAGAAATGCCTAGTGCTTAATATTTCACTCACAAACATGGAATTGATCCCGGCTAGGGCTGCACTCCCATTCACATGGGCAGAAAAATCAATCCCATATCTTGGAATTCATTTAACAGCCTCTCATTCTGACTTATTCTCAACCAATTATCCTCCTGTATTAAGACAGATCACAAATCTAATAAAACAATGGTCGCAACTTCCTTTATCCTGGATGGGGAAGATTAATGCAATCAAAATGACTATTCTACCCAAATTGCTTTATCTATTCAGAGTCCTCCCTATTCCAATTCCTTCCTATTTTTTGAGAATAGTACAAAAAAGAGCAACTTCGTTTATATGGGGCTCTTCTAAACCACGTATACCTATACACACACTACATCTTCCCAAAAATAAAGGAGGCCTGGGATACCCTAATTTTACTAACTACTACAGAGCGGCACATTTGGCCAGTCTGTCCAAATACCATGCAAAACAGGAAATCCCATTATGGGTATTTATAGAGGCTTCAGAAAATGACCTTCTATTAATATCAAATTTATTATGGCTTGATCCTAAAGACCGCTTTAAAATTCATAATCCCATAACTAAACACTTCTTATCTCTCTGGGATAAACTAAAAACCAAATATCAGTTACAATCTCCACACAATCCTCTCCTTTCTTTTATCAGAAATCCGGCCTTTTATCCGGCATGGATCTACCCAAATTCTTTTAAAGCTTGGACAACATCAGGCATTCAGACACTAAATGACTTTATAGCATCTAAATCATTCCTTTCATTCCCTTCGCTTAGAGAAAAATATGATCTACCAAACTCTGAGATATTTAGATATCTCCAAATCAAAAATTTCTATACACCATTTCTAAAGGGGGATACACCATTATCCCAATTATCCATTTTTGAATCAATCTGTACAAAAGATCCATTTTCTAAAGGTACAATTTCATCACTTTATAATCAATTATATGGAGTACCAAATCTTAATAGACCCTCTTACGTTCAGAGGTGGGAGGAGGACCTGGGACGAACTTTAGAAGACACGGACTGGTCTAACATATGGCTCACATCTAAGTCATCTTCACCCAACATCTTAGCACTGGAGACAAATTATAAAGTCCTAACTCGCTGGTACCTTGTACCCGCTAGAGTGGCAAAATATTCACCTAATACCTCAGCTCTTTGTTTTCGAGGATGCCCAGAAATAGGCACATATTTACACATATGGTGGACGTGCCCAGTAATCCAAACCTTCTGGAAGGAAGTCTTTGTGATTGCATCTAAAATATTTAAAAAAATAATACAACCAGATCCATATTTAACTTTACTTAATCTAAAACCGGAATGGTTAACACTCTCTCAATATAAACTTATGATCCAACTAATAACGGCTGCAAAACAAACAGTGGCCAAGGCATGGAAATCTCCTACATTGGTACTAGCAGAAACAATTCACAGAATGAATAATACAATGTCCCATGCTAAGATGGTAGCCATCGATCAAAATAAAATTCCAAAATTTGAAAAACTTTGGCATCCTTGGATAAAACAACATTTCCTGTCAAACTTCAATGACTCTGTCCTGTTGCCATGGTAACAGATTAAATGACTTACAGAGACACCCATTCTAAGGCTTCAAAGAGAACTAAAAAGAATAAGAAACTGACGAGCGGGACAACCTTGTGGACCATACCTCTACCTTTCAACCCTTTTTCTTCCTTCTCTTTCCTTTTCTCCACCTTACAATTAAAGCTCATTATCAGAATTTATTTGACCTATATACACTCTACTTGTAAACAATATGTATAGTAGGTATAAATCATTTAAATACCTACAAAAGTAACTAAGGAAATTATATATATCTTTAATTTAGGTTTACGTGAACCCAATGTTTAATATTTGAAATTTCATGATATTTACCTATATAAACCCTACTGTAAAACAATGAGCTTACTTTATAGATCCTTGTAAACTTACTTTATGTATCTTTATAACATTGTATACTCAATAAACTTCTTTTGACAAGGAAAAAAAGAAAACAAATAAAATTAGAGATGCTATCTGCCAATAGAACTTAACCAAAAAGTGCATTCTATGCATCCAAAAATATAGAAAATATGCCAAATCAAATCATTATTCAACCAAAAAATAAAATAAAAGCCTCATGCATGTGTCCTGCTTCTTAATATAGGGGGTCAACAATGCCAAGAGTTGGTGAAAGCAGGGGTCCGTCATTCGGAGATAATTCCAAAAATCATCCGGATTATTCTCCTGGAGCTCCCGCAGCAAAGGCATATGACATAATTGGTCAAGATTAATAAAACAACCAATTTTTGGTCCAAGAAATCCTCCTCCTCCTGTTCCTGGACTGGACTTGGGTCAAAGAAATAACTCCAAGGCCAATAATAAATAACACGCTATCTCCTCCGATTCCGCAACATATCTGGTTGACGAACGGCCGTCCAGAAACAAGCGGAAAAGTATGAAATGAAAAGCGCAAAATGAAAAGCACGAATCAACACTCACCAAACTTCTACTAACACAAAATTAGCAGAAGGAGCCCAAGGGGTGGCGTCTGTCACTTGAACTTCCTCTTTATCGGCTCGTAGTACGTCTAGTACATCACTACGTTTGTGTTTGTTGGCCGACAATTGTGTACCGTTTGTATGCAAGACAAGTTCACGGCACCTGCCCTTTGGACAAAAGTCTGATGCTTTGTCTGCGGAAAATCTGATCGTGTGTACGAGGCTTTAGTTTACATCAAAAGTCTAAAGCTGTCATTGCCTGAAATGCCAAGTGATATTTACATTATCAAAGGCTTTCTCGGCATGAAGGGTAATAACCGACAACGGATGATTGTCATGGTTATGCAATAGAGTTTTGTTTCTCAGCTTACCTGTCTCCATGTGTTCATGTCTAAAGACCAGCTGTCTCCCACCTGACTGCTTTTATTAACTCTCCTCTAGCATGGCTCCACCCCAGCTCCTATCAGAGAACTCTATATTAACCTCTGCACTGCAGGCCAGTCCTGCTGATCAACCTTTGTGTTTTTTGGCTTCCTGTTCCTGCCTGCCGTGTGCTCTACGTTTGTTTCTGTTACCGACCTTTGCGTGTTCTCTACTATTCCTGTCTGCTCGTGACCCTGACCTTTGGCGTGTCTCCGACTATCCCTGTTTGCCTGTGACCCAGAACCTTGGCGTGTACTCTGTTGTCCTTGTCTGCTTGTGGCCCTGACCTTGGCTTATTCCTTTACTATCCCAATCCTCCTCTTGCCTACTGTAGGTGTGAGCTGGGGGACCCTGGGGGTCGCGACCTGGAGCCAGTTGCAGCCCAGTCCATCCTCACCACTAGAGGCTCTGGTGAACACCTGCTGGCTCTTAGACTCCGCGCTCCAGGGAATCTTATGCGCTAACCCTGGTGGGATCCCTGTTGGTGTTCCAGTGCCTCTGCCTTCCTTACACCCGGACTCCCATCCGCAGCAGTCAGCCGTAGGGTCCACTGCCTTGCGGTGAACTCCTGATCCCAACGGTGTGCATCTGTCACCTAGCCTCAAGGTGACCTGACAGTTTGATCAGCCATGGACCTGGCTGACTTGCTGCTTCCTGCAGCCGATCCATTGCAGGGCATAGTTCGCAGACAGGTGATGCGATTCCTTAAGGATCTGGCTTCCTGCTTCGAGCAGCTCCAGGCCTCCTTGGGAAACCCGAACCTGCAGCCTCAAGTACAATCAACAGCTGCACCTATCGCACCAGCCGCAGCCACACATTCATATTTACTGCCAGCTCCGTCCCGTTTCTCTGGGGACTCCAAGGCCTGCAGGGGCTTCCTCAGCCAATGCACCATTCATTTTGAGCTCCAGCCTCAAAACTTTCTGTCTGATCGGGCTAAGGTAGCCTATATCATTTTCCTCCTCTCTGGTGAAGCTTTAGCTTGGGCTACCACCCTGTGGGAGAAGAATGACCCGGTGGTTTCCAGCCTGTCCGACTTCTTGAAACTTTTTCGTAATATCTTCGAGGAGCCAGCTCGGGTTTCTTCAGCGGCTAGTGCCCTTCGCCAAGAATCTTGTTCAGTGGGACAATATGCGCTTAAGTTCCGTATCCTCACAGCTGAATTGAGCTGGAACAATTTTGGTCGCAACCTTTTTACATGGCCTCTCTGACCAAGTGAAGGACGAATTGGCAGGAAGAGCCATCCCCGCCGGTCTGGACGATGTAATTTCCTTGTGCAATCAGATTGACATTCGTTTCCAGGAGAGGTCCCTAGAAAAAAGACACCAGCACCCCCTAGGTCCTAGTCAGCCAGAACTCTTCCCCCGTCACTCTGTGGAGCATCCTCTGCCTGCTGAGGAACCTATGCAGCTGGGCCGGACCAGACTAACCCCCGAAGAATGTGCTAGACGCAGCACTCTGGGCTTGTGTCTTTATTGTGGGGGCAAGGGTCATTTTCGTGACTCCTGCTCGCTTTGTCCGGGAAACGCTTGGGTCTAATACATTTGGAAGGTAGAGTATTGGAACCAGAAACATCACCTTCTTGTCTTCTTCTTCTGGTGTTCCTCCATGTAGGCCCTTCTCCCCAATCTGTCCTAGCATATGTGGACTCCGGGGCTTTCTGCAATTTTATGGACTGGAGAACTGCTTCTATGAAGCTTACCCTTTCTCCCCTTGCTACACCACTGGTAGTCTCGGCAATTGATGGCACTGTGCTCCCAGGGGGCCCTATACCTTTCCAGATGCTACCTATTAGGATGTTGGTAGGGATACTCCACTAGGAGTGGATTTCCTTCCTCATTCTACCCAAGGCCTCTACCCCCATTGTATTGGGCCTTCCTTGGCTACAGCTCCACTCTCCACATGAGGACTGGGTCTCTGGGCAGATCCTGCCTTGGGGTCCTTCGTGTTTCTCGTCCTGTCTTCTCAAGGTGGTCCCCAAGGAGAGACTTCACATTGCTACCACATCCGTATCTTCTGATCTTCCCGCGGCATACAGCGATTACCGGGATGTGTTCTGTAAGAAGTCTGCTGAGGTGCTTCCTCCCCACAGTTCTTTTGACTGTGCCATTGACCTTGTCCCTGGAACAACTCTGCCCAGAGGTCGTACCTACCCTCTGTCCATTCCAGAGACCCAGGCCATGTCTGAGTATGTCGCCGAGAATCTGGAGAGAGGTTTCATCTGGAAATCCTCATCGCCTGCAGGAGCAGGGTTCTTTTTAGTTGCTAAAAAGGATGGTACCCTCAGACCCTGCACCGACTATCGAGGGTTAAACGCAGTGACCATCAAAACCGATACCCCTTACCTCTAATATCTGAGCTATTCCACAGGTTGAAGGGGGCTTCCATTTTCACCAAGTTGGATCTCAGAGGTGCATACAATCTCATACGGTAAGGGGACAAATGGAAGACTGCGTTTAACACTAGGGACTGGCATTACGAATACCTGGTTATGCCTTTTGGTTTGCGTAATGCTCCAGCTGTGTTCCAGGACTTTGTCAATGAAATCTTCAGGGATCTACTGTACCAGTTTGTTGTCATCTATCTGGATGACATTCTCATCTTTTCAGAAAATCTGCTTGCTCACAGAAACCAGGTCCGCACCGTACTTCAGCGCCTTAGAGAGAATAATCTCTATGCTAAGCTGGAGAAATGTTCCTATAACTGTCCTGAGGTCCTGTTTCTGGGATGTTTTGTTTCTAGTTTGGGTCTTCGCATGGATCCCGGAAAGGTCTCAGCCATTACCAACTGGTCCCTTCCTGCTAGCCTCAAGGCCATACAGCGCTTTCTTGGCTTCACAAATTATTATAGGCAGTTCATAAGAAATTACTCTTCCATTGCCGCGCCTATTATCACTTTAACCAAGAAGGGTGCGAACGCCAAAGACTGGCCTCCCGAGGCTGTCTCTGCGTTTCACGATCTGAAACAGGCCTTTGTTTCTGGACCTCTCTTGAGGAGACCAAATCCTGGGGACCCATTTTTTATTGAAGTAGACGCTTCTTTGATGGGGGTGGGAGCTGTGCTTCTTCAGTTCTTTGAGAAGAGACGTCAACCATGTGCGTTCTTCTCCAAAAAATTTTCTCAGGCAGAGAGAAATTATGCCATTGGTGATCGGGAACTTCTCGCAATTAAATTGGCGTTGTAAGAGTGGCGTCATCTCTTGGAGGGTTCCCCTCACTCCATTACAATCTTTACTGATCACAAGAATCTACAATACCTACAGAATGCTAAACGTCTGAACCCCAGACAGACCAGGTGGAGTCTCTTCTTTTCTCGTTTTAAATTCACGATTAGGTACAAACCTGGTTCCTGCAAAGGTCGGGCTGATGCGCTCTCTAGGTCATTTGACACTTTGGACGAAGAGTCCACCCCTGATCCTGAGCCGATCATTCCGACCTCATGCATTGTTGCCCATTCTACCACCCTGGAATCAAAAATTCCTCCTGGCAAGACCTTTGTTCCCACGGAGCTAAGAGCTAAGATCCTTCATTGGGGACATGATTCCAAGGTGGTAGGTCATGCTGGGTTCCTCCGATCCTTCCTGCTCATCAGTCGTCTCTACTGGTGGCCTAACCTCCGCTCGGATGTTAAAAATTACGTTAAGGCTTGTCATGTCTGTGCTCAGTCTAAATCTTCCACACAAGCCCCTGCTGGTCTTCTCATTCCCTTGCCCATTCCTAAGGAGCCCTGGTCTCACATCGCCAAGGATTTTATCACCGATCTTCCACTGTCAGAGAATAATACAGCCATTTGGGTGGTAATCGATCGGTTCTCCAAGATGGCTCATTTTGTTCCTCTTCCTGGTCTCCCTTCTGCCTATGCCTTGGTTCCCATTTTTGTACGAGAGATTTTTCGCTTTCATGGTGTTCCTTCCCATGTTGTTTCAGACAGGGGTGTTCAGTTTACGTCCCGTTTTTAGAGAGCCTTTTGCAAATCCCTCAACATTACCTTGGATATAACCTCTTCTTACCATCCCCAATCCAATGGCCAGACTGAGAGGGTTAATCAGGAGTTGGAGGTCTTTCTCCATACCTTGGTCTCGGCTCATCACGATAATTGGGCATCACTACTCCCGTGGGCAGAGTTCTCCCACAATAATCATGTCAACATCAGTTCTCAGAAAACACCCTTTATCACTGTTTATGGAAGACATCCTCAACTCCCTCTTCCTATGACCTGTTCTTCTGACATTCCAGCCTTGGCTAATGTTCAGGAATCATTCAATTCCATGTGGGCTGACGTTCATGATTCCCTCCAGAAAACTGCCAACAAATTCAAGAGTTTTGCTGACCGTCGCAGGCGTAAGCCACCTTCTCTTCAGCCAGGAGACAAAGTCTGGCTCTCCACCAGGATCATCAAACTCCGGGTTCCTTCTCTAAAATTTGCCCCAAGATTCATTGGTCCGTACACCATAACTTCTAAACTGAATCCGGTTTGTTTCAAGCTCCAGATTCCCAAAAGCCTCAAAATCTCTAACTCCTTCCATGTTGCCCTTCTGAAGCCTTTAGTCCTCAATAAGTTCTCTCGTCCTCTCTCTACTGTAGCACCGGTCTCTGAGGATAATCAGGAGTATGAGGTTAGCCAAATTTTGGATTCCCGACTCTGTAGAGGCATTCTCCAGTACCTCGTGCATTGGAAGGGGTTTGGTCCTGAGGAGAGGTCGTGGATCAAGGTTTCTGAGGTCTTTGCACCCTGTCTGTTGAGGAAGTTTTGAAGATTTGAAGTTCCCCTCTAAACCTGGTCGCGGCGGGGAAGGGGGAGGCCTCGTAAGAGGGGGGGTACTGTCATGGTTATGCAATAGAGTTTTGATTCTCGGCTTACCTGTCTCCATGTGTTCATCTCTAAAGACCAGCTGTCTCTCACCTGACTGCTTTTATTAACTCTCCTCTAGCATGGCTCCACCCCAGCTCCTATCAGAGAACTCTATATTAACCTCTGCACTACAGGCCAGCCCTGCTGATCAACCTTTGTGTGTTTTGGCTTCCTGTTCCTGCCTGCCGTGTGCTCTATGTTTGTTTCTGTTACCGACCTTGGCGTGTTCTCTACTATTCCTGTCTGCTCGTGACCCTGACCTTTGGCGTGTCCCCGACTATCCCTGTTTGCCTGTGACCCTGAACCTTGGCGTGTACTCCGTTGTCCTTGTTTGCTTGTGGCCCTGACCTTGGCTTATTCCTTTACTATCCCTATCCTCCTGTTGCCTACTGTGGGTGTGAGCTGGGGGACCCTGGGGGTTGCGACCTGGAGCCAGTTGCAGCTCAGTCCATCCTCACCACTAAAGGCTCTGGTGAACACCTGCTGGCTCTTAGACTCGGCGCCCCAGGGAATCCTATGCTCTAACCCTGGTGGGACCCATGTTGGTGTTCCAGTGCCCCTGCCTTCCTTACACCCGGACTCCCATCCGCAGCAGTCAGCCATAGGGTCCACTGCCTTGCAGTGCACTCCTGATCCCAATGGTGTGCATCTGTCACCTAGCCTCAAGGTGACCTGACAATGATGTTTGGCATAGTCCAAAACATTTCCAATGTTAATTACTCCTTATCTACCTTAAAATTGATTGTAAAGTCAACTTTTTTTTTAAAATAAACATGATATACTTAACTGCTCTGTGCAATAGATTTGCACAGCGTGGCCTTGAACCTCCCCAGTGCTGAGCAGTATTCTCCTGAAGAAAGCTTGTGTAGGCGAAACATGTTGGGAAATAACATAATTTTTGTCACTATAAAAGGGTGAAACAGAGATTGCTTGTTGTGAATAAAATGTTTTTATTGATGTTTTTTTAAAAAGTATAAAAAGTTAAAAAATTGTATACAACTTTTTTAAACATTGAACCTTGTGTCTTGAACCTTTAAAACCATATAATTGTTTGTGCTGATTATAATTTATCCTAATGTTTTTTAGAAATTTAAAAAATTTTTCCTTTAATGTGGTTGTAAACCCATACCTGTACCCAGTGAATTGACTAGCCTCAGGTGATACACAGAGATGAAACAAATCCTCCTACAACAGTTGTACTAGTTTATTTGCAGCAATTTGTCAAGCTGATTGGAGGGAAGGGAGACAGCCCCCTTCACACAGAAACAGAGTTGAGTCAATCACAGGCTGTGTGTTGGAGGTCTTCCCCCTGTCACCGTTTTATCTATTGGTGTGAGGAAAACTTGTCAGAAGTGCCTTATGCAGATAGCAGTGGATTGAAAAAGCAGAGAGAAATGACACTTTAAAGAGTCAAACACTATAGAAATATGAGCTTTTTTCAGATTTCATGTCTGAGGTTTACAATCACTTTAAATGTTTAAATATTACCAAAACGTCTGACTTGGTATGGTGCTGGTTAAGGCCTCCTTCACATGTTCATTTAAGAATCCGCTGATTCATGCCACTCGAATCTGATGTATGCGGCGAAATGGCTCTGTGAAGGAGGCCTATGAGCTTCTCAAGTAAATACTGGAACTAAATAGATGCAAGTATTTAAGTATTGTATCTGTTGGTTCTTACGGTTCATTGACACTGTTTTCCTTGTGCCAACCTTTACACCGAGTGATCATTTTACATAGCATATCATGTTCACCGGTCCTCTAAATAGTAATACAGCACACAAAATTAATGTAGGTTGTTTTTTAGCAACTCTTTAAATGAGGGTTATTTCCTTTTTAGTGTGTCTTGGAAAAGTGGAAAGGTTTGCATGGCCTGCACTGATCCCTGGTATCAATGCTCCAGAACTGCGAAGTATAGCATTTAATCAAAATAAAGTGCTTTAAAAAAGTATTCATACCCCTTGAATTTTTCCACATTTTGTCATGTTACAACCAAAAATGTAAATGTATTTCATTGGGATTTTATATGATAGACCAACACAAAGTAATTGTGAAGTGGAAGGAAAATGATAAATGTTTTTCAAAATGTTTACAAATAAGTATCCGAAAAGTGTGGCGTGCATTTGTATTCACCCCCCTTTACTCTGATACCCCTAACTAAAATCTAGTGGAACCAATTGCCTTCAGAAGTCACCTAATTAGTAAATAGAGTCCACCTGTGTGCAATTTAATCTCAGTATAAATACAGCTCAGAGGTTTGTTGGAGAACCTCAGTGAACAAACAACATCATGAAGGCCAAGGAACACACCAGACAGGACAGGGAACACGTTGTTTAAAGCAGTGTTAGGTTATAAAAAAATATCCCAAGCTTTGAACATCTCACGGAGCACTGGTCAATCCATCATGCGAAAATGGAAAGAGCATGGCACAACTGCAAACCTATCAAGACATGGCCGTCCACCTAAACTGACAGGCTGGCAAGTTGAGCATTAATTAGAGAAGCAGCCAAGAGGCCCATGGTAACTATTAATCGTGCACTCCACAAATCTGGCCTTTATGAAAGAGTGGCAAGAAGAAAGCCATTGTTGAAAGAAAGCCCTAAAAAGTCCTGTTTGCAGTATGCGAGAAGCCATGTGGGGGACACAGCAAACATGTGGAAGAAGGTGCTCTGGTCAGATGAGACCAAAATTGAACTTTTTGGACTAAAAGCAAAAGGCTATGTGTGGCAAAAAAACTAACACTGCACATCACCCTCAACACACCAGCAGCGTCATGTTGTGGGGATGCTTTTCTTCAGCAGGGACAGGGAAGCTGGTCAGAGTTGATGGCAAGGTGGATGGAGCCAAATATAGGGCAATCTTAGAAGAAAACATGTTAGAGTCTGCAAAAGACTTGAGACTGGGGCGGAGGTTCACCTTCCAGCAGGACAACAACCCTAAACATACAGCCATAGCTACAATGGAATGGTTTAGATCAGTGATGGCGAACCTTGGCACCCCAGATATTTTGGAACTACATTTCCCATGATGCTCATGCACTCTGCAGTGTAGTGGAGCATCAGGAGAAATGTAGTTCCAAAACACCTGGGGTCACAAGGTTCGCCATGTGTTAGAATGGCCCAGTCAAAGTCCAGACCTAAATCCGCTTGAGAATCTGTAGCAAGACTTGAAAATTGCTGTGCACAGATGCTCTCCAGCCAATCTGACAGAGCTTGAGCTAATTTGCAAAGAACAATGGGCAAAAATTTCACTCTCTTGATGTGCAAAGCTGGTAGAGACATCCCCAAAAAGACTTGCAGCTGTAATTACAGCGAAAAGTGGTTCTACAAATTATTGATTCAGGGGGACTGAATGCAAATGCACACCACACTTTTCACATATTCATTTTTAAACAATTTTGTAAAAAATCCCAATAAAATACATTTACGTTTTTGGTTTTAACATGACAAACTGTGGAAAATTTCAAGGGGTATTAATACTTTTTCAAGGCACTGTATGAGGAAGAAAATAGTGGGCAGCATTTAAGACAAAGTTCCTATGTGCTCAAGTAACAAGGAAACTATTTTTTTTTAAACACAAGCAGCTGCAGGATTGTTGTCTCACCTGAAAAGTCCTTTTCTTGGAGTAGGTTACAGGACACAGGATCTTAGTCTTAAAGGACACCAGAGTATTACAGGACACAGGATCTTAGTCTTACACCACTGGATTATACACTGCCTTCAGGTGATTGGACACTGGCAAAACAGAGCTGTAAGTACTGCCCTGCTTAACCCCTTCCATTCTTAGCATGCCCTCAGTTTTATAGCACGCAATAAAAGGAGTGAATCATAAGCTATAGGGGAGAGTGTCCTGTAATGTATTCCTAGAAAATGATTTTATGGGTAATAAAAAAAAATCCTATTTTCTTAATTGTACATTACAGGAAACAGGATCTTAGTCTTAGAACCCTAGAATGTTCAAAAGTAGTCCAACTGAGGGGTAGGCACAAGAAAACAAAGCCAGCAGGCCCAACAGAGTCTAACAGAGACACCTAAAAAAACTCATGGTCAAAGCTAGCATCAGTCGAAGACTGAACATCCACCTGGTAACACCCAATGTACATGTGAACAGAAGACCTGGTGGCATCCTAGCAAATCTGAGGAAAAAAAAGATGCCTGATACTTAAAAGCCACAGAAGCAGTAACTGTATGTAACTGAAAGATAAGCTCCAATAGCATGCACCACACCCAGGCAATGGAGAGATTCTCCTTAGGATGTTAAGAAGCACAACAGAGTGATGGAAAGCAATGTTCTGGTTAAGAAAGAAAACACCTTTGGAAAAAAAGTTGCCCTGGGCACAAAACAACCTTGTTCATTCATAGCACAAGGAAGGGTTCTGTATGGGTTAAGGCTGCCAACTAAGACATCCCCCTGCAGAAGTAATGGAGATGAGTAAGGTAAGGTCTATGACAAAGAAACGTTAAGACTGAGATGCAGGCCAAACATTGATCTAGACAAGACTAAATAAAGACAAGATTCGTCTCACTTAGGACTTCTAGGGGTTGAGGATCTTGCCTCGCATCAAGTGAAGTATGATTTTGAAGTAAAATTGAAGACATTACAAGGAATCGATTTCTTAACTGTCAAGAGAATAGGTATGACCAAACAAATAGGAAGGGCCCATGGAGTATCTTTCAGGAGCCTCGCGAGATCTGAGTACCACATCCTCCTGGACCAGTTCATTGTGATGAGGATCACCTGAATGCCCTGCATCTCGATAATGTGGAGTAAAGGCAAGGAAGGAGCTTCAGAGGAGGGAAGTGATCAGGCTGAAATGATTTCACAGAATCACCTGAACATCCACTGCATAGGCTAGAGGATACCTTAACCTCCCAAAGGTGGGGTCAAACCCCTGTACTCTCTGAACAGTGGACTGGAAAGTTAGAAGTCTCTGTGAGCACCATAACAGGCAGATCTTTCGCCCTCCAAGTGGGCATACTTCCGCAGGAGTCTTCGGAGACATGGTTTCATCTGTGGGTAGACTAATGTCCAACTAATGTCATACTGAATGACAATAGTTAGGACACCTACACAAACCCTGCTTGGATTAACATAAATCTATACCTAGAAGGGAGTCTATTCCGATAACTCTTGAAGCTCAGGCATTTGGTAAACCACATAAATCCTACCCAACATAGAATCTCATTCAGAAAGTATGGAACAAGACCAAATATCTCCAAAAGGTAACTGGGTATACAGAATTCAGTCAAAGTGGCTTAATGGAATATCTTGAATTGGCCAAGTTACAACATGGTGCAAGGTGCAAAGTGTATGGTGTACAGTTTCTCAGTCAAATTTTCCATAATGGAGTACTGCTATCCTTTGAGGCTTTGCAGGAGAAATTTAACATACCTTCCTCTGGGTGTTATTTACTAAAGGCAAATCCACTTTGCACTACAAGTGCAAACTACAAATGCAAAGTGCACTTGAAATTGCACTGAAAGTGCACTTGGAAGTGCAGTCACTGTAGATCCAAGGGGGACATGCAAGAGAAATAAAAAACAGCATTTTAGCTTGCACATGATTGGATAATAAAATCAGCAGAGCTTCCCCTCATTTCAGGTCTAACCCTCAGATTTACAGTGACTGCACTTCCAAGTGCACTTTTGGTGCAATTTTAAGTGCACTTTGCACTTGCAGTTTGTACTTGTAGTGCAAAGTGGATTTGCCTTTCGTAAATAACCCCCTCTATGTACTTTTACTATTTACAGCTCAGACATGCAGTTGCGACCCAGGGTAGATCCTCAGAGATGACACAATCCCCAACTCCCGCATTCAATCTAATTAAGGATGCTGAGTCCTCCAAAGGATTCATATCACAATTCTATGCTCCAGTCTTTCGTTTGGCTATGTTATTTTGTTTTTCTCAATAAAGCTTTTTTATGGATAAAAAAAACCCCATAAATCTACAGTTGCAATAAAAAGTATGTGAACTCTTTTGGAATTATATGGATTTCTGTAAAAAATTGGTCATAAAATGTGTTATGATCTTCATCTAAGTCACAACAATAGACAATCACAGTCTGCTTAAACTAATAACACACAAAAAATTAAATGTTACCATGTATTTATTGAACACACCATGTAAACATTCACAGTGCAGATGGAAAAAGTATGTGAACCCCTAGACTAATGAGATCTCCAAGAGCTAATTGGAGTGAGGTGTCAGCCAACTGGAGTCCTATCAATGAGATGAGATTGGAGGTGTTGGTTACAGCTGCCCTGCCCTATAAAAAACACACACCAGTTCTGGGTTTGCTTTTCACAAGAAGCATTGCCTGATCTGAATGATGCCTTGCACAAAAGAGCTCTCAGAAGACCTACGATTAAGAATTGTTGACTTGCATAAAGCTGGAAAGGGTTATAAAAGTTTCTCCAAATACCTTGCTGTTCATCAGTCCACGGTAAGACAAATTGTCTATAAATGGAGAAAGTTCTGCACTGCTGCTACTCTCCCTAGGAGTGGGCGTCCTGTAAAGATGACTGCAAGAGCACAGCGCAGACTGCTCAGTGAGGTGAAGAAGAATCCTAGAGTGTCAGCTAAAGACTTACAAAAGTCTCTGCCATATGCTAACATCCCTGTTAGCGAATCTACAATACGTAAAACACTAAACAAGAATGGATTTCATGGGAGGATACCACAGAGGAAGCCACTGCTGTCCAAAAAAAACATTGCTTCACGTTTACAGTTTGCACAAGAGCACCTGGATGTTCCACAGCAGTACTGGCAAAATATTCTGTGGACAGATGAGACCAAAGTTGAGTTGTTTGAAAGAAACACACCACTATGTGTGGAGAAAAAGAGGCACAGCACACCAACATCAAAACCTCATCCCAACTGTGAAGTATGGTGGTGGGGGCATCATGGTTTGGGGCTGCTTTGCTGCGTCAGGGCCTGCTATCATCGAAGGAAAAATGAATTCCCAAGTTTATCAAGACATTTTGCAGGAGAACTTAAGGCCATCTGTCCACCAGCTGAAGCTCAACAGAAGATGGGTGTTGCAACAGGACAATAACCCAAAGCATAGAAGTAAATCAACAAGAATGGCTTAAACAGAAGAAAATATGCCTTCTGGAGTGTCCCAGTCAGAGTCCTGACCTCAACCCGATTGAGATGCTGTGGCATGACCTCAAGAAAGCGATTCACACCAGACATCCCAAGGATATTGCTGAACTGAAACAGTTCTGTAAAGAGAAATGGTCAAGAATTACTCCTGACCGTTGTGCACGTCTGATCTGCAACTACAGGAAACGTTTGGTTGAAGTTATTGCTGCCAAAGGAGGTTCAACCAGTTATTAAATCCAAGGATTCACATACTTTTTCCACCTGCACTGTGAATGTTTACATGGTGTGTTCAATAAAAACATGGTAACATTTCATTCTTTGTGTGTTATTAGTTTAAGCAGACTGTGATTATCTATTGTTGTGACTTAGATGAAGATCAGATCACATTTTATGACCAATTTGTGCAGAAATCCATATCATTCCAAAAGGGTTCACATACTTTTTATTGCAACTGTATATCTCTTATCTGGCCTAACACACACACCTTCTTGGACTGGCACCTGCAAAATCCTCACTGGATTGACACCTCTCTACACCCACCAGTAGAATACAATAGGGAATGCAGTGAAAATCTGACCTGTTTATATGGCTATTTTTTGTGGTTTTCTTGTTTTACTAAACTTTAGGTTGTACTTTTAGAAACTCCAACGTAACAGGAATCATTGTTACATCTAGAAAATAAGTAATTTGATTTTGATATGAATGTTAACAACTGCTGCATTCGTACACACTTTGAAAACCAAATCACACTCTGACACAAAAGACACAAGTTATTCCCGAATTGTGTTATTCTGGGATCTGATCTCAATCTCCTTTGTGAAAATCCAACACTAGCAGCTGCTGTTAAAGGTAATACTTATAGGAAATGTCTAAAACACACAGAAAGTTAATGGGCTATTAGGTGAATCTGTGACATTGAAAGGTCACATTTTTTCTTGAGAGGGATGGACCAGTGAAGAAAGGAGGATGGTTTGTTTGGTTTCAGATTAGGTGAGAAGAGAAGAGATCATGATGGAAAGGCAGTGAGCATATGAGGAAGAAAAAAAGATTTAGAAGGTGTGAGGAAAAGCAAGCAGTTCTGAGTAAACATTGAAAGCCAAATAAATATTTACAGAGCAAAAAAAACTGAAAAGCCGATCCTTGTCACAAAGCCAATGAGCCAGGCGTTTGTTTAGGACACTGACATTTCTTTGGTTATAGCTAACAAACTTTCCCCAAAGTAACAATGGATTTCTATCTTGAATACCATCTGAGGTTATTTATTAATATATACAGCAGGAATTAGACAAAGACCAATACAGTTACTGAAGTAATAAAATGGATTATGTCATATTGTACTGGTGTGTAACTGTGTACTCAAGTTTTATATATTTTTTAAATCATAATAAACCATTATAAACTGAGATTATTGAATACTGAAAGTGTTCAGAGAAATGTGAGAATGATCACCAAATCTAGATAATTGCTTTTTGGGATCATCAATTGAATAATAAAAATTTCACGCTATGGTAGTTGTTTCCTTGTGTGGATAATTGTGTGGGAGTTGATGAAAGGAACAAAGGAGGTCCAGAGTTTAGTTAGAGATTCAAGTATTGAACACAGTTTAACCCATTCTCAACTGAAGAGTCAGCAAAGAGATGAGCACTTACTGATTTGCCGAAGACTTTTGAGGAACATTATTTGATCTGAAGATTGAGGCTGGGTTCGCACTAGAGAATGCAGCAGCTCACAGCAGGAGTCCGGTGTGTCTCCATTCACCGTTTCAGGTCTGATTTCAGCCTGAATTTTTGGCTGAATTCGGACCTGAAATGGACCAAAAGATGCACAGGGCTCCTGTGCATTTCGCATCAGAGCCACTGATGTGTGGGATGTGTGAACCGGCTCCATAGAGAGCTGGTCACAATCTCCTGATATGCGAATTGGATGTGGGGAAACCCGCATCCAAATCACAATAGTGTGAACCCAGCCTAAAGAAAACAGTGGATAGATGAATTTTTAGTTTTTGCTTGCATTAAAGTGGTTCTAATGGCTCAAGGTTTTTTATGTATTCTATGCATGAAAGTAAAAAACTTTCTCCATTGAGCAGCCCCCCAGCCCCCTAATACTTACCTGAGCCGCATCCCAATCCAGCGATGTGCACAAGAGCCCTGGCCCTCTGCGGACTCTCCCTCCTTATTGGCTGAGACAGCAGCGGGAGCCATTGGCTGTTGTTTTTTTTTTTTTAAGAATTGCCTTTAATATCACATACATTTTATGTTTATATTTTTACATATTCTAATTTTTGCACTTTGTGTATATATTAGAAAAATATATTATCTCCTGAGGACATACTATATTGTACATCGTTGAAACATCTAAATAAAATCTTCACTGTGCACTCATCTCTCAAGACCCGTGAGTCAAATGTAGTCAAAACATAGCCAAAGTTCAGTATCCGGAACAGATAGTCAGCCAAGCCAGAAGTCAGGGATCAATGTAGTGGAACAGCAAGCAGGATCTGGAGCCAGAAGGGATGTCAGCAAAGCAAATCTTTGAACAGGAACGCAGGAGTCTCTGTGATGTTGACTAAGGTGAAGGCAGAGATCCACTGGGCCAAACAGCTTAAGTAGGCAGGACTGACGAGCAGGATATCATCAACAGCTGAGTAACTGTGGAGAGATAGGAGCTGGCAAATAGCCGACAACTGAGCAGGCCAGCTCTGAGTAGGAAGGGCTGAGCCCAGCCCTGACAAGTTGAATTTTTTTTAATCTGAATTATATGTGATGGATCAGAATTCAATAGTCTAAGTTGGTGAAGTAAAATTAGAAAAATATATACACAAAACAATTTTTCAGAAATAAAAAAATGATAATTGGCATGTGCGTATGTATTCTCCTCCTTTGTTATGAAGTCCATAAAAAGCTCTGGCGCAAACCAATTACCTTCAGAAGTCACATAATTAGTGAAATAATGTCCACCTGTGTGCAATCTAAGTGTCACATGATCTGTCATTACATATACACACATTTTTTGAAAGGCCCCAGAGGCTGCAGCATCACTAACCAAACACTGCCATGAAGACCAAGGAACTCTCCAAACAAGTAAGGGACAATGTTGTTGAGAAGTACAAGTCAGGGTTAGGTTATAAAAAAATATCCAAATCTTTGATGATCCCTAGGAGCACCATCAAATCTATCATAACCAAATGTAAAGAACATGGCACAACAGAAAACCTGCCAAGAGACGGACGCACACCAAAACTCATGGACCGGGCAAGAAGGGCATTAATCAGAGAGGCAGCACAGAGACCTAAGGTAACCCTGGAGGAGCTGCAGAGTTCCACAGCAGAGACTGGAGTATCTGTACATAGGACAACAATAAGCCGTACACTCCATAGAGTTGGGCTTTAAGGCAGAGTAGCCAGAAGAAAGCCATTACTTTCTGCAAAAAACAAAATGGCACGTTTTGAGTTTGTGAAAAGGCATGTGGGAGACTCCCAAAATGTATGGAGGAAGGTGCTCTGGTCTGATGAGACTAAAGTTTAACTTTTTGGCCATCAGAGAAAACGATATGTCTGGCCCTAACCTAACCCAACACATCACATCACCCAAAGAACACCATCCCCACAGTGAAACATGGTGGTGGCAGCATCATGCTGTGGGGATGTATTTCAGCAGTCGGGACTGGGAAAAAAGATGGATGGTGCTAAATACAGGGATATTCTTGAGCAAAACCTGTACCACTCTGTGTGTGATTTGAGGCTAGGACAGAGGTTCACCTTCCAGCAGGACAATGACCCCAAACACACTGCTAAAGCAACACTTGAGTGGTTTAAGGGGAAACATGTAAATGTGTTGGAATGGCCTAGTCAAAGCCCAGACCTCAATCCAATAGAAAGTCTGTGGTCAGACTTAAAGATTGCTGTTCACAAGCGCAAACCATCCAACTTGAAGGAGCTGGAGCAGTTTTGCAAGGAGGAATGGGCAAAAATCCCAGTGGTAAGATGTGGCAAGCTCATAGAGACTTATCCGAAGCGACTTGGAGCTGTGATAGCCGCAAAAGGTGGCTCTAAAAAGTATTGACTTTAGGGGGGTGAATAATTATACACATTGACTTTTTCTGTTATTTTTTCCTTTTTGTTGTTTGCTTCACAATAAAAAAAAAAAAAATCTTTAAAGTTGTGGGCATGTTCTGTAAATTAAATGATGCAAATCCTCAAACAATCCATGTTAATTCCAGGTTGTGAGGCAACAAAACACAAAAAATGCCAAGGGGGGGTGAATACTTTTGCAAGGCACTATATATATACTTCCGGCTCAGATCGCCATTGTGCCTTTAGTGGGAGCAGGTACCTGTATCCACCCCTAGGGTTGCCACCTCATCCCTTTAAACCCAAACATGTATTAATTACGCAGGTTCTGTGGCTGATAAGGGGGTAATTAAACTCACTTAGTGCCTTATCTGCATTAATTTAGCCTCAGAACCTGTGTAGAACCCTTCCCGCCAAGCGTACACAGATGTGCGTACTCGGCTTTCGGGGGTTATACCGGGATGATGCCCGCAGCTGCAGGAATCATCCCGGCACTGTTTTTTAGAGCCAGCAATCGGCTTTCCAGGTATAACAACCGATGTGGCTAAAAGCCGCTCGGCTGTTATACCAGAGGAGCGGGAGGGGACGTCCCCCCCTCCCGCCGCCTCCCGCTGCTCTTATCGGGCCTCCCGATCCACTGGGAGGCCCGATCATCGATCCGGTGCCTCCGGCGGCTAGTGACAGTCTGGAACGAAGCCGTAAGCAGCTTTATTCCAGCCTCCTAATAGTAAACACGGAGGCGACGTCATGACGTCACTTCCCGTTTACTCGGCTGCCAATGGCGCCGGTTTAAAAAAAAAAAATACAGTATTCAGAATTGCCAAAAATGGCGATCTAAATACTTTGAAGTGCAAAGGTGGTATTGGAGGTCTTTTAGACCCCCGATCCCTCCATAAAGAGTACCTGTCACCACCTATTACTGTCACAAGGGATGTTTACATTCCTTGTAACAGTAATAAAAGTGATCAAAATTTTTTTTTTTAACACAATTTATAAATATAAAAATAAATAAAATAAATAAGAAAAAAATTTTTTTTTAAAGTGACCCGTCCCCGCGAGCTCGCGCAGCAAAGAAAATGCATACGTAAGTCGCGCCTGCATATGTAAACGGTGTTCAAATCACACATGTGAGGTATCGCCGCGATTGTCAGAGTGAGAGCAATAAATCTAGCTCTAGACCTCCTCTGTAACTCTAACCTGGTAACTGTAAAAAAAATTTAAAGCATCGCCTATGGAGATTTTTAGGTACCGTAGTTTGTCACCATTCCACGAGTGCATGCAATTATAAAGCGTGAAATGTTTGGTATCTATTTACTCGGCGTAACATCATCTTTCACATTATACAAAAAAATTGGGCTAACTTTACTGTTTGTTTTTTTTTTAAATTCATGAAATTGTCCCTTTTCCCAAAAAGTTGCGTTTAAAACACCGCTGCACAAATACCGTGTGATATAAAATATTGCAACAATCACCATTTTATTCTCTAGATTCTCTGCTAAAAAATATATATAATGTTTGGGGGCTCTAAGTAATTTTCTAGCAAAAAATACGGATTTTAACTTGTAAACACCAAATGTCAAAAATAGGCTTAGTTATGAAAGGGTTAACCCTAGTCCCCCCTCCTTCCCAAAAAGTGCCAAATGTGTCAGTGGAGGGGGAGAGGGTGCAAACAAGCAGAACTTTCCCTTTTGGGTGGAGCTCCGCTTTTTAATATCACCACTTCCCCCACAAATAAAAAAAAGGTTTATTATTTATTTACCTATAGTGGACAGAACCATGGAAATAATTCCTTTATGCTCCAAAATCCATGCATTGGGAATTGCTTTGTTAATGTAAAGATACAGCCTTAAATGCAGAACCATGTTCCTATGATTTATACAGGTGTTACTGGCTTGTAAGCCATTGCCAGCACAAGACATGGAAACCATGGCTTTTTACAGCAGGGCTTGGGTGGTATAACCAGGTTAGGTGGGAGTAAAATATTGTGAAGTACAGCATTGAATGACCTCATTACAATAATCTATTAAAACTTTGCCTAATCTCTCTTAGACAAATACAAAGGAAAGCAAAAGCATGTCTGGCTTGCTGTTCAAGAGGATAAACAGAAGCATTACACAGTCTGTTGGAAAGTACCCGGCTCTTAGCCTGATAATAGTACCAGATGGGAAAGTCTCTCATTAATTGGATCAGCTATTATATAAGAAAGCTCATTAAACCCCATAGCAAGAAGCAGTTTCACCTAGTTGAACAAAAATATGATTGTGTAACACCTGAAAAGATAGTAACATTCTCTTTCTGTTGTCAAGGTCGAGGTTGTATCTGAAAAACTGTGCTCTTTTATCTAGCTTCTCATATCAACTGTTATGCTGAATGAATAGAATAATAATTCTTTTCAGCACTGAGACAAGTAGAAAGTGATAAAGATTCCATGAAGGTCTTGCCTGTGGTTTATGGGAAATTACAATCTACAGGACTTGAAGGCCATAGTATGAATAATAAGAGATGTGATCAATGTACTGTAACACAAACATTTCTTGTAAGGCAATTTAAATCAGTGGATTATTAACTATAACGCTAGGTTTGCACATTAGCATTTCATGCATTGCACGGATACGGCAGCCCATTCAAATGAATGGGCTTGCATGCCTGCGTTTCTGCAAAAAAAAAAGGTGCATACATGTTTTCAAAATAACAGCCGCAGGAAATTCGCATGGTCTTTTTGACCATGCAATTTCCCTGCGGTTCCTGCAGCCGCAAACACACACTCTGATTTTTAATGCGTGGGTATATATAAAGTAATATGCAAAGTAGTTGGAGGGAAGCTTCAGAATGACAAAGATGTTTTTATTACAAATCATGTGAGCAGACTGCAGTTCCTCTTTAAATCATACATTAAAGTGGAACTTCACTCTCTCAATCAACAATTAATATTTTTAATCCTTTTGCTGCTGGAATTAATAAATTGATAGAAAAGTATATCATATTTACTTTTAAAAAACATTTCTTCTGTTGCTTCCTGGTTTTCCATGCTTAGGCAAATGATGTCATGTATCCCAGGAGTCTTCAGGAGAGGAGGAGGAATGTTCACAGCCAAGCACACTCTCCTGACTGCATGCCTGAGCTAAGGGTAGATAGATTCCAGGAAGTAAATGCTACATGAATTATCTGACCTTACTCAAGATAGCCACAACCAGAAATGCTAGGGGGTGTTTCTGCAGCAAAATAAAGCATGGATGGGTGAGTTTGCTTTGAATACTAACAATGAATTAAATAGCTTTTTTGGTTTATAGTGCTCAGATGCCGTGTAGTTTTGCTTTAAAGTAGTAGTAGTATTACATTCTATTTAGTAGTAAACTAGTAGTATTTAGTAGTAAACTTAAGGCAACACTTTTTAAAAAAAAAAAAAATAGATTTGGATAGAATAAGGGTCATAGCCTCTTCAGTTTTTTATTTGCAATAAGTGTCCCACTGTACACTTTTTGAGGTAACGTCTGCAGGGTACATGTGATTGAAGCTCTAATTCTGTCAGGAGATCCACAAATGCTACAAATGACTTGCCTTGAAGTACTGGGGTCAGATACTGTGTCCATTACTCACACAGTAGTTGATACTGCCTGCAGGTTCATTCAAGGCTCCAAAAGAAGGTATCGAGATCACAGTCAAAAGAAAGGTGTGGTTTCTTTGGTTGTGGGGACACAGTCCTTCTCTGCATTTATGTAATTTAACAGCTGGAGTCAGCAGTTTGTAGATGTTTTAAGGCATCAACAACCTTCAACTGGTTGGGTTCAGGAACACATCTACATAAAATCATTTGGTCATTTGGAGTGGTACTGTTGCTGGGCTCAGACACCATGGTACAATGCGCTACATCATTCTCTAATGTGCATATTGTTCTCAGCGCGAGCATTTCCTTCATCTTTTTCAACCTTATCAATGCCACTTTGTTTATAATAGTTCACTGAAGCTTTTTTGGATTTCTTCCAATGCCACATACACACATAGGCGTGCACAAGGGATGTGCCAACCCATCAATTGTTGGCAACCCATCAATTGTGGGCAGGTGACAGGTAAGCCGCGATCCTTACTTGCTGACCCCCAGAACCTGGATAGGATAGGCGGCTGGAGTGGAACTTAAGGGACCGATCTGTATTTTCTTCTGCAGAAGCTGAAAGTAGGCTTCTCCTCCTCTTCCTCTCGCCAATATTCAGCTGCCACGGGAGGAAAATACAGGGGATTGGTACCAATGTATGCCACCCCTCTTACCCCAGTTCCTTTTCTTTCTGCTGCCCAGGTCCCCCTGTGTGCTCATCTGCCCCCCCCCATTGTTTTAGGATGACGAGTGGGGAAGAGGCCGGTTAATATGTCACAAAGGCATATGTGTTGTAGCTTTGAGGTGCGCACCCTAATACAATAGGCTGCGCACACCTATGCATACACACGACCAGTTTTGCCATCGGAATAAACTCCGAAGGTTTCTCCGACGGAACTCCGACGGAATTCTGCTCAAGCGGTCTTGCATACACATGGTCACACCAAAGTCTGACCGTCCAGAACGCAGTAACATACAACACATACGACGGGACTAGAAAAAGGAAGTTCAATAGCCAGTAGCCAATAGCTTCCGTCTCGTACTTGCTTCAGAGCATGCGTTGTTTTTGGTCCATCTAAACAGCATACAGACGATTGGTTTTCCCGATAGGAACTGGTTCTGTCGGAAATATTTAGAACATGTTCTATTTCTAGGTCCGTCAGAATTTTCGAAAAAAAAAGTCAGATGAGGCATACACACGATCGGAATAGACGATGAAAAGCTTCCGTCTGACTTTTTCTGTCGGACATTTCGGTCGTGTGTACGCGGCTTTAGAAGATGCTGCCATAGTATTTAAAAAAAGAGAAACAAGTTGGAAAGGGAAAACTGTTTCCAAATATGTGTTTGGAAAAAATGAGCAGGTTTTGAAGACTGGTTACTCCTAACTACTAATTGGTTATTCTTTAGTGCAAAGTTTATCTGCCTAATTAAAGCTCTAATGTTCTAAAATCTCACAACTGCCACCAACTGTCATTTATACAAGGAAGAGGGTGGAGAATGGCCAATAATTCAATGAAGAGAATTCTTCAATGTGGTAGACATGCACACATACATGGCCTGCCACCACTAACAAAAGATGGACTTTTGAAACACCCTGACATCCTGACAATTCTAGTCAGAAAACACTGCTCTCCAACAACAGGCTAGTAGATAGGTTTTTGCAAAAACACATGCTGCTGTCTACAGGTGTCCTTTTATGAAACTGCGGTAAAATACCGCTATTCAGTTCTCAGGCATTCTCAGAGGAGATCGCTCTCCTCTGAGTGCCTGTTTATGAAGGTCTGTAGCTCGCTTCTCATGTTGAGTTGAGAAGCGATCTACAAACGTCGGGAACTCCTGAGAATGGCTTCTCTCACTGTAATCTCACGTGATGTAGCGAGATTACAGTATGAGGAAGTGTAAAATACAAAAGTTGAACACGAATCACCACACATTATTCCCCAACATATTAATAAAATAATAATGTTAAATCCCCCCTACACAATATACATTAACCTAATTATAAAAAAACATTGTTTTATCAATATTTAAAGATCATACATGTGCCTATTTAAATGTGAATGGTGTATAGTAAATGAATGTAATCCACATATGTAATGCAGCTATACACCATTCATATAAATGCAAAATACATCATTAAAAAATAATTTTAATAAAGTATACAAGTATAAATATTTATTAATACATTCAAATAAAATATATTTCATAATTGATAAACACCCATATAACTGTAATAGAACATGCCATGGGTAAAACTATATTTCAGGGTTTACAAAAAATTATTTACTAATAAGTTAAAAATTATATAAAAATGACATTAATAATAGCATTTAAATGCAGGTAGAATAATATATATATATATACATATATATATTTATATATGTATATATAAAGAATTGTTAACAGTTATTTACAATAAATATATATGTTATGTCAAACAAACCCCCCTATATCTCACATTTTTGAAAATATTTTATCATTTCTTTTCATGTGACAACACTGAAGAAATAACACTTTGCTACAATGTAAAGTAGTGAGTGTACAGCTTGTATAACAGTGAAAATTTGCGGTCCCCTCGAAATACCTCAACACACAGCCATTAATGTCTAAACCGCTGAAAGTGAGTAGACCCCTAAGTGAAAATGTCCAAATTGGGCCCAAAGTGTCAATATTTTGTGTGGCCACCATTATTTTCCAGCACTGCCTTCGCCCTCTTGGGCATGGAATAATAATAATAATAATGGAGTTCACCAGAGCTTCACAGGTTGCCACTGGAGTCCTCTACCACTCCTCCATGACGACATCATGGAGCTGGTTGATGTTAGAGACCTTGCGCTCCTCCGCCTTCTGTTTGAGGATACCCCACAGATGCTCAATAAGGTTTAGGTCTGGAGAGATGCCTGGCCAGTCAATGACCTTTACCCTCAGCTTCTTTAGCAAGACAGTGGTCGTGTTGGAGGAGAGTTTGGGGTCGTTATCATGTTGGAATACTAGCCTGCGGCCCAGTCTCTGAAAGGAGGGGATCATGTCACAGTACATGTTGGCATTCATGGTTGTCTAAATGAACTGTAGCTCCCCAGTGCTGGGAGCACTCACAAAGCCCCAGACCATGACACTCCCACCACTATAATTGACTGTAGGCAAAACACACTTGTCTTTGTACTCCTCACCTGCTTGCCGCCACACACGCTTGACACCATCTGAACCAAATAAGTTTATCTTGACCTCATCAGACCACAGGACATGGTTCCAGTAATCCATGTCCTTAGTCTGCTTGCCTTCAGTAAACTGTTTGCAGGCTTTATTGTGCATCATCTTTAGAAGAGGCTTCCTTCTGGGGTGACAGCCATGCAGACCAATTTGATGCAGTGTGCGGAGTATGGTCTGAGCACTGACAGGCTGACCCCCCACCCCTTCAACCTCTGCAGAAATGCTGGCAGCACTCATAGGTCTATTTCCCAAAGACAACCTCTGGATATGATGCTGAGCATGTGCACTCACCATAGTGAGGCCTGCTCTGATTGAAACCTGTCCTGTTAAACCGCTGTATGATCTTGGCCACTGTGCTGCAGCTGAGTTTAAGGGTCTTGGCAATCTTCTTATAGCCTAGGCCATCTTTATGTAGAGAAACAATTCCTTTTTTTCACATCCTCAGAAATTTCATTGCCATGAGGTGCCATGTTGAACTTCTGGTGACCAGTATGAGAGAGAGCGATAACACCAAATTTAACACGCCTGCTCCCCATTCACACCTGAGACCTTGTAACACCAATGAGTCACATGACACTGGGGAGGGAAAATGGCTAATTGGGCCCAATTTGGACATTTTCACTTAGGGGTGTACTCACTTTTGTTGCCAGCGGTTAAAAAATTATTGGCTGTATGTTGAGTTATTTTGAGGGGACAGCAAATTTACACTGTTATACAAGCTGTACACTAACTATTTGACATCATAGCAAAGTGTCATTTCTTCAGTGCTGATATAATAAAATATTTACAAAAATGTGAGGGGTGTACTCACTTTTGTGAGATACTGTAAATAGATAGAGAGAGAGAGAAAGAGACTGGCATCACAATTGTGCAATCACAGATATTGCATGTGACGCATTGCTGTGCATATCACATGCAATGTTTGTGCGATGCAAATTTAAATCATATTACATTTGCACCAAAATGGTACAGGACCCTTTATTTGGTCCGCACTGGAATGATTTGATTCCTGCACCATTACATAGTTCACACTGCGATCTGTGAAGTGATCTGGGGGTGTCACTAACTTTACATTGAAACGCACAGTGGTGCACAGATGTCAATGCAGGTGCGATGTGGAAACCCGCACAGGAATCACGCTGGTTCACGCATCGCACAAGTGTGAACCCAGCCAGAGACGTGAACATCTAAAACATATATATATAGCTATATATATAGCTATATATATATATCTAAATATATCTATATAGAGATATATATAGATAGATATATATCTAGCTATATAGATATATATATACATACACATTGAAATAAACACACGCATATATATATATATATATATATATATATATATATATATATATATATATATATATATATACACTATAAATTCCTATACTGCTGGTTTTGGGGTGTGTAGTGGTGGAGAAGATGTGCTCTGACTGTTCGGTGAATGAAATAAGTTAAAAGACTTCCTGCTTTCTCCAGAATACTCAGCCAGCTTCGCGCTTCTCTCTCTGATTCTCGACCTCTGGAATGATGAATCAGAAAGTGAGCATTCTGTCACAGATCGCCAGTGAGGTGCTGAGATCGCACCTTCATATACTGGCCATTTCTTTTGACAGTCAGTTACACATTCTCACTGTGCTGCGATAATCAGCGGAGAACATGTTCTCCGCTGATTACCTCAGTTTCATAAACTGGTAATGACCTGAGATCAGCGGTGAGACTCGGGATCGCCGCTGATCTCAGTTTCATAAAAGGACACCATAGTGCGTAGCGCTTACCCCCGCAGGAGCCACTTGTCATGATGGGTCCTGTATTTTGCCATGTCTCTTTTAACTGCTCGGTCCCCTCTGACACACGTGGTCATTGATTAAAAGTAGTTTACACCTGTGTGACTTAGGAGTTAGGCCCCATACACACTATTCTGCAGATTTTTGTCTTCAGATTTACCAAAACCATGTAGTGAAAGGGCCTGCCTGATTGCATCCAAATTTAAACTCTTAAGGTTTGACCTCATATGATATGGTTTTTTGTAAATCTGAAGACAAAAATCAGCAGAAAATCTAATAGTGTGTGTTGGGCTTTAGTAAGTTACCTCTCTGTGAGGATGCACAGAATAAGGCCATAAACAGCTTAGCGGTAAATTAATTGAATATATTATGGCAATTCAAAGCAACACAGTATACAGTAAATCAACAAACAAACAATTACACCAACATAAGAGCAATATGGTCAGTGGCCCGCTAACTGGCACTTAAAGGCCTTAGCAAAGTTAAGTTTAACTACAACAGGTGCAATTAGAGCCTCTGTAGTGGCAATTAAACACAAAACAAAAGGTAAATGGGTCCTTATGCACACGCTATGCATGTAATCCCTATGGCGTGTAAGTGTTTGCCTCTCTAGTGACAGGGGTACCCCTGAAGGTGGCTGAAAGTATCTGGTGCCTAATATTCAACAATGAGTGGCATACGGCGGGGCCCTTCTTTAGGCAGTGCACTGTCCCTTTAAGAGCATTAGTAGATCACAAAGAATAAGCTGCTAAGTAGAAGTCTCTGTTTGGGGTAACAAATTGTGACGGGTGATTAGGGCATTTAGTTCAGTTCACCACTTTCTGGCAGATGGCTAATTTGATCCCAATGGTTAAGCGATCAGCAGTTCCCAGTGATCAGATCTCAGGTCCTCACACAGGCTGCAGTCTCTCAGCTCGGATCCGGAAGGCGCAGCAATTCTCTCTCTCTCTACTCAGTCTCTGAAGGCAGCTCCAGCAGACTAATGCCCTGCACACACGACCGGTTTTCCGGTCGGAATAAACTCTGAAGGTTTTTCCGACGGAGTTCAGACGGAATTCCGCTCAAGCTGTCTTGCATACACATGGTCACACCAAATTCCAACCGTCCAGAGCGCGGTGACGTACAACACGTATGACGGGACTAGAAAATGGAAGTTCAATAGCCAGTAGCCAATAGCTTTCGTCTAGTACTTGCTTCGGAGCATGCGTCGTTTTTGTGCGTCGGAACAGCATACAGACGAGCGGTTTTCCCGATAGAAATTGGTTCCGTTGGAAAAATTTAGGACATGTTCTCCTTCTAGGTCCGTCAGAATTTTCGACGTAAAAAGTCCAATAGGGCATACACACAATCGGAATATACGATGAAAAGCTCCTGTCAGACTTTTTCTGTTGGACATTCCACTCGTTTGTACACGGCATTAGATGCAGGTCTGCCTCCTCTCCCTGATGTGGGGGAACAGCCACAGCAACAGGTGCTCTTAGTTCCTCTCTAATGGCTCCAGTCCCTCGGATGTGAAGCACAGACCCCAACAACAAGTCTTTTGTTTGTCTCCTTTAGCAAGTATTGTGCAGCACCCCTTTAAGAACTACAGTTCCTGTTATCCTTGGCACCTGCACAGTGAGTCCCCTCTGATGCTCCCATTGGCTCTCTCTCTCTCCTGCCTTTGATAGGATTCCATCCGACTGCCAGGAAATAGGGGGGAGAGCAGAGGAGTGAGCAGAGACTGCGCTTACAACACAAAGCTTGCACTGCAGCCAGCAGCCACTCTGTATTTTCAGCACACGTACATGGCTCCCAGTGGCAGGGGGTGAGTGGGGGAAGAGTCTACACACAGAGCCTCTTCTACAACACAGCGGCAGTGAGGAGAGGAGCCGCCTCTAATGCACACAGCCTGCCGCTCCTCGCACACAGCTCCACATTTTGGCGGGGGAAAAGCAGCAGGAACTTCACAAGCCAGTCGGCACCCATCTACAGGTAGCTAAAATTTTTGCTAACCCAGTCACTTCCACCTACAGAGTTATTGCATACATATACAGTAACAGGCTTGCTATATCTCTTCTGATTTAGAGCAATCAAAAGTCATCATGTTTATTTTTTATTTAAAGTGGAAGTTCAGTCAAAAACCCTACTCTCTGCCACATCCTAAGCCTAATCTAATTGCCTAAAGTATTCATACTCCTTGAAATTTTCCACATTTTGTCATATTACAACCAAAAACATAAATGCATTTTATTGGGATTTTATGTGATAGACCAACACAAAGTGGCACATAATTGTGAGGTGGAAGGAAAATGATGAATGGTTTTCAAAATTTCTTACAAATAAATATCTGAAAAGTGTGGTGTGCATTTGTATTCGGCCCCCTGAGTCAATACTTTGTAGAACCACCTTTCTCTGCAACTACAGCTGCACATCTAGAGAGTGACATTTTTGCTAATTCTTCTTTGCAAAATAGCTCAAGATCTGTCAGATTGGATGGAGAGCGTCTGTGAACAGCAATTTTCAAGTCTTGCCACAGATTCCCCAATTGGATTTAGGTCTGGACTTTGAATGGGCCATTCTAACACATGAATATGCTTTGATCTAAACCATTCTAGCTGTATGTTTAGGGTCATTTTCCTGCTGGAAGGTGAACCTCTGCCCCAGTCTCAAGTCTTTTGCAGACTCTAACAGGTTTTCTTCTAAGATTGCCCTGTATTTGGCTCCATCCATCTTCCCATCAACTCTGACCAGCTTCCCTGTCCTTGTTGAAGAAAGCCATCCCCACAACATGATGTTCCCACTACCATGTTTCATGGTGGGGGTGGTGTATTCAGGGTGATGTGCAGTGTTAGTTTTCTGCCACACATAGCATTTTTCTTTAACCACTTTACGCCCCGCCTATAGCAGAATTACATCTGGGTGGTGGTTCAGTTATCCTGACTGGGCGTCATAGGATGCCCTGCAGGATAACAGCCGCCACGCACCCGTGGGGGCGTGCATAGCGGAGATCGGTGGTGTGGTGTGTCCTCCGCAGACCACGATGTAAGCAGGAAAAGCCGTTGATCGGTTTTTCCTCACTTGCGTCTGACAGACACGTGTAGAGGAGAGGCAATCGGCGGCCCTCCTGACAGGGGGGGTTGCGCTGATTGTTTATCAGCGCAACCCCCCTCGGATGCCCACACTGGACCACCAGGGAAGCCGCCAGGACCACCATGGAAGCCCCCAGCATGTGGATGGCCAGGTATGTACCCCATGGCCAACCACATATAAAAAAAATGCCCAATACATGCCAATCAGTGCCCACAAATGGGCACTGACTGGCACCATTACAGAAATAAAAAATAAGTGATGCCCAGCAATGCCACCCACCAGTGTAATCAATGCCACCCATCAGTGTCCCTCAGTGCCACCTATCAGTGCCCATCCATGCCCATCAGTGCCCACCTATCAGTGACAATCATAAGTACCCATCAGTGCCACCCATAAGTACCCATCAGTGCTGCCTATTTCTTCTTGAAGAAGAAATTGTACTTATTTACAAAAAAATTTAAGAGAAACAAAGAAAAGCTTTTTTTTTCAAAATTTTTTGTCTTTTTTATTTGTTGCGCAAAGAATAAAAATTGCAAAGGTGATCAAATACCACCAAAAGAAAGCTCTATTTGTGGGAACAAAATGATAAAAAATTTGTTTGGGTACAGTGTAGCATGACCGCGTAATTGTCATTCAAATTGCAACAGCGCTGAAAGCTGAAAATTGGCTTGGGCAGGAAGGTGTATAAGTGCTTGGTATTGAAGTAGTTAAGGCCAAAAAGTTAAATTTTGGTCTCATCTGTGCAGAGCACCCTTTTCCACATGTTTGCTGTATCCCCCCGCATGGCTTTTCGCAAACTGCAAAAGGGACTTCTTATGGCTTCCTTTCAACAATGGCTTTCTTCTTGCCACTCTTCCATAAAGGCCAGATTTGTAGAGTGCACGACTAATAGTTGTCCGGTGAACAGATTCTCCCACCTGAGCTGTGGATCTCTGCAGCTCCTCCAGAGTTTCCATGGACCTCTTGGCTGCTAATCTGATGAATGCTCTCCTTGTCCGGCCTGTCAGTTTAGGTGGACAGCCATGTCTTGGTAGGTTTGCAGTTGTGCCACACTCTTTCCATTCTCAAATGATGGATTGAACAGTGCTCTGTGAGATGTTCAGAGCTTGGGATATTTTTTATAACACAAATTTTTGTTAATATATTAAAGATGGGGTTGTGTTGAGTAAATACCGTGGATACCAAACATGTCAAGCCTTAAAATTGTGCACGCCTGTGGAATCGCAAAACACTATGGTACCCAAAATTCTCCACAGGCAAGTCTTTAAAAGCCTTCACGGATTATCCGTTTAGAATTACCTGTGAATTATGGCCCTAGAATTATTGCCAGCACTCCAACGCTCAGGATGATACCTCACATGCATAAAGCAACTGATGCTTACATACGTATGTTCTCCCTATGCTGTGCTTTTAATATGGGGTGTGTACTGGGGTGACAGGGGTGCGTTAAATTGTTTTGATTAATTTTTTATAACCATTTTTGTACTTGTTTTAATTAATTATTTTTGTTTTTTAATTTTATTGCTATAGCAGGGCTATCAAGCATGGGCAGGTTACTCTTTATGGAGACTTTTCGGCGGTCTGTTAGACCTGCCCTTCAACACAGATCATGTTTGAATAGCTGCATTCCTGGCTGCATCCTTGGTCATAAGTCATGGGAGGGATTGGGGAGCATGTTCCCTCAGTTCCTTCTGCTCTCACTGGACAGTTCTGGGCTCCCCTGACCAATGATGAGAGATTGTGGGAACAACCGTGGGTGCCGTTGGCGGGGGTCAGGGTGAGAACACTTTAACAAACCCTTTGCTGTCTCTTAAAGATTTAACCACTTGTCTACCATGCTGTTTATAAACGAACTTGATCTGATTGCCGGAAAGAAAAAAAATCATTATCAAAAAAACCCTATTTCACTTACTATAAGTGGCGGTCATGTGGTGCCACAGCCCTCTTCTCCTCTTCTGTTTATTTCCTGGAGGGGTTCTTCTACAGGTGTCCATGTCCATGCCTGCACGTGGACACTTCCTATTGGATGTTCAGTGGAAGGGTCCTATCAGGATCCAGAAGAGGATGATGTCACCACAGGAGATCAGTTATCTTGGGGGGAGCATTGCAGCATTGGATAAGCGGTTTCTCCCACCTGGAACCTGCAGCGATTAGGGACCTGGATGTGGAACTTAGGGCAGTATACTGAATCTAGCTTCACAAGGAAAGAAGGAAAAAACGCATAGAAGGATGGGCTAAGAGGGAGGGAGGGAGGGAGGGAGGGATGATACCAAAAAATAGCTTTAGCCCGGAATGGGCCTTTAAATAAAAGGCATACATAATGCAGAAATTTTACAAAAGTAGTCATCTGCTTCAGAGACTTTTAGTAAAAAAAAAAATGGACCACAAGAAAGACCAAAAGTATTAAATCTCCCATATCCCAAGGCTCTCAGCAACTTTTCAACTACATTTTTAAATCTCTCCATGCAACCAGACTTTTACATTGATTATTGTACTATAATTGAAGTACTGAAAGGTATGGGAGTTTTGATTCAATATGTATTTGTAATAGGAAATGAAAGCAGTATTAAACCCAAGGGCAAACATTTATTCCATTGCAGTTTACCAATTCTTAGCTGTCATGGCTACATTAGTTTTCTTTTTTCTTTTTCTTTTATTTGCATCTGGTGATCTGGCCAGTAAGTCTGTTCCATCTAGCACTCCCCTCTCCCCACATTAACAGTGCTGCTGTCCAAAGGTGCCCTTTGCTCATTCATCCAGAGTGGGTGCACTCTAGTACTGGAGGTGTGTTACTGGCCAGATCACCAGGTGAAAACAAAGGGGAAAAAGCCTAAAAAAGAATACAAATGCAGCCGCCACATCTAATAATTGGTAAGCTGCAATATATATAGTATTACCATTTTGTCTTTGGGTACCGCTTTATTGTCAATCGACAGGATAGAAAAAACTTCTCTTGGGGTGACTGACACATATTTTCACATTGCCACAGACTATGTGGAGAGAATGGGGGAGTATTTCTGAACACTATATTTTCCCAGAATTCATCAGTAACAGAAAAGGTCAGATTTAAATCTTCTGTCTGTGCTAGGCATTCAGGAAAGCTGACATTTGCAGAACAGAGCTCAACTTAAAGCAGTATTAATTCCAAAAGCAAACATTTATTATATTTCAGTTTATCAACTCTTAGATGTGATGGCATTCATTTTCGTTTTAAGCTCCCTTTCTTCTCTTTTCATCTGGTGACCCAGCCACTAAGTCCGTTGTTTTTCAAAAGTACAAGATTTCCAGCAGAATGTCTCAGTTACAGTGATGAGACAAACCATTTACCTCTAACAGGGGTGTTTACAATGATCAGGTTTTATACACAGTATATCATATTTGGTGGCTAACAAACATAATTTCATTCTGCTAAATAATATGCTGGTTGTTGAATTGTGAAACTTTGCAATATAGAGATGTGCCCAGGATAGTTGGCAGTAAGAGTGTGCCTGATGGGTATAATAAACTACTCGGGCACACCTCGAACACACCCCATTGGATAGAAATTAGGCCTCCGTAGTAAAGGAAAAGCTGTTGCATTGGCAGTTCTGGGTTCTCTTTTTTTACCTTCTGAACTATCAAAAATACTTTTTTCTTGTGAGTGATTGCCTTTCACCCTTGACAAGACACAAAGAAATCAGATATTCACACAACAGTAACTTTGTCTACTGGAAAACATCATTCTGCTTCACTTATGCACCGGCTATACGTTCAGCATGCATAATAAATTGATTCCAGCATAGCTTCATTTGACCTGAAGAACCTGTGCATTTTATTTTCAGCAACAAGCAAGTTTTCCATAATGATAAAAGAGAATGTGGACAGCGTGTAATGAGAGGCATGTGAGGCCTTTGTAGTAATTCCTGTAATGTTTCTGTAGCCTATATTAAATTGGCCTCTGTCTAAGGGACACAACGCACTACTGAGTGCTGACCCGTCCTTGCCAGTTTAACATATTAAATAAGGCAGTTCATCTGAGTTAGGATTTATCTGCCGCTATCTGTTATTCCAAGAAATCATCTTTCTAGATAATGTTTGATGATTTTCAGATGAGTAAAGCTCAATCTGAGTGAAAATCAAAATAAATCATTTGTATAGGCGGAAAGAGATATTCAAATTTTAGCTAGTAATCATGTGTTAGGCTTAGAGATGTAAAATTTCTAGAAAAATTTAAGCCATGAGAAACAAAAAAAAGTTCTTTTTCCTGTTTTGTTTTTCTGGAAAAATGGAAATTCTGGAAAAATTGAAAAAAAAAATAAGTGTGTAGTTTTAAAAATTGAAAGTAATTTTATTAATTGGGAATGTGAAATGCAGTTTATATAAAAGTATTGTGCTTGAAATAAAAGTACAGCTTATTCAGTATATAAACTAAACTTGCATTTTAAAATTGTATTTTTTATTACAAATGGAAAAACAAGGAATTTATATGGTAAGAACATTTCACATATACCTGAGAACAGGTAACCAACCCCCTTCCCTTCATAATAATTTAAAAGCTTCTTCCCAAAATGTATTTTCAGCAGTGTTGCCAACCTACCAGATTGAAATTTACTGACACGACAACCAAAATTTCCTGGCACGGCCAAGTTTTTACTGGCATTTCCAAAAGGTACAAAATGACAATTTTAAGTGCAAATTTTTGTATTTAGGCTACAAACAAGTACAATATGCAATTAGCAATGTGATTTAAGGGAGATATTAGGGCAAAAAAACATATTTCTTATTTTATTTTTGATATAGTAAGTAAGTAGCTCAGGGGCAGGACTCAGGAGGGCAAAAAATTAGAATAGGAAGGCACACACACACATGAAGTTGACTCTCACAGGGACAATGACAGAAGTGTGCAGCAGCACAGATGATGCTGACTTCTCACCGGCACGACATGTCCCCATCCTGAGTCGCAGAGACAATCTCTCTCCAGGCCAGGTGGCTCCTTCGGTCCACTCCAGTCTAAACAACACTGACAGCCCTGCTCCCGACCTGCCCTGCTCCTGTCCTGCAGACCCGCACACGAGGCTTTGGTCCCTCTGCTTGGCTCCCTTGCACCATGACATCACACAACACTCTTGGGCACCGCCTCCACCAGACCTACCCGAACAGACTTTAGCAGGCACTCGGGTGGTCTCGGCAGGCTCTGGACCAAGACGAACATCACAGCCATATTTTTTACTGGCAACTTTTTCCTTTTACTGGCATTTACTGGCAGGAGAAAATTGCCTGTTTTTTACTGGCTGCCAGTAAAAATGCTGACAGTTGGCAACACTGATTTTCAGTTATGGAGAATTTTGATTCAGAAGCATATATTATCCAGAAGATAGAATATCCAGAAGAGCTTGGACATCTTTCTCTTGATTTTCAGGTGTAATTTTCTCTATAAATGAAGAGATTGTGTAATTTTGGGTGGCTGTGGTGTGCAACACGACCTTACTTGTAGATGCTGCCGGTGAAGAAACACTTTGTGATGATCCAGAAGCAACAGAATCAGTGTTTCTGGAATGAGAACTCTGGAGGGAAAAGTTACTTGCACTTTCATTATGTACCTCATCATTTCATTCCATAATGTATTTGTTAATGTCTTTAGGGCACCTCTGGCATGCAAGGGTGTGTTTTGTCGGCCTTGTAGCATTTGGAAAACAATATTTCTTCCCACAACATTTGCAAATTGCAGCTTTGCTCTTAGCACTGTGAAAATGTTTCCAAACTCTAGATGTTGGCATGAGGTATGGGCAACCACAAGGCGGGGCAAGTGCCCCCCGGAATCAGGGATTGGATCAACACTTACATCATTCTGGCAGGGGTGGGCTGGGCCGGGGGGGCAGGGTGGAAATTTCCCCCCAGGCCGCCTACCTCATATTCAAAACGGCCGCCCTCTGCCTGTTTTCTTATATTTTCCCTGTGGAGTATAGAAGTCAGCCGCAGCGGCTGCCGTCTGGCTGGCTGGCTGCTGTGGTGCATTCTGGGAGTTGTAGTCTGGACCACGTTCAAGTTCCTGCTAGTAGTGGGTGGAACTGAGCAGCGCAGCAAAGTTCAGGCAGAGGCAGGGGGCGTCAGGAGATACGTCATGAACGTCATGTGACTGGCTCAGCCTGGGGGCTGAGCGCTGGCTGGAGTGGCTGCAAGAGACAGTGCAAGCCAAGTTGCAACCAGTTTCAAGGACGGAGAAAAGAACTGACTGAGAGAGTAGCCAGCTTACTTTCAGTGAGACAAACAGCAGCTTACCCCTACACTACACTCCCAGACTCTTTGGACTGGAGGCAGGCAGAGGCAACGAGGGCGCACATTACTGGCTTGGGCTGGGAGCTGGCTGCAACGTGGAAGTTGTCACCACCACCCCTCGGAGGCCATTCAAGGACCTGCTGAGCTGCCATCAGCATCGTTGAGGTGAAAGAGAGACCCAGACCCTGACACCCCCAGCTGACCCCCACAACCCATACCCCCCTCATACACCCCACTTTCCCTGCCCCCAAAAAGCCCCGGGTCGCGATATTACCTATAACCATTATTAGCCCCGAGTCCCTGACCATCTCCTGTACTATGTCTACAGACTCTGACCGTCTCCTGTACTATGTCCGCAGTCTCCGGCTGTCTCCTGTACTATGTCCACAGTCTCCGGCTGTCTCCTGTACTATGTCCGCAGTCTCTGATCATCTCCTGTACTATATCCGCAGTCTCTGACCATCTCCTTTACTATGTCTGCAGTCTCTGAACATCTCCTGTATAATGTCTGCAGTCTCTGACCATCTCCTGTAGTATGTCTGCAGTCTATGACCGTCTCCTGTACTATGTCCGCAGTCTCTGACTGTCTCCTGTACTATTTTTCCTCAGTCTCTAACTGTCTCCTGTACTATTTTTTCTCAGTCTCTGACTGTCTCCTGTACTATGTCCGCAATCTCTGGCTGTCTCCTGTACCATGTCCGCAGTCTCTGACCGTCTCCTGTACTATGTCTGCAGTCTCTGACCGTCTCCTGTACTATGTCTGCAGTCTCTGACCGTCTCCTGTACTATGTCTGCAGTCTCTGACTGTCTCCTATACTATGTCTGCAGTCTCTGACCATCTCCTGTACTATAAGAAGTAAAAAAGCTGCGCTAAATAAATACTGTGAAAAAGAAAAAAAATATTGTGACATATAAGCATTAACTGTGCATCAAAAAAATATGAAAGTTATGAATACTCCATGTGACCCAATTCTATGTCAATATGAAGACACAACACTATTAAAGCGTGCATAAAACAAAACTATAAAGGCTACAAGAGCTCTTTAAGTGTCCAATTGACTCCGATGGATTGCTGAGCAAATATTCCACAAAATGTATAGTTCAAAGTGATAGTTTAAACGATGATTCCTCAGCCCTCTATTCCGTAGTGACATAAAACCACGACACCCAAGAAGATGTGACAGGGTACAACAGGAAAGATCCTCCACCAATGATAATACTGCCGCTTACCAGCTTGCTAGACCTCTTGTTAGGCAGATCACATATGCCTGTGGCTTGTTCCCCAGCCCCAGGTCTCTGTGCTTAGATAGCAAGATGTTTCCAGAAACTCCACTCAAGATATCCACAGTATGAATGGTGTTCACTCATTCCCCATGTAAGGATAGAAAGGCTTCCATAGCGTAATTCTTTAAAAACATTTATTATTTAAAAAACAACAATATTGCACTTACACTTTTGCCGTGGGTATAAAAGCGTTCTCAAATAATACTTGAGCCGGCCAGCTCTCGATCGCTGCCTGTTGCTTCCGGGATAAGTGTGGTTCATGGTGACATCAGCACGCCACTCCTCTCTACGCCGTTTAGTCACAGATGATGTCTTCCAGGGGCATGGGCGGCGTGCTGACTCACCGCCATATATACACAACAACAAGACAAGAAACGCCCATCGCTGAGCTACTGGTGTCCCTCTATAAATTCACCATTTTGGAATAGGGCAAATGCCCATATACTACATAGCGCTGGAAGTATTCTGATTCAACAACCAACACTTGAAGTCTGGCTAGCAACCATGTCAGATAGCCGCTATCAAATGACGATAATGGCTTTAAATCAAGAATTATGTAAAAAGGATATTATAAGCTAACTCAAAGAGCAAACCCATATTACCCTGATCACACTCATCTTTCTACATCCAGATAGGATGGTGAGATTGTTTAGCTAGTAGGTATTGTTAGTCAAGTATAAAAATACTCCAACTATACTCTAATTCTAAACCTTGTGTCACTGAGAATTTATGGTTGGAACTCCACATCACTTCCAATGTATACATAGGTAACATCCCCAAATGGCACTTTCATGAGCGACAGATCACCCAACAGACTTATAAACGTTCCTCAGCCTATGGTGATGCGACAATTGTATCACAATATCGCTTATTAAATGTAAAAATTTTTTATTATTATATTAAATTACCAGATACCCCCTTTAATTCAAAAAGGAGAGAAAATAGATCAAATATTCAGCTCTTACCAAAATTCCCCTCTCCCACCCGTGAATAAATGAACCATGGGTGAGAGGATAGGGAAGCAACAAGCAAAGCATTATTATGGAAAACCCAAACCGAATATCGTCCCAAAAGAAACTTATGAAATACTTCTGTCCATCTTATGTGGCACAAAAACGCCAACACAGTGGCCTAAATGTTGTTACAAAAAATATGTGAATAAAATTAATAACTAAGAACTCTCTTGAGAAGGAGATTGTGTATTGCATGTCAATCCACCCATCGTACTCCATACACCAACCGATACAGGTCAGCCAGGAACTCAGAGCAGGTTCACATCATTGTTATCTTACCGTTATCAATGAATGCATTGACATCTGTATCAATGTTAAGTCCGTACGGGGTGTAACAACGTACCCTATGAATCCATGCCATCTCCAGCCTTGATAGCTCCCTAACCAGGGAGCTACCCCTCCAATGGGCACTAAATTTGTCAATCCCCACAAAGAGTGTGTTGGCAGGGTTGTGATTATGATGGATGGCATAATGCTTAGAAGCGGAATGGAATCTACATTTTTTATATTGGTGATGTGCTCCCCCAAGGGAACCTGCATGGACCGCTTGGTCCTGCCAATATATTGGAGCCCGTATGGGCATTGCAATAAGTACACAATGCCCGTTGAGCTACATGTGATAAACGGCTCAATTCGATGTTCTCCAGATGTACTAGTTGAAACAAAGGACTCTATTTTCCTCTGTTTACTTTTATTTAGTGTACAAATCTGACACCTGCGACAATGATGGTATCCAGAGAGGTTTTGAAAAAAAGATACCCTTTTCGTGGGAGGATCCACAACATTGGGGGCAACCCTATCCCAAAGGGAAGGAACCCCCCTGAAGATCACCCATGGATTGGCTGGTAGGAATGTTTTAATAATCCTATCATTTCCTAATAGGTGCCAATGCTTACGAAGAATTTTTTTAATCAAATAATGTTGGGTTAGGAAAGTTGTAATAAACGGTATGACAGGTCTCTCCTGTATCTTTCCAGGGCCATCATTCAGCAGTATAGATCTATCTATCTCTGCTACCTGTTCAATTGTTCTTTCCAAGGAATCTAAATCATAGCCTTTTTCCTCCAATCTCTCCTTTAAGATATCTGCTTGAGATCTACAATCATTTATATCCATACAATTCCATCTCATTCTTACGAACGGACTCTTCAGAACCGACTTAAGCCAGGAGTCCTAATGACAACTCCCCACAGGTATAAAGGCATTACAGTCAGTTTCTTTAAAATAAGAAACCGTCTTAAATGTGCGCTTTTTGAGATTGTGAGGTCAAGAAAATTGATTTTTTTCCTGACTTGCCTCATGAACAAACTTAATGCCCCTGTTATTACTGTTAATGGAGGAAAAGAATTCATCCAGCTGGGAGATGGGGCAGCACAGTGGTGTAGTGGTAGCACTCTCGCCTAGCAGTAAGAAGGGTCGCTGGTTCGAATCCCAATCACGACACTACCTGCCTGGAGTTTGCATGTTCTCCCTGTGCCTGCGTGGGTTTACTCCGGGTACTCCAGTTTCCTCCCACACTCCAAAGACATGCTGATAGGTTAATTGGATCCTGTCTAAATTGTCCCTAGTATGTATGAATGTGAGTTAGGGACCTTAGATTGTAAGCTCCTTGAGGGTAGGGAATGATGTGAATGTACAAAGTATATGTAAAGCGCTGCGTAAATTGACGGCGCTATATAAGTACCTGAAATAAATAAATAAATAAATGGTTCCATCCCATAGGAGGAGGACGTCATCTATATACCTAGCCCAAAAGATCAAAAACGTGCTTCGGTCTTTATAGATGACGTCCTCCTCCCACTTGGCCATGAATAAGTTGGCATATTTTGCCCCCCATGGCCACGCCACGTTGCTGTCGGCAATATTATAGTAATATTCAAGCAAGTCAGTGATGAATGCCTATTGCTGTTTGGGTATAGTAGAAAAAATGTCCAGATAATGTTTAACTGCTGCTATCCCCTGGTTATGGGGTATGATAGTATACAGAGATGTGACATCTGCTGTCACCATCAAAGTATGTTCACTGGGTTTTAATTCACTGGGTTTTAATTTTAATTACATGCCTTGTATCCTTCAAGATGGCAATTGTTGTACCAAAGGCTGAAGGAAATAGTCAATGTACTTGCCCACCCGGGACGTGATGGAGTCGATCCCACTCATAATCGGATGACCCGTGGGGCAAGTAAGACTTTTGTGGATCTTAGGTAGACAATAAAGCACTAGAATCCGTGGGGCTCTGGGAATCAAAAAGATCCTCTCTTTTTCATTGAGGATATTAAGCTGAAAGCCTTTTTCAACAAGAAGTTGCAATGTTTTCTTATACTGAATGACTGGATTACCAGGTAGAAGAACAAAAGTGTCCCTGTCATCCACTATGTTGTTCATTTCCCAAAGGAAATCTTTTCGATCAAGGACAACAATACCCCCCTTATCCGTGGGGTGGATAACCAAGTCTTTATTGTTGCAGAGTGAATCTAATCCTTCTTCCAAATTTGTATCCATTTTAGAGTTGTTATTCTTGATTAATTCCAAGTCCCTTAGGAGAACGTCCCTAAAGACCCTCAATGAAGGGGCCAAAACACCAGGGGGATTGAATGTTGAAGCGTTTGCTAATCCCGAATGTTGATATCTCTGTTGAGCGCTTAACCCTGTCTAGCTGGAATAGTCGCAAAATGCCGTTTGATATTAATTTTGCAAACATACCTATGGATATCCATATATGTTTGAAATTTATTTTGTTTCTTTGGTGGTACGAATTTCAAGCCTTTACTCAACAGGGCAATTTCAGATTTTTTGAGGGTTTGGGAACTCAAGTTAAAAATACCATCTCCCCTCACTTCCTTTGCTTTTTTTGACTGTGCTCTCCTCCCCCCTCTTTGTTTTCTACCGGCCTTTTTACCCCTTGATTGAGCCTGGGAAAACCCCAATATTCCTGTTCCTGACCACTATCATTAGACCTATTGGGGTAATCCCTGGATGTACCTGGCCTAAAACTCTCATGGTCCCTACCATTATGGTCTTAAACCATTATTACTATATGGTGCTCTATTGGGGCCTCTCATACTGTAGGAGAAATCTCTACCATGGTTATACTGTTGTCCCTGATTGAATGACTGTCCATAGCCCCGATCCCTATTCACTACCTGTCTCTGTGGGGGTGGATGATTCCACCCTGAATTCCGCATGTGTTGCCCTCCTCTCCCTGGTCCTGATGCCCTCTGTGGTGACTGATAAGACACACGTCTACCCTTTTTCCCAAATTTGTTGTTATTCTGGGATTTTTTGGGTGTTTTATGGGATTGATTCCCCGTGGGTAGATGTTGCACCTCCAAGGGAGTTACTAATGGAGCCTCCTCACCCTGAGGGATTGCCTCCATTCTAGAGTCTGGTCTAGCTAGTTGTTCAACTGCCAGTTTTTTATTTTGCCAATCAAAGACACTGTTTGCCTGATAATCCCCATAATCCCTGTTAGGGCTGGGGAACAAGCCACAGGCATATGTGATCTCCCTAACAAGAGATCTAGCAAGCTGGTAAGTGGCAGTATTATCATTGGTGGAGGATCTTTCCTGTTGTACCCTGTCACATCTTCTTGGGTGTCGTGGTTTTATGTCACTACAGAATAGAGGGCTGAGGAATCATCGTTTAAACTCTCACTTTGAACTGTACACATAGCTCCCAACTGTCCCTGATTTCGAGGGACTGTCCCTGATTTGGATCAATGTCCCTCTGTCCCTCTTTCCTCCTCATTTGTCCCTCATTTTGGTCTGATCTATATAGTTGTATATAAAATGCACTTTTTATCTTTCAAAAAGTGTTTCCCAGTGCTAAACCTTTCATCCAAATTCTAAATTGCTGCATTTGTAAATTTTAAAAGCCAATATAAAGGAATAATAGTGGTAAAAAAAAAAGTACTTGTGGATTTATTGAACTTTTTTTTTTTTTGGTTAATTCCCCTTTAAGGGGGTGTGGCAGGGGGCGTGTCCTATGCCTACATGCGTTTGGTAGTGAGTGTCCCTCATTCCCATCTCAAAATGTTGGGAGGTATGTATACATGTTGTGGAATATTTGCTCAGCAATCCAGCAGAGTCAATTGGACACTTAAAGAGCTCTTGTAGCCTTTATAGTTTTGTTTTATGCACGCTTTAATAGTGTTGTGTCTTCATATTGACATAGCATTGAGTCACATGGAGTATTCATAACTTTCATATTTTTTTGCTGCACAGTTAATGCTTATATGTCACAATAGTTTTTTTCTTTTTCACAGTATTTATTTAACGCAGCTTTTTTACTTCTTATTCTGTTTATTGTGTGTGTCTCACATTAAGTTGCAGCAGTTTTTCTCACATATTGATATCACTCGATGAGTGATATTAGGACAGCGCAGTAATTTATTTTTTACATCTCCTGTACTATGTCTGCAGTCTCTGACCATCTCCTGTACTATGTCTGCAGTCTCTGACTGTGATAATGTGATAATGACATTGTTGAAAAGGGGCGGAGCATGGGTGACCTTTAAATGATGCCCCCCTTGAAAAAAGTTCTGCGGATGCCCATGCTGAGAGGAGGAAAAGAAAAACCAATTTACGGAGCAGACTATAGGTAAACATTATGCTGTGATGGTGGAGAAGTTTAATAGGAATAATTTGTTAAAAAAGATAAACTAATTTGTCAGACACATTTACCCTCTTACCTGTCAATTAATACCAGTGAGGACAGAAACTATCATCTACTGTATCCCAACAATCACCCAACTGTAGAAAGTACAAGATGGAGCCCAAAAGCTAACTAAACTAAAGCCATTCCCCTGTAGTGCCCCCTAGTGTAAAAAATGCACATTTCTCTTGTTTGAGAATTGTATTGACAAGCACAGTGTTACTTAAACTGTATTCCTGGATTTGCCAACTGAGAGAACTTACAGTATATGTAGACTTTACATAAAGTATCATAAATCTTTCATTAAGGTCTTCATGTTATATCTTATTAAAACCATGTCATATTATTTATCACTGTAAAAGAACATATTCCACACTTTTTTTTTAGTTTTGCCAGAAAAAAAACCCAAAAAACACAGAAATTTTCTTTTTTTTTTTTTTTTTTCCTTTTTTTTTTTTACCTGGGCCTTCACATCTCTAGTTATGCTACATTTATACTGGTGATTTAGGCTGGTGAAAATTGTAAAGGCAAATATCAGAGATTCCTGCTGCAGCTCTGAATGGCTAGATGCAGCTGCTGGCCCCATTTACTATAATGACAGGTTGCTGGTGGCTTTTTGCCACTGCCTGCACAGCCAGCAATTACCTGTGATATATATATACTGTTGTGCTTATAAGTTTACATACCCTGGCTGATTTTATAATTTCTTGGACATTTTTCAGAGAATATGAATGATAACACGAAAACTTTTCTTTAACTCGTGGTTACTGTTTGGCTGAAGCCATTAATTATCAATCAACTTTGTTTATTCTTTTTAAATCATAATCACAACAGAAACTACCCAAATTATCCTGATAAAAAGGTTACATACCCCAGTTCTAAATACCGTGCGGCGATACACCTCCGTGTATCACAGTAGGAATGGTGTACCTTTCATCATAGGCCTTGTTGACTCCTCTCCAAATGTAGTGTTTATGGTTGTGGCCAAAAAGCTCAATTTTGGTCTTATCACTCCACATGACTTTGTGCCAGGAGGTTTGAGGCTTGTCTCTGTGCTGTTTGGCGCATTGTAAGTGGGATACTTTGTGGCATTTGCGTAGTAATGGCTTTTTTCTGGTGACTCGACCATGCAGCCAATCTTTCTTCAAGTGCCTCCTTATTATGCATCTTGAACCAGCCACACCACATGTTTTCAGAGAGTCCTGTATTTCACCTGAAGTTATTTGTGGGTTTTTCTTTGCATCCCGAACCATTTTACTGGAAGTTGTGGCTGAAATTTTAGTTGGCCTACCTGACCGTGGTTTGGTTTCAACAGAATACCTCATTTTCCACTTCTTGATTAGAGTTTGAACACTGCTGATTTGCATTCTCATTTCCTTGTGTAGTGCTGGTAGATTTTTTTATCTACCGCTGATACGTAAATTTAGTGGGTCGCTTATTATAGGAAGTTAGATTTGTCTCTGTTCCAGCTTGGCTGACGTTGCATGCAGTTCCACATTGTGCCGGTGGGTGTCGTTGTCAACATCGGCAGGTGTTGGAAAAGCAACGTGTTGAAGCGAATGAGTGCTCCTCTGTCCCGGAGATAACTCGGTGGAGGTGGTCCTCCGAGTTGCATTCTGGGAGAGAGTATTTATGGGACAGACGCCATGTTTTAGGGTTCGTTTTCAGCCACCACAATCTTTTTATACCTCTTTCCTGTTTTATACAGTTCAACTACCTTTTCCCACAGATCCTTTGGAAATTCTTTTGCTTTCCCCATGACTCAGGATCCATAAGCATCAGTGCAGTACTGGGATAAAAGATGCAATGGTCTGTCAGGAGTCCAGAAACTCATTGACATTTTATACACACTCACTAATTACAAGCAAGCAAACCATGGTGAGGATGGTTACCTTTAATAGCCATTCAAACCCCTTTGTATCAACTTGTGTACATGTTATCAGGCCAAAATCACCAGGGTATGTAAACTTTTGATCAGGGTCATTTGGTTAGTTTCTGTTGTCATTATGATTTTAAAAAAGTAAACACAGTTGATTGATAATAAATGGCTTCAGCCAAACACTAACCATGAGTGAAAGAAATGTTTTTGTGTTATCATTCATATTCTCTGAAAAATGGCCAAGAAATCATAAATTCTGCTAGGGTATGTAAACTTATGAGCACAAAAAAAATATATATATAGTATATATGTGTGTGTGTGCAGTAGTTGCCACTAGTAACAGACAATCCACCAATTCAGACTTAATACATCACTTGCAGAGACAATGAACAGTCTTTTGCTGTTTTTTTTTTGTTTGTTTATTGGGGGGTACAACTTGGTTAGGGAAATGGGTATATATGATGCCCATAGGATGTTTCAATTGCCATCATATTTTAGAGATTATACACACTAGCACGTATTTAGAGCCAGAAGACATGATGTGCATCTGTAATGCCGAGTACACACGAGCGGACTTTTCGACAGACTAGGTAGGTGCGCCAGACTTACAAACGGATGGACTTGGACACACACGATCACTCCAAAAGTCCGATGGTTTTGAACACGGTGACGTACAGCACGTACGACGGGACTAGAAAAAAGAAGTTCAAGCCCCATTATGCCACCCTTTGGGCTCCTTCTGCTAATCTTGTGTTTACCGCGTGTTAGTAGAAGTTTGGTTAGAGACGATTCGCGCTTTTCAGACTTCAGCTTATTTAGATCGTTTTCTGTGGTTCGGTTTGTGCTTGTGAGGTTTGTATCTGGTTTTCAGTGCGTGTTGGTCAGTTCGTAACCTGTATAGCAGGCCGTTCTGGTCCGCTCGTTCCTGATCTTCAGGTCGCTCTTCATAGGCCTTAATGTTCTTCAGTGCGTTTTTTCTAAGTTTGTTTGTTTGACCAGCCGACCGTTTTGAAGCCATGGTGTGTGGACGTACTCGTTCTCGAGTTCGTGCTGCATGGGGGCTTGGTGTTGGGGTTCATACTTTGACCCGAGCCCAGTCCATGAACAGGGCGAGGAGGAGTTCATGGACGTAGAATTGGCTGCGCCAGCGTGACCAATTCTCGCACATTCCTTTGCTCCGTGAGATCCGTGAGAATAATTTGGAGGATTTCAGGAATTATCTCAGAATGACGGACCCCTTTTTTCAACGTCTGCTGGCTATGCTGACCCCTTATATCAGCAGGCAGGATACCTGCATGAGGCAAGCCATCACTGTGGAGCAGAGGCTAGTTGCCAGATTACGTTACTTGGTGACTGGGAGAAGCCTTCAGGACCTTAAGTTCCCGACAGGCATCTCCCCCAGGCTCTGGGGATCATTATCCCAGAGACCTGTTCTGCCATAATTCAGGTCCTGCAAAAGGCCTATATGAAGGCAAGTTTTTTATCCTTTAACATTACATGCTATGTCTTTAATGTTTGCTAATGTATTGTATTAATTTCATCATTACCTAATTACCATGCTTGGAATATGCTGTGAATGTCCCCTTTATCTTCATGCATGAATGTTTTTTTTGGTAAATCATTTTTTGCCCTACATGCATATTTGCCTTCACTAACCTCCCCACCATGCAATCCTGGGCCCATATACACCTATAGCCTATAGTCCCTTTAACAATGTATATTGTCAGCTCCATTGTACTGCTTTACCCTCCCCCACCCCCTCAAATGTCTCCAAATGTCATGTGTGTTCTTCTGATAAATTAGAACCCCCCACCCCTTCAAATGTCTCCAAATGTCATGTGTGGTCTTCTACTAAATTAGAACACCCCCACTTCCTCAAATGTCTCCAAAAGTCATGTGTGTTCTTCTACTAAATTAGAACTCCCCCCACCCGATCAAATGTCTCCAAATGTCATGTGTGTTCTTCTACTAAATTAGAATCCCCCCACCCCCTCAAATGTCTCCAAATGTCATGCGTGTTCTTCTACTAAATTAGAACCCCCCCCACCCCCTCAAATGTCTCCAAATGTCATGTGTGTTCTTCTACTAAATTAGACCCCCCCACCCCCTCAAATGTCTCCAAATGTCATGTGTGGTCTTCTACTAAATTAGAACCCCTCCACCCCCCCCCCCACATACAAATTGATCAATGGGTCATCAGAGGGGGTGAATCATCTTATAAGTGGGCCTTATTTTTTAGATTTTTAGAAATAATACTTTCAAAAAATGTTAGACTGCTGTGGTGCAAGAATGTTTTTGTGTAATCTGCTAGCAAAGTTATGTTTAAAAGTACTTATATATTTTTTTTCTTGTTTAACTCCACAGTTTTCGTTCCACGCCACAGGAATGGCAGACTGTGGCCTCCCAGTTCGCTGGCCGTTGGGACTTTCCCAACTGTGTAGGGGTGATCGATGGGAAGCATGTTCACATTATGTCACCACCCCATTCGGGGTCTTACTACTTTAATTATAAGGGGTTTAATAGTGTAGTATTGATGGCGGTGGTATCGGCACAATTGGATTTTATGTTCGTGGACATGGGGAAGAACAGCCGGATTTCGGATGGAGGAGTCTTCGCACAGACCGAGTTGTGCCAGCGTCTCCAGACTGGTGGCCTGGGATTGCCAACTGATGCCGAGAACGTTGAGGGACTCCCCTCTGTATTCATCGGAGATGAAGCCTTCGCTCTTGGCGAGCACCTAATGAGGCCGTTCCTCCAAAGGTCCCTCACCCCGGAGAGGAGGATATTTAACTACCGGCTGGCCAGAGCGAGAAGAGTTGTGGAGAATGCCTTCGGGATTATGGCCAGCTGGTTCCGTTTGTTCCTCTCGGCCATCAATATGGCGGACTATAAAATCAATTGATCTGATCAATTTTTTAAGAAGACATTCTATAACATATCTGTCAGAGAAATAACAGAAACTTTGTTTGCCAATACCGGCATTTCCCTGTACGCCTGCGTGGCAGAATGGCGAATCGGTGCATGCGGGTACGCAATTTAGCGGACCGCGTCATGGCGCAATGGCACACATAGACGTGCGATTCACGGCGAAACGGCATAAGCACGTACGCATCTTAGCCGCACACGTGAGTTCCCCTGGCGGCCCTATAAAAGGCAGCCCAACTCTGGCTTATTGCTGGTTTGTCATTTCAGCTCCTGTGTTCCTGTGCCTTTGTTCTGCTATTTTTTTTTTTTTTTTTGTAATCTTTATTTTTATTTTATATAATAAAAAAAGGAACATACATACATATATTCTATGGTCATTCTTACCACATTACATTGCATTTCTTCCAGTGCAGACCGATATGTTGATACAAAACCAAAATGTATAACAAATTATAAAACGTAGGAGTAAGGGAGGGAGGGGAAGGGGGGTGAGGGATTAAATCATCTCCAGACTGTATTGCACTGTTAAACAGTCATACTGAGTCCCAGAAGGGGGTCCCGCCATACCAGCTTGGCCGGACCCATCCCTCCTAGCCCTCCATTTTAGTACTGGAGGGAGGGACCACGTTTTTGATTCAAGGCCCCAAGATGCCCACTGGGCGGATTCCCCGGAAAGGGGGGCCACAGGCCTCCAACTAACCTTCACCTAGGGGAAGCGCCCCCTGGGCATCCCATTGAGCCAGTGCGGTCACACATGTGCCTATGTCACCAGGCGGAGCCCCTGACCAATATGTCTAAACAAATAACATCTCTAATATCTAATAAAGGAGATACAAAACTTGTCTGTAGTCACTAGCGACGCATAGAGCCTTAAACTATAGACCTTGTGAACCATGCATTTAGGAAAGAAAAAGTTTGCACCTTGTGCAATCAATAGGACGTTGAGACATTCCATTCAGGCACGCACGTCACCACGAACAGGCCTCCTTAGCTTCAAGGAGGGCTCTGCCAACTCCAACAGCGCGACATCCAGGCTAGAGGACACCGGATTAGTGTCAATGGTGAATCTCCGCCACTGAGCCCAAATACCATCAAAGCGCTCACTCCTATCTTTGCACCTTGCCACCCATTCCTCCGCCTCCCTAATATCATCCACCTTCTGTAGCCATTCTTTTAAGGTAGGAACCTGTGGACGCTTCCAATAGAGAGGTACAAGCCTTTTAGCGGCATTTAATAGATGAGGAAGGGCGCTTTTTTTGTAATGGCTTAGAGGGAGGGTGGGGAGGTGCAAGAGGAAATGTTCAGGGGAGAACGGGATCTCAATCTGCAGGACATTTTTAATGGTAGTCTGTACTTCCATCCAGAAAAGCCTAATTACTGGGCATTCCCACCACACATGAAGAAGGGTGCCTTTCTGACCACAACCTCGCCAGCAGCGGTCAGAAACCGAGGGGTAGACACGTGCTATGACAGCTGGTACACGGTACCAGCGGGTTAGAAGCTTGTAGTTAGTTTCCTGCATTCTAGACTCTATGGAGCTAGAGTGTGTTAGTTTATATATGTGTAGACGTTGTTCTGGCGTGAACTCCACCCCTAGGTCTCGTTCCCATTCCCTTATGAAAGCCGGCTTACTAGCGGTGGAAACCGAGCCCAGTAGCCTGTATAGCTCAGAAATCAAATGGGGAGTTGGCTCTTCTTCTATGAAAAGACTTTCTAGTGTGGTGATAGTGTCCAGCCCTCTCATCGGGGTCCCCTCTGTTGCAATAAAGTGTTGGAGTTGCTGGTGCCTCCACCAGTCCATAGGGAATCTGCCGTGGCTATTCCGCAAGGCGTCTAGGGGTATCAGCTTGCCCTTATCCACGAATTTGCGGTAACTGTAATTGCCGTCTGTAACCCAAGTACCGAAAAAGGTCCTCTGCTCCCCAGGAGGGAACCACCTATATCCCCCCAGAGGTGCCAATGGGGAGCCCGGGGGCACCAGAGCATACAGGGCATTTGTGCGATCCCAGACCCGCAGAATGTGAGTGGTTAGCGGTGAAGACGTCTGTGAGAGTCCTCTGTGTTCACGGGGTAGCCAGGGTGCGTATGACAAGTCCCGGTCTGCTAAGCTCTTCTCCAAGGAGACCCACATTTTTGAACCCCCGTGATGACGCCAGTTAAGAATATGTTGGATCGCAATGGCTCTATAGTATCGTCGTATATCCGGGAGGCCCAAGCCTCCCATTTCCTTGGCCTTCTCTAGTAAAGACACCGCCAGTCTTGGCTTTTTAGCATGCCAAATGAAATTAATCATTAGGCTTTGAAGCTGAGCAAAGAAGCTCCTGGGGAGGGTAATAGGCAGCATCTATAAATAAAAGAGCACCCTAGGAAGGATGTTCATCTTGAGTATGCTAAGTTTGCCTAGCCATGTGAAGGAGGTCTTGGTCCAGTTCTGTAAGTCTCTACGCACCATGCTCAAAAGGGTGGGGAAATTAGCCGAGTAAATAGTGTCAAATCAATCTGTAAGTTGGATACCCAAGTACTTAATAGACGTTTTAGCCCAGCTAAATGGGAAGGCTTGTTGTAAGTCAGTAGCCATCTTTATAGGGATGGTAATGGGCAGAATTTCGGATTTCGAAAAGTTTATTTTAAAGTTTGACACATGACCGAAAATTTTTAGTTCCCTCATAAGGTTTGGCAGTGACACTAAGGGCTGGGTCAAGTGAAAGAGCACATCGTCGGCATAGGCCGATAGTTTGTGTTCCGTAGACCCTACCGTTACCCCTCTGATATCAGCGTTTGCCCGTATTGTTCGAAGCAGAGGCTCCATAGCCAGAGCGAACAGTAGGGGGGAGAGGGGACACCCCTGCCTCGTGCCATTCCGTATGGGGAATCCCAGGGATAGATGGCCGTTTACTTTGACCTTCGCGCTGGGGGTCGAGTAAAGCGCCATGATCCATCTAAGCATATGGGGGCCTAGTTCCCAAGCCTCCAGAACCGCCTTAAGGTATGACCAATCTATCCTGTCAAAAGCCTTTTCGGCATCCGTGGACAGAATAAGGTAGGGGGTGGAATTCTTATGGGAACATGCCCATTGTATAAGCTGCATGGCCCGGATGGAATTGTCCCTAGCTTCTCTACTTGAAATAAATCCCGTTTGATCGGGGAGGATAAAGGAGGGCAAGACGTGCTTAAGTCGATTTGCCATAATCTTAGCAAAAATTTTTATATCAACGTTAAGTAGTGATATTGGTCGATAGCTTTGTGGGAGAGTGGGGTCCTTGCCCTCCTTCGGCAGCACAGTGATGTGGGCCAGTAAAGCCTCAGGGGGAATCTGGTGGTTTGTGGCTAAAGAGTTGAAATACCTGCACATATGATTTTGTAGCAGGGGAAGAAACTTTGCGTAATACGCCTTGGAGTATCCATCCGGGCCAGGGCTCTTCCCCTTAGGTAGGGCCTTCACTGTTGAAATAATCTCCTGAGGGGAGACGGGGGAATCAAGGTCTAGCTGCTGCTCTGGCGTCAAGGAGGGGAGTCCAGCTGCGGCGAGATAGTCGCCAATCGCTTTTAGTTTTGCTGACCGTCCTGTGTGTGAGATATCTTTATCTAGGTGATATAAGTCTGCATAATAATCTCTAAAGATTGAGGCAATCCCGGAGGAGTGTAATGTAGCCGTACCGTCAGGGGACCGGAGCGAGTGTACGTGGGCTGTCAGTCTTCTCTTCCGAAGCGCTCTAGCTAGCATTCTGCCACATTTGTTTCCCTGTTCGTAGTATTTATGTGAAAGGTGGCGTAGTTGTCTGCGCGCGCGACGGTCAAGGAGGCGAGAAAACAACTCCCTCAGTTCAGTCAGCCGTTCGCGGGCGTTAGCATCCCCCTGGCGTTTGTGTTTAAGTTCATCTTCCTGCAAAGCTGTCAGTACCCTCTAAAAATCTATCTGTCTTTCTCTTTTGAGTTTGGAACCCAGGGAGATCAATTCACCCCTGAGTACCGCCTTATGGCTTTCCCACACCACTCCGTCTGCCATATCCTCGGACACATTCTCCGCAAAATAATGTGTAATGGTCTCAGAGACCTTAGCTACCACCGAGGCGTCATCCAGGAGGTTTTCGTTGAGCCTCCAAGACCAGGCCCTCCGTGTTTCGTCTGGGACCCGTAACACGGCCCATACTGGCGCATGATCTGAAATAGTGATGTTGCCTATTTCAGCTGACTGCAGCAATTCAAGGGTGTCATGATCCACGCACATAAGGTCTATGCGTGTATAAACGTCATGAACCCCCGAGTAGTAGCTGTAGTCCCTCTCCGATGCATGAAGAGCTCTCCACGTATCTATAAGGAAGCTATTCTGCAGTGACTTGCGAAAATGCTTGAGGAAGGCTTGGGAGTGAGTGGGGCGGCCATGGGATGTGTCAACGAGCGGATCTGGGCTCACGTTAAAATCCCCTCCAAGAATTAGGTGTCCCTCCCTGAATTCGTTCAACTTATCTAGCACAGAATCAATAAAGGAGAGTTGCTGGGCATTGGGTGCGTAGAGAGTCGCAAATGTAAATTTTTTGTTGGCCAAGACCCCCTTCACAAAGACGTATCTGCCCTGTGAGTCAACCTGACTCTCCGAAAGTTGGAATGGGCATGACTTATGGAATGCAATGGCTGTACCTCATGATTTGGCCACCGGGGAGTTGCTAAAAAACCATTGGGTGTATAGATGCGTGGGTATCTTTGGAAGGGACTGTTCCCTGAAGTGAGTCTCCTGCAGGAAAACTACCTGGGCCCCCAGTCTCTTTAGCTCCAGCCATAGCCTGTTGCTCTTATGTGGAGAGCAGAGCCCCCTGACATTGTAGGACAGTACCTTTAGTGACGGCGTACCTGACGTGGATGATAGCTGATCGTTCACACCTCCTCTGGTTCCCCTGTGCATGGTTCAGTCGGTCAAAAGGCAACCTGAAGATCAAAGCGATAAACGGTTAGCTTTAGAAAGTGATCTAAGACACAAAATAATATCAAGGAGGGAAGTGGGAAGGAGGGGGAGGAGAGGCTAGGGAGGGGTGGGAGGGGGAGGGAAGGGGGGCTTGAGGGGGTTAGGTGGAGAAGTGGAAGGGGTAGGGAGGAAAAAGGCGGGACGGGGATAAGGATAAGGAAAAGAAAACAAAACAACAATAGACTACAGAGCTCGCCCGGGAGGGGGGTATCAACCCAAAAATCACCCGGGTGAGGACTCGGAGTCCCTCAAGGGACTGTCACCCAGTAAGGTGAGGCCTAGGTGGGGTACGTGGGTGACCACCAAGGGGACGACCAGCCCATCCTTCCGTCCAGTCCATTCCAACACATAAACAGGGTGGAAAAAAGATGTGCAAAAAAGAGGGGATAAACAGTACATCTCAACAAAAGGAAAAAGGAGGTTGTGGAACCCGGACTCCCCAAAAGTGCAAAAACAAAAAAGAAGAGGGGAGGACAAGGCGGCCAGGCGAGGAGCTGGACCGCGGACCCCCTAGTCCATCATGGTGCCTAATGGTTCTTGTAGTTGAGAAGTAGTGCCCACTGTGAGATGCCTCGCAGGAGGTGGTAGAATGTGACAGCAATGCGTCCGTTAGGCCCAGAGCCCTGGTTGAAATACCAATGATGGAAAGGGGATTCCATCCAAAAAATTAGGAAAAGCAATGAGGGTGGCAGCAGCTTGTTCAGTCACAGTCACTGATTGTGGAAGTGCCCGGACGGGGGCCCTCCGTATGCCTGTTGCGGCCACGGGACCGCCTGTTTCCTGCCGCCTGAATCCATGGTTGAGGTAGCTGGGGTGTTGGGATGTCCTGGGTGGTGCACCAATCCGGGAAATCTACAGGGTTAAGCTCCAAGGTATGTAAGAAGCGGGGGAGGTCATCCTTTGTGCGTAGTATAGCCCAACGGCCATTTTTGGAGGCCTGGAGGCTGAATGGGAAGCCCCAGCGGTATGTGAGGCCTGCCGCTTGGATTTCCGTTAGAAGTGGGCGAAGGGCCCGTCGCTGCATTAGGGTACGCCGTGAGAGGTCCTGGTAAAAGGACAGTTGAGCTCCATCAAAGTCAAAGACTGGTCTGTTACGCATCTTTTGCATTATGCGATCCTTCAATGTAAATTTGTGTAGCTTGCAGATCACATCTCTGGGGTTATCAGGGTCCTCTGATGGGGGCCGAAGTGCCCTGTGAGCTCTGTCTATCTCAATCGGCACCGACGGAGGCAAACTCAGGATTTCACGGAACACTCCCTGCAAGGTGGGAACAATGTCCTTAGGTGCAATGGCTTCTGGGAGGCCTCGTATGCGAATATTCGCCCGCCTGCTGCGGTTCTCCATGTCGTCTAACTGGCACAATAGAGCCTCAATTTGGTGACTGTGTGTGACGGTCTATTCTCTGAGCTGGGAGATGGCGGGTATAGAATCATCAAATTTCTGCTCCAAAGTCACTACCCTGTGACCCAGCTCAGTGGTATCAGTTTGCAGTTGTTCAATATCTTGCCTGAAGGCCCTCTCAATCCTGCTTGTAAAGCGCTCTAGATCTTCTTTAGTAGGGAGAGACCATAAGTGCTGCCTGATGTCTCTGTCCTCAGTCAAATCTGCCAAATGTGTGTCCCTGTCCTGTGATGATGTATAGCGAGGGGATGCAGGGGGGGACGGAGTCGCTTACCAGCCTGGGAGAAGAGATAGGAGATAGAGCTGGAGGTGCTGGCTGAATCTCCTGTTGCTGCAGCGTGGCCGTTCGTTCCGGCACCATCTTGGATTTCCCCCTCTGCTGACGGGGGGTGTCTAGAAGGAAGGAATCCAGCGATCCCAGACCGTTAGGGTGGGCTTTTTTTGGCTGGGAAGAAGCCCACCGCCGCTGTGACATACCCTGTGCGGAAATCGGGGGCTGATCACCCCTGTAGCTGCTGATTATGCTGCGGACTGGACGGAGCTCAGGCTCAGCACGTCCTCACTCCTCCATAGCCAGGCCACGCCCCCCCTTTGTTCTACTATTGACTCCTGCCTATTGTGACCCGGATTGCCTTGACCACCCTTGAACTTCTCCTGCACCTTGACCTCGGCTTGCTTAACAGATTCCTCTTCTGTCTGCTCCAGTGTTGACCCCCGGCTTCTCTTTAAAGACTTTGCTACTGTCTGCTCCAGTGTTTGACCCCGGCCTGTCTTGGACTCTCCCATTGGCATCTCCCACTCTCAGCATCTCGGCCCTGGTGAGTACCCTGACAGTACAAACCAGCCATGTCAGAGGGCGACAGAGCTGGTTCTCCCCTTGAGGCACTCTGCCAGCAGGTTACAGCTCTTACTCAGGCTGTCCAAAGACTCCAAGATGGCTACTTCCAAATTGAGGGCTGTCTCCAGCACCTGATGTCTGCTCCAGCTCCTTCGGATACAGCCTCAGCCAGCGGGGTGGCCTCTCCCCAAGGTCAAGTCACCCCAGCACCTTCAGTTGTAATGGCTCTCCCTGAACCCAGAGTCCCCACTCCGGAACGATTTTCTGGAAACCGGAAGAAATTTAGAGCTTTCAAAAATGCTTGTCTATTGTATCTAGCTCTTCAACCCAGGACTTTCCATTCAGAATCTGTAAAAGTGGGATTCGTTATTTCTCTATTATCTGAAGAACCACAATCTTGGGCTCATAATCTTCTTGAACAGAAGAGTTCTTTATTAGACTCAGTTGAAACTTTCTTTACCGCTATGGCTCAGTTATATGATGACCCACAACGCACAGCTACTGCTGAATCCATTCTGCACACCCTTACCCAAGGAAAAAGACCAGTAGAGGATTACACCGTGGAATTTCTTAAATGGTCTGGAGACACCACCTAGAATGAGGCTGCCCTTAAATACCAGTACCGTCAGGGTCTCTCCGAGACACTTAAAGACGAATTGGCACGAGTGGATACCCCAGACTCTCTGGAAGATCTGATTCAACTCACCACTAAGTTCGACAGACGCCTGCGGGAGCGTCGTTCTGAACGCTTCCAGTCTTCCCGGCCTACCTGGATGTTACCCCGGGTTCCTCCGGTTCCTGTGCCTGTCGCGGGTCCCTCAGCTTCTGCTGACAGTGAGCCCATGCAACTGGGACTGGTCCGGTCCCCACTCACTCCTGACGAGAAATTGCGACGGCATCAAGCCAATCTTTGCCTCTACTGCGGAGAAGCTGGCCATTTCCTACGTAACTGCCCTGTAAGACCCAGTAAGTACTGCTTACGGCACGCTACGAACTTTCAAGTTGCTGATTCAACCCAAACTCACCTTATCCTACCGGTCTCATTACAGGTGGCGGAAAAGGAAATTCGGCTGCTGGCTATCGTTGACTCCGGAGCATGCAGCTGTTTCCTGGATGTGTCCTGTGCCCAAAGTCTGCACATCCCTCTTCAAGATAAGAAACAGCTCCTTCAGATCTACCTGGCAGACGGGTCTCTACCCAACTCAGGACCTATCACTCAAGAAACCAAGCCCATCCTTGTCTCCACAGACTCTGGTCATCAGGAATTTCTTTGCTTCAACATCATCAACTCACCCATGTTTCCCATTATCTTGGGGTTCCTGTGGCTAATAGCACACGACCCTCAGATCCTTTGGAGTAAAAAAGAAATTCTCTTCTCTTCAGCATACTGCTCCCAGCATTGTTTTGTGCCAACCTCAAATAAGACTGCCCCCTGTTTGACCATACAACCAGTGCCAGATATGCTTACACATGTCCCTGCAGCATATCACAAATTCCTGGACGTTTTTGACAAAAAGAAGGCCGATCGTTTACCACCTCATCAGCATTATGATTGCCCCATCGATCTGTTGCCCGACTCCGAGATCCCGTTTGGCCGAATTTTCCCTTTGTCGGAGACCGAGTTGGAAGCTCTCCGCCTCTACATCGATGAAAACCTTGAAAAAGGATTCATTCGTCCTTCTTCCTCCCCAGCCGGGGCTGGTATCTTTTTCGTTGAGAAAAAGGATGGATCTCTCAGGCCATGCACAGACTATAGAGAGCTTAATAAAATCACCATCAAAAATCGATACCCACTTCCCCTCATTCCTGAACTGTTTCAGCGGTTTCGATCTGCCCAAATATTTACCAAATTGGATTTATTAGGGGCATACAATCTTGTTCGGATACGTGTCAGGGACGAATGGAAGACAGCTTTCAGGTCCAGATTTGGTCACTTTGAGTATCTGGTGATGCCTTTTGGGCTCTGTAACACCCCAGCTACGTTCCAGCATCTAGTCAATGATATTTTCCGGGAATTCCTAGATAACTTTGTCATTGTCTATCTTGATGATATTTTAATTTTCTCTACCACTATAGAATTACATCGAGACCATGTCAAGAAAGTCCTCTCAGTTCTCAGAAAGCACAGCCTGTTCTTAAAGGGAGAAAAGTGTGAATTTGAAAAGACTACCATCCAGTTCCTTGGCTTCATTATCACTACTGAAGGGGTAGCCATGGATCCACAAAAAGTTAAAGCCATCCAGGAAAAAAGGAGTCCAGCGATTTATTGGCTTTGCCAATTTTTATTGCAGGTGTATTAGGGGGTTCTCCTCAATTATCTCTCCCATTACCCACCAACAAATCAAATTTCGATGGTCCCAGGAAGCTCAAGATGCCTTTGCCAAACTAAAGAATCTATTCATGTCAGCTCCCATACTTCAGCATCCGGATCCCACTCTACCTTATGTACTTGAAGTTGATGCCTTGGAAACCGCCACAGGAGCCATCTTGTCTCAGAGAAGTGGTATTAAAGCACTTCTCCATCCAATAGCCTTTCCTTCCGGAAAATAAGTCCTCCAGAGAAAAATTATAATGTTGGTGATCGGGAATTATTAGCCATAAAGACTGCCCTTGAGGAATGGAGATACTTACTGGAGGGTGCGCCCCAGCCCATCATGATCTTCACGGACCACAAGAACCTGGAGTATCTCCGAACAGCTAAACGTCTTAGGCCCCGACAAGCCCGATGGGCATTATTCTTCTCCAGGTTCAATTTCCATATCTCCTGTTGACCTGGTTCAAAAAATGGGAAGGCGGACACACTCTCCCGTATGTTTCCAGAGGCCAATGATTTAACAGAACCTGAAACCATCCTATCCTCTCACAATTTTCTTCATCTCATTCAACCTAACCTTCAATCTGCTATTGAACAGACCTCTAGTCAATGCACGGAATCCGAGATATCCTCCTTAGAGAAAAGAGATGGTTTGCTGTGGGCCCAGGACAAGGTTTTCATCCCCTCCTCTGTAAGGCTTAGAATTTTACAGACTTTCCATGACCACAAAATGGCAGGACATTTCGGAGTACGGAAGACTTCTGAATTAGTTCACCGCTCTTTCTGGTGGCCGGGTTGGAGGCAGGACTGTAAAAAGTATGTTCAATCCTGCATTACCTGCCAATGCAGCAAAGGGTCAAACACTAAAGCTTGGGGCCTCCTTAGACCCCTATCTATCCCTGAAAGACCTTGGGGTGAGGTTTCTTTGGACTTCATTGTTGATCTACCTCCCTCTGAAAATGTTTCCACCATTTTAGTAGTGGTTGACCGCCTCTCAAAGATGGCACACTTTCTGCCCATGATTGGTACTCCTTCTGCTTTGGCTACAGCAAATGTTTTTATTAAAGAAATAATAAGACTCCATGGTGTTCCCCACAACATCACCTCTGATAGAGGAATTAAATTTACCTCAAGATTCTGGAAAGACCTTTGTAAATCCCTGGAAATCAAAACCTCCTTTTCTTCAGCATACCATCCCCAAAGCAACGGCCAAACAGAAAGGACGAATCAGACCTTGGAGCAATATCTCCATTGTTTCTGCTCTAGCTCTCAGGATAATTGGTCAACTCTTCTCCCCTGTGCGGAGTTCGCCTAATAATGCCACACATTCTGCCACCAATCAGACGCCTTTTTGGGCCAACTATGGGTTCCACCCATCTTTTCTGCCAGACTCCATCCCAGAAGTCACAACCCCCGCAGTTCAAGATCGACTAAACCTCATCCAATCTAATTTTTTACAGATCCAAAAGGCCATGAAGGAAGCTCAAGACAGCTATAAGGAGTATTACAACAAAGGGAGAAGAAACAATCTGGAATTTAAGATTGGAGATAAGGTTTGGCTATCTGCTGTCAATCTTAGATTACCCTGCCCCTCACGCAAACTTGGCCCAAAATTCATTGGTCCTTTTGAAGTAAAGAGGGTAATTAATCCTGTGGCCTTCGAACTAACCTTACCCAGTACTCTTAGAATCCATCTTAGAATCCATCCGGTGTTCCACGCATCCCTACTAAAACCAGTAGTTCCCAATTCTTTCTCAGGAAGGGAGGAACCTCCACCAGTGGAGGTAGAGGGTGAAGAAGAATTTGAGGTGGAAGCAATTATGGACTGTAGAAAGAGGGGTAGGCAGACTCAGTATCTGGTGAAATGGAAAGGGTACCCATCGGAAGATAACTCCTGGGAACCTGCAAGTAATATACATGCACCTCGTTTGGTTCAGATTTTCCACAGGCGACACCCAGGGATATTAGCCAGGTTGGGCATCCGGAGGCTGCCCCTCGGGGGGGGCGGGGGGCACTGTCAGAGAAATAACAGAAACTTTGTTTGCCAATACCGGCATTTCCCTTTACGCCTGCATAGCAGAATGGCGGACCGGCGCATGCGGGTACGCGATTTAGCGGACCGCGTCACGGCGTAATGGCACACATAGACGTGCGAGTCAGCGGGCCGCGACACGGCGAAAAGGCGAAATGGCGTAAGCACGTACGCATCTTAGCCGCACAAGTGAGTTCCCCTGGCGGCCCTATAAAAGGCAGCCCAGCTCTCTGGCTTATTGCTGGTTTGTCATTTCAGCTCCTGTGTTCCTGTGCCTTTGTTCTGCTATTGACTCCTGCCTATTGTGACCCGGATTGCCTTGACCACCCTTGAACTTCTCCTGCATCTTGACCTAGGCTTGCTTAACGGATTCCTCTTCTATCTGCTCCAGTGTTTGACCCCCAGCTTCTCTTTAAAGACTTCGCTACTGCCTGCTCCAGTCTTGGACTCTCCCATTTGATTGATTCCTGTGTATGACCTTGGCTTGTTTAAACGGACTTCCTTCCTACTGGCTTGTTGTGTTTGACCCCCTGGCTTCTCTACATACTTTGTTCCAGTTGTCTACTTCAGGACCAAGGTGTTGGAGCCCCAGTCTGCTTCCTCTGCTGATCACCGTCCGGGTGTACCCCGCACAGACTTACTACCAGACGGAAGTTCAACACGCAAGCTCCTACTAGTGCCTGGCGACCCGTGCCTCTCTGTGCCCGATACCCTCTGTGCCACCTCCAGGGGTATAGCGCACTCAGCTGCAAGGGGAGCCGCTCTCAGCATCTCGGCCCTGGTGAGTACCCTGACAATATCTCACTTCTGTTGGGCCTGAGGTCGGACTTAGTGCCGAATCTGCACTCACAGGCCTAGATACTGGCCGTACTGGCTTGACCCCCCAAACTGCCCGTCAAGTGCGGGACAGATATGTAATTTATTTTAATGGTAGGGGGGCCATAACATCTTTAAAATTTAAAACAATGAAAAAAAATTATTTTGGATCAAATCTCTTGTTTTTATTCTTGTTTGCTTTTATTTTTGGCTGTCTCCTAGTGCACTTGTAGTGGCAAGTGCATAACCCTTTAGTCAATAAGGCCCTTTATCACTGTAAACACAAAAAAAAATGACAAAACTGGTATTGAGTATTGAAAGAAGAAGCCACACACATTGTTGTAGTAAAAACATTTTACTGTGCGCACATTCAAAGGTGCATTTTTTGAAAACGTCATTTACATTTTTTTTTATCATTTTTTTTTTTTTTAAGCAATATAATTTTTTTTTGGTTATTTTAGGCATATTTATCAAAAAATATTTGTTTAGACAACTTTTTTTTTTTACAACAGGGTTTTTTCACACATAATACAAAAACACAATTCTGGAACTTACTAAGTTCAACATGTCAAAAACTATGCTGGTGATGTCACCCATATAAAAGCAAAATTTAGCAGATGCACACAAATTGTGAGTCCAAATGGGTAAAGTCAACATGTGCTATCTCCCATCATGGGGGATCAATGGACATGTTTTGTGTGTGTAATCCCTTCCTCTCACAAACTAGCATTATGAGGAAGGGGTTGCAAACACAAAACAAGTACATTGAGATCCCCTGATGGCAGATAGCACATGATGACACACCGTGTGCATCTGCTAAATTTGGCTTTTACTATTTCACAACTTGAAAAAACTAAAAAATAGAAAATTGTCAAATGAAATGAAGAATATGATTGATGTTTTAGGAAAAAAGTGATTACATTCTCCCCAAAACATCAATCATGTTCTTCATTTCCTGTGGCCTTATATCTCCTCCTGGATCTGGATGTTTGTGGCTCCGGGCTTTCCTCCGCGCTAGTTCCAGATAATCTCTCCGCCATCTTTCTCTATATACTTCCACTGAGCAATGAAGAGTGAAGGGGCGGGGAAATATCATACTAAAGAACGTCAGGGACAGGCAAAGCAGGCGGAGCATGACACATGCGCAGTGTATATAAAGCTAGTACGTTGGCCTACGTATGTCCGAACGGAAGTAGCGAGCGTCATAAACGAAGCTAAAGATTTAAACATAGGTGTATGTTGTTTGTGTATGTGTTTGGTGTGTGTGTGTATGTGTGTGTATGTGTGTGTGTGTGTGCACTCTATATTCTGTAAAAAATAATACTGGGAGTTTGGACTGGCATTACAGTTTTTATCTTGTGTCTTGTCTTTCAGATAAAATGAATCCCTTTAAGGAGGATTTTTTGAGTCATTTTATTGACCTCTATCAAGAGAACGTAAACCTGTGGGAGGTCAAGCACCCCTTGTATTTCAATAAGCAAGCAAGGCAGGCAACACTGGGGAGACTTCTGGAGTTTGTAAAGACCCCCAGGCAGACATTAAGTTAGTGGAAAATTTAATTTGGGATCTCGTGGAATATGTACAGGCGGGAACATAAGAAGATACAGGATTCCCTCAAATCAGGAGCAGCAGCAGACAAGATTTATGTCCCCAAGCTGTGGTACTACCCCAAACTGAGATTTCTGGATGACCAGACAGAAGGAAGGCAATCGCTTTCGACCCTTCCCTCCACCCTTCCCTCCACCTCCACCCTTCCCTCCACCCTTCCCTCCACCCCAGCTGAGGCATCCCAGGAAGAACCGGGCGCTTTCATCCTTGATGAAGTGGATGTGCCCAGCTGCAGCCAGGTATACTTTTTTTGGTAATTTTGGATTGTATAAATATTAATGATGTAAACTAAAATGTTTGAATTGCTTACAAATCAATGATTTAATCACAATTATTATTATGTATACATATCACTAGATAGTAGTGGCCAAAAATGTATTTCAAAGATTGGTGAACAGCTAGAATAAAGGTGGGGTAAAATGATAGCCTTTTCTATTTGTTTATAATTATATTTGCAAGTCATGAGATGAAAATTGTGTGTGATTGAGGAAGCAAATATTACAACTATGTTCCTTTTTTATATACACAGGATGAGCTCAGCCAGGAGGAGGCCGTGCCCAGTGGTAGAGAGGAGGAGGCCTTGCCCAGTGGTAGAGAGGAGGAGGCCATGCCCAGTGGCAGGCAGGAGGTGGCTGGGCCCAGTAGAAGCCTCACCGAATGCCAGGTGCCTCCCCTCCTCATTACCACCAATAGGCCCAGGAAGATGACCCAAACAGAGGAGGAATCACTTGCCCTCATTCGGGAAGCCAGCCAAATGCTGGGTAACCCCCCCAATGCTGAAGAGGCCTATGATACTTATTTGGCCACCAGGTTGATGGAACTTGAGAAGGGGCAATGCCTCTTCTGTAAGGGGATTTTTTAATGAGGCCCTTCAGAAGGGGTTGAGGGGCCAGCTTACTCAAACAAGCCATATTTCGGATGAAACCCCTCCTCCTCCTCCTGCCACAAGTGCACCACCAGAGGCACAGCCTCCAAGGAAGGCTGCAGAGAAGCGTGGAGGGAAAGCTGCAGGGCAGCGTGCAGGGAAGGCTCCACAGAAGAGTCGAAAGTGATTGCCTGGCTTCAGTCTGGTCTGATAGAAGACCCAGATTGTGCTCCCTATTCTATGGACTCCGCAAGATCCCAATTTTGATTTCCACTGACTTGATGTGTGCCCTGGGGGACAAAAGGCTTCACAAATTCCAAAAGTGTCTCCAGTGTTGCCTTCCTCATTTATGTTTTTCCCAGAATAAATGGATATTTTATCTACCTAAAATTATTTACTATGTGTTTTTATTCAAAAAGGACATTTTGTTTGTGAGTAGGCAGGTACATGTCAAAAAGACTATGGGGGTTATTTACAAAAGGCAAAATCATTTTGCAATTCAAGTGCAAACTACAAGTGCAAATTGCACTTTAAATTGCACTGCAAGTGCACTTGTTGGAAGTGCAGTCGCTGTAAATCTGAGGGGAGGATCTGAAATGAGGGGAAGCTCTGCTGATTTTTCATCCAATCATGTGCAAACTAAAATGATTTTTTTTGGTTTCTTTGCATGTGCCCCTCGGATCCACAGCAACTGCACTTCCAAGTGCTCTTTCAGTGCAATTTCAAGTGCACTTTGCACTTGTAGTGCTAAATTAATTTGCCTTTTGAAAATAACCCCCCTATGTCAAATAACAAGGGACACCAACCTCATTAAGGTTCATAAACAATACAAGTTAATAATGTTATTGTGGTAACTTGAAACTCCTAAAAAAAATTAAACATTTAAATCAATATATTTTTGATAATTTTTCACAAATTGTAAGATATATATTGTTGAAATATAAAAATTGAAAAGATGAGTCATATAAATAATTTGCTACATTATTTATGGAGATCTGGCTTTTAAAAACTATAATATTAGTCATGACATGAGGATAAATAATGAAGAAAGTAGTTTGTGAGAACTCTGTGTGAATATAAGCAGAAAAACAACTTCATTCTTCTAACATTATAAAGAAGAAAAGAATGTGCTGTATTAAAAGATCACAGAATTAGCAGCATGAGGAATGTGCTAGCTTCAATACGAAGGCTAGTTTTACCAGACCGAGTGCTTCCGTCTTGTACTTGCTTCAGACTGCGTCAGTTTTGGTCCGTCGGACTAGCACACAGACGAACGGTTTGTACGCTAGAAAGCCAAGTCCGTTGGAAAGATTTGAAACATGTTTCATTTCTAGGTCCGTCGAACTTTTGGGAAAAAAAGTCAGCTGGAGCCCATACACGATCAAATTTTTCGACAGAGTCCGGTCCGCCGGACCAAGTCTGCCGGAAAGTCCGCTCGTGTGTACGCGGCATAACTGTTATGATGCTCCTCCTGCATCTCCGTGCAGACTGTTGCTTCTCCTCTGCTCAACTCCCGCAGACTATTGCTTCTAAGAATTCCCCATTCAATACCGTGTAAAGAATGAGGACATCACTCCTAACCATGTAGGAGTGATGTTCCCAGAAACTCTTTCTTCCTACACAAACTTCTTTCCTCCTGCACAAACTTATACTGAAGTGGAATAATGTCACATCTTCTTCTATTGAGCAAGAAGGACCCACTCTGAATAAGTCCTTAAAGTGGAGGGCCACCCTGAAAAAAAAATTCACCAAAAATCCTAAAAAAAAATTAAAAAAAACATTTGAAAAAAAAAAATGTTTAAACTTACCTAAACCCTTGTTGCTAGGCAGTCTTCCTAATCTGCCTCTTCCTTTTCTGCGGCATGTTCTGCTCCTCGGTGAGCGCCCCCCCTTGTCTTCTGGGAACTGTGTGTGTTCCCAGAACACCACGGGGCCATTCACAGAGTGCAGCGCCACTCGCGCGTGCGCAGTAGGAAACTGTCAGTGAAGCTGCAAGGCTCCACTGCCTGTTTCCCTTACCTAGGATGGTGGTGCCGGGACCCGAGAGCCGAGGGATGGGTTGGCCTCTGGCGGCCGACATCGTGGGCACCCAGGACAGGTAAGTACTTATTTGAAGTCAGCAGCTACAGTGTTTGTCGGAACCCCGCTTTAAGCAGGCTCTGGTTGCTTTACTGCTACTAAGCCTGAGGCCTGCAGCACCTCTCCGGTAGTTTAAAAGCATTTCTTTGGATGGTGGACTACTGTTCCCAGCCAGCCTAGCTTGCAAATCCTGTGCCCTCAGGCCACATCGATTTGACACGGAACCCCACAGTCTCTCTTCTGATTCAGGACTCCCCATCATTCACTGTGTAAATGATGAAGACTTTGCTAATGACCGTGTAGAAGCAAAGTTCCCTCACAGACTTCCTGGCACATCCAGCCCTCCACTGTGGTAACACTCACCGACCTTTCACTGCCCTGAGTCCTTGATGGAGAACTTGACTGGAACATACGTTCCGACAGCTTCACCTACCCCTCTGCTCCAGGAGTTCTTTATCAATCACTGTGTGATGAAAAAGACATTGCCAATAACCGTATATATATTTTTTAAAGTGCCCCCATCCTCCCTGTGCTCGTGTACAGAAGCAAGCGCATATGTAGGTCCCGCACGCATATGCAAATGGTGTTCGTACCACACATGTGAGGTATTGCTGAAAATGTTATAGCGAGAACAATAATTCTAGTGCTGGACCTTCTTTGTAACTCTAAACTGATAACCAGGGCACAAAGCAAGGTCTATAAAGACATGGATGAGTGAGTTTGGGTTGGAGGAACTTGACTGGCCTGCACAGAGTCCTAAACTCAACCCGATAGAACACCTTCAGGATGAATTAGAGCGGAGACTGTGAGCCAGGTCTTCTCATCCACGTCAGTCCATGACCTCACAAATGCGCTTCTGGAAGAATGGTCAAACATTCCGATAGACAGACTCCTAAACCTTGTGGACAGGCTTCCCAGAAGAGTTGAAGCTGCTATGGCTGCAAAGGATGGGACAACTCAATATTTAAGCCTACGGACTAATAATGGGATGCCATTAAAGTTCATGTGTGTGTAAAGGCAGACGTTCCAATACTTTTTGTAATATAGTGTATATATACAGTATCTTACAAAAGTGAGTACATCCCTCACATTTTTGTAAATATATATTATATCTTTTCATTTGACAACACTGAAGAAGTTATACTTTGCTACAATGTAAAGTAGTGAGTGTACAGCTTGTATAGGAGCGTAAATTGGCTGCCCCCCCCAAAATAACTCAACACACAGCCATTAATGTCTAAACTGCTGGCAACAAAAGTGAGTACACCCCTAAGTGAAAATGTCCAAATTGGGTCCAATTAGCCATTTTCCCCTTCCCAGTGTCATGTGACTCGTTAGTGTTGCAAGGTTTCAGGTGTAAATGGGGAGCAGGTGTGTTAAATTTGGTGTTATCGCTCTCATTCTCTCATACTGGTCACTGGAAATTCAACATGGCACCTCATGGCAAAGAACTCTCTGAGGATCTGAAAAAAAGAATTGTTGCTCTACATAAAGCTGGCCTAGGCTATAAAAAGATTTCCAAGACCCTGAAACTGAGCTGCAGCACAATGGCCAAGACCATACAGCGGTTTAACAGGTCAGGTTCCACTCAGAACAGGTCTCGCCATGGTCGACCAAAGAAGTTGTGTGCACATGCTCAGCGTCAGAGGTTATCTTTGGGAAATAGACGTATGAATGCTGTCAGCATTTCTGCAGAGGTTAAAGGGGTGGGGGGTCAGCCTGTCAGTGTTCAGACCATACGCCTCACACTGCAACAAATTGGTCTGCATGGCTGTCATCCCAGAAGAAAGCCTCTTCTAAAGATGATGCACAAGAAAGCCCGCAAACAGTTTGCTGAAGACAAGCAGACTAAGGACATGGATTACTGGAGCCATGTCATGTGGTCTGATGAGACCAATGTAAAATTATTTGGTTCAGATGGTGTCAAGCATGTGTCGCGACAACCAGGTGAGAAGTACAAAGACAAGTGTGTCTTGCCTACAGTCAAGCATGGTGATGGGAGTATCATGCTCTGGGGCTGTATGAGTGCTGCGGAGCTACAGTTCATTGAGGGAACCATGAATGCCAACATGTACTGTGACATACTGAAGCAGAGCATGATCCCCTCCCTTCGGAGACTGGGCTGCAGGGCAGTATTCCAACATGATAATGATCCCAAACACACCTCCAAGATGACCACTGCCTTGCTAAAGAAGCTGAGGGCAAAGGTAATGGACTGGCCAAGTATGTCTCCAGACCTAAACCCTATTGAGCATCTGTGGGGCATCCTCAAACGGAAGATGGAGGAGTGCAAGGTCTCTAACATCCACCAGCTTCGTGATGTCATCATGGAGTAGTGGAAGAGGACTCCAATGGCAACCTGTGAAGCTCTGGTGAACTCCATGCCCAAGAGTGTTAAGGCAGTACTGGAAAATAATGGTGGCCACACAAAATATTGACATTTTGGGCCCAATTTGGACATTTTCACTTAGGGGTGTACTCACTTTTGTTGCCAGAGATTTAGATGTTAATGGCTGTGTGTTGAGTTATTCTGAGGGGACAGCAAATTTACACTGTTATACAAGCTGTACACTCACTACTTTACATTGTAGCAAAGTGTCATTTGTTCAGTGTTGTCACATGAAAAGATATAATAAAATATTTACAAAAATGTAAGGGGTGTACTCACTTTTGTAAGATACTGTACATATATCTTTTGTCAGGTGGATTTTAAGGAAAACCAGTACTGAGAAAAATACAGAGTTTACCAATGATGACTATCTCACAAAAATGCTAGTTGCCTGATTGTCTCTGGCTTTAAAATTTTGAGGAACTGACCTGAAACAAGTATGCAGATCTAAGAAGTCAGATTGAAGTTAGAGCATGCAGTCTGCATATTTCGTGTATGTAATAATTTGGCAAGTACATTGGTATTATTTGAGGGAGCAATCAAGGACAGCCTCCATTATTCCTTAATAGAGATTTACTATGATAAAAAAAAATATGGAGGTTGCCATTGTTAACCTCTCCTTCTGTAAAAATTAGCTGGCTGGCTACTATGCTGATCCAATTGCTTTGACCCTCTTACAAAGCTGTTTGGATCACTCTTGGCACCGCAGTTTGAACGCTATCACTCTTGGCACACCATCTTGGGACACTGTCACTTCTAGCAAAGCAGACTGAGACACTGACAATCCTAACAATGCAGTTTGGACATTGACATTCTTGGTAAAGCGGTTTGGATACTTCTGGCACAGTAGATTGAACACAGACACTCCGGACAACAAAGCAGTTTAGACACTGACACTTTGGACAAAGTAGTTTGGACACTAAAACTCCTGGAACAGCTGTTTGATCAATAGCACTTCTGGCACAGCAGTTTGGACATTTTTTTTTGGTTCTACTGCATGCTGTAACGATTTGCCATTTTGCTGGTAGAGAATGGCAAAGGAAGGTTCACAGAGATGCCTTGACTAGCTTGACAGGTATTGCAAAAAATGCTAATAAAACTCAGTCATTCCAAAGATAAAAAAAGCAGGAATGGGATGTTAACCCTACTCTTCTGGCAGGACCCCTTTTATAAGATGGATGATGTCTAGGGTGGTAGAGAGAGTTATGCACCTCACTGAATTGAAATGTAGCAGAGAGTCAAATGGAACACTGTTTGGTTCCCCCATGTAGGCTTCCCTAGCTGGCAGACCCCTCTTTGAAACACATGCCAGGTGACCTGGGCTGCTGTATTTTTTGAGCTCCAGGTGTTTGACTGGGCTGTTAAGGCCCTAACCGGAACCACAGATTAAATACAATGCCTTATGAGGTGAGTAATTCTGACCAGATGGGTCTACACGTGCTGTGGGCGGTTATAGATTAAAACAGGAGGCTCATAGGCCCCGAGCGGAGTGTTGGCTATGTGGGACAGTTAAGGTCCTACCTACATGGAGCTTCATTTTTAGGGTAGATTTACATGTGCGTATAAATCTCCCGTTCCTCTAAAGCCTGATCTGCAGTTGGATCACTCTTCAGAGGCTACTGACAGGTAGTGAGGAAGCAATGAGACGCCTCTTCACTGCCTGTTTTAACCACATTTTTGCATGTGGTTGTCAATTTGCCAGCATTTGCTGGAATGTATAGAATTTGGCTTGCTGCATGCTACATGAGCTGCTGCGGCTTAAACAACCATTTTTACTGCCCCCTTCAACTGCACGTCTAAATGAAGCCTTATATCTTATGCCTCGTACACACGAGCGGACTTTGCAGCAGACTTGGTCCAACGGTCTTTCCGCCGGACTTTCCGGCGGCCTACCTGAACGGACGGACTTGCCTACACACAACCGGACACGACCGGACTTTCCGGCAAGCTAGGTCTGCCCGTCTTTCCGACGGACTTTCGCCGGAGTTACGGCGGACTTTCAGAATGAATGGACTTGCCCACACACGGACAAGTCCGTTCATTTTGAACGTAACTCGGGTACGATGGGACTAGAAAAGGAAGTCAATCTTGTGGCTTTTATCCGCGAGATTGACACCTTGCGAGCCCCGTCGCGGGTCATACCAGGCCCTTAGGTCTGGTATGGATTATAAAGGGAAGCCCCTACGCCGAAAAAACGGCGTGGGGTCCCCCCTAAAATCCATACCAGACCCCGATCCGAGCACGCAGCCCGGCCGGTCAGGAAAGGGGGTGGGGACGAGCGAGCGCCCCCTCTCCTGAACTGTACCAGGCCGCATGCCCTCAAAATGGGGGGTGGGTGCTTTGGGGGAGGGGGCGCCTTGCGGGCCCCCCCACCCCAAAGCACCTTGTCCCCATGTTGATGAGGACAAGGGCCTCTTCCCAACAACCCTGGCCGTTGGTTGTCGGGGTCTGCAGGCGGGGGGCTTATCGGAATCCGGGAGCCTCCTATAATAAGAGGGCCCCCAGATCCCGGCCCCCCACCCTATGTGAATGAGTATGGGGTACATGGTACCCCTACCCATTTACCTAGGGAAAAAGTGTCAACAATAAAACACACTACACAAGTTTTTAAAATAATTTATTAAACAGCTCCGGGGGGGTCTTCCTCCGGCTTCGGGGGTCTTCTTCCGGCTTCGGGGGCCCCTCCGGTTCCTCTACTCCTGGCGTCCGGTTGGTTCTTCTCCGCTCTCTCTGGCCTCTTCTCCCAGTGTTCCAGTTCTTCTGCCGGCTCCTCCGCTGTCTTAATGCCGCTCTTTTGCCAGCGGAGGTCCGGACTTCTGGGCTTCTTGTCCTCTTCCCTCTTCTCTTCTCTAGATGTTGACACGATGCTCTCTCCGGCTGGACTGCTCTCTGAGCGCTCCGTTGTGACAGTCCTGGGCATGCTGGGACTGTGACGTTTTAGGGGGCGTGGTCACCGGGTGATGGTGACCACGCCCCCTAAAACATCACAGTCCCAGCATGCCCAGGGACTGTGACGGCATAAGGGGGCGGGGTCTCCGCCTATATAAGTCACAGCGGAGCGCTCAGAGAGCAGTCCAGCCTGCTCTCTGATCACTCCGCTGTGACTTATATAGGCGGAGACCCTTATGCCGTATGCAATACCCTGCCCTTGCGTCGTATCTGGTCCGTCGGACCAGCATACATACGAGCGGGCTTTCCGTTGGACCAGCATACAGACGAACGGACTATCTGTCAGGAACTGAGTCCGACGGAAAGATTTAAAACATGTTTCAAATCTAGGTCCGGCAGACTTTTGGGGAAAAAAAGTCCACCGAAGCCTACACACGGTCGGATTGTCCAGCGGACCAAGTATGCCGGAAAGTCTGCTCGTGTGTACACGGCATTAGTCACATGAAATTAACCGCATGCTGACAATTGCGTTATTTTTTTACCTCTTTTTTTTTTTTTTATCATCGCCAATGGGTCTATTTATAACTGTTTTCACCCTATATTCACACAACTTTCACCCAAAACTCACTCGCTTCTAACTGTATTCAGTGCCAAACCTGGGTGAAAGGTGTATGAATCCTTAATGATAAAAAAATATAAAATATCAAGTCCCCTAAAGGTGGATGAGACAGATCGAAATTCTGATAATTTAGCAGTCTAAATTCTGATCTGTGTATGGCCCCTACTGTTTGACAGATGTCAGTTGTTAGATTGACTTCTGTTAAACAGCCACACTGCAAAAATTTTCAGTTGCAGCTGCTGATCAGTCTATTCTGATAGAAGAAAGTTTCCAAAGTCAGAACAAAAGTCACAGTGGAGAATATTCCTCTATCCACCACCCTTGTGTGGATGTGGGAAACCGTTATTTTTTTCTCATTTAGCCCACCAGCTGAATGGAAAAAAAAAACGAACCATGTATATCCAGAGAAGTGTGGGTATTTTTTTTTTTTTCAGAATCATACTTACCTAGGTGGATGCAGTGTCCGTCTGATGCTGCATCTGTCCCCCGACAACTTAGTGCTCCCTGAGCAGAAAGCTGTCAGTCACCGCTGTCTGCTCTTTTCGCACCCCGCTCACTGGAGTGCTGGGATGTGGAGGAGGTGGAAACGGTCGGCTCAGGCTCTCAGCAGCTTACTGAGAGGCTGAGCCAGGTGCCGGTCCAGGTTCGTGGGCGGATCCTGACCATATGGTCACAATCTCTTTCCAGCCTGGACCAGCGCTATGACGTCTGCTGAAACAGGCCACAGGAGTGCAGAACGAACTGCACTCCTGTGATCCACAGGAGAAGAACAGCCAACCAAGCTTTGGCTGTACTTCTCCTTTAAGAATGTCAACGTTTCTGTCAGTAAATCTTGTAACTAAGTAATTTTTCGCCTTCACTGATGTGCGCTGATGAGGTGGCACTGATGGGCACTGATAGGCTGAACTGGTGGGCATTGATGAGGTGGCACTTATGGGCACTGATGAGGCAGCACTTATGGGCACTGATGAGGTGGCACTGATGAGGATGCACTAATATGCCGCACTTATGGGCACTGGTAGGTGGTACTGATATGTGGCACTGATGAGCACTGATATGCGGCACTGATGGGCACTGTTAGGTGGCACTGATGGGCACTGATAGGCGGCACGGTTAGGCGGCATTGATAGGCGGTACTGATGGGAGGGAGGGGTGGGAGTTTTCATTTGTTGGGGGTGATGGGGTTGTGTCGGGGAGGCTAGATTTTTCATAGATGTTTTATGGAGAGATATGTAATGTTTTATACCTATTTGAATAAATTGTGATGAGGAGTTAACCCTTGGGTGTGCACAATTTTTAATTTTATTTTTTGTGACATGTAATGACCTTCTCTTTAAGTCTGATGAGTGAGCTATAATTACATAACGTGATCATTTTACTTGTGATTTTATCTGATAATTGCTATTAGTATAATACCAAGAATGAATAGTAGGAACAATGTATGTAAGCATTGTAATAGAAACAGAAAATCAGCTTTCCATTTTTCTTCATAGAATAAATTGCATTTGCTAAAGCGTGTTGAAAGAAATAAACATTGAATAAATGTGCTGCATGCAGTTGGATATTTAAGCTTCTTACTGCTTCCATCCTTTGGATGTCCCTTCCCTTAATTTGAAGTGTTTACGTTAAGCCTTTCTACCTTTTCTTCTGACTTTTTTAATACACAACAGCTGAAATAATCTACAGTATTTTACCATTGGATGAGCTTGGTTGCTGGTAATCAGAGCCAGGACTAGGGGTGGGCAGAAGGGGCAGCTGCCCTGGGTGCAATGGTTTACTGTAAGGATGGGGGGCATCTTCCTTCTGTTACAAGGCTGACAGAAGCAGTGACAGCAACATCATTAATCTTGTGGGGGAGTCTCAAAATCGCTATAGTAGTATGTGGTACATACAGGAGTGCTGGATAAACCTTCCCTCTGCTAAAGAGAAGACAGAGGGTCGTTCGCTTGACAGTTCCTTAACACAAGGCAAGGTCCTGACATCAGAATCTACCTTTGTTCAATCAGGAAATATACTTTGTATTTACTGATATAAATGCAACAAACTAATTATTATACAGGATTTATTATTATACAGGATTTATATAGCGCCGACAGTTTACGCAGCGCTTTACAACATTAGGGCAGACAGTACAAGTACAATACAATTCAATACAGGAGGAATCAGAGGGCCCTGCTCGTTAGAGCTTACAATCTAGGAGGGAGGGTCAAGTGATACAAAAGGGTAATAGCTGTGGGGGATGAGCTAATGGAGAAAATAGTGCAGTTGTTAGATGGAGGCAGGATAGGCTTCTCTGAATAGGAAAGTTTTCAGGGATCGCCTAAAAGTGGATAAAGTTGGAGACAGTCTGACAGATTGGGGTAGGGAATTCCAGAGGATGGGCGAGGCTCGGGAGAAGTCCTGGAGGCGGATATGGGAGGAGGTGATGAGGGAGCTAGAGAGCAGGAGGTCTTGGGAGGAACGGAGATGGCGATTAGGTTGGTATTTTGAGACTAGGTTAGTGATGTAGCTGGGGGCAGAGTTGTGGATGGCTTTGTAACTTATTGTTAGTATTTTGAATTTAATTCGTTGGGCGAGTGGTAGCCAATGGAGGGATTGGCAGAGAGGGGTAGCAGACACTGAGCGGTTTGTAAGGTGGATGAGTCTGGCAGCAGCATTCATGATGGACTGAAGGGGGGATAGTCTATTTAAAGGTAAGCCAATGAGGAGTGAGTTGCAGTAGTCAAGGCGAGAGATAACCAGGGAGTGAATCAGGAGCTTTGTGGTTTCATTGGTTAGAAAGGGACGTAGTTTAGAGATGTTGCGGAGGTTGAGGCAGCAAGCTTTGGAAAGTGATTGGATGTGGGGCTGAAAGGAGAGTTCAGAATCCAGGATAACACCTAGTACCCTGACATGTGGGGACGGGTGGATGGTTTTGCCATTGCTCTTGACAGAGAAGTCGGGGGAAGAGGAACGTGGGGGAGGAAATATTATAAGCTCGGTTTTGGACAAGTTGAGTTTGAGGAAGTGGTGTGACATCCATACAGATATGTCGGTTAGTAAGTTAGTGATGCGTGAGGAGACTGATGGAGTGAGTTGAGGGGTGGAGAGATAGATTTGTGTGTCATCAGCATAGAAATGATATTGAAAGCCGTGAGAAGCTATCAGCTGACCCAGGGAAGAGGTGTAGATTGAAAATAAAAGAGGTCCAAGAACAGAACCTTGGGGGACCCCGACAGAGAAGGGAAGAGGAGTGGAGGAAGTAGAATTGTAAGTGACACTGAAGGTGCGTTGGGATAGGTAGGATGAGAGCCACTGAAGAGCACAATCACGGAGACCGAGGGAGTAAAGTTTTTTGAGGAGGAGGGGGTGGTCAACCGTGTCAAAGGCAGCTGAAAGATCCAGAAGTAGGAATACAGAATAGTGTCCATTGGTTTTTGCAGTTAGTAGGTCATTTGTGAGTTTTAAAAGAGCAGTTTCTGTGGAGTGTTGAGGGCAAAATCCAGATTGAAGGGGATCAAGAAGGTTGTTTTTAATGAGGTGGTCACTCAGTTGGTTGTAAACCAGGCGTTCAAGGAGTTTAGAGGAAAAGGGGAGCAAGGAGATTGGGCGTAGGTTGTTAAGATTGGTAGGGTCCAAGGACGGCTTTTTGAGTATGGGGGTGACCAGTGCATGTTTTAGAGCATCGGGGAAGATGCCAGAGGTGAGGGAGAGATTGAAGATGTGGGTTAGAGAGTGTAGGATGGGGTCAGAGGGTGACCGTAGCATTTGAGAGGGAATAGGGTCCAGGGGACAGGTGGTTAGGTGGGCGATAGAAAGGAGTTTAGCAACTTTATCTGTAGTAGTAGATTTGAATAGGGGGAGTGTCAGTTGTATCTGTTGACATGGAGTCTTAGCTGGGGGAGATACCTGTAGAATAGAGATTTCATCACGGATTGTATCAATCTTGTAATTTTAACATATTAAACCTGCCTGTTTGCATACTTTCATTTCTGATTTGAAGTTCTACTTTAAGGAATACAATAGAGTCACCTCCTCACTCTCAGCCAGATCATTGGACAATAAAGGAGTGTCAACACTGAAAAAGCAATTAGGGCTGCTCATTCTGCTCTATCCTCCTTTCAGCATGTTCCCTGTCAGCACATGTGACATTCAATCAGTATAAACAGGAAGCTCTGCTATAGTGTAGTTCAAATATTCATTGAAAAATCATTTTAAACTGTAAAAAATAACGAAAGGAGCATACACGGAGAAAGCCACAGATGAGAGCCAACAGTGCAAGCAGAGGGTGCCAGAGGACTTATTGCCCAGCTTGGATTTTGGGCAGCAAGGCAAGAACATTTTGTTATATAGTTTTAAAAATAAGCTTTAGAATGTTTTTTTTTTTTTTTTTTACACTTTTCATTAGTGACTGCATGATCTCAGTTGATTTATATTTGAAGCTGACAAATGTTTACAAAAAAAAGTGACAGCGAATGTAACAAATGCATTAAAAAAATGGTAAATGATTAACAAACCATTTGCTGCTTTAGCTCATTCTATTATGCTCCTTCATATTATGCTCCTTCATAGAGCATCTGGGTTTCACAGATAATTTGGACTGGCATATACAGAGGGAGAAACGAGGGGAGAATATTCATAGGGAACATCCTACCGCCATATGTTTACCGAACACGTCTTGAGCCAAACATGATTTCACATAATGATTTTTCAAACCACACCTCACCCAAAGCAAAATAATTTGTTTTGGGCAGATCCATTTGATTACTGTTTGCTAAAAAAAAATACGTCTTCAGTCCACTTTATACAATTAGGGAGGCATTAGGAGGGTGGATAGGCGTATTAAAATTATCGGTTAATAGTAACAATATCCAGTGGCACTCCAGTTCTGGGTTATGTGACCTAATGCTATGGTAGATGTCCATTGGGGTGCAAATATTGGTAGGATTTTCAGTCGAAGTAAATAAACTGAAGTCAGCACCCACAATGCAGAACTGCTGCATGAACTAATTCAAGGTTTTAGCTCATGTAATCTGGAACTTGTAATACACAAGTTGTGTGGATTCTAATACTCTTACCTAACTCCTTAACAAATATCTGAGGCCTTAACTCCAGCACAAGCATTATCATACATGTGAGCCACTAAATACAGTGCCTTAAAAAAAAGTATTCATACCCTATGAAATGTTCCACATTTTGTCATGTTACAACCAAGAACGTACATGTATTTTGTTGGGATTTTATGTGACAGACCAACACAAAGTAGCACATAATTGTGAAGTGGAAGGAAAATGATAAATGGTTATCAAATTTTTTTACAAATAAATACCTGAAAAATGTGGCGTGCATATGTATTCAGCCCCCTTTACTCTGATACCCCTAACTAAAATCTAGTGGAACCAATTGCCTTCAGAAATCACCTAATTAGTAAATAGAGTCCACCTGTGTGTAATTGAATCTCAGTGTAAGTGCAGCTGTTCTGTGAAGCCCTCAGAGGTTTGTTGGAGAACCTAAGTGAAGGCAGGTCAGGGATAAAGTTGTGGAGAAGTTTAAAGCAGAGTTAGGTTATAAAAAAATATCCCAAGTTTTGAACATCTCATCAAGCACTGTTCAATTAATCATTTGAAAATGGAAAGAGTATGACACAACTGCAAACCTACCAAGACATGGCTGTCCACCTAAACTGACAGGCCAGGCAAGGAGAGCATTAATCAGAGAAGCAGCCAAGAGGCTCATGGTAAGTCTGGAGGAGCTGCAGAAATCCACAGCACAGGTGGGAGAATCTGTCCACAGGACAACTATTAGTCGTGCAATCCACAAATCTGGCCTTTATGAAAGAGTGGCAAAAAGAAAGCTATTGTTAAAAGGAAAGCCAAACAAAAGTCCTATTTGCAGTTTGCTAGCCATGTGGGGGACCACAGCAAAAATGTGGAAGAAGGTGCTCTGGTTAGGTGAGACCAAAATTGAACTGTTTGATCTAAAGCAAAATGCTATGTGTGGCAGGAAACTAACAATGCACATTACTCTGAACACACCATCCCCACCGTGAAACATAGTGGTGGCAGCATTATGTTGTGGGGATGCTTTTCTTCAGCAGGGACAGGGAAGCTGGTCAGAGTTGATGGGAAGATAGACTGAGCCAAATACAGGGCAATCTTAGAAGAAAACCTGTTATAGTCTGCAAAAGACTTGAGACTGGGGTGGAGGTTCACCTTCCAGCAGGACAACTACCCTAAACATACAGCCAGAGCTACAATAGAATGGTTTAGATCAAAGCATATTCATGTGTAAGAATGGCCCAGTCAAAGTCCAGACCTAAATCCAATGGAGAATCTGTGGTAAGACTTGAAAAATGCTGTTCATAGCCGGCCTCCATCCATTCTGACAGAGCTTGAGCTATTTTTCAAAGAAGAATGGGCAAAAACGTCACACTCTCTAGATGTGCAAAGCTGGTAGAGACATCCCCAAAAAAACTTGCAGTTGTAATTGCAGGGAAAGGTGGTTCTACAAAGTATTGACTCAGGGGGGCTAAATACAAATGCATACCACACTTTTCAGACATTTTTTATGTAAAAAATATTGAAAACCATTTATAATTTTTCCTTCCACTTCCCAATTATGTGCCACTTTGTGTTGGTCTATCACATAAAATCCCAATAAAATATATTTATGTTTTTGGTAGTAACATTACAAAATATGGAAAATTCCAAGGGGTATGAATAGTTTTTCAAGGCACTGTATATTATGTAATATAATATATACAGTAGATAGATGTATTTCTACTGTATGTGACAAGGCCACATAACAGAAGGCTTACACAATACCCATCTTAAATACAGTCCCACAACTGAGAGTCATGCAATTCTAAATCAATAACTGACATTGTAAGTGAATTACTTTCATAGCATTAACTCTATCCAAAGCTATTTCCCACATGCCTAGGACTGTAGAAGGGAGGGGACCTTGTCAAGCTTCCAAATTCATACTTAGACAATGCTTAGCATTGGATCTATACATGTTCTCTAGTTATAGTGGTAGTGATAGCAATTGGTTGCTCTATCTAACAATCTGCATTTTCTTCTGTTTAATAAAGGCAGGCCATGTGTTTAGTCAAGCCCTTAGCATTTCCCTATTTGTGGAAATCACATTTCTTCAGTGTTGCATTCACAGCTTGTTCTTCACTACGTCATTCCCTTATCCTAATGCCATATATAGTATAAAGAAGAGACTATCAGAAAGTATTTTCTATGTGTGGCTTACATGGCGTGTGTCACACTACAGTCAGGCTAAGAATCTGACCTCTTGAATTCACAGGCTAAGTTTCTAGATTTGTACAGCAGATTTAAAGCACACAGTATGTTTTTTTTTAGAAATAACTAACATGTAAAGAAATGAGGAAATGAAACCAATTACATTCCTGAACCACAATAAACCTAAACATTGAACCTGCATTAGAGATGTCATGATATGCGCATGTCCCAGAGACGATGTAATAGATACATTTTGTGACCTTACTAACCAAAAGGACATATTGGCATCAGTGCTGGTTAGTTGCTGATGGCATAAAACAAGGCACAGTCATCACAACTCTGATACATTCTTTTGTGTTTGTGAGATTATGAGGTTTGTAAAGAGCCTGTGTTCTATTATGCCTATACAACATTTTGAAAAGACCATTGTGGTCAATGGGAAATGTCAAAATTTTGTTAGTATTCAGTTGTCTACAGCAGTCAACAGCTATCCACAGCTGGCAATATCTATATTGTGCAGAAACAATGTAGATCATTGTAGATTAGTCTTTCTCAGCCAGGGTTCCATGGAACTCCAGGATTCCTCCAGAGGTTGTTAGCGATTTCTTGAATAAAGATCTCCAACCTACACTGACCATCAATGTAAGGTTGCAGTTTCCCCACTAACATCTAGTGTAAGGGGGCACTGCACTGATCACCAAAGTAAGGGGAACTATGCTGACCACTAGCAAAAGGGAGACTTCACTTTTCACAGTCTGTGTTTATTTCAGGCCACTATTACTATGTGTTTTATGATTGTTATTAAAAATCATTTTGCCATAAAGAGCAGGTAGGTGTCATAGAATAATGTGATCTGGTTGTCAGATACAGTACTTTTAATTTGCCAAATTCTTCATTCTTTTGTTTATTCCTGTATCTACAAACTTAATCTTTACATTAATTTACCGTGAACTGTAGTAGGGAGAAGAAATTGATGGACCCTTGGTGGTCAATATACTAGCCAGAAGACATTTTTTTTTAAAGATGGTATGTATGCCAAACTCTTTTAAAGTACAGGTGGAGAGGGAGATGGGATGGGGCCTGGGAGAGGAGGGAGAACAATACTTGAAAAAAAAAAACCTGTCACAAACCTTAGCAATTCAAAGCATATAACAAAAAAATAAAGAGTTTATTTTCAGTAAAAAAACACATTCAGTAAAAGCTAAGGCCCAATATTTCCAACCTTTCTTATAGTCTTTTAATCTTACATATGAGGGATTGGTGTCATGATTTCCACATAAATTCTTCTGGCTATTATTTTGGAACTTGGAATTGTTTTCACATGCATTTTTCACTGATGTTACAATGTGTTTACTTAGGATTGTGACAGACTAAGGCCACCCTAGATGGATCGAATCTCAGCTGGATCAGCAGGGACTAGCTGAGGTTCGATCAATCTATGGGCAGGCTGGTTGTATTGAAGTCGATCCATCAATCAACTTCAGTACAAGCATTAGATCACTGCCGGTGTTCTGCCAAAAACTGTCCCCCCATCAGATAGTGTCCGCTCCGTACTGCGCAGGCGCCGCGCTTGCGCAGTAAGGAGGAGAAAGGAGACGCCGAAAGTCTCCGAAGAACAACAGCTGAGGAAGAAATATAAACGGCGCCTGCGCAATGCCTGTTGCATTCAGTCACAGGCTCCCGCACGCTCCCGATGCTCGAGGGGGTGGGTTTAGAAAATGTTAATATGTTTGCGGGGTGTGTTTAGGGAATTGAAGGGTGGGTTTATCAATGTTTATGGGCGTGTTTGCTGTACATATTTAAGGAGCGAACACATACAATTAGGCAGACTATCAGTGCGGAATTTGGATGTTTTGTTGCAGAATTATAGCAGAACCCTCCTATTTCAACACTTTTGTAAGTACACTGTTATGATTATATGTTATTCCCCTTCAGGGCTGTCTGTCTACAGGGCATGTGTTCTATGGATGATTATATTAACCATTGAAAATGTATGGTAAGTTCTGTGGTGGCTATCTGTGTACAGGGCTTGTATTCTATGGATGGATGATAAAGCATGGACACGTATTTACAGTTGAATAGTTTTGCTAAGTTCTGTGGTGGAGAACATGTATATTGCACAAAGTGTCTGCCATGTGCAGGGGGGGGGGGGGGGACGCAATACAATGGCAAAGATGTATGATGTGTATTGCGGTAATTGCCCATTATGCTTCGATTTTATTCCCATGTAGGGCTGTCTGTGTACAGGGCATGTATTATATGGATAGATCACATCTTCTCACCCCCCCCCCCCACATGGCAGACACTTTGTGCAATATACATGTTCTCCACCACAGAACTTAGCAAAACTATTCAACTATAAATACGTGTCCATGCTTTATCATCTATCCATAGAATACAAGCCCTGTACACAGATAGCCACCACAGAACTTACCGTACATACAAAATGGCAGCCATGGGGGGAGGGGGGGGGGGATGGGAAGATGTGTATTGGCATGGGGGGGATGGGAAGATGTGTGTTGGCATGGGGGGGGGATGGGAAGATGTGTGTTGGCATGGGGGGGGGGGATGGGAAGATGTGTGTTGGCATGGGGGGGGATGGGAAGATGTGTGTTGGCATGGGGGGATGGATGGATGATAAAGCATGGACACGTATTTACAGTTGAATAGTTTTGCTAAGTTCTGTGGTGGAGAACATGTATATTGCACAAAGTGTCTGCCATGTGCAGGGGGGGGGGGGGGACGCAATACAATGGCAAAGATGTATGATGTGTATTGCGGTAATTGCCCATTATGCTTCGATTTTATTCCCATGTAGGGCTGTCTGTGTACAGGGCATGTATTATATGGATAGATCACATCTTCTCACCCCCCCCCCACATGGCAACACACATCTTCCCATCCCCCCACCATGCCAACACACATCTTCCCACCCCCCATGGCAACACACATCTCCCCCCCTCCCCGATGGCAGCCATTTTGTACCATACACATCTTCCCACCCCCCCCCATGGCATCCATTTTTTACCGTACACATTTTCCCATCCTTGACACCCTCCCCCCACGGCAGCCATTTTGTGTCATACACATCTTCCCATCTTTCCCCCTCCCCCACCCCTATTGCAGCCATTTTGTGCCATACACATCCTCTCCACCACACATCTTCCCATCTTTCCCTCCTCCCCCCATGGCAGCCATTTTGTGCCATATACATCTTCCCTCCCCCTCCCCTCCCCCCATGGCAGTCAATCTGTGCAATACACTTTCACTCCCCCACATGTCTTTGGCATTGCGTCCTCCTCTCCCCCCACCACATATACAGCACGCGTGTATTATTGATGGATACAGCTGACATGTGGATGGATACAACTTACAATGACTGATATGTTTTGGATGGATGAGTGATGAACACAATGGCAGAGATGTCTAGGGTGGATATGGACATTTCTTGGCCAGGATGTTTAACCACTTCAATACCGGGCACTTAGACACCTTCCCACCCAGCCCAATTTTCAGCTTTCAGCGCTGTTGCAATTTGAATGACAATTGCGCGGTCATGCTACACTGTACCCAAACAATTTTTTGATCATTTTGTTCCCACAAATAGAGTTTTCTTTTGGTGGAATTTGATCACATCCTGCGGTTGTTATTTTTTTCGCAACAAATAAAAAAAGACCGAAATTTTCGAAAAAAACAAGTTTTTCTTTGTTTCTGTTAAATTTTTTTTTAAATAAGTACGCTTTCTCCTTCAATAATGGGCACTGATATAGCTGCACTGATGGGCACCGATGAGGTGGCACCAATGAGGTGGCACTGATGAGGTGGCACTAACGGGCACTGATGATGGGCACTGATAGGCGGCACTGATGGGCACTGATAGGTGGCACTGGTATGCGGCACTGATGAGCACTCATAGGTGGCACCGATGGGCACACATAGGCGGCACTGATGGGCACTCGTAGGTGGCATTGATTGGCATATATGGGTGGCACTGATGGGTACTTATGTGTGGCACAGATGGGCACTGATAGGTGGGCACAGATGGGCACTGACAGGTGGCACCGATGGGCAATGACTGGTGGCACAGATGGGCAATGACAGGTGGCACTGATATAGCATTGCTGGGCATATCATTGGCATAATAGTGCCAATCAGTGCCCATTTGTGGGCACTGATTGGCACAGATTGCGCACATGTGGATGGCCATGGGGTACATACCTGGCCATCCACGTTGCCCCTTCCCTGGTGGTCCTAGTGGCATCCCTGGTAGTCCAGTGGGGTGATCTGGGGGGGGGGGGGGGCTGCGCTGATAAACAATCAGCGCAGACCCCCCCTGCCAGGAGAGCCGCCGATCGGCTCTCCTCTACTTGCGTCTGTCAGACGCGAGTGAGGAAGAGCCGATCAATGGCTCTTCCTAATGACAGCGTGATCAGCCGTGATTGGACACGGCTGATCACGTAGTAAAGAGCCTCCGCCGGAGGCTTTTTACCAAGATCAGTGTAGCGGTGTGTCAGATTGACACACCGCTCCACCGATCGCCGTGATGCGCGCCCCCCGGGGGCGCGCTGCGGCATGTTATCCTGCTGGACGTCATATGACGCCCAGTCAGGATAACAGAACCACTTCCCGGACGTCAATCCGCTATAGGGCGGGCGGGAAGTGGTTAAAATTGCATCCATGTTCTCACGCGCACAGTACACATAAAACACACAGCTCTGTATGGGCCCCCAGAGGAAGACAAATAGAAGATATGCAGAATTTTTTTTTTTTTCCTTTATTTCAATAGGTATTAACAGAGTATATCTTACATGTTGTTTTTTTTTTTATATACAGATCATAGTAATGAGAGCACATATCAGTGTGTATATGTGTATATATATATATATATATATATATGGCCCCTATAGGTGTAGGCCTATTGGGGCCCTAAATAATATACACACACTGATATGTGCTCTCATTACTATGAGCTGATTGTTGTGTTTTAATCAGTGTGGTGTGCCATTAATCTACAGTTTAAAGCATATAATATTTTTTATTTTTTTCCCTTCACAGGCTTTGCATTTGGTTTCGGTCACTTGCATTGCAGACCCACTCTATCAGACTCCCCGACTAGTGAGTATTATTTAAGACTGTACTGCTGTTTGAAACGTTGCGGGTCCATATAGCATATAATATACCTTTTATCTATGTATCCTTTTAATCTTTCTAAAATTATTTCCTTCACAGGCTTTGCATATGGTTTCGGTCAGTTGCATTGCAGTCCCGATCTATCAGACTCCCCGACTAGTGAGTATCATTTGATTACTGTCATGCTCTTTGCAACGTGGATGGTCCATATAGCATTTAATATACCTTTTTTATCTATGCATCTTCCCTTTTTTGTTATTTTTTTTTTTATTTACAGGCTTTGCATTTGGTTTCGGTCAGTTGCATTGCAGTCCCGATCTATCAGACTCCCCGACTAGTGAGTATCATTTGATTACTGTCATGCTCTTTGCAACGTGGATGGTCCATATAGCATTTAATATACCTTTTTTATCTATGCATCTTCCCTTTTTTGTTATTTTTTTTTTTATTTACAGGCTTTGCATTTGGTTTCGGTCAGTTGCATTGCAGTCCCGATCTATCAGACTCCCCGACTAGTGAGTATCATTTGATTACTGTCATGCTCTTTGCAACGTGGATGGTCCATATAGCATTTAATATACCTTTTTTATCTATGCATCTTCCCTTTTTTGTTATTTTTTTTTTTTATTTACAGGCTTTGCATTTGGTTTCGGTCAGTTGCATTGCAGTCCCGATCTATCAGACTCCCCGACTAGTGAGTATCATTTGATTACTGTCATGCTCTTTGCAACGTGGATGGTCCATATAGCATTTAATATACCTTTTTTATCTATGCATCTTCCCTTTTTTGTTATTTTTTTTTTTTATTTACAGGCTTTGCATTTGGTTTCGGTCAGTTGCATTGCAGTCCCGATTTATCAGACTCCAGCAACTAGTGAGTAATATCAGAATTAGTTTAATTTCTGAGGCGTGTATAATTTTTTTTATAAAGACCATTTTTAATAATGATAATTTATTATAGACTTAGTTTATTTACCAGCTATTAAATGTTCTGTATATTTCCAATTTAGTGGCTGGAAAACATACTTGGCATTTGTTTTTTATTAAGATCTTCCCAAAATGTGTGCACAGGTTGTAATGTTTAACGTTATGTAATAGTGCTCTGCTATATTTTCAGGTATGGAGAACAAGTGGCAAGAGGTATATAATTACCTCGCTCAGGGAACGTACCCATCAGCGTATTCAAAAAATGAACAACGCGTTCTTCGGAGGTATGCCTCCAAATTTTCAATAAATGGTGAGTGTCATAAACGATAATGCACAACAACAGATTGTAGGATCGCTCTTTCATAAATGCATCTTTTAATGTCAATTTTGTTTTATAGAAGGAAAGCTCTTGTATGGCAATAGAATAGCCATTCAAAGTAAAGATGAGGCAAAGAGCATATTTCATCAATTTCACGCTTCCCCTATTGGCGGTCATACTGGCATTCTAAAAACGCGCTCTGCAGTGTGCTCCAGATTTTACTGGAATGCAATGACTGTACACATTGAGAAATGGGTATGCAATCTACTAAATTTGTTGTATTTATATACACATACACAAAAGCTGTACACATTTTTACAATTTGTTTTTCTTGAAGGTACAGGAATGTGAGCAGTGTCAGAAGGTGGGAAAACCATTGAAAGCAAGCCAACCATTGCAGTTTATTAAGGTAATTGTTGTTAAAGCTGTGTTATTTTTTAAACATAATAGATATGATGAGCATCAACATGTATCATTCATTCATTTACAAAGAAATTATTCCATCCCATTAGGTGTCAAATGTGTGGGAACTCGTTGGCATCGACCTAACGGGACCTCTACCCAAAACTGTTAATGGAAATATATATATCCTCACGGCGACTGATTATTTTTCTAAGTGGGTGGAGGCGTTCCCACTAAAAACGAAAAGTGCTGCTGAAGTGGGACAACACCTTTGCTCTATGATATATAGACACGGATGTCCCAAAAGAATCCTGTCTGACCAAGGCAGAGAGTTTGTGAATCAAGTAGGTGTACTTCAAAAATAGCAGAGTAGTAGAAATGATATAAGAGTTATGTTGCTACCTTCATTTTGTTTTAAACATGCTTCTTTTTACAGCTCAACAATGGGCTTTGTACGCTTCTGGGAATAGAAAGGAGTGTGACAGCAGCATACCATCCCCAAACAAATGGGCTTGATGAGAAAACTAACGACAACATAAAGCGGCAAGTTTAATTAGTATTTGGATTTACGTTTTATTACTGCATTCTTTTTCTTCCAATCAATTTGTGTTTGCATTCCACTGCTATTGCAAGTGGTTAAGCATAGAACATACTTTTCTTGAGTATGGGGCTCGTTGCATGAATGAATGTTTACTAGAGAGCTGTAAATGTGGTGTTAAGTAAACTTTTTTTTTTTTTTTTTTTTTTAATCTTTTTTTGTTTCACTCTAGAGCTCTAATGAAAGTGGTCAACGATAAGCAGGATGATTGGGATATGTATTTGGAACCTACATTATTTTCTTTGCGTTCAAAAATACAAACCACCACAAAATTTTCCCCATTTCAATTGATGTATGGAAGGGAGGCAGTTTTCCCCGCCGAAGTTCCTGTTGAAATGCCGGTTAGTTATTGTACAACTGTGCAATTCTGTGCTCACATATGCAAACTTATCAATTTCTGTGGGGTAGAGGTGATTTAAGGCTGCATGGTTTATGTATAATTTTATAGGCTGTTCTCTTTCTAGACTTACAAAGTCAATATAGCTCTTGTTTTTTTTTTGTTTTTTTTGGGTAAATCGCTTAATTAAAATATATAGAAATTTCTTTTTGGTTTAGCTTTTACAGATCATTCTCCCGGATGAGACTAGTTATGTTTCTTTCATGGAGGAGAAGAAAGCTGCAATGGAGATAGTGAAAGCAGCCACAAAGGAAAATATTGCCAAGTCCCAGAACAGACAGAAAGAAGCCCATGATAAAAAAATACAGAAAAAGCATAAAAGCATAATTTATACTGTTGGGCAAAAGGTGATGGTGTTTAACATGAGGAAAAAAGGCAGGAAAGGTGGAAGGATAGAACCAGACTTCAACGGCCCTTTCACAATACAGGCAATATCAGGGAAGCTTGTCACATTATTGAATGATGCTGGAGTTCCTCTAAAAAACAAATATAATGTTGACCACCTAAAGCCTTTCCTGACGACAAAAAATGAGGACAAGGAAGGTGATAATCAATCTACGAAGACGCCAAAAGGACACAGCAGTTCTAATACCGCTCAACAGAGACCTTCAGTCAAAAGTGATGCTGCAGAAGTACCAAAGGATAACATGATGATCACTATTCAGGTACAAGTGAACTCGATATCTGCATAAGATATATACAAAGATATCATTTTATGGTTATGTTTTCCCAAAATTTTGTCACTCTGTTTAACCTCCATGCAGTTATAAAAATTTTTTAATGGTTTATACATGTAATTGAATGGGAATGTTGAATTTTAAGCCCTCAATAGATACTTCATGGAAAGTCGAGCACACCATAGAAGAGAGAGGTAGTTTTATAAAGTTTGACCCCGTTGGTCATATGTTTGGCCATGCCCTGTTGGTATGGCCTTTTTTATTTGTGTGTAAAGTTGCCACTGTTTGGCATTGTTTTACTCCATTCTTTTGCTACTTGGACCTCTTTGGTGAATATTGGCATTGCCCTGTTGGTATTGCCTTTGCCATCATTTGCCCATTCCCGCATTTCCTAAAAATGTGTCATTACTTTTTATCCAGTCCTTAAAGATTTGCTAATCATGCTCATTTTTTACCATTACCTACCCAGTTCAAGTGTTATGGCAGAGAGAAGACGAGACATCACAGGTAGTTGTTGTAGGGCCTTATCCGCTGTTTGTCTCCTCATTTAAAATGCTCCGTGCAACAAAGTGGCTGGTAGATGAGGTAAGAGACTACTTCAGAACAGTTGAAAATATATTCAAGCCAAATGTGTTCTTATTGTGAATTTCTTTTTGTTCAAATACAGGTAATTGACTCCTACCTACATCTCATTATTAAAAAACAGCAGGCAAGTGTGACTTCAGTGAACTATGTGTGGTTGTGTTGTCTTTATTGTTCAGCATGATAAATTTACATTTCATTTTACACAGGAATCAGTTCGTCAAATTTGTGCAGTTGTTGCCACAGCATTGTTTGATGGGCAAATACAGAAACTTGGAAGGGTGGGTTACTTATTGCGGTTACAGCTATATGTAAGAAATGTATCACATTGATTACTAACTTCATTTAAACACTTTTGCGCAGAATATGTATCCAGAGGACATTTGGGTGTGTCCCATTAACGTTGGACAGCACTGGATTTTAGTGGTATTTATTCTAAGTTTACCTTTCTTTACTCATGTTATTGGACTATATTATTTCATTCTGTCATGTATGTAGGTTTGCCACCTTATCTTGAAAGGAAATTCAGAAAAACTAAGCTAAAGTCATAAAATGTAGACATCTGAATTCATATCAAACTTTGGTTACATCTTCATCATAACAATGGACACAATTTGAAACCACAAATGTCTTTGTGAATCCTTGACAGGTTTCAAACTTATGTGTATATCGATATTCAAACACAATGACCTTGCAGAGTGCATCTGCTCTATGGAGGCCTAATTGTGAATGTGAATTGTGTTTAACAAAAAATTATAAATGTCTTTTAGATTTTAAACATGACACAGAAGGCCATGTTTGTCATAGACCCAATGGGAGCTGAACTTGCATATGCAGCCACATTGTACAATAACTGGGGGTAGGTGTGCCTCTTGAAAAAGTTATTCGATTAAACAATATAAAAAACAATATGTGCACAATTATATATATATATATATATTTTTTTTTTTTTTCAAATAGTTTGTTCCTGCGGATGGTCACTCGCAAAGATCAGATTGTCCAATGGAAAATGTATGTTCTCAACCACAGCAAACAACAGGACAGCAGTAGCTGTGGAGTTCTTATTTTGATGGTAATTGTTTCGTTTTGACATTATATTTATTTCAGTCAATAATTAAATGTTAAAGTGTTAATATTGTGAAAGTGAAACTATTGCTTTTAGGAACTTTTCATGTTTTACAGTTTGCAAAAGAGTACCTAGAAAGTAGAAGTATAAATAATGTTAAAACCTCACCCGAAGCAATTTTGGATGCACGACTCCAAATAGCATGCACCCTACTGGAGTATAAAGGTCAGTCATATCAGTAACTGCATGAAACCTTTGTTAGTCTAAATGAATATGGCAAAAAATCAACATTGAATCTATCACGTTGTCTAAAATGTATTTATTTCTAAATGATTGCCAGACATTTTAAGATGTTGTGAAACCGGTTTACCAAATTCACATATTTATTTTAGATCATCATGGCTGAGCAGGTGCGGGAAGTTGGATAACTGATCAAGGAACCAAGAAAAGATGAAATCTGAAACCCTAAGTTGAGTAACTGTTCTGTCTAATTAATGCGTACATATTGTACATACTTAAATTTATTGGCATATTTTTGGAAGGTATGGCTTGGGTTGCATGTGCAGGTTTTCCAGTGTAGTAAAGCACTGATACAAGTAAAAATCTCAACAGAAGAAGCCCGGTTTTCTGTGGCGATTTGTTGCTTGTGCTGGTGAAAGATGCTGCGTACACTGTTTAGGAAGAGTTATGCCCTGTACACACAATAGTATTTTCCGATGGAAAATGTGTGATAGGACCTTGTTGTGGGAAATTCCGACCATGTGTAGGCTCCATCACACATTTTCCATGGGAATTTCCGACACACAAAGTTTGAGAGCTTACTCTAAAATTTTCTAAACAGAAATTTCGTTGTCGGAAATTCCGATCATGTGTACACAAATCCGACGCACAAAGTGCCACGCATGCTCATAATAAATGAAGAGAGGAAAGCTATTGGCTACTGCACCGTTTATAGTCCCGACATACGTGTTCACTGCATTCAGAACGATCAGATTTTCCGACAACTTCTGTGTAATCCGTGTGTATGCAAGACAAGTTTGAGCTAACATCCGTTGGAAAAAATCCTAGGATTTAGTTGTCGGAACGTCCGATCAATGTCCAACCGTGTGTTCGGGGCATTAGTCTGCAAGGGTTTCTGGTGTCCAGCAGGGCTAGAAGGCGATGCACCCTTCTATGTTGGCCAGAACTAGTTGGTGGATGTTTTCAAGGAGCTGGCTGGATATGCTTTTCCTTTGAACAGAGTTTGAGATGGAGTGTCAGATATTTCCTTGGATATTAGTCAACATTTTTGGGTTACGGAAGTGAGAGATGCGGGCAGTTGCTGTGTTTGGCTTGCACTTCCCGCATGCTCTACATGTAGAATCTAAAAAGAGGGAAAAGGCAGAATTGGAGATTTACAGAAGGAGTAGCTTGCAGTAGCATACAAGTGTTTTGAAGAAAGGTCAAGTTGGTTCATAAAAGTTAAAGCTGCAGTGGCTTAGAAGTGTGTTCAAACCCCTGTAGGCTGATCTGGAGATTTAAATGACCGGTGTGCCACCCTCATGAATAAGTGTAATAACAAAAGGCAAAGAGCCGAAGCCTGTAATCATAAGTAGAACATGTGCCACTGTTAGTTCCAATAAGCGGGAAGCAGAGGATTTGATCAACTCAAATGGCTGAGTTGAGTGAGATACAAGGAAGGCCCTCTACCGATCTCCAGGAGATGCATGTATTGATTTAGTTAAGGTGGGGCTCCCTAGAGAGGAAATAGATGGCAATACCACCCCAGCATTGCTTAAGTGAAAGCAAGTGGTTGGGAATGGTAGATTCAGTCACATTTAGTATTTATGTTGTGTCAAAATGGAGCACTTAACAAAAATATACCATGCTGAGAACACTTGCATGTCTGTCCAAACACAGGGACGCTGATGAGCAGGCCTGTGTTTGGAGAGAAATGCAAGTTTATTAGTTGCGTTGGTAGTAGATGCCTTTTTTATGAAAGTTTTTCAAGGCAACAGTGGGCAGCGTACTACACTTTAGCATTAAGAAATGGGCAGATAGAGAAATGTAAGCTATGTGTTTGGCAGAGTTGTAAGGAACATATTATCTGCTTTTGTCTCTTATACTTTTCAGCTACTGACCATCGAGAGGTTTAGCAGGCAGAGCAAATGACCATGCTAGATGGGAGGAGGCAGACCAGAAGAGAGCATGAAGAAGATGAGTCTGATTTCCTGATTGTAGAAATGTGAGCTATGTTTTTGGCACAGTTGTAAGGAACATATAATCTGCTTTGTCTCTTACTCATTTGAGGTACTGAACATCGAGAGGTGGAGCAGGCAGAGCAGAAGACCATGCTAGATGGGAGGAGGCAGACCAGAAGACAGCCAGAGGAAGATGCGTCAGATTTCCTGATTGTGGATGAATTGGAGTGGACTTTCATCTGAGTGTTTCCTTATGACGGGCAAGAGACTATCTGGGACTTTATTTCGACAAACTGCCAAAGATATAGTTTAACCCTGCTCAACAATAATGTTGTTGCTTTCCAGGGACAATAAAACCAAAGTCTGATCGCCTAGAAGATACAGGGGTCGAAAGGGAATTTTTTCCTCCTATTTGCAATACGGGGGGTTTATTTTGCCCTTTCCTGGAAAGGTTGTGAAATTATGTTTTTGTTTTTATAATAAAGTTCATATTGTCTTTAAATAGTTTGTATAATAAAAGTTTTATTTATGTCACCTTAATGATTTAGTATGGTTATTTGGGGGGGGGTTTGGCTGTAATGAAGTAGAACATTTATTATAACATAAGGTAGGGGTTTCTGATTACTTGAGTATAAAAAAAAGTATTCCTAAAAAAATCTTAGTCTAATGAGGACAAATGCTGTCAGAGTGATTATAAATGCAGCATGAGGAGTTTGATTTTGGTCTAGCTGTAGAGACTAAGCTTTGTCAATAAAACATGGAAATTGTTTGCCTTCTATGTAGATAGAAGGCAAACAATTTCCATATTTTATTGACAAAGCTTAGTCTCTCAGTGTGACAGCTGAAATGACACCGTAGGTGAGTGGCAGGCAGTGTCTGTGTTACTGTGTATCAGTCACTGTCTGACAGACAATGAGGGGCTTGCACATTATGACGAAGCATGAGGTACACTGATTAGGATTTGGGGGGGAAACAATGCACTCTGCGTCAGGCACAGTCATTTAACAACGTGTTGAATTGATGCAGAATGTCGCGTAGTTATTGGCAAAGAGTGGGACTCGTTCTCGATCTGTCACCTAGAGATTGAGAGATGATAGTGTGTGTGGAGTGTAGTAACCTTTAACCTCTAACCCCTTTCACACTGAGTAGCTTATGGGTGGAAAAAATGGCTCCTTTAAAATTTTTAGTTTTGGGCTACACATATCTTATAGCAGTCCTCAAATATTTCACTTGCATTTAGTGAAAAAAAAGGTATTGGGAGCTGGGCTGCATGGGAGAGGGGGTTAAGCACCGCTTGGGTGGTTGATCGGGAGATGTTCTCCCACTGATTGACCCATGTGGGAAAAGAGCATGTAGGAAGAATTGATCCGCGTGATTGCACGCTGTTACAGCTAACATTATTATTAGCTCTCCTGCTGCCGTGCGCCTGTGATAGACAGAACGGCTATCCAAAGTTGGGATGCATTCTATCTATCAACCTGATTGTGCCCATTGCAACCTCACATGGGGGCACAGGTGAGGCTGCACTGATGAAGTTGTTGTAAATATATGTTTGTAAATTGACTGTGCATAAGACATTTAAGGGATGTTTAATGTGAATTAGTAGGGCGTGTTTAGGTGAGGGGCATGTTAGGTTAGGGATTGAGTGAGGCACTGGTGGTGAATAAGAAAATGTGTGCATGGCCCCTGTATATATCCATGTCGCCAAAAAATGACGGCTGTATCCATCCATCTATCAGTGCTGTATCCATACATGACCGCTGTATCCATCCATCAGCGCTCTATCCATCTATACATGAGTGCTGTATCCATGCATCTCATACATCCATGACAGCTGTATCCATCTATCCTTCATACATGAGCGCTGTATCCATCCGGTCCGTCCATCCATACATACATAACACATGACCGCTGCATGACGGCACACATGACCGCTATATCCATACATCTAGGAACGCTATATGCATACATGTATGACCGCTATATCATACATCTATGGCCGCTATATACATACATCTATGGCCACTTTATGGCCGCTATATCCATACTTCTATGACCGCTATATCCATACATCTATGGCCACTTTATGGCCGCTATATCCATACTTCTATGACCGCTATATCCATACATCTATGACCGCTATATCCATACTTCTATGACCGCTATATCCATACATCTATGACCGCTATATCCATACATCTATGGCCAGTATAGACATCTATGAATGCTATATCCATACATCTATGACCAGTATAGACATCTATGAACGCTATATCCATACATCTATGACCAGTATAGACATCTATGAACGCTATATCCATACATCTATGACCAGTATAGACATCTATGAATGCTATATCCATACATCTATGACCAGTATAGACATCTATGAATGCTATATCCATACATCTATGACCAGTATAGACATCTATGAACGCTATATCCATACATCTATGACTGGTATATACATCGCTGTATCCATCTATGAGTGCTGTATGCATCCATCCATGCATATTAGACATACATGGATGAATACATGTTGAAATGCATGCATAAAACGTGTATAAATGCATAGCCAATAGCCAATCGTGTTCTGAAGGGGTTAAAATCTGATGTACCATGAAAGGATAAATTGAAACATAAAAGTATGCTATATCCATACATCTATGACCAGTATAGACATCTATGAACGCTATATCCATACATCTATGACCAGTATAGACATCTATGAATGCTATATCCATACATCTATGACCAGTATAGACATCTATGAATGCTATATCCATACATCTATGACCAGTATAGACATCTATGAACGCTATATCCATACATCTATGACTGGTATATACATCGCTGTATCCATCTATGAGTGCTGTATGCATCCATCCATGCATATTAGACATACATGGATGAATACATGTTGAAATGCATGCATAAAACGTGTATAAATGCATAGCCAATAGCCAATCGTGTTCTGAAGGGGTTAAAATCTGATGTACCATGAAAGGATAAATTGAAACATAAAAGTATCCGCCCTTAAGTATCTGCCCTTATTAAAACGTGTATAAATGCATAGCCTATCGTGTTCTGAAGGGGTTAAAATCTGATGTAAGTATCCGTCCTTATTATGCAAGTATCCGCCCAAGTATCCGCCCTTATTATGCAAGTATCCGCCCGTAAACAGTCCGCACTTGTAATGTAAGCGCCCTTAAACATGCACGGCCTCGTGAACGTGCGGTGCGGGGCGGTGCGGGGGCATGTAAGTTAATATTGTTTAAAGTGCGCATGCGCTAAGCTTTGCATAGCTCAGCTGTTTAATTTCGGCTATTTTCGGAGTGTCCGCTGCGCTTGCGCAGTAGAGAGCGGACACTATGCGATGGCCCAGCTGCGCATGCGCAGAAGAGAGTGGACACTATCCGATAGCGGACATAATACGATAGGACACCGGCACCTATAGCAGCAATCAGTGATCATTGTGTTCTTCTAAGCAGGGAAAGCTTCCCACTGGCAGAACTCAATAGCGCTGCAGAAGGGAAATGAGAAATTTTCCTTCCACCCGTGGTGGAAGGAAAAGAAAAAATCCATAATCTATAGGCTGCTTTACTTTGAGTTATATCGAACATCTTAGATAAAGTAGGGACAGGTCAGAATCTCTGTCAATTTTTTATTGTTGTTTGTGTCTCTCCTGGGGAGATTTATTTTATACATTTGTCCTGCTAACCATTGCAACTGACATTGAAAGTGAGGGAAATCCAAAGTTTTGAGCTTAACAGTAACAGAGGAGAACTCTAGGGTGGACTTGATACAGAGACAACTGCCAAGGGGGCATTTCCCTCACTTGCTGTTATGCCTACAGGAAAGGGAATGAAAGAAAATCTGCCTAAGATGGTCAAAGTAAGCATGACAGGGGTTTTAACCACTCCCCAATCAAAAATATAAACATTTTGGATTTATATACAGGCATTCACTGGCTATTGTTTTAAAATGGGTGCAATTGGTTACTTTAGGAGGGAAAGTTTTGCTAGCATTCATTATATACATATAGCATTAGTAATACACAAATTGTTATGCAAAATATTTCCTATGGTCTCTAAAAGAGGTTTTTAAAAGAAATAATATGCCTAGAGAAAATAGTGATGAGCAGCCTTGTAGGCTCAAAAATCTTCCAATCCAATTGATCATCCACAATTCCAGAGATCCTAAACAGATTCAACATTATCAGCTCCATGCTGGTGTTTCTTTCTAAGGGGGTGATAGTCTAGCAACACTTAAAACTACTTTTTCATGCTTCACATGGGTGGAAACTGAGAAACACATTTTATATAAAAATACTTTTCTCTTTGTCTAAAAAACAAATGAGAAGGGTTCAACGGACAAATTTGTATGACAAAAAAAGTGTGTACAAATTGCACTAGGGATATTTGAACAAAAATTTAGTAAATATATATACACTATATTGCCAAAAGTATTAGTCTGTAGGGTTCTATATTGATTTGGCCCACCCTTTGCAGCTATAACAACTTCAACTCTTCTGGCAAGACTGTCCACAAGGTTTAGGAAAGTGTCTATGGGAATGTTTAACCATTCTTCCAGAAGAGCAATTATGAGGTCAGGCACTGATGTGGACAAGAATGCCTGACTTGCAATCTCTGTTCTAATTCATCCCAAAGGCGTTCTGTCACATTGAGGTCAGGACTATATACAGGCCAGTCAAGTTCCTCCACCCCAAACTCGCTCATCCATGTTTTTATGGACCTTGCTTTGTGCACTGGTCGGAAGTAATTTTGGAACAGGAAGGAGCCATCCCCAAACTGTTCCCACAAAGTTGGGAGCATGAAATTTTCCAAAATGTCTTGGTATGCTGATGCCTTAAGAGTTCCCTTCACTGGAACTAAGGGGCCAAGCCCAACCCCTGAAAAGCAACCCCACAACATAATCCCCCTCCACCAAATGATTTAAAGAGGTGTACAAATACTTTTAGCAATATAGTGTGTATGAACGAGTTTGGGGTGGAGGAACTTGACTGGCTTGCACAGAGTCCTGACCTCAGCCCGATAGAACACCTTTGGGACAAATTAGAGAGGAGACTGCAAGCCAGGCCTTCTCATCCACATCAGTGCCTGACCTCACAAATGCACTTCTGGAAGAATGGTCAAACATTCCCATAGACACACTCCTAAACCTTGTGGACAGCCTCCCCAGAAGAGTTGAAGCTGTTATAGCTGCAAAGGGTGGGCCAATTTTGTCAATATATATATATATATATATATATATATATATATATATATATATATATATATATATATTGGATCTGCTACCTTGTAGCTGTGTGGTGCACTGTTTTCTAACCTTACTTTACCCATATGATTGACCTTTCTCTCAGCGTTACAGGCATGTCACTACTATGTCACTACAGGCGGTCCCCGGGTTACAAACATCCGACTTACAAAGGACTCCTACTTACAAACGGAGGGGGACAACAGGAAGTGAGAGGAAATCTACCCCTAGGAAGGGAAATTCTCTCCTGTAAGAGTTATCATGGGAAAAGGGTTTATCAGCAATCCTTGTTTCCACAACAACCCAAAATTTTCAAAATCCAATTGTCACAGGGACAGAAAGTGAGGTGAAATCTCCTGAACAGGGGCACAGACAGCAAAACAAATGATACAGGGGTGTTAACCCTTCCCTATGCTATCCAAAAAGCTTAATAATTATTTTTTTGGCTATAGCTACTAAATGTACCTTACAAACAAATTCATCTTGAGAACAAACCTACAGACTCTTTCTTGTTTGTAACCTGGGGACTGCCTGTACTATGTTGGCTAGTCTTGCTATAATATGGAGGACCAAGAATGCAAAAGAAGACATGAATGATGTTCTTAGCCCCTTATGACTAGAGGGGTCAACTTCAAGACACTAACTGTAGAAAGACAGAATGTTACTAAAGCCCTGAGGGAGGTTTCTACAGAGGCAAGTGTGTGTTTTTTTGGTTTTTTTTTACTCACAATCATACCTAATGATTTGCATAGGTCACTTCCATTGAATTGGTAAAAAAATACTTTCTAAAAAAGAAATGATGCAATGTTATTTTTAATTGTGAAATCCTTGCATTAGAGAAAAACGACTACTGTTCTAGGAATTAATAAAATAATTGTTGAACATATTTCGCAGTGTCGGTTAAGCTGTTGTCTGGCCAAAAATAAATAAATAAAATAAATACCGCTATATTGAAGAGAGAAAGGTATGGATGGTGCTCCCAATGTTGGTATGTGTGCAAGTATTGTGCACTACCCCTTTAAATAAAGTGCTGAAAGGTATGTGTTGCTGTACAAATGAATCTAGAAGAAAATTAAATCAATTCATAGGCACTGTCCCTTTTAGAAAGTTCTGAGTAAAAAAGTGTACATTACTTAAGGAGATTAAACACATCATCTGCTTTCACATATAACCTAAATTTATCTAATGTGATCATAAAGTGCAGTCGTGGCCAGTAAACAAAAATTCAAATGTGCAAAATACACTGTGCAACAAAGTGGGAAAAAAAAAAAAAAAAAAAAAAAAAAATATATATATATATATATATATATATATATATATATATATATATATATATATATATATATATGTATATATATATATATACAGTATCTCACAAAAGTGAGTACAGCCCTCACATTTTTGTAAATATTTTATTATATCTTTTAATGTGACAACACTGAAGAAATGACACTTTGCTACAATGTAAAGTAGTGAGTGTACAGCTTGTATAACAGTGTAAATTTGCTGTCCCTTCAAAATAACTCAACACACAGCCATTAATGTCTAAAATATTTACAAAAATGTGAGGGGTGTACTCACTTTTGTGAGATACCGTATAAAAAATAATAATATACTGTCCCTTTAAGAGGTGTTGAGTGAGAGTATATGTATTGCTTAGGGAGATTAATAATATAACTTCACATATATAACCTTAATTCATCTGCTATCAATATAAAGTGCAATTGTGCCTGGTAAACAAAAATACAAATGTGCCAAAACAATGCACTGTGCAGCAAAGCAAATAATATCAAGTTCACAGGAATTCTCTTAGTCCAATGTGACTTGTGCTTGAATATCCATGCAAAAATAACCAAATGGTGAATGGGTGGAAATCACTTGTTCTCCCCCTCTGAGCTACACTCACCAGATGGCTGTACCCCCGCAGGGGCAAAAGGCACTGTATGTAAATGCTTCCAATCTCTTTTTAAAAAAGGTCTGGTATCTCCTCCTCTTCCTCACTGTATATGGTCAGTGGATATGCTCATATGGGAATGGGTGAACAAAGAAACATCTCATAGTGTAATTCCCCGGGGCGGGACTTAAAGCATGATCATGTCACTTCCAGTTTCCTGTTCTTAGGAACAGACTGATTCCACCCATTCACCCAAGTGATTTCCACCCATTCACCATTTGGCACATTTGCATTTTAGTTTACTAGGCACAATTGCACTTTATATTCATAGCAAATGAATTAAGGTTATACTGTATATGTGAAGTTATATGATGTGATTATTCTCCCTAAGTGAAGAGGATATTGGAATCTGGGAAGGAAAAATGTAAAGGTTTGTGGAAGGATGTTTAGGGACTGCGTAGTGGTTAGGCAGGCAATACATGAATTTAAATTAAGCCAATTAAGCAGAGACCAGCTATAGTCGATCTATGTATGGGCTACCTGGTTGTACACAAGTCAATCTATTAATCGACTTGAGTACAACCAGCCTGTCAGGTTTTTACCAAAACAGTCAGTGCTGCCAGCTATAGTTAGCAACATTGATCATTGTATTCTGTGGGTTGGGAAGGCTCCCCACTGGCAGAACACAATAACACTGTGGGAGTGATTCCCCCATCCACAGGTCAGCTGGTGAGAAGGTGTGTGGGGACAGGCTGGGGAGAGAGGTCGGTCAGCAGGGGGGGTGTGAGGTGGTCATGGAGGGATATCAATCAACAGGTGGGGGGAGTAACTGGGAGTGAGGTCTTTTGGAGTAGGGTCTATCATCTGAAGGTTGAGAAATGGTCACCTGTGATATAAGTTGAAGGGAGGTGGCTAACATGGAAAGTGGCTGGGGAGTGACCTGGTTGGTGGTGAGTGTGAAATGTATGATGTGTTTCAAGTTTCTTTCACATTTGCAGTAATGCTTACTGCCCTCTGAAAAGTGATCTGTGATGTATTGCTTTTCAACGAGTTGTATAGCAGCAGCTGACAGGCATTCATGAAGTGCTACTGCAGTCTCCTTTTTTTTTTTTACATTGCTGAATGGCAGTTTTACATTGTTGGACTATGCTGTTACTGCAAGCGAGTTTGACAGGCGGTGCTGCCTGTCAAACTCTGCAGGCTCCAAGCTATCCATTGAGCTCAGTGCCTCTGACAAGAAGTGAGGAGAGGCACTGTGAGCTCATCCTCTCAGTCTGCTGCAAACAGAGTGTGCCAGCTTGTATTTAAACTGGCCGCTCCGTATGTAGCTTCTGACAGGCTGCGCAAGAAGCCCCATATCTCCAGGACCATAGGTGATAGGAACTTTAAGCTGCCTATCCCCTAAATTTAGGCTCTATGTGACCCCTGGTCACCGAGCCACGACCCTCGAAGTCAATAATTTTTTTTTTTTGCAATTTTTTTTTTTTAAATTGGCCTATCTTAAGGTAAGGGGCCTGGTGCTGCAGCTCCAATAGCCCCTATGTTAATCCTGACACTATATTGTTGGAATACTTTTTTATGTAACTTTCAGTTCTCTTTACCTTAAAGTGATACTAAAGTCTATTTTTTTTTTTAATAACAAACATGTTATACTTACCTTCTCTTTAAAATGATTTTGCACAGAGCAGCCAGATCCTCCTCTTCTCGGGTCCCTCATTGGAGCTCCTGGCCCCTCCCTCCTGTCGAGTGCCCCCACAGCAAACAGTTTGCCATGGAGGCAACCGAGCCAAGCTGCAGCTCTGTGTATCTATTTAGACACGGAGCCTTGATTCGGCCCCGGCCCCTCTCTCTCATGATTGGCTAACTGACTTTGACAGGAGCGGGAGCCAATGGCGATGCTGTGTCTCAGCCTGGATGGCCGAGACACTCACGCACATTGCTGGATAGAGATGGGGCTCAGGTAAGTATTAGAGGGGCTGAGGGAGGCTGCTACACACAGAAGGCGTGTAGAATGCAAAAATCCCTTGCCGACTGGCTCACGCGGCAGAAGGGCACGTACAGGCATATTAACGTACCTGTACATTACCCTTTTAGACGCTGCATTGTGGGCGAGCACGGGCCACTGGCGGCGCGCACCTGCCGCAAGCTCCAAGAGTGTGATCGCGGGTCCTGCGGACTCGATGTCCGCAGTCATCTCACGGAGAGGAAGAACGGGGAAATGCTGATGTAAACAAGCATTTCCCCGTTCTGCCTAGTGACACTGACACTGATCACAGCTCCCTGTGATCGGAGGCGGTGATCAGTGTCATGTCACACGTAGCCCAGCCCCCCCATAGTTAGAATCACTCCCTAGGACACACTTAATCCCTGCAGCGCCCCCTAGTGGTTAACCCCTTCACTGCCAGTCACATTTACACAGTAATCAGTTCATTTTTAATCGCATTGATTGCTGTATAAATGTGAATGGTCCCAAAATAGAGCCAAAAGTGTCCGATCTGTCCGCCATAATGTCGCAGTCACAATAAAAATCGCAGATCGCCGCCATTTCTTGTAAAAAAAAAATTATTAATAAAAATGCCATAAAACTATCCCCTATAACTTTTGCGCAAACCAATCAATGAACGCTTATTGCGTTTTTTTTTTTTTTACCAAACATATGTAGAAGAATAAGTATCAGCCTAAACTGAGGAAAAAAAAAGTTTTTTTTTATATATTTTTTGGGGATATTTATTATAGTAAAAAATATTGCATTTTTTTCAAAATTGTCTCTCTTTTTTTGTTTATAGCGCAAAAAACAAAAACCGCAGAGGTGATTAAATACCACCAAAAGAAAGCTCTATTTTTTTGGGAAAAAAGCACATCAATTTTGTTTGGGAGCCACGTTGCATGACCGCGCAATTGTCAGTTAAAGTGACGCAGTGCCGAATTGCAAAAAACGATCTGGTCTTTGGGCAGCCAAATGGTCCGGTGCTGAAGTGGTTAAGATTAAAAACCTTCGGCCTTTACAATCACTTTAATTTATGAGGAAATGCTGTTGCAGTGGCAGCATTTTCTCTTGAATAGACCAGTCATCCTTGTCGACTGGCCGTACACTGGGGACTGGTCTCCTCAAGCGCCCCCATTGGTTCTGCAGGCCTTGTCTATATGATGTAGCCCTGAGGACTTATTTTTCCTGCACCTCACAAGTAATAAGATTCCACAGCCTGGTGAAGCCAAGTGATGAAGCTACCTGGACTTCAAAGAAGATTTTCTTTCCACTAACAACAAATGGATACAGGAAAAATATATGGCTAAAATAAGGGATGTCATTTTTCTAACGCTTCTGTTTTTTATATTAGTCTACAATATGGATCTAAAGATATTATTAAACACAGATGCTGAGTTGCTGGGTGGCCTTAAGTAATATATATGCTTAGCTCAAAATATGCTTTTAGATTTATAGCAAATTGAGGGCACAAAATAACTTTTATTCAAGAATGAAAAGTGTTAAAAGAAAACCCAATTTTTCACCCCAGTTTACATAATAATCTTTCCTCATTTTAAAATTGACTTGGATTCTGCTCTCTATTTAAATAAAGATCTACCTTTGTTTCTGAAGATCATTCTTTGTTTCATCTATCCATAATGTGCTCTGTGACCTTTTCCACATTGCATTTTTACATGCATACTGTAAGTCACACAAAGCATTTCTTCAGCAACTGTAAGGTGTGTATCATCAGTGACAGTTAGGAGTCTAGACATGTTTACGTACAGATTGCAAAAGGTATTGCCATTTTTGGCTTAGCAGTTAGCAATTCTGCCTTGTAGCCCTACAGTCCTTGGTTCAAATCCTGACCAGGAGACTACTAGTATGGAGTTTGCATGTTCTCCCTGTGGTTAATTGGCTCAACTGAGTGGGCCTAAAATGCCTGCCTCACCTCTTAAGTTTTAGTTTTTTTTCGGTAAAATCTAAAACACTTGACTTTTTTTAGTGGTAAATGTCTTGAATTGGTGATTGGTGGAAGTTGCAAACACATCAGCTCTTAAAACATTAACCTGAAGCCCTCAACTTTGTACCAAATTGCCAGTGGCAAAAAAATGTATATAGTATAGTGTGTGAGATACTCTGCTGCATTGTCTTCAAATTTGAATACATTGTCAAAACAAATTGCACAAACACAGTTTAATGTTAAAAATCTATATTCTAGAGATGAGGCAGTTTATATCCAAAAATAAAAATTAAAGTGTATAATTTCAGAAACAATGGCCTCATATCTATTACAGTATAAAAGCAGCTCTATTAGGTTAAAGGAGAGCTGAGGCAGTTTTGTAAATAAATAAAAATTACAGTAGCCAGAAATGTTGTACAGTCACTGCACAGTATGTAAGCAGCTTTATCAGGTCACAATGTAAGAGGGCAAGACGAGGCAGGTTTTTTCATTAAAAAAAATAGAGTGCATTATTTCAGAAAAAATATCCGTAAATATTGTACAGTTGCTGCATAGTATGTAAGCAGCTTTATTAAACTATAGTGTTACAGGGAAAGAAGAGGAAGTTGTTATCATGAGATAAAAATGTGAATGTAATCATTCAGAGACAATAGCCACAAATAATGTATAGTCTATGCATTGTATTTAAGCTGGATTATTAGGCTGTAATAAAGGAGGGAGAGACATTGCAGGTTTTATCATGAAATATAAATTAGAATGTATTGTCCAGTTGCAAGAGAGTATGTAAGCAGCTTGATTAGGCCTGCAATGTAAGTGGAAGAGGTGAAGCATTTTTATCTTCAAATAAACATTGAAGTGTATTATTTTAGAGGAACAATATCCACAATTTTTTTTAATGTTAGGTTGATAAGTTGTCTCAGCTAGTAAACACAGAGCATAATTTAACCTGCAGTAACATTTTACAGCCAGCTGCAGAGAAATTATGTGTGTGGCTCCTTAGCAGTGCTGGAAAACCAGAATAGGGCAGGAAAGGCCACGGGAACTCGTAATGGTAGCAGGCCAGCAGAGTTCGCACGAGTTCCAAATGGTGGCAGCAACACACCAGGAGTGGTGGTTGGAGCTGATAATAGTGGCAAGCCTGCAGAGGTGGTAGCTTCTGGTAAAGGTGACAAGGCAGGAGGGGTGGTAGGATCTGGTAATAATGGCAGCAGCAGGCCAGTAGACATGACAGAAGCTGGAAGTGATGACAGTAGAAAACCAGGAAAGGTGGCAGCAGCAGGTAATGGTGGCAGTCCAGGAGAGGTAGCAGGCCAGCAGAGGTGACAGGAGCTGGTAATAGTGGCAGGGCAGGAAAGGTGGCAGGAGCAGTTAATGGTAGCAGTCCAGCAGAGGAGGCAGGAGCTGGTAATGGTGGTAGGCCAGGATATATGGCAGGAGCTGGTAAGGGTGGCAGTGGCAGGCCAGCAGAGGTGGCAGGAGCTGGTAAGGGTGGCAGAGGCAGGCCAGCAGAGGTGGCAGGAACTGGTAATGGTGGAAACCAATCAGAGGTGTCAGGAGCTGGTTTAAGGGCAGGCCAGTAGAGGTGGCAGGAGCTGATAATAGTGACAGGCCAGCTGTGGTGGCAAAAGCTGATAATGTTGGTGGCCCATCAGTGGTATTTGCTGGCAATGGTGTAAGGTGTCTTTTATGAGGGGGGGGGGGGGGGGCATATTACAATGAAATTAGTCAGTAGCATAAGCTGCAGTGTTTTTTTCAGAAAGCATGGTGGCTGTGGGGCAATCTGAAAGGGACCATGTCACGTAACTGAAAATGATCTGGGTTTGCTGCAAACACATGATTGAACCCAAAGCTTAGACAGCAGGACAGGTAAGTATAAACTTTTTTCCTAAACTACTGGAAATATTGTACTGTATTTTATTAAGCAGCAGAGTAGTTTTAAAGCAAGCAAGGGGAAGATAGGTGTTAAAAACAGATGTTCCGATATTCTGATATATAATGCAATCAATTCCATGAAGCGTACAGACCAGATAAGATACCATATTGTTTACTAAACTGTCCAGTTTTTAAATTAACCACTCCCGGACCAGCTTACGCCGTTATACGTAGGCACTTTGAAGGGGGATAACGTTGTTATGGCAGCAGCTAGCTACCACGACCCCAGTATCCTCTTCTTCAGTGAGAGGTCCGGTTTCAGCTAAAAGTGGTCTCTGCAGCGGATTTGCAGCGAGATCACTTTTATCGGTGGCGGGAGAGGTGCCCCCCCCTCCTGCCGCTCTCCAGTGCCCTCTGCCGCTTTCCTGGAGCCATCGGTAGTGTCGGTAGGCGATCCGGTCCTTCCTGGCTTGGTATGGAGATGAGTGAGGGGAAGCTGGCCCACCTATCTTTATACCATTGCAGGGCAGAAGCAATGTCAAAACGTCACTTCCGACCATAGCTCTTAAAGCAACATTTTTTTATTCTTATTTTTTTTTAATGACAATTATTATTTTGTTTTTAATTATTGCATTTTAGTGTAAATATGAGGTCTGAGGTCTTTTTAGTGTAAATATGAGATCTCATATTTAAGAGGTCCTGTCATGCTTTTTTTCTATTACAAGGGATGTTTACATTCTTTGTAATAGGAATAAATGTGACAATTTAATTTTTAAAGAACAGTGTAAAAATAAAAAATAAAAGGTAAAATAAATAAGAAAAAAAAAAGCCCCGTCCCGCCGAGCACGCGTGCAGAAGCAAACGCATACATGAGCAGCGCCCACATATGAAAACGGTGTTAAAACCACACTTGTGAGATATCGCCGCAATCGGTAGAGCGAGATAAATAATTCTAGCCTGATACCTCCTCTGTAACTCAAAACATGCAACCTGTAGAATTTTTTAAACGTTGCCTATGGAGATTTTTAAGGGTAATGCTGCGTACACACGACCTGTTTTGCCGTCGGAATAAACTCCGAAGGTTTCTCCAATGGAACTCCAACGGAATTGTGTGTGTATTTTTTCAAAAAAAGTGCGCTTGTAAGACTACTGCGCAAATTCGGTGTGACAGAAAGTGTTGCAATGACCGCCATTTTATTCTCTAGGGTATTAGAAAAAAATATATAATGTTTGGGGGTTCTAAGTAATTTTCTAGCAAAAAAACTGTTTAAACAGCAAATCACAGAAAGAGGCGCAGTGCTTAAGTGGTTAATCTAAACAGACCACCAGCTAAAATGCATTTCACCGCACTTGAATTGGACTGAGAACCTGACAACAACAATATGAATAACATATCAGAGCATGCGGGCATAGTATAGTATTTAAGATCTGTTTTTCTTCACTAAAATAATCAAATGTACTCACAGATATGAGAGTCTATCCAAATTTTCTGACCCCATACATTTCCATGGATACCTGATTTCAGCATGTAGTAAGAAAATAAATGGATTAAATAGGAACTGCACATGCCAAACAATGTGCCTTAGCACACCCCAGGTTTATGTGTTTTAGGGTGGAACTTCCTCCTTAGAACATAAAATCTGATTATTTTTCCTCTAAATGGATATAGGTCCACTGAGGTCAGTAAGGCGAAATAATGCAAATAATCACAGTAAATAAAACTTTGTACATTCAAAGTAGCTGGTAGCAACAACTCACATGGAAACAATTTTAGAACCTCATCAGTCACTGAATTATTCTCCCTTAACTCCATTAATCTTCTGACCATTATAAGCCTTGCCTGTCCCACTGCACCATATCTTGGAGTCTTGTCCTGACTTTCCACCAGCAAGTCAGAGGCTTAATCACACATGTAATGCATTAGGTGTTCACACAAACTCAACTCTGTGTATGTAAGACAGTTATGGATTCCATATGTATTAGTGGTTGCCTTGGTGAAAATCCTAACAACAATCACTTTAATATTCATTGCATACTAAGGCTACTTACTGCCAGAACACGTCCCTAAGTGCTTTTTAAAAACAGAATGATTACTTCATATAAAACAATTGAAGTATCCTTTATTACTCTGGACATATCTCCAAACACAATCTTATTTGCATTTTATTTCACCCTAACGTGTTTAATTACCTAAGTCTTTCCACTTATATTGTCTAAATGGTTTACATGTTACCATGGTAAAACCCAGTGTTAATTTAGGACAATTTCTTTGGTTTATCAAGTAAGATTACAAGCCAGACTATAAAAGCGCATTTTATCCAGACAAACCTCACACTATAAACCCCATAGGGATGTTGCTAAGTGTAGTTTAATGCAGTAGCATTTCCTTTGCAGTAATGTGCATAATGTATTATCAATCATTGGAGCCAGTGCACATGTTTTTAATCATCTGAGGGCCTCTATTTCTTGTAGAAGATATCTCCTGCTTTAAAAATGAGATACATACCATTGGATTGTTGAAATACTGGGGACTGCAGAAGTTGTTATTGCTTAATATGAATATATTTTTATTTGTATGGTAATGTCAGAGGTACTATAATAAAAGGCCATTCAATCCAAATCGACCATATTCCAGAGTTAATGTTACCAGATTATTTTATTACAGGTACTTATATAGCACTGTCAATTTACACAGTGCTTTACATAAATATTGTACAGTCACAATTGTTCCTGCCCTCAAAGAGCTTACAATCGAAGGTCCTTAACTCATATTGATACATACACGTACTAGAAGCAATTTAGACAGGAGCCAATTAACCCCCCAGCACGTCTTTGGAGTGTGGCAAGAAACCTAAGCAGGCATAGGCAGGTGGTGCCATGGTTGGGATTTAAACCGACGACCCTTGTGCTGCCCAGCTATCTTCCCACCAGGCTTTCTATTTCTTGGTGGAATCCAGTGGTGATGTCTGCCTTTTTGTTTACGCGTCTGCATAGCTGCCTGTGCTATTATAAGGGATCTCACTTTTCCTTGTGGATTTTTATATTGGACTTTTGAGGTTTATTTTATAATTATGACACTGTTGAGTCCATAAATCCTTTTTCATAGAAGCCATGATTTCCCTTCACTGTACTGGTGATGGTTAACTAGCCAAAAACAGCTACAGTATATGCGGTTTGGAATACTGTGCACCATTGGTTCTAGATGTACAGTTGGCCAAAGAAGCATACATAATTGATTTGCATGGCTTCGTCCACTATCCTAAAAAAGAGAATAAATCCCTTATGTTTGGATCTGTGATTGGAAAGAAACATGCAAATACCTTCTGTTTTAGGAAGGCTCTACTGGTTTTCTCATCTTTTGGAAAAAAAAGCCTTTTAGTTATTTAGATATTTAAATTATTATACATCATTTCATTAAATTTATTAAAAATGCATGGATTGTCTTGAGTCTAAAAACCATAACCATGTGTCAGCATCCCTTTAGACATGATTTCCTATTTGGAGAATCACGTCAAAAAAATGACATTTTTGTTGCAGGGGATGTCCAAAATATGACTTGTATCTTAGTGCAGACTTCTGGGAAAATCAGCAAGCCAATCATACATGCAGGAAATGGCACTTATGGAGGGCAGTCTGTACAGAAAGCCTCCAGATAGCCATATTGCATTACATTTTACAAAAAATGACAGCACTGAAGATTGAAAAGGAAAGGTAATTTTTAATAAAATTCAATATGAATTATTTTACAATAATATATGCTATATTATTTATTTGCTATTTTTTTTACCACAAAAGTAGAGTTACCCTTTAATAATTATAGTGCACATTTACATGTGTGTGTATATGTTTAAAAAAAAATATATATATATCTATAAAATACCAAATAATCTTAACATAAAATGAACACAAAACATCTTAGGTTGCCAAGTGTTAGTTTACCAAATGCTAATGTTGCCCACATAAAGCATTCCCCAACCAGCCTGTTGGGTTTAATAACAGTTACATAATTTTCTGTGGCCTGGTCACTGCTACTTTTGCAGTTTTATTTCCAAAATGTGCAGAATAAAATGTATCAACTGAAAGAATCATAAAATATAGTTAGAATTAAAACATGGCACTAACTGCACTTGTTTTCCAATTTAATGAGTGACTCCTATGAGACAACGAAAAATATGCAGATAGTTTTTAAGATGAGCTGGAGTTAAATGCCTTTTTTTGGTGCGTTATGTTCACCTACTTTATCAATAGCAAAATGGACATTTAAAATCACTATGGAAACAGAACCAGATGTGTGGCTAAAATACAGATTGTAGGTCACGCTCTGCGACTGGGATGTGACAGGTGTAGAGAAATATCTAAGCACTAAATCATTAGCCAACTTCAAAGGTGATTCTTTCAACAAATTGTCTCCCTGTAGAAAAGGCAGACGAAAATGCATTAAACTGAACCCGTCACATCAGATATTTGGGGGACTGAGTAGTGGGACAAAAGTGTCCTCTACAAATAGCCTTTCAGTATAGTCACTATTAAGAAGTAAAACAGATGATAACAATGGTCTACTACATAATATATGGCAATTTTGCAACAAAGTGATTGTATGATATATCCATTACACTGAGCAAAATTATAAACGCAACACTTTTGTGTTTGTCTCTATTTATCATGAGCTGAATGCAGAGATCTATGACTTTTTCTATGTACACAAAAGGCCTATTTCTGAAAAAACATCCCTTACTAGGGACGACGCTCCGTGTAGGCTCCCAAGTTTGCCTTAAACAATCTCTGTCCACATTCGACTCACCGCTGTTCCCTATCATAGGAAATCCGCAGTTCCCTCCCGGGCTGGACATGTTAGTGCAACACTCAACACGACAAACCGTACCCGGGCACAACACTTCCTGGTAAATGATTTGTGGCCCTCTCTAGAGACACTAAGGAGTGATACGGATTCATTCAAGCTTCCTTTCTGGATCGCCCTCCAATTACAACATTACCCCACGTCCATGCCAAACCCGCAACGCTTTGGCCAACCTTTAAAGACATTTGAGGAACATTGCTCAACAGAAGGTACCCTTCCATGGGTTCTATTCATGACATACCACCTCCTGGCCTCCTTGATAGAACAACCGACCCTCCCTTTCCTAGGTAAATGGGAAAAGTGCCTGGACCGCACATTCACCTTTGCGCAAGTTCAACACATCCTTATGTTCACTTTAAAATCTTTCATCTGCACAAAAGTACAGGAGACCAACTATCTTACCCCCCCACGTGCTACAGAAATATTACCCAGACATGTCCGCACTCTGCTGGAGATGTCAAGGGGACAGGGTAACGCTAATGCACATATTTTGGTCCTGTCTGAAACTATCCCACTTCTGGTCCACAGTCCGAACAACCATCCAGAAATTCACAGAACACACTGTTCCGGATGACCCGGCCTTCTTCTTACTACATGTCCACCATCTCGGCTAAGTTATACAAAAGATCCATTGTGCGTCACCTATTGAATGCTGCCAAATCGTGTATCCCACTTAATTGGAAGAAGCAATCCCCACGACTATAGCCAGTTGGCTCCGGAAGGTGGAAGATATTAACAAGCTGGAAGATCCAGTTCTTACCACACTACACCAACAGGAAACATACTCTAAGACGTGGGTGCTATGGAATCAATTCATTCTCTCCCAGAGGGTTTTGCCCTTCTGGCACCCTGACAGCACAGACATATCTGCAAGTCTGCAGGGCCTTTCTGAGTCAACCAGGGTCTCACCCTGTCCTTGCCCCGTCCATTCTGGTCTTGCACCCTTTACTTGTCTTATTTTTCTTCGCCCCGACTACTCCTTTTCTCTCCCTCTTTCCATCTCACATTGCTTTCTGTCTATAGCTATTTCTACCTGTTCTACCTGTACTCATTGTTTTTTAGTAACAAGAAAACCGTAAGAGATGAGAGATGACAACTGACAATTGTGCAGTCCTGCGATGTTCTACTCAAATAATTTATTAATTTAATAATAATAATTTATGTCTTTTTTTCCCCCCCACAAATAGAGATTTCTTTTGGTGGTATTTGATCACTTCTGAGGTTTTTATTTTTTGCGCTATAAACATAAAATGACAGACAATTTAAAAAAAAAAACAATAATTTTTACTTTCTGCTATAAAACATACCCAATAAAAAAATGTAAAAATCTAATTTCTTCATAACTTTTGGCCAATATGTATTCTGCTACATGTTTTTGGTCAAAAAAATCCCATTAAGCGTATATTGATTGGTTTGCGCAAAAGTTATAGCATCTACAAACTATGGGATATATTTTTGGAATTTTTATTTATTCATTTTTTACTAGAAATGGGTGGCGATCAGTGACTTATAGCCAGACTGCAATATTGACAAATCGGACACCTAACTGACACTTGACACTTTATGGTAACCTAACCAGTGACACTAATACAGTGATCAGAGCTAAAAATATGCACTGTTACTGTACTAATGACACTGGCAGGGAAGGGCTTAACATCAGGGGCGATCAAAGGTTTATATGTGTTCCTAGGGAGTGCTTTCTAACTGTGTGAGTGAGGTGCTTGTACTGTGGGAAAGTCAGAGATCCATGTATCTGCTTAACAGAAACACAAGATCACAGCCTTCCCTTGTTCCAGAATGGCGATCTGCCTTGTTTACACAGGCAGATTGCCATTCTGCCTGCGCCCTGAACATCCGGTGGGTCCAGGTGGACATAGCGTTCACTGGACCCACTGATTGTCTCCGATGTGTCCAATCACAGCGGGAGCGACTCACTGGCGGCTCGCGTGCACCAGACCTGGGAGTGCAGAATCACATACCTGTACAGAGTGGCCACCATGCCACAGTAAAATTGCATGGGGCAGTCGGCATCAGGTTAATATAAAAATGCACCTGATACCTTATTTAATCATTGTTGTTCAGCAGTCACATGACATTTCCCAGGTCTTACCCTTCCTCTGAGGGATAATTTTTAGTACTCTGCGGATGTATGCTCTATAGTTGCAGAAGATGTCTAAACTATGAATCGGTGTGAGCACTGATTGATGCTGTGTCATATGACATTAAAAAAATGGCTCTCAGAATAGATAACCAAAATAAATAATTACTATCAACAAATGTTTTAAAGCTTATTACAAATCTATATTTTAAAGCAAATGTTTATTTTTATTTTTTTGCAATAACATGGTGTAGACATAGTTTAAGTTGGCTGGCAATAGTTTTCACTTTGTACACACTGTAAAGATATCTGGAGGAGATTTTGCCAATCAAAGGCTGTGTCACACACATCCAGCCTGTGTCTATGGTGTGTATGAGCTGGGACTAACGGGGAGGTGAAGCCTCCATCAATCAACATCTTATAATACACTCTCATAATGTTTAGCAATACGAGGAAATGGAGGAGGAGGTAGGGAGGGGACTCTCATTTACCACTGTGTATACGACCACATGTGTGACTCTATAGTCACGTAAGCTGCCCAGATGAGAAAAAGAAGGATATTAACATCTTAGAAGGGAACTGAAACTGGAGCATGTTCAGCAGATGTGGCAACAGCCAGTCTACACAATCTCAGGCAGCAGCGGGGACACAGACAAAGAAGGAGATACAGTGAAAAGCAGGATCAAATGGGTTTTTTGCAATCCACAAAAAACGAATAGTCTGGTGGCAAGTGGGTATGAACACAATGGAAATTTGCATGTATTCACAGTTTATTATGATTTGGGTTTAATGAACTGCACTTCTGTGATCCCCAGGAAAAGTATAGCCAAAATAGCTTTGGCAATACTTCTCCTTTAAGGGGTGATTTGCTAAAGGCAAATAGACAGTTCATTTTGCAAGACTATTCACTTGCACTGGACATGTAACAGCACTTGAAATGAACAGCTTTGAAGGGAAATGAAACTGGAGCATGCTCAGTAGATGTGGCAATGACTGGTCTATACAATCTCAGAAGGAACACAAACAAATAGGGAGGGATAGTGAACAGCAGGATCAAACAGGTGTTATGCCATCTACAAAAAATGAATGCTCTAGTGGCAAAGTGAGTAAGAATACAATGCAATATAGCATGTATTGAAAGTTTATAATGATTTGGGTTTAATGGCACTTTAATTGACAAGACAGTAAGGGGTTGGCTTACAAAAAGGCAAATAGACTGTTCACTTTGCAACCTAGTGAACATGGTGAAACTCCTTGCGTGTTATTGGTTATTCTTTGCAAAGTGAAACTTCACCAAATTCACCAAACCCTGGAGAAAATTCCCTTGGAAAGTGTAACTTTCCTTGCAAAGTGAACAGCCTACTTGTCTTTAGTAAATTATCCTCAACGACTCAATAAGTGCTGAAAGTGAAAAAAGTTTGAACATTTATAAACCTTCTTCAATTTTCTTCCAGCCCAGTCCCCACAACTATATTAAACGAAAAAAAAATAATTTTATTTTATTCAATAGATTGGACATGGACCAAAATCAAACAATTGACTAGGTCCTTTTATTTAGAAATGATGAGGGAAATCACTTCCTTAATAAATGATAACCTAAAAGAATTACTTTTTTTCAAGTTTTTACTATTTGTTTTCACTCTGACTTAAAGTGGATGTAAACCCTCACATATACCCAGTAAAGGGAACAGCCTCAGATGATACACAGAAATGAAAAAAATCCTCCTACATAAGTATTACATGTATATCTGCTGTCTTCAGCTTTATATACTGTTTAGAAAGTGCAGATCGAATTAGAATTTTCACTTTCTCATTCTGCACTGTGAGAGAAGTCTTGGATTTCACTGAGAGGCAGCTGATTGGAGGAAAGGCACCCCACCCCTCCAGATAGGCAGAGACTTTCAGAGCTGTCCTGTGAGTAGAGCAGCTTTCTGCTAATCTATTTATAGCACCCACCCTGACACAAAATTCAGGCTGGTTTTATCACACATGTCAGAGAACTTGTCAGAAGTTATCATGCTGATAACAGAAGAACGGAGCTGGAGAAAGCCACAGGACATCCACATTTACATCCACTTTAACAACTCTCACTTTGATGTTAAAAGAAATTAAAACATTAACCAAAACTCCCTTATTCGAAAAATCTGTAAAACCTTGTAAACAAATCATTTACCTATACCTTGATATTTATTTAAGCTTTAAAATGTTTTATTCAGTTTTTTTTAATTGCAAGATCATGTCCTCAAAATTATTTGGTGAAACAAAGTCGCTTCTATATCTTGCAAAGAAAAGAATCCGGCCTGTCTTGTCCCATCATTGTTCTCTTGGAATTATTGATATGCATGATTTGAGAAAATAAATCTTCAGCTATGCAATTTGCATAGCTGAAGCAATTTGTGACAATTTTTTTATATCCACAATGCAATGTTTATGTTTGGAAACACGCACTCAATTTTGTCTTCCGAAATTATTAGTTGAACATTACTAAATCTGGTCTTTATAGTTTTTTGGCAGTAAACTTTTAGTGCACATATAACTGTTGGAGCTTGGTAGAGAGATTTGTGTCCAATCCCTCTGGGTATGCATCAGTTAGCTTTTGAGAACCTTTCAATTTCAGCAGGTGAAGCAACATCATTTGGTACTTCTGTTAGGAAAGAAAATTCAGGAGATAGACTAGCTTCATAGAAATCTATAGAGCTGCACTGCCAGCAGTGAGAGGATTTGCAGCATAAAATGTAAATAAAAATGGGGGTTGCAGTAGTCGGATATCAGTAAATATACAGCCATTAAGGTAAAGGTCAGATCGGAGAGCTCAGGACAAAGTGGCAGAAAGGATAAGTGCAGTTTATTTTAAATTGTACTTATCCTTTAAAGGCATGATAGCTAGGGGAAAAGCTATGTGGTGTCCCCTCCTCCAAGTGTCCTAAACACATCCTTATTTTACTAAATGACTAATCCAGCCTTGCCTTCTGTTCAGTTGAACACATTGAAGTGGGGATCAGACAACCTTTTTTTTGGACTCTTAGGAAAACATACACAAAGAACTTTAAATTAAATAAGTGTAACTGCTCTAAATACACCTCCAAAAAAAACATACCCTCTAAAAAAAATGAGTAAAACATTTATTCAAGTAAAATCGAGTTTATTTATTGTTTTGTTTAAATTTTTCAGTTAGCAAAATTGGTAACTGAAAGGCAAAACCAAAATCACCTAAAGCATGTTGCTCATCCTTAGCCATAACAGACTTTTTATTGAGTAATTCCACAAACACTGCAATTCTGACCACTCACTAACTGAAATGGAATCCAACATGTAACCATACATTGTTGTCAGTTACAGAGAAAATGTTAGTGTTGGGTGACATTATCTCAAGCTCTGCTAAGATTGGGTACACTTTATAGACATAAATGAGGATTAATGGTTTCAATACCTTGTTTTTGTTTTATACAGAATAGCCTTTAAATATCTGTATACAGCTACTAGGACTAGTTAAATGGAGAAGATGTTCAAAAAAGGATAAGTCCTTTAAGAACAGATCAGTAGGTATGGATTCCCATAAACCAAATTTTTTTATGTTTTCCTCTTCGTGACAAATTTCCAAAAAATGCCTTTCCATTTTATTCTGTAACATGTTCCGGTATTTGCTAAAAGAAATAATAAAATAACTTGTACTAAAAACAGGACACTTAACAAAATATTTTTTCCAATACCAAGCATGCTTCTGTAGAGATTCCAAATTTCCAAAATGTTTATCTTCAAACATTGTCCTTATTAAGTCATTTTAAGTGTACGTGAAACTGCACTAAATTCACCCAGTTCTGTGCTGATTCTAAATTTAGAGAACATGTTTTAGTGGACGTGTAATGAATTCCACTAAGGAAACATATCTACGTTCTTTGACAAGGTTATGGGTCACAGATTTGTTCTCTTATCTCCGCCTATGTGGTTAGCCCTGGGTCCTTTGTTAGATCTCTAAGTGTTTGTATTCTAAATCTTTCCAGTTTTTAATGCATCTAACTGTATCACAGCATGATGTCATAAAATAAGCTGAAGAAATAATTTTTTATATAAGAAAAACGATAATAGTAACTATTCAAATACACCATTGTGTGGTGCCATTTTACATGAAAGCTTAATTAGTATTTGGCCAAGATTTTCTGGGCCTAATAAAAGGGGTGGCACTAAATGACAGGAAATCAATAGGACCTGAATACAGAAGACTAAAAAAAAAAAAAAGACAGAATTTTAGGCAATGATATATGTAATTTTAAGACAATATTTTCAGTATGAAATATTGCATATGAAAAAATTGTCTTCTCATTTCCAACCAGCTGCTGATGCTCTAGGCCATTTTTCATGTTTACCTATTTTCTTTTATCTGATTTGCTAGAAAAAGTCTGTTGTTTATAGAGCGCAATAGCTCAAATTTAAATTTACACACAACTGAATAAGTCAAAAGAATGACCGATCCCCCTCCCTACTTCTTCCCATCTGCCTGTAATATGGTTATATACAAAGTTTGCTGTGTTCTTGTTTTAAAAATAAAAATTGTCTGTAGATCCAGGTGTTAGCAGAGCAGCCTTGATTAACTTTACATTTGTAATATAAATATTGCGTATGTATAGTAAAAAAAAAGTCTGTTTAGGTCTCTAAATACCTTAAATAAATTAACTTTAACACAACTGTAGTCTCCCTTTAAAAAAGGCTTAGCAATTTCTTTTGGAGAGCAGTGGCTTCTTTTGCGATATCTCTTCATGAGCACCTTTATTGCTCAGAGCACACAAAAACAAGTGTGGGAAATCTCTGGAGACCCTTTGCTGTTATGATATAAAGGACTCTCTTTCACCACTGACACAATTGCACATCCACACTCTTGCCATGAACTTTTTCAAGATGTCTATTCTTAGGAAAAGTAGTGGTTGCTCTTTTCTTGGACATGTCCCTGTTGCCAGTGACAATGTGCTCTATCTACATTGAAAATAGGACATTCAGTGCACTAGCCCTTTAAATAAGACTTGCATCATTTATTATTTTAGCACCTTCTATATGTAAAAATATAGGTTATTTTAAAGGGTGAACATTCACTTTCTTGCAACTTTGAATGTTTTTTTTTTAATTTCATGGCCAAATGGCACTATGTTTCCTCCCTACAATCTGACATTTTAGAAGCTTTATAGTTTGTAGCTGTAAAAATATTTATCATTCTGTGTGTCTCTCTTGAGGAAATAACATATTTTTATTTGACATAAATCTGACCCTTATTACATAAAGGTACCATGGGTCCATTTCTGTATACCTCTCAGATTTCTATTGCACAATGGAACAGTTAAGATTTTTAGATACTGAAAGGGTGGGGGTTAGCAAAAAGCATGGGGATATGTACTGATAGGAAGAAATTAGTGGCAAAGAATGGTGGATCATGGCTGGGACTTAAAAATGGCCCTATATTACCCAGTTAGTACCTATGTACCAAAGTGACCAACTTTCAATAATGTGATCTGTGCCATTATTGTCAGAAATAGGATTTTTGCAGCAAAAGTTAATGTAAGTAGTACGAAAAAAACACTGCTTTAAAGAAAACCTGTCAGAACAAAAGGTCTCCATTGAGCTCTCCCTGCAAAAGAAAAAAGGAAAATACTTACCTCTCTCACTTTGCACTGCTGAAGCCCACTCCAATTAAGCGAAACCTTCATACTGAATGCTGCTAATTTTCACTAATCCATAAACATTTCTGTAGTCAGACTTTTCTCTATATTGGGCAAAACACCTTCTGGAAATGTGGCTAATTGTAATCATTGTTGTGCGAAAATGTGTTACAGTATCTGAACACTCTCCATGTCTGCAGTTTATTCACAGCTATAAAGAATGGTGCTACTCACTCAGATAACAAAAGCTGTCCTTTGTTTGAACATTTTTTTGAGAACACTCTTAATCACATGGGGAATAACATAAGTATGTAGTAAAATAACTAGCATACCAATACATGGAAGTATGCAGAAGAGATAGTGGATAGTCATACTAGAATTGTGTTCACACCATTCTCAATAGTACGGGGATTTTGGCACAAAAGTGTTACATAGTTCACACCATAATATAACTTTTATAACCAGTTGCTGGGCTACAGCAACATGGAGAAGGAAACATTGTCTTTTACTCTTCTCTCCCTCTATTGAGATACTGATGTTATGGTGCACCATTCTTTTCTGGTCAGCAGGGGGACAACTAAAGCCAAGCAAACCCGTAGACTTCTATGCAGAGTACTGAGAATCCTGGGAGTTGTAGTTTGAGACAGCAATCTAAGGGGATGAATGGACTCCTTACAATACAAATCTGAATAGGAACTGTGCAGCAGGAGGAGCGGAGTGATGATTTTTATTAAACTGGCTGTGAAAGCTCTTCCTCTTAGCACCGAGGGAGTTTGAGAGAGAGCACCTCTGTTTGGATATTCATCTGTCAGCAGGAGACCATACCAGTGGAGATCGAAGCCTGAGAATGGGACTGAGGACACCTGGGGGTTGTGCGGCACCGCCCACATCACATCACCTGCACCGCTGCAGTAAGAGACCGAAGTGTTCAATCACAATATGCTTCCCACCATTGATCACCAAAGGCTTTTGGGGAGAGACTGAGGGGGGGGGGCCCTTCTACAGCGAGAGGTCACTGCAGCATCTCAGGGCCTGGTGAGAGGGCTATTGGACCATTGCTAATACTGCTAGCGTGGACTGAGCTACTGAGAGCAGAACACCAAGTGTACCCAATCCATACTGTGCCCATACTGCACTCTATAATGCACTTATTCCAAACTTAGACGGGACCTATACCAAATGAATAAAGAACTATCCCAGGGAGGGATCACCAGATTGGATGTCCCGGGGATAAAGATAGCTACTTGTGGCCAGAGAGGGCAGTCAAGAGAGAAGTATGTAAAAATAAGTATCACATTTTATTGTTAATTTAAACAAAACCACACAGATATATAAAATGTGTATGTTCCTCCCAATGGAAGTTAAAGAACCTGGGTCCCCTGTGACCATAAAATGGTACACCATGTGTATGGGTCCACAAAGAGTGTAAACCCACACAATTGGTGCAACAATAACACAGATAAACTAACAGGGACTGACAATACACACACAATGACAAACAAATAACACATGCAGTGCAGGCGCCTTTGGTGATCCACACTTGCATAGAGATCCCAATGGCTAATCGCCAATAATAGTATTAAACCGAATCTAGAAAGAATAAAGGGATAACTATGCAAGTGTGGTCCCCGGGGGTTGCTGAAAAACTAGAGCTGACTAGATTAGTACCACCAAAAAGTAGAGCCCTGAGTCAAAAGGCTGCTAAGAGTACAGCAGGTTGTAATAAATACAAGAACTAATGGGGCTTGAAGGGGTTATTAAAGTCATTCCATTGCTTATACATCCAGGAAACAAGTCCTAGGAATGTGGAGATGCAGGGTTGGACTCGTGGTTGCTATGATGTATACTAAGTTACATACGTGGGTAAAACCACCACATAGTCAGGCTGTGCTAAAGATGATTGCTTATATACGGATGACCTATAACAGAGATAATTCTAGATAATAAAGTTCCGTGTAAGTTCTCAGGCCTTCGTCAACTCACAGCATACCCTTGCTGTATGACCATCAAAAGCTGTTATTATGGGATCTTGTACTATCCCAAACTATTCAATGTATATAAACAAAGTTCCAGTATTTGTATGCTGTGAAGTATACAAGCATGTTGCACAGATTACGTTACCGCCTTCCTTCCCGGTGTATGTTCCGGCGCTTCAGGGGTATAGCAGGCTCATCACATCTCCGTCCATCTGCAAAATGTAAGTGGGCCGCTGCCAGTGGGTCTGACATTCTGGATGTCTAGCAGCTAACTGCGGTGGAATCTTGCAACAGTCTGGCGGCTTTGCTGATGATGACATCAGCTATATGGGTAATGGTATTTAGGCGTAGCACTTCTTCGCTTCTCTGCTTCCTTGAAATGTACAGGAAATCACTAGGACGGCGTCCATGCACGCAGCTTACGTTGACGCGTTTCGCAACGTCATGTCACGTAGCTTCAACTGGACGCGGAAGGGGCGAGCCTTCACCTCTCCCTTATAGTGCCTCGAGGTGTGGTCACCCCTCCTCCTGTTGTTTCATTCATTAAGAAATATAACTGGTACAAGCTATAGTGAAAGCTTGGATGGCTGTCTTTCGTTCATCTGTAACATATCTATGCTTCCCTTCTGTTTCTCGTAGATACTGGTGGTATATTGTTGTTTGGTGTTAGTAGGCTCGTTTGAATTTTTGGCAGCTCAATTTTAACGTTCTAACCCCTTTCTAGCTACAGAAACATTGAACATATAGACATAAACATCAAGGTAGACCTCAGACCTATACACGATTTATACTTTATTTTAGATGGATTTTCCCACCTCCCTAAAGGGAGAGTAAAAATAAGATAGATGTGTAGAGGAGAGAGGGCAGATCTAAAAAAAAAGGGGAGGAAAGGCAGCCGGGAGGTAAGATCGAGTAGATTTGAGGTTCCGCATCAATACAGCAGGGGGCATAAGTGAGGGACAAATGAGGGAAAGAGATGCCCCCCAGTAGTTGTTGTGCAGGATGTTGCTAATGGAGACAAGAAGTTGGAGGTAAAGAGGAGAGATAAAAGAGAAGGAGGATATTGGGATTCTGGGAGAAAAATGGAGAGAGACATGTATAGAAGCGGCAGGAGGGTAGAATATGTGGCCAAATATGTTCTAATCAGGAGATATTTCATTGATTCAAGAATGGTTGCATATTTAGCTCAGTATTCATACTCAGAGGTACGAGGGACTTCAAAGTGTATATCCACCACTTTTCCTTCTGCAGAAGGATGTGATCGAGGTCTCCCCTCCTCGCTGGTAGCTTCAGGGTATAGATGCCTTTTACCTTCAACCCTTCTGTTTTACCCTGTGATATTGTACAAAATGTTTAGCTACCGGTCTCTCTTCCTTTTTCTCCTTTTTTTCCAACACTCTTTCTCTCTCCTTTTTGATGTTCTCCTATCCTAACCTTGAGGGGCCTCTTGGTCTTACCGACATAAATTTTTGGGCAAGGGCAAGTAATCATATAAACCACCTTAGAGGTGGAGCAGTTGATTAGATCCTTAATTTCATATTCTCTTTGCCCAGTGGCATCCCTAAAGACATTGGTTCTCTCAACAAAGGGACATATTTGGCATTTTGTACATGGGAACATCCCCCTACAACGCTGGTACTCAGACAACCAGGTGGGATCCTGTAGTCTGGTAAACTTCCGAGTGTATGAGTATGTCCCCCAGGTTCTTAGATCTCCGTGCCACCATTTTGGGCCTGTCTCCCACTATGTTAGCTAGACTTTTGTTGTTCGTTAAAATGCTCCAGTTTTTCTCTAGAACTTTACGTGCTGAGTCCCATTGTATTCCATATGTAGTGATGAGTCTCCCTGGGCCTGGGTCTGTTGTTTTTTGTGTCTTTGGTTTTTGGTCCATGGCAAGCAAACTTTCTCTGGTTTGTACAGCGGCTTTACGTTTAGCCCTACGAATCTGCCAATGGGAATATCCCCTTTCTCGGAATCTCTTATATAGCTCTTTTGACTCCCCGTGCAAGTCCATAATATTGGAACAGTTGCGTTTTATCCTCATAAACTGCCTGGTGGGGATTCCGTTCTTTAGCCAGGGAGGGTGATGGCTATCGGCTCGTAGCAAAGTGTTTGCCGCTGTCTGTTTTCGTTGAGTACTTGTACTGATCCTACCATTCTCCAATTTAATGGTCAGATCCAAAAATGACAGCTTGAGTTGGTCGTACACATAGGTCAAATGAATGTTGCATTCATTTATATTAAGTTCGTTAATGAACTCATGGAGGGAATCAATATCACCCATCCACAGGACCAACACGTCATCGATGTACCTCAGCCACGTGTGTACGTGGCCGAGGTACATCGAATGACCAAAAACCTCTTCCTCCTCCCAGCTACCCAGATGGAGGCAGGCATAGGCTGGTGCCCATGCCGCTGCCATCGAGGTGCCCTTAATCTGTTGGTAGAATTTTGTAGAGAATTGAAAAAAGTTGTTTTTGAGGGCAAATTCCAGGAGTTCAGTTAAGAATTCATTTTGAGGGCCAAATTGTGGAAAGCTTTTATCAAGGAAACCCTTGACTGCTGCGTTTCCGCAATCATGTGGGATTGACGTATATAGTGATTCTACGTCAATACTGACCAACCATGCCTCCCCTGTAATTTTGAGGTCCGCAACCTTAGCCAGAACATGGCGTGTATCCTGTATATATGACCTCAGTTTACGCACCATATTTTTAAAGAGGGAGTCTAGGTATTTTCCTATTCTGTCCAGGGGTCCGCGGATAGCTGAAACAATTGGTCTCCCAGGTGGTTTTTCCAGGGACTTATGGACCTTAGGGATGCAGTAGAAGGTAGGGATATTGCAGTCATCTACCGACAAATATTCAAATTCACGTTTTGTCAACAATCCCGCTTCCACTGCATCATCCAGTTTGCTATTCAGTTCTCTTACCACTCTGGGAAAAGGGTCATAGTCTAATTTATGGTATGTGTTGGTGTCACGTACCTTACAGCGGAGTCTGAAATGATGAGGACGGCCTCTTGCATGGTCCCGGTCCTAGCACCCCTGGAGGTTAAGACAGGGTTGCTAGGGCGGCGGAAGGGTGCAGGTGCCTGCTGGCAGGATCAGGAACACGGAAGTCTTCGGAAAGAAGCTGGGATGCTGATCACTGGATGGATTCAGGAGAGGTCCAGCAAAGGAACTTGCAGGGTCAAAGGCAGGCAGGAGTTGGCAACGTGCTGGCAGTGAGGTACACAATCGGCAGGCAGATTCGTAGTCAGGGACTGGCGGAGGTTGGCAACAAACTGCCAGCGAGGTACGGAATCGGGAGACAGAGCCGTAGTCAGGAGTCCAAGCCGGGTTCAGTACAGGAAGCAAGGCAGGCAGAGATGTAGGGATGATCCGAGAGGGTAGTCGAGGAAGGCAAAGGTTCAAGATCAGGGTCAAGTAAACAAGGCAACAGCAAGGGTTCAGGAACGAGCTGAGACAATCCAGCACTGATACTAGTATGCTGATCATTTAAATAGGACGTCTTGTGTCGTGATTCGTTGGCGTGCGAACGTGCACGCACTGACATGCCCTCATTCGTACGATCAAATTACGTGCGTGCCTAGTCCGGGGCTCGCTCGTTCTTACCGTACGTCTGGCTGGCACACGGAACGAGCGTTTGTGATGGTTCTCTGACATTGCCCCCTCCTTATGGGCAGCCTCCGGCTGCCCACGTGAGACCTCCTTTCCGAATGAGAATGATGAAAGGCTTGTATAAGTCTCGGGGCATGGAGGTTTGCTTCTGGTTCCCAGGAATTTTCTTCTGGAGCAAAACCCTTCCATTTAATTAAATATTTATTCTGTCCCCGCCTTCTCCTGCAATCTACAATGGTCTCGATTTTGAACTCTTCTTCTCCATCCACCATTATGGCCTCTGGGGGCCCTCTTTCACGACCTGGAAAGGGATTAACCGCATCAGGCTTTAACAAGGAGATATGAAACACAGGGTGAATCTTAAATGAGTCAGGAAGTTCAAGCTCATAAGCCACTGGATTAATTTTTCTCTTGACCGGAAGAGGTCCTAGATATTTAGGTCCCAATTTCCTGGATGGACAAGTAAGTTTTAGATTCAAAGTTGACAGCCACACACAATCACCAACCTTCAAATCCAGTTCTCCTCTCCTTTTCCTGTCAAAGAACCTCTTATTAACCTCTTGTGCTTTGGCAATGGCATCCTTCAGCACCTGGTTATTGGTAGCAAGGAAATTCAATCTGTCCTGAACTGCTGGCAAAGGAGAGTCCGGAATCAATGTTGGCAAAAAGGAGGGATGAAACCCATAATTGGAGAAGAAAGGAGATTGGTTGGTGGCGGTATGAGCAGAGTTATTAAATGCAAATTCTGCCAATGGCAGAAGTGAGGCCCAATCTTCTTGGGAAAAGGAGGTGAAGCAACGCAGGTATTGCTCTAGCGTTTGGTTGGTACGCTCAGTCTGTCCGTTGGACTGGGGATGATAAGCCGAAGAGAAGTTGAGTTTGATGCCCAGCGCTTCGCATAGTGCTTTCCAAAATCTTGAAGTAAACTGCACTCCTCGATCCGAGACAATGTCACTAGGGATTCCGTGCAGTCTAACAACCTCTTTAACGAAGACTTTAGCAGTTTCAGTTGCTGATGGGGTCCCTTTCATAGGGATGAAATGTGACATCCTGGAGAGGCGGTCTACCACTACAAAGATAGATGAAAATACCTCCGATGGAGGGAGCTCTACGATAAAGTCCATTGCGATTTTATCCCAGGGTCTCTCAGGAATGGGCAGAGGTCTTAATAGTCCCCATGCTTTGTTTTTGCTGTTCTTGTTCCTAAGACAGATTGAACATGAGCCAACATATTTCCTGCAGTCTTTTGCTAAACTAGGCCACCAAAAATGTCTCCGGATCTAATCCATGGTTTTGTATCCCCCAAAATGGCCGACCAGCGGGTAGTCATGACACACCTGTAGGATGGTAGCACATAAATTCTGCGGTACAAAAACTTTATTACCCTGCCAATAGAGCCCATCGGTTTCCTGAAGGTCCGTGTCTGGGGACAAAGAGAATTCCCTGGATGCTTGACGGATCTGTGACATTAAGTCGGTTTGGGTAAGTAGAAAATTTCCAGCCTGTAGGATACGCGTCAGGTTTCACATTCTTGGAGCCGGGCCGGTAGGTTATGTGGAAATTAAAGTGTGAAAAGAAAAGATCCCACCTTGCTTGTCTGGGCCTGAGGCGTTTGGCGGTCCTGAGGTATTCCAAATTTTTGTGATCCGTGAAGATCAGTATTGGGTGTGTTGCTTGTTCCAAGAGGTACCGCCACTCCTCTAGAGCTAATTTAATTGCCAACAGTTCTCGGTCCCCCACATCATAGTTACTTTCTGAAAGCCCCAACTTCTTTGAGAAGAAGGCCACAGGGTGCATTAGAGCCTTGGGTCCTTGGCGCTGGGACAGGATGGCCCCTACGGCGCTCTCTGAGGCGTCCACCTCCAGGATGTATGGAAGTGCGGGGTCAGGGTGCTTCAGTAACGGGGCCGAGGTAAAAAGTCCCTTTAACTTATCAAAAGCAGCTTGGGCTGCCTCTGTCCATTGAAAACGGTTTTGTTTCTTGGTGAGCTAAGTGATGGGCATAATGATACCAGAGAAGTTTCTAATGAATTTCCTACAGAAATTAGAGAAGCCGATGAACCGTTGTACCCCTTTCTTATCAATGGGAGGTGGCCAGGATGTTATAGCTGCGACTTTTTGAGGATCCATTGCCATACCTCCTGTAGAAATTACCAGTCCGAGGAAGTGGATGGTCTGTCGTTCAAATTCGCATTTCTCGGCCTTGGCATAGAGTCCATTTTGTCTTAACCTCAGAAGGACTTGTTTCACATGGACACGATGTAGTTCTAAGGAGGCTGAGAAAATTAGAATGTTGTCTAGGTAGACGATCATGAATAGGTCTAGAAAGTCTCTGAAAATATTATTTACGAAATGCTGGAAGGTTGCTGGAGCATTGCATAATCCGAAGGGCATAACGAGGTATTCAAAGTGGCCAAGACGAGTTTTCCACTCCTCTCCCTACCTGATTCTGATCAAATTGTAAGCACCTCGTAAATCCAACTTGGTAAATACTCTTGCAGAGCGGAGTCTCTGGAGCAATTCTGGAATCAGAGGCAAGGGGTAGCGATTTTTAACGGTAATCCGGTTTAATTCTCTGTAATCCACACATGGATGGAGCGAATGGTCTTTTTTTTCAACAAAGAATATTCCTGCTCTGGCTGGTGAAGTTAAGTGTCGGATGAACCCCTTCTTGAGGTTCTCATTCACATAGTCTTTTAGGACTGCGAGTTCAGGTTCTGAAAGGGGAAAGATCCTCCCAAATGGGATTTCCGCTCCTGGTAAAAGTTCAATCGGGCAATCATAGGCCCGGTGGGGGGGAAGAGTATCTGCTCTTTGCTTATCGAAGACATCCAGGAAATCATGGTACACGGATGGAACAAGGTCTTGGGATTCGTATACTGGTTTTAGACAACCAATAACTAGAGCTGTGTGGTGGAGGATCTGGAGACAGTTGTGGAGACAGTAGGAGGACTGAAAGACTACCTTGCCGGTTGTCCAGTCTATCTGTGGGTTGTGTGCTTGCAACCATGGCATTCCTAGAATGATTGGAAAAAGTGGTGAAGATATAACGTCCAGGCACAACAGTTCTTGGTGGTTGGGTGAGATATCAGCGGGCAAAGGTTGGGTTTCTTGGATGATGGGCCCAGATTTGATGTTGGACCCATAAGCTAATCAGATGAACAGTTTATGTTGCTTTGATTGTAGCGGAATGTTGTTTTGCAGGGCAAAGGCACGATCAACCATTAAGCAGCTTCAAGCACTGGAGTCAATTATGGTCTGGATCTGAAGCACCCCTTCTGGAAGCTGTAGAGAGACAGGAACAGCAATGTGAGTCATTCTTGCTAGGGTTAATGCATAATGATCAAGAGGAGGAGAGTCACACTTACGGGTCTTGTTAGGACACATATTGGCATAATGACCGGCTCCCCCACAGTAGAGGCAGAGATTATTCATACGCCGGGCGTTGTTTTTCTTCCAGTGTCAAGGGTGCACGAAGCAAGCCCAACTGCATTGGTTCTGGAGTTTCAGTGGTAGGAGCAGATAGTGGGGTTGCAGAGGTAGGTAGGCGGCTAGGTACCCTGGTTGGCATCCACATGGGTCGGTACTGGCTGGTCCTTTCAGATCTTCGCTCCATCAGCCGGCGATCGATCTGAATGGACAGTTGGATCAGTTCTTCGAGGGAATTGGGGATCCCCACATGAGCTAGTTCATCCATGAGTGCCTCCGAAAGCCCTAAACGGAACTGAAAACGGAGAGCGGCATCATTCCATTGTGTGTCGGAACTCCACGGTTTAAAGTCAGTAACATAATCCTCCACGGGCCTACGACCCTGCTGGAGGGTGTGGAGGCTGGCCTCGGCTGTGGTGATACGCTGGGGATCATCATAAAGTTTGGCCATCTCATCCAAAAAAGAGTCCATAGTACCCAGCAAGGGACTGGCTTGTTCCAGTAAATGATGAGCCCAGGTCTGAGGTTCTCCCTGCAGTAACGAAATGATGAACCCCACCTTGGTACTTTCCAAAGAAAAGGTGCGGGGCTGAAGCAAGAAGTACAAATGGCAGGCATTCCTGAAAGCACGGAATTTGCTACGGTCTCCCATAAATTTCTCTGGAGCAGGAACTCGTGATTCTGGAGGTGGCACCACTACTGTGTAGAGACTGGAATTGATGATGCAGATGCTGCGGTCCGAGGTGCTGAGGTGCTTGGAGAGAGAGACTCCACTCGTTGTTCGAGTCGCTGGTAGCCATCTTGCAGGCCCTGGACTGCTTGAGTGAGATTTGCAATCTGCTGACACAGAGCATCCATAGCTGAGGCCCCCCTTTCAGACTCCACGTGGCTGGATTGTACTGTCACGTACCTTAAAGCGGAGTCTGAAATGATGAGGGTGGCCTCTTGTACGGTCCCGGTCCTAGCACCCCTGGAGGTTGAGACAGGGTTGTTGGGCGGCGGAAGGGTGCAGGTGCCTGCTGGCAGGATCAGGAACACGGAAGTCTTCGGAAAGAAGCTGGAATGCTGATCACTGGATGGATTCAGGAGAGGTCCAGCAAAGGAACTTGCAGGGTCAAAGGCAGGCAGGAGTTGGCAACGTGCTGGCAGCGAGGTACACAATCGGCAGGCAGATTCGTAGTCAGGAACTGGCGGAGGTTGGCAACAAACTGCCAGCGAGGTACGGAATCGGGAGACAGAGCCGTAGTCAGGAGTCCAAGCCGGGTTCTATACAGGAAGCAAGGCAAGCAGAGATGTAGGGATGATCCGAGAGGGTAGTCGAGGAAGGCAAAGGTTCAAGATCAGGGTCAAGTAAACAAGGCAACAGTAAGGGTTCAGGAACAAGCTGAGACAATCCAGCACTGATACTAGTATGCTGATCATTTAAATAGGACGCCTCGCGTCGTGATTCGTTGGCGTGCGAACGTGCACGCGCTGACGTGCCCTCGTTCGTACAATCGCATTACGTGCGTGCCTAGTCTGGGGATCGCTCGTTCTTACTGTACGTCTGGCTGGCACACGGGAACAAGCGTTTGTGATGGTTCTCTGACAGTTGGTGTCTCCCAAGAGGCGTTTTGCCTCTGCTTCATAGTCCACATCGTCCATAAGGACGATATTACCGCCCTTGTCATTTCTTTCAATAATGACATGTCTTGCTTTTTTAAGTTCTTGTAGTGCCTGGCGTTCTATTTGGGTGAGGTTGTCATGGCCTAGGTGTTTCCATGAAACACCGCCTAGATCTGCCTGGACGATCTCGAGGAACATACTCAGCCATCTATTTTTACCTAACGAAGGCATCTTTGTAGATTTTATGTTTAAATTTGCAGGTCTCCTGGTCGGGGAGCTTATTGTCTCTAATTCCTCATTTTCCTCTAATAGAGAGTTAAGGATGTCTATTGCGTTTTGGTCGTCTGTGTCCAGACGCAATTTAGCTATTACTATTGAACCGTCTTGTTCGTATAGAGATCTAAAAAATACCTTTCTTAGATATAATACTACATCCTTATATACGGTAAATTCATCCATAGAACTTACTGGTGAAAATGACATCCCATGTTACAATAATTGAATATGTCTTTGGGCAAGGGGAAATTAAGATAGGTTAATCACCGTCATGTCATGTTGATTTAACCACTAGAAGAGGGAGAAGTGGTTTGTCACAAAGGGGAGCTAGATCCCAATCAAGAAATAGGACGGCTCCCCTTCCTCTGCGGATGAGAACAGCACCAACAAAGCAGTCACTTTTTTAGAGAAGGAGGGGGTGGAGGAAAATTTAAACGACACCCCCTCGGTGAACAACCTATCCCAGAAAAAACAGAAGGGAAACAAGAGACAAAGGGAGAACAATCCAAGGCAACGAACGGGAGGCTCACAAACAAAGAGCCAGAACGTTAAACTTAACCCATAATGACGCCATGTCCAGAAGTGATGGTGATTAACCTATCATCATTTCCCCTTGCCCAAAGACATATTCAATTATTGCAACATGGGATGTCATTTTCACCAGTAAGTTCTATGGATGAATTTACCGTATATAAGGATGTAGTATTATATCTAAGAAAGGTATTTTTTAGATCACTATACGAACAAGACGGTTCAATAGAAATAGCTAAATCGCGTCTGGACACAGACGACCAAAACGCAATAGACATCCTTAACTCTCTATTAGAGGAAAATTAGGAATTAGAGAAAATAAGCTCCCAGGCCAGGAGACCTGCAAATTTAAACATAAAATCTACAAAGATGCCTTCATTAGGTAAAAATAGATGGCTGAGTATGTTCCTCAAGATGGTCCAGGCAGATCTAGGTGGTGTTTCATGGAAACACCTAGGCCATGGCAACCTCACCCAAATAGAACCCCAGGCACTACAAGAACTTAAAGAAGCAAGACATGTCATTATTAAAAGAAGTGACAAGGGCGGTAATATCATCCTTATGGACGATGTGGACTATGAAGCAGAGGCAAAACGCCTCTTGGGAGACACCAACACATACCATAAACTAGACTATGACCATTTTCCCAGAGTGGTATGAGAACTGACTGGCAAACTGGATGATGCAGTGGAAGTGGGATTGTTGACAAAACGTGAATTTGAATATTTGTCGGTAGATGACTACAATATCCCTACCTTCTACTGCATCCCTAAGGTCCATAAGTCCCTGGAAAAACCACCTGGGAGACCAATTGTTTCAGCTATCCGCGGACCCCTGGACAGAATGGGAAAATACCTAGACTCCCTCCTTAAAAATATGGTGAGTAAACTGAGGTCATATGTACAGGATACACGCCATGTTCTGGCTAAGGTTGCGGACCTCAAAATTACAGGGGAGGCATGGTTGGTCAGTATTGACGTTACATAGTTACATAGTTACATAGTAGGTGAGGTTGAAAAAAGACACAAGTCCATCAAGTCCAACCTATGTGTGTGATTATGTGTCAGTATTGCATTGTATATCCCTGTATGTTGTGGTCATTCAGGTGCTTATCTAATAGTTTCTTGAAGCTATCAATGCTCCCCGCTGAGACCACCGCCTGTGGAAGGGAATTCCACATCCTTGCCGCTCTTACAGTAAAGAACCCTCTACGTAGTTTAAGATTAAACCTCTTTTCTTCTAATTTTAATGAGTGGCCACGAGTCTTGGTAAACTCTCTTCTGCGAAAAAGTTTTATCCCTATTGAGGGGTCACCAGTCCGGTATTTGTAAATTGAAATCATATCCCCTCTCAAGCGTCTCTTCTCCAGAGAGAATAAGTTCAGTGCTCGCAACCTTTCCTCATAACTAAGATCCTCCAGACCCTTTATTAGCTTTGTTGCCCTTCTTTGAACTCGCTCCATTTCCAGTACATCCTTCCTGAGGACTGGTGCCCAGAACTGGACCGCATACTCTAGGTGCGGCCGGACCAGAGTCTTGTAGAGCGGGAGAATTATCGCTTTATCTCTGGAGTTGATCCCCCTTTTAATGCATGCCAATATTCTGTTTGCTTTGTTAGCAGCAGCTTGGCATTGCCTGCCATTGCTGAGCCTATCATCCACTAGGACCCCCAGGTCCTTTTCCATCCTAGATTCCCCCAGAGGTTCTCCCCCCAGCGTATAGAATGCATTCATATTTTTGCCACCCAAATGCATTATTTTACATTTTTCTACATTGAACCTCATTTGCCATGTAGTCGCCCACCCCATTAATTTGTTCAGGTCTTTTTGCAAGGTTTCCACGTCCTGCGGAGAAGTTATTGCCCTGCTTAGCTTAGTATCATCTGCAAATACAGAGATTGAACTGTTTATCCCATCCTCCAGATCGTTTATGAACAAATTAAATAGGATTGGTCCCAGCACAGAACCCTGGGGCACCCCACTACCCACCCCTGACCATTCTGAGTACTCCCCATTTATCACCACCCTCTGAACTCGCCCTTGTAGCCAGTTTTCAATCCATGTACTCACCCTATGGTCCATGCCAACGTAGAATCACTATATACGTCAATCCCACATGATTGCGGAATCGCAGCAGTCAAGGGTTTCCTTGATAAAAGATTTCCACAATTTGGCCCTCAAAATGAATTCTTAACCGAACTCCTGGAATTTGCCTTCAAAAACAACTTTTTTCAATTCTCTACAAAATTCTACCAACAGATTAAGGGCACCTCGATGGGGGCGACATGGGCACCAGCCTATGCCTGCCTCCATCTGGGTAGCTGGGAGGAGGAGGAGGTTTTTGGTCATTTGATGTACCTCGGCCACGTACACACGTGGCTGAGGTACATCGATGACGTGTTGGTCCTGTGGATGGGTGATATTGATTCCCTCCATGAGTTCATTAACGAACTTAATATAAATGAACGCAACATTCATTTGACCTATGCGTACGACCAACTCAAGCTGTCATTTTTGGATCTGACCATTAAATTGGAGAATGGTAGGATCAGTACAAGTACTCACCGAAAACAGACAGCGGCAAACACTTTGCTACGAGCCGATAGCCATAACCCTCCCTGGCTAAAGAACGGAATCCCCACCGGGCAGTTTATGAGGATAAAACACAACTGTTCCAATATTATGGACTTGCGCAGGGAGTCAAAAGAGCTATATAAGAGATTCCGAGAAAGGGGATATTCCCATCGGCAGATTCGTAGGGCTAAACATAAAGCCGCTGTACAAACCAGAGAAAGTTTGCTTGCCATGGACCAAAAACCAAAGACACAAAAAACAACAGACCCAGGCCCAGTGAGACTCATCACTACATATGGAATACAATGGGACTCAGCACGTAAAGTTCTAGAGAAAAACTGGAGCATTTTAACGAACAACAAAAGTCTAGCTAACATAGTGGGAGACAGGCCCAAAATGGTGGCACAGAGATCTAAGAACCTGGGGGACATACTCATACACTCGGAAGTTTACCAGACTACAGGATCCCACCTGGTTGTCTGAGTACCAGCGTTGTAGGGGGATGTTCCCATGTACAAAATGCCAAATATGTCCCTTTGTTGAGAGAACCAATGTCTTTAGGGATGCCACTGGGCAAAGAGAATATGAAATTAAGGATCTAATCAACTGCTCCACCTCTAAGGTGGTTTATATGATTACTTGCCCTTGCCCAAAAATTTATGTCAGTAAGACCAAGAGGCCCCTCAAGGTTAGGATAGGAGAACACTTAAGGGACATCAAAAAGGAGAGAGAAAGAGTGTTGGAAAAAAAGGAGAAAAAGGAGGAGAGACCGGTAGCTAAACATTTAGTACAATATCACCAGGGTAAAACAGAAGGGTTGAAGGTAAAAGGCATCTATACCCTGAAGCTACCAGCGAGGAGGGGAGACTTCGATCGCATTCTTCTGCAGAAGGAAAAGTAGTGGATATACACTTTGAAGTCCCTCGTACCTCTGGGTATGAATACTGAGCTAAATATGCAACCATTCCTGAATCAATGAAATATCTCCTGATTAGAACATATTTGGCCACATATTCTACCCTTCTGCCCCTTCTATACATGTCTCTCTCCATTTTTCTCCCAGAATCCCAATATCCTCCTTCTCTTTTATCTCTCCTCTTTACCTCCAACTACTTGTCTCCGTTAGCAACACCCTGCACAACAACTACTGGGGGGCATCTCTTTCCCTCATTTGTCCCTCACTTATGCCCCCTGCTGTATTGATGCGGAACCTCAAATCTACTCGATCTTACCTCCCGGCTGCCTTTCCTCCCCCCTCTTTTTAGATCTGCCGTCTCTCCTCTGCACATCTATCTTATTTTTACTCTCCCTTTAGGGAGGTGGGAAAATCCATCTCAAATAAAGTATAAATCGTGTATAGGTGTGAGGTCTACCTTGATGTTTATGTCTATATGTTCAATCTGTCTGTAGCTAGAAAGGGGTTAGAACGTTAAAATATGAGCCGCCAAAAATTCAAACGAGCCTACTAACACCAAACAACAATATACCACCAGTATCTATGAGAAACAGAAGGGAAGCATAGATATGTTACAGATGAACGAAAGACAGCCATTCGAGCTTTCACTATAGCTTGTCCCAGTTATATTTCTTAATGAATGAAACAACAGGAGGAGGGGCGACCACACCTCGAGGCACTATATGGGAGAGGTGAAGGCTCGCCCCTTCCACGTCCAGTTGAAGCTACGTGACATGACGTTGCGAAACGTGTCGACGTAAGCTGCATGCATGGACGCCGTCCCAGTGATCCCCGGTACATTTCAAGGAAGCGGAGAAGCGAAGAAGTGCTGTGCCTAAATACCATTACCCATATAGCTGAAGTCATCATCAACAAAGCTGCCAGACTGTTGCAAGATTCCGCCGTGGTGGGGCTCACCTACGAGCAGTTAGCTGCTAGACATCCAGAATGTCAGACCCACTGGCAGCGGCCCACTTACCCTTTGCAGATGGACGGAGATGTGATGAGCCTGCTATACACCTGAAACGCCAGAACATACACCGGTAAGGAAGGTGGTAACGTAATCTGTGCAACATGCTTGTATACTTCACAACATACAAATACTGGAACTTTGTTTATTTACATTGAATAGTTTGGGATAGTCTAAGATCCCGTGATGACAGCTTTTGATGGTCATACAGCAAGGGTATTGTCAGAGTCCTGGATGTGAGGCCGGATTGCAGAAGGGGCGCCCCTTGCGGCTAAGTGCAGCGTAACCCTGGGAGTGAGACAGGGAGTACGGTGCCCAAAGGTGCACGGGTTGCCAGAGCGCTGTTGCTGAGTAGCAGATAGCAGGGAGCTGCTGGGGTGCGCTGGTAAGGTTGAAGGGCAACCGTGCAAGGAGGGATTCCAGATATGGAGCCGTGGAGCAACCAGGAGCGGAGTCAGAGCCAGGCCAATGGTCATTCAGCACAGGAATCAGTCCAAGGTGAGGTACAGCAGGATAATCAGGAACAGAGAAGGTAGCCGAGCCAGGGGTCAAACACAGGAGGACGATCAAGGTACAGATGCGGAGCCGAAGAATAGTCCAAGCCGGGGTCAATGCAGGCGGAATACTGGAGCAGTCAGGCAAGCCAAGTAGTAACAGGAAGCAGGTATCACAACAGGAACAAGGAACACAAGAAGCTGATGATAATCCAGCAACCAGCATGCACCAGCAGCAGGCCTAAATAGGCAGAAGGGCGCCACCATGAGGAATACTGGCAGAATTACCCGTCCTACGGTTATCACCCTGACAGGTATGCTGTGAGTTGACGAAGGCCTGAGAACTTACACGGAACTTTATTATCTAGAATTAACTCTGTTATAGGCCATCCGTATATAAGCAATCATCTTTAGCACAGCCTGACTATGTGGTGGTTTTACCCACGTATGTAGCTTAGTATACATCATAGCAACCACGAGTCCAACCCTGCATCTCCATATTCCTAGGACTTGTTTCCTGGATGTATAAGCAATGGAATGACTCTAATAACCCTTGCAAGCCCCATTAGATCTTGTATTTATTACAACCTGCTGTACTCCTAACAGCCTTTTGACTCAGGGCTCTAGTCAGCTCTAGTTTTTCAGCAACCCCGGGGACCACACTTGCATAGTTATCCCTCTATTCTTTCTAGATTCGGTTTAATACTATTATTGACGATTAGCCATTGGGATCTCTATGCAAGTGTGGATCACCAAAAGGTGCCTGCACTGCATGTGTTATTTGTTTGTCATTGTGTGTGTATTGTCAGTCCCTGTTAGTTTATCTGTGTTATTGTTGCACCAATTGTGTAGGTTTACACTCTTTGTGGACCCATACACATGAGGGGTTATTTACTAAAGGAAAATCCACTTTGCACTGCAAGTGCACTTGGAAGTAAAGTCGCTATAGATCCGAGGAGGACAAGCAAGGAGAATAAAAAACAACATTTTAGCTTGCACATGATTGGAAGATTAAATCAGCAGAGCTTCCCCTCATTTCAGATCTACCCCTTAGATTTAGAGCGACTGCACTTCCAAGTGCACTTGCAGTGCAAAGTGGATTTGCCTTTCGTAAATAACCCCCATGGTGTACCATTTTATGGTCGGTCACAGGGGACCCATGTTCTTTAACTTACATTTGGAAGTAATATACACATTTTATATATCTGTGTGGTTTTGTTTAAATTAACAATAAAATTTGATACTTATTTTTACATACTTCTCTCTTGACTGCCCTCTCTGGCCACAAGTAGCTATCTTTATCCCCGGGTCATCCAATCTTGTGATCCCTCCCTGGGATAGTTCTTTATTCATATGCTTTATACAGGCTATGGCCAGAGCCTCTGAATTAGAGGAGTGACAGTGAGCAAGTAATCAGTACCTTATTAGTAGAGGGAGAGTAATTTAGTGGTCTTTTCTCTGTTTTTGTAACATATGGACCAATACCAACCCTATACCACATAATACTGAATCTTTACCACATCTGAACCACATCTACCTTGCACCTGTGTTGGAACTTTAAAATATCTATGCTGCATGCAGGTTAACTTGGACTGTCGTTAAGTATAAAGATAGTCGTAAAGGGCCCCAATGATAGCTGGCAGAAGAACATCTCAAAGGAGTGCCCCTCTCATAATAATTATTTTGTAAGTCCCCTCTTCTACCATCCTCCTTTTCTTTTGGATAGTGCATAACTAGTTGGTCTTGAACTAGCATTGCCACCATAAATGTGCTCTGGCAGTATAGTCCCACAAATCAGTAGATTAAACTTTACTACTGCTCACTGCTGCACTTGAGGTGGCCTTGCCACTGTTTATACTGATCTGGCTATGTCATCTTATGCCTAGTCCTTACTGTTAATCACTTTGTGTGCTAAATTGTGTAATTAACATTGGTAATGTATTTTTTACTTACCTAGTTACCAATCATATTGGGTGACAATATATTAAGTTTGCCTATACTACATGGTTTAGTACCTGTTTTGATACAGCACTACCATTGGGTACTAAGTACTATTTTCAGTGATTTTCTGTGATACGTATGTTTGTACACTTAACCTGGTGTGTCAGAAGGGGTGAGGTTTTTAAAAAAGTTTGAAGAACAGAGGACCCATCCTATCCTATGGCCCCTACAGGGGTAGTGCTACACTTTCTTTCTGTCAGGGCTGGGCTCTTGCTTCTTAACGAGCAACTCTTTTCTTTCCATGCTTAGAAGCTGCTCAGCTGTTGGTTAATTACCAGCCACTCATTTTGCCACAGTAACTCACCTGGTTACGATTAACCTGCCTCTCAAAGTCCAGCCTACAACCAGCCCCTTTTTGCTATTTAAGCTGCTTAGTTTATTTTCTCCTTGCCCTTGCAGGGTCTATGATCCCCAAGTGCATTCCTGTGTTGATTCCTGTGCTCTTGTGTATGACTTGGCCAGGCTGACTTCCCTTCCGGTTCCTGTTCCTCATTTTTGCTCCTGACTACGCTGACTTCTGGTTTCCTGACCCCGGCTTGTCTGATTACCCACTCTGGCATCCAAACTCTGGCTTCTGTTTTTTAACTACGTTGCTGAACTGTGTTATTTTGCTATTTCATTAACCGCTTGAGGACCAGCCACCGCAGTTATACTGTGGCAGATTGGCTCATACGTCAGCTCGTACACGGCGATCTGTGGGCGCCAGCGGGGGAGCCAATCAGCAGGTCTGGCAGACTCAATGTCCGCTGCCCGCCCACAATCATTCACAGCAGTGATAGAACAGGGATCTGCCGTAGTAAACAAGGCAGATCCCTGTTCTGACAGGGGATCACAAAGAGATCCTGTCTTTTTGCTATGCAGGAAGATGGATCTGTGTGTTGTGCCAGGTAGCACATCCCCCTACACAGTTAGAAACACACTGAGGGAACACAGTTAACCCCTTGATCGCCCCTGATGTTAACCCCTTCCCTGCCAGTGCCATTAGTACAATGTCAGTGCAGATTTTTTAGCACTGATCACTGTAATAATGTCACAGGTTCCCAAATAAGTGTCAAAAATGTCAGTTAGGTGTCCAATCTGTCTGTCGCAATGTTGCAGTCCCGCTAAAAATCGCTGATCACCACCAGTGTTCATTTTGGCAGCAGATTTCGATTTAGTTTTTAGTCTTAGTCTTAGGACTAAAATGGCATTTTAGTTTTAGTCCCATATTAGTCTTCTGCAATTGTTTTAGTTTTAGTCGTATTTAGTCAACTAAATCTCCAATACATTTTAGTTGACTAAAATGTCCTACGTTTTAGTCGACTAAAATCTCCAGTACATTTTACTCGACTAAAACTCATTTTAGTCGTCTAAAATCTAATGGGTGTAATTAAATTGTAATGCATTAGTTAACATTTCTCTACAATTTCCAAACTCATTATATACTGCTGGAGTGAAAAATCTAATATGTTATTTATAAGCTCTAACGAGCAGGGCCCTCTGATTCCTCCTGTATTGAATTGTATTGTACTTGTACTGTCCTCCCTAATGTTGTAAAGCGCTACGTAAACCGTTGGCGCTATATAAATCCTGTATTATAATAATAATAATAATAATAATAATTATGGTATTGAGGTATGCACTATAGACCAGTGTTAATTTTGAAGTCAAATTTCAATTTAGTTTTAGTCTTTTGACTAAAATGGCATTTTAGTTTTAGTCCCATTTTAACTAAAATGCCATTTTAGTTTTAGTCATATTTTAGTCATCTCAGTTGTTTTAGTTTTAGTCGTATTTTAGTAGACTAAAATAATATTCATTTTGTCAACTAAAATGTTTTAGTTGTTTTAGTCGACGAAATTAACACTGATCACCACTATTACTAGTAAAAAAATTAAAAAAAATAAAAATGCCATAAATCTATACCATAGTTTGTATAAATAAACGCTTCAATAAACGCTTTTTGGGATTTTTTTTTACCAAAAATATGTAGCAGAATACAAATTGGCCTAAACTGATGAAGAAAGTTAGATTTTTTTTAAAAACGTTATTGGGTGTGTTTTAGATTTTTTTATTTTTTAAAATTGTTGGTCTTTTTTTGTTTATAGCGCAAAAAATAAAAAAAACAGTGGTGATCAAGTACCGCCAAAAGAAAGCTCTATTTGTGAAAAAAAAGGACATAAAATGTATTTGGGTACAGCATCGCACGACCACGCAATTGTCAGCTAAAGTAACGCAGTGTCATATTGCAAAAAAAAGGTCCTGGTCATTAAGGGGGCAAATCCTTCCGGGGCTAAAGTGGTAAAGGTGTGGGTGTGATTTTTAACTGCACTTTCTGTCTCCATCTGGTTTATGGTTCCTGACACTTTCTGCTTCTTGCTGTACAAATAATTAAGATAATTGGCCTGTTTACAGTGTCTGTGAATATAGGTGAGTATGCCATTATAGAAATAGTCTTTCTAACATTTTCTTACATTGTACCTGGCACTAGATTAAAAGTCCTTACCAGGGGCGGACTGATAACTCATGGGGCCCCCGGGCAATAGGAGATTATGGGGCCCCCAGGCAATCAGGGATTATGGGGCCACACAGTATACACACACACAGTATACAATCACACAGTATACACATACATGTACACACAGTATACACAGACAGATGTAAAAAAAACACAGATTTATACATACTGTCCCTGGTTTTACTGAGGCTGGCAACCCTGATGGGGCCCCCTAGTGGCCCAGGGCCCTCGGGCAGTGCCCGAGTGGCTCAATGATCAGTCCGCCCCTGGTCCTTACCAAACAACAGCCACTATTCTTTTAAACCTGTCTTCACAACATATGGCTACCTGCTCTGTTGTGCTGAGTATTGAGGTAGTGCCTATGCAATTCTCTGCTGTTGATTGACTTCTCCACATGAAACAGTTGTTATTTCTTGGGTCAGATGAGATACTAGGAATAATTGGAAGGGTCACCAATATTACAGAAAATGCACGTGTAGCAGCAAAGTGGAAAACACAGAAGTGTTGTGCATCGCTCATTATCTATGAACAAGTTGGTTTGCACCTCCCTAGCTGTAAATATATACTGTATAGTGAAACAGTTGACTTGTTCCTTCTTGGTCTTACAGTTGCATAGTTCCCAATTGTCCCTCACTTGCAGGGACTTTCCCTTTTTTGGAACAGATATCCCTCTGTCATTCATTTTTCTTCAGACTCCCTCATTTTGGTCTGAAGTATAGACCTCTACCAAAAAAATACTATTTAACTACAAAAAGTGTTATACTATGCCAAAGCAACCCCAATATTATCGCAATTGTTATTTAGAAAAAGCAAGTATAAAGTAAATGTAGTGGCAAAAAGCTTGTGGGTTTAACCAATATTTTTTTTGTATATTCATTCATATTAATTCTTTTGAATAACTGGGGATGTGTGCCTTGCCTATAAAATTTGTGATAAAAGATGTCCTGGTTTCTCACGTCAACAAGTTGGGAGGTTTGCATTTGAAATATCTTATATATGGTAGCTATATTGCTTAAAAAAAATCTTTATTTCTATTTAGCCAGTCATAATATTTACAAAGCTTAGCCAGATAGAACAGCCAGGTTGATGACCCAATGTTCATTTACAGCAGCTAAATTCAGATTGGTGGCTGTGATACAATAAGTCTGTCAGGTTTCTGTGGTAGTGAGCCCTTTTAGAATGCCAACCCAAGGTTCCCCGAGTTGCAGAGTCTAAGCCCCAGCCTGCTTTTTCACCAGGGCCTGCGATGGTGGGATGGACTTGAAGCAAGCTGGAACCAGGTCGCGGCCCCCAGGTGACAATACGGAGATCGCATGTGCAGAGTACAGATGGCAGGAGACAGAAGAGGAACTAGGAAACAAGCCAAGGTCAGGGCAGGTGGCAGACAAGCACAAATGGAAGATAAAGCCTTGGTTGGTACATGGGAAGTCAGACACAGAATACATAAAATGGCAAGAAAACAGGAGCTCAGAGAACCGTGAAGTTGCTCAGACAAGGAGCTCTGCACTGAGCATGTGTATATATAGGGAAGCAAACTGGGCGGGGAACCAGGAAGTAATAGAAGGGAAAAGGATATAAATCCACAGTAGAGCAGGTGATGCCCATAGGTGAACCGAGAAGCCATCAGCATATGTGAATGAAATCACAGATCTAGCAGATCCACTGCACCAAGGAAGTAAGAAATGCACAAACAGAAATTTTCAGGCTAGACCGTGACAAAGTCCATTGAATTTAGTACTGACACTTTGATATATTAGGCTTTCTATAAGTGAGTAACAGAAAGAAGTTTGCGTGTGTTTGGGAACTCCTCTCTTGCCTTACAAATAAGTAACGAAAAGAGGATTCTCAGATAACCAGATTAACAACTAAAGAAGTAGGTAGGATCGCAATACCTGAATAAAAAACAGAAGCACCAAGCACATCCTCCCACTTTATTTGTACTGTTGACCATTGTCATTACACCAGGACGTGATGGGAAAAGGCAAATTTTACAGTTGTCAATCTAACAGTAGTAGTGAGATTATTTCATTGGGGATACCTGTTTTGGCAACAAGCAGAGATTTACTCTTACTTGAGGTTTCTACTAACTTTGTGTAAAATGAATCACTGTTTGCTCAGTTGGTCAGATGTTTATTTGGCCAAAATATACCAAATGCTTCCACATTCTGTTTATATCAGGAGCATAGAGATGTCATGAGCGATATCAGGTCACTCCCATTCAGTGTGGAGGCCAGAACAGAGCCTTCTCCTGCAGCAGTAGATCTATGCTACAATGATCTATTGCAAACAGATTGCATCCTGCAATAGATCACTATTTTATGTGATCTGTTGCTGCACAGGTGCCTACGTAGGTCTGAATCTGTTTTCCACTGATGAGATCGAGACCCCGTAAAAAAACAGAGAAGAAAAAAATGCTGCTGCTCAAATGCATATTTGGTAAACCTGCGTTTATACCTCCACATACCTTTTAAACTGAACATTGACTGACTGCTCAAATGCATATTTGGTAAACCTGCGTTTATACCTCCACATACCTTTTAAACTGAACATTGACTGACTGGTCAAATGCACATTTGGTAAATCTGTTTGTCACCGCTGTTTCAACTCCATCTCTCTCATTATTTCAATGTTTATTTAGCCATCAAGTCTTACCTAAATTATGGGTTCCCTTGTGTTTACAATTTTGGCCTTTTAGTCCCCTTGCAGTTTGATTGTGGTGTGAAAGTTATGCCCTGCTAGCTGTGTTCCTAATATGCCCTCTTAATTGATTAATTGCCATAGTCTATCCACACCCAACACACAGTATAAAAACAAGGCCTTCTTTACGGGGGAACACATACAGGGGGCTGCACATACAGGGGTTCTTCCAAAGAAGTGGGGTTCTTTAAATAAGTGGCACTTCTGCTCTTGCACTTCAGCAATTTGCACAAAGCAAACTACAACAGACAGCAGATGACCTCTATTTCAAATTATCTCACCTTCCTCTCTGAAACATGCACTCTTTACCTCTCCTCCTTTTCACAATTGCTGCTTCTCTCCTCAAACTCTCTTTTCTCCACCCCTCTGCTCCACCCCACAATTTGTACATATCACCCTCACTTCTCCCCTCCCCCTATTACTGCACTCATCACCTCTTTCTAACTCTAAGCCCACTTGCTAACAAACCCCCCAGGATACTGAAGCATGTCCCCTCATACAAATCATATTCTCATATTACCTCCCTTACTCTTCTGCTTCTCCTAACCGCTGGAGATATTTCCCCAAACCCTGGGCCTCCCTTATTTAACTGTGCCCAACACACCCATCACCCTACACCCTCTGGCAGTAGTCGCAATCTATACATTCCTCTTCTTCCCAACAGCAGCCTCCCTCTATCCTGCGCCCTCTGGAACGCCCGCTCCACGAACATGACACCCCTTCTCCTGCTTCCCTATCACAGGGTGGCCTTCACTGGACTCACTCCCCTAGGCCTAATGGACGCAAGGGAGGTGGAGTGGGATTCCTCCTATCCCCCCAATGCACTTTCCAGGTTTTTCACTCTCCTCCCTCTTTTTCTCTTTCATCATTTGAAGCCCACTGTATACATCTATTCTCTCCTACTTCCCTAAGAATTGCTGTGATCTACCGGCCGCCGGACCATTATCAACTTTCCTTGACGACTTTTCTGCCTGGCTACGCTACTTCCTCTCTTCAGAAAATCCCACAATCCTTCTCGGTGATTTCAACATCCCTCCTAATACAAACACTCCTGCTACTTCTAAACTTCTTAGTCTAACCTCTTCATTTGACCTAAAACAATGGGTACAGGCTACTCACTCTGATGGCAACACCCTTGACCTTGTATTCTCCTACCTATGCACTCCATGCAACTTCTCAAACAATCCTTTTCCTCTCACCGACCATCATCTTATTAGTTTCTCCCTCCCCCTGTCTTCCACCACCTTTCCCTCCAATCGCCTAACCATCACCCGTAGAAATTTTCGCAACTTCAACTCCTCTATTCTGCTACTGACCACCTCTATGACAAAATCTCTCCTCTGTCCTGCCCAAACCAAGCCACGTCCAACTACAATAAATCCCTGTCCTCCACCCTGGACAAGCTCGCTCCCCTCACTACACGCAGAATCAGGCCTCGACCCCTACAACCCAGGCAAACAGATGGCACAAAAATTCTCAAAAAACGTAGTCGCGCTCTTGAGCGTCTGTGGTACAAGACTAAGTTTCTCAAAGACTTCAACCAATATAAATCTGCCCTCCAAAAATACTATTCTTTCCTCCACACTGCCAAGCAAACCTATTTTACAGCTCTTATTAACACCTTCTCATCTAGTCCCCGTAAACTCTTCTCTACTTTGTCCTCAACCACCTCCACCCACTGACTCACTCACTTAGGAGATCGCTAATCACTTCAAAAACAAGATTGATACAATCCGCAATGAAATCTCTGCTCTACAGGTATCTCCCCAGCTAAGACCCCATGTCAACAGGTACAACTGACACTCCCCCTATTCAAATCTGCTACTACAGACGAAGTTGCTAAACCCCTTTCTATCGCCCACCTAACCACCTGTCCCCTGGACCCTATTCCCTCTCATATGCTACGGTCGCCCTCTGACTCCATCCTACCGTCTCTAACCCACATCTTCAATCTCCCCCTCTCTTCTGGCATCTTCCCCACTGCTCTAAAACATGCACTGGTCACCCCCATACTTAAAAAGCCGTCCTTGGACCCTACCAATGTTAACAACCTACGCCCTATCTCCTTGCTCCCCTTTTTCCTCTTGAACACCTGGTTTACAACCAACTGAGTGACCACCTCATTAAAAACAACCTTCTTGATCCCCTTCAATCTGGACTTTGCCCTCAACACTCCACAGAAACTGCTCTTTTAAAACTCACAAATGACCTACTAACTGCAAAAACCAACGGACACTATTCTGTACTCCTACTTCTGGATCTTTCAGCTGCCTTTGACACGGTTGACCACCCCCTCCTCCTCAAAAAACTTTACTCCCTCGGTCTCCGTGACTGTGCTCTTCAGTGGCTCTCATCCTACCTATCCCAACGCACCTTCAGTGTCACTTACAATTCTACTTCCTCCACTCCTCTTCCCTTCTCTGTTGGGGTCCCCCAAGGTTCTGTTCTTGGACCTCTTTTATTTTCAATCTACACCTCTTCCCTGGGTCAGCTGATAGCCTCTCACGGCTTTCAATATCATTTCTATGCTGACGACACACAAATCTAGCTCTCCACCCCTCAACTCACTCCATCAGTCTCCTCACGCATCACTAACTTACTAACCAACATATCTGTATGGATGTCACACCACTTCCTCAAACTCAACTTGTCCAAAACCGAGCTTATAATATTTCCTCCCTCACGTGCCTCTTCCCCTGACTTGTCTGTCAAGAGCAATGGCACAACCATCCACCCGTCCCCACATGTCAGGGTACTAGGTGTTATCCTGGATTCTGAACTCTCCTTTTGGCCCCACATCCAATCACTTTCCAAAGCTTGCTGCCTCAACCCCCGCAACATCTCTAAACTATGTCCCTTTCTAACCAGCGAAACCACAAAGCTCCTGATTCACTCCCTGGTTATCTCTCGCCTCGACTACTGCAACTCCCTCCTCATTGGCTTACCTTTAAATAGACTATCCCCCCTTCAGTCCATCATGAATGCTGCTGCCAGACTCATCCACCTTACAAATTGCTCAGTGTCTGCTAATCCCCTCTGCCAATCCCTCCATTGCCTGCTACTCGCCCAACAAATTAAATTCAAAATACTAACAATAAGTTACAAAGCCATCCACAACTCTGCCCCCAGCTACATAACTAGCCTAATCTCAAAATACCAACCTAATTGCCCTCTCCGTTCCTCCCAGGACCTCCTGCTCTCTAGCCCCCTCATCACCTCCTCCCATATCCGCCTCCAGTACTTCTCCCGAGCCTCGCCCATCCTCTGGAATTCCCTACCCCAATCTGTCAGACTGTCTCCAAATTTATCCACATTTAGGCAATCCCTGAAAACCTTCCTCTTCAGAGAAGCCTATCCTGCCTCTATCTAACAACTGCACTATTTTCTCCATTAGCTCATCCCCCATAGCTATTACCCTTTTGTATAACTTGACCCTCCCTCCTAGATTGTAAGCTCTAACGAGCAGGGCCCTCTGATTCCTCCTGTATTGAATTGTATTGTACTTGTACTGTCCTCCCTAATGTTGTAAAGCGCTGCGTAAACTTGTTGACGCTATATGAATCCTGTATAATAATAATAATAATAATAATGATGCTAACAATTTACGAGCACTGAGCTTATTCTCTCTGGAGAAGAGACGCTTGAGAGGGGATATGATTTTAATTTACAAATACCATACTGGTGACCCCACAATAGGGATAAAACTTTTCCGTGGAAGGGAGTTTAATAAGACACGTGGCCACTTATTAAGATTAGAAGAAAAGATGTTTAATCTTAGATTGCATAGAGGGTTCTTTATTGTAAGAGCAGCAAGGATGTGGAATTTACTTCCTTTCAGGGCTGGGCTCAGCCCTTCCTTCTCTGAGCCCTTCCTTCTCTGGCCACTCAGCTGTCGGCTAATTGTCAGCTCCCATCTCTCTCCACAGTTACTCAGCTGTTGATGATCCTGCTTGTCAGTCCTGCCTACTAAAGCCATCCAGTCCAGAGGAGCTCTGCCTTTGGCTTGGTCACATCACAAGAAACTATCTCCTGCATTCCTGTTTTAAGACTGGCTTTGCTGACATCCCTTCTGGCTCCAAATCCTGCTTGCTGTTCCACTACATTGATGCCTGACTTCTGGCTTTTCTGACTATCCATTCCGGTTACTGAACTTTGGCTATGTTTTGACTACGTTTGTTATTTTTACTTTTATTATTAAACAAGTGTGATTTAACTGTACTTCTGACTGAACCCGATTTAATGGTTTCTGTCACTTCCATAGTCGGTGGGTATTAGAAAAGCACCTGAACGACCACAACATAAAGGGATATACAAGGTAATGCTGACATAAAATCACACACATAGGTTGGACTTGATGGACTTGTGTCATTTTTCAACCTCACCTACTATGTAACTATGTAACCATCAGTATGTAAAATTTACACAAACCATTTTTTCTTCCTCTGTGTGTGTCACAACATTGAAAGGGGAATTCATGACTTATTTCTCCAGAAAAAAGGATAAATAATATGTTAGAGTAGCCTACAAACACTAAAAGGTATAGCATGTAGAACCAAGATATTGCAGATGCAAAAAAAAAGTCCTCGGAAGCAAGGGGGTTTGTGGAGAAAAAAATCTGAGGACTCAACAGGTTAAAAAGGGCTTTATAATTGACTACAAAGCCTATTTGATATCAGTGATAAAGTGCCTGTGGTCTGAGCCTTGTGCTCATCACCACTGTTTTAGTCATGCCCTGGTGTTGATCCTAATGTTTGGCAATGACCACTGTACCATACTGCAACCACAATGATGTGTGCTCAAAATGAAAGCTAAGGGTTTCAAGTCTATAGTACTAGGTACAATGATATCATACAGCTCTAGTTTTGGTCAAGACTAACTGAACAAACAGTGATTCATTCCCCTTAGCAGACTTCTCAGAAATGTGTTGATTTTGATGTTTTAATGGGAGTTCAGTGCTGGCAAAGTGTTAGTCATGTAAAATCAACCCAAAACAAGAGATTATTGTAATACAACATAACACAAGTACTTCAGCACAGGGGTGTAGAATTCCATCTTCTAAGCCCACTCAGGATTTCCCATATCCATGTGACTTTTATAAAGTACATTGAACATTCCTTTCACAGTGAGCTGAAAACTTATCAAATTGTGAATTCGACATACATGTCAGCAGTTATGTTTTTCTTGCCTGTGAGGTAACTAGAAAGAGGTAAGACCTTGTGTTTTCTCAGTAGGTCAAATCTTGGCTTGGCAGCTAGTGTTTCATATCACACACTGAAAAGCAGAGGTCATCAATATGGTAAACTGAATGATTTCATTTAAAATATGCTTCATTAATGCAGTCCAAATCCGTCAATGCCAAGTATGTGTCAGCACTGTGACTTCTATACAACCTGATACATTTTTAGAATTATTAGTCACAGAGAAGCAATTTAACTTATACATGTTCTTTTACCTTGCTTCTTTCCAGCTAAGTGGCCAATATTGTTTAATAGGAACCCCAGAAATAACCATTACATTTTATAGCAATACAGAAAAACCCTTTAAGGTCAGGCCAAAGCCCTTAAGGACCTAATCACATTAAAAAACATATTTGGGCTATACCCCATGTCCCATAGTACTTATTCTTAAAGCAAACCCAAGAAGTGAGCAGGAGGTAGCCCAAACCACACCCCTTTACCTGGTAAATTATAATTGAGGGGCTGGAAAGTGATATGCAGGAAGTGGGTGAGTGGGGTTTCATATTATAGTGAAGCCTGCAAACCTGATTTTTGTAGACCCGCTCAGTCTGATAGTGACAAGATACACCTTGTTGATCCAAAGATGAGAGCCCTTAGGTGGGTAAGAGATGTGATTTGTGTATGTGCTGGGTGTGTTGGGGGGCATGGTGGGGTGTCCTGAATATTTAGGAATGCATCGTGGGATGTGCTGAGTTTACTGGAGTGAATGGTAGGGTGTCATCTCTGCAAATCTCTGTGCTGTACATAACATAGTCTGGATAGTCTTTTTCTATACACTGTGGAATTCACCACATACCCTATACCTCTCTATACCTATACCTGTGAACATTGGGGGAGACTTACTGAAACTGGAGCACTCAAAATCTAGTGCAGCTGTGCATGGTAGCCAATCAGCTTCTAATTTCAGCCTGTTGAATTTAAGCTTTCGCATAAAACCTGGAAGCGCTCTCCAATTTTAGTAAATAACCCCACTGTCTTCTATATTATGTACTCTTTAACACTAACCATCAAATTTTTGACTTAAGAATAGACAGAAGTTTGTATTATTAGGACTTATGAATTCTATTCATTAATTGACTTAGTTGTGCTAGTGATTGTAACAGAAACCTACAATTCAAACTGTCCTTGTGTATGTGTACTTGATCCTCTTCCTTATTTGCAGCTGGAAACCTATACCAAAAAATTGGCCATTGCTAACCTTGTTCTGAAAATGCTTGTTGCTTGCAATCTCTGGCCTCAGTAATTTCAGCCACTAGTGCACAACAAGCAAGAATCTAGTTTCATAGGAGAGTTAGCACTCCTGACGCATATACTAGTTTTATTTCAGTGACTGAAAAGTAGAATTCCAGCTAAAGATTATCAAATTCTAAAAATGCTCCCTTCCCCTCCTAACACTTGTACTAACTAACCTGAGTAAAAAAGGTGCACATACTTATTTTCAGTCTGCTCTGGTCAGCTCACGTGATCAGGCCTCCCCTGTCAGCCAGCCGAGGCTGTACGGGAGAGAAGGGCCCCTTGATGGCTGCACCACAGGAGCCTAGGCATAACATCATGCATAACATAACATCATGGCTCCTGGCTTTCACAGCCATTGTTGAGTGCTCCCTCTATTTCCCTGCAGCCATCACTGGCTGACACAGGGGAGCCAGATCACAAGATTGGACCACAGAATGTTGAAAATAGGTAAGTACATTTTTTTGCAAAGGTTATTTAGTATAGGTGTTAGAAGGGGCAAGGGAGCATTTGTAAGACTAGTTAGGCTTTAGCTAGAATTCTACTTTAAAGATTTTGGGTCAGAATAATATCAGGGAACCAGCATGGTCAAAAGGAAAGCTTGTGGTGTTATCGTGCGTATTTTCCCAGTACAGGACAATCACTCCACCCAGCTGAACTGAAGATGAGTTACTTGTTTGTGTAAAACACAACCCTTTGGGATTGATAGACCACAGTCTTTAAGTTTTTGAGAAGACGAACCATAAACTGGCACATGAGACAGCAATGTGCCAGATGAACTTCACTCCAAAATTGGCATTATATTCCGCACAAATAATGAAAATTGTAAAAGAAAAAACAATTGTTCCTGATGAAATTCTCATTAATGTTGGATAGAGAAACTGACATAAAACAGATACTTTGTAGGCAGCAGAACACCATAGCCTATCTTATCTCCAGCTATATATTACTGTGGGAGATTTGGGAGTAGGGCTCATATATACATAAAATAAGCCTGCAAAGCAGTAGCTGTAAGATATATATGTATGTAAGATGTTATGACACATTGTCAGACATATAGACATTACTTCTTGCTGTACATCTTTGATTTGTGTGCTAAGATACTAAAGAACTCTCATTTGCTAAATCATTGTATATCATAATCAGTTCCCATGTTTTGTCACATGAAATACTGTATTCACCCTTTTTTTATGCTTTTTATTTTTTTTATCTTGGTGTTCCTAATCTCCTTCCTTTTTCTGCCACTTCCTGTCGACATTCACTTGCTCAAGCATTGGCTTCCTGATAGTGGCCAGGGTAGACCATGTCTGTGCAATGTGTGTCACCATGGCTGCTTGTAGTCTCCACCAGGTGTGTATGTGACAGGGAGAGGGACACAATTAGGAGTGAAGGAAAGAGCATGGTCACCCTATAAAGGGAAATGCCTGGATGAACACCTTGATGGCTAGGTTCACAAGGTATTTTAATAAAAGTTACAGATTTAAAACGTTTGAAAATAACTTTTAAAGTTACATTAACATTAAAATCTTATGTGAAATTTTAGTAATTGGGTTTACATATAATTTAAAAAATAAGCTATATGTGTGCAGCCAGGGTTAATTAAATATAAACAATAATGCAAGCCATTTTACACTACTTGTTCGACAGGTTTGGAGGACAATGAGCCTGAGTGCTGCGTGCAGACATGGGGGCACATCATGCCTATGCCCAGAGGAAGTCCCAAATAAGACTGCTGACACTGTGGATTGATACGCTGGTAGCAAAGCTGACACTCATTCAATGTTAATCCATTGGGTCAACAAAATGTATCCGCATACATGTGGTGGGAGAGCCCTACATAAATATACAAATTACATTCAATCAAGATCAGAATTAATCAGAATTACTAACACCCAGGATTTAATGTTTAAAGCACTAAGGCTAAACACCCAAGATTATTACATCTTCATTAAAAAAAACATGACTACTTAATACAAATAGGAGATTGATCCTAGCTCTTTCGTTATTGAGTACCACATTTGTGTTGTCTGAAATTGTTTGTTAACTTGGTATGATGGGAGAAGGAAGTGGAGTTACAGATGACACAAGAAAAGAAGAGACAGAAGTATAGGTAAGATGGAAGGATACTAGGTTCCTTGGCATCCCTTCTTCAGTGTCAATAGTTTTTGCACTATTTTACAAAATGGAGAGACAGTACAGTTACAATACAGTTTGATACAGGAGGGCCCTGTTCATGAGAGCTTACAATCTAAAGGGAGGGACAAGTTATACAAAAGGCATTACCTATTAAGGATGAGCTGATGAAGAAAGAAAAAGTAAATTTTTTACATGGGGGGCGGGATTGGTTTCTCTGAGTTTTCACGGATCATCTAAACATGGACAAAGAAGGAAATAGATGGACAGATTGGGGTAGGGAGTTCCAGAGCATGGATGGTCCTGGAGGTGAGCATGGGAGGAGCATGGGAGGAGGTGATGAGAGGGCTAAAGTGCAGGAGGTCTTGGAAGGAGTGAAGAGGGTGCTGTGGGTGTCATTTTGAGATGCGGTTGGTGATGTAGCTTGGGCAAAAGTTGTTGATGGCTTTTTATGCAGTTGTTAGCATCTTGTTAGTTGTGAGAGCTGAAACTAGTGAAGGACTGGTTTCCATTAAGAAAACTCTTACAGTCAAATAATGGTACATTGAGATCCATGAAAATGTACGTGAACGGACCACAACAGTTAAGATCTGTCTTAAATAAATTATGTTTTTTTGTTGTTGTTTGTGAAGTCAATCTATGACCCAGGTAGTGGTCTTTACAGTAGGAATTACATCGCCTTGGAGAACATGGCCAGAGACGTCTCCTAGGAGCACCTAATAAACCTGGTGCATGAAAGGCCAGGCTTGTGGGACACAACATATCGGGAGCATAGTGACAACAGAGCAACTGTGGGAAGAAATTTTTAACCACTTGCCGCCGTCATTATATTGTGGCGGGTTGGCTCATTCGCTGTAGCTGCACGTCGGCCCTTTAAACAGCTATAGCAGGCGCGCACACCCGCTGCACAGCGGAGAAACTGATGTGCATGGCCGGTGGCTGCGATGTTCGCCGGCTACACATGATCGCTCCACAGAGAGGCAGAACGTTCTGTCAGGGGAGTAGAGAGTGATCGTCTGTTCCTAGTGATTAGGAACAGTGATCTCTTTCCTTCCTTTCCTTACCTCCCAGGGAACACATTTAATCCCTTGATTGCCCCCTAGTGTTAACCCCTTCCCTGCCAGTGACATTTATACAGTAATCAGTGCATTTTTATAGCACCAATCGCTGTATAAATGTCAATAGTCCCAAAAAAGTGTCAAAAGTGTCCGATCTGTCCACCACAATGTCGCAGTCCTGCTAAAAATCGCTGATCACTACCATTACTAGTAAAAAATAAATAAATAATAAAAATGCCATAAATATATTCCCTATTTTGGAGACACTATAACTTTTGCGCAAACCAATCAATATACGCTTATTGTGATTTTTTTTTTTTTTACCAAAAATATGTAGAAGAATACATATTGGCCTAAACTGATGAAGAAATTTGTTTTTTTTTAGAATTTTTTTGAGGATATTTATTCTAGCAAAAAGTAAAAAAAAAAATGTTTTTTTTTCTAAATTGTCGGAATTTTTTGTTTATAGCGCAAAAAATAAAACCCACAGAGGTGATCAAATAGCACCAAAAAGAAAGCTCTATTTGTGTACAAAAAAGGACGTCAATTTTGTTTGGGTACAGCGTCGCACGACCATGCAAGAAATGGCCTGGTCATTAAGGGGGTTAATATTGTGACATCAAATCAGTCCACCATGACGGACAAACAACATGGCACACGTGGTAAGTGTTGCATATCTGCAGCATGCTCCCAAACTCTTGTCAGTGTTTTGATGTAATCATGACAGTATTGTTTGATCAAGAAAAGTTGGGCTACACCATGTGAGTAATGTACTGTTCAGTCTCTCACTGCAGCAGAGCAAAATCATGTAGCAGTCTGCATTGTATGTATTGTTATTTTACTTTTGCAGTAATGTATGTGAATTTGAGATCAGTGCACATCCTTTCCGGCTTGTCTGATGAAGTGCACATCTTGTCCATGAAAGACATTATTGCTGTGTTTATCGCTGCCCTTGATGCATGCTGAGAGTTTGTGGTGACCTTAGGCTAAAAATCTTCAACATATGCCAACTTAGTACTGCGATGATGCCTTGGTATTCATCTGAATATGTTGATTTTTATACAGCATTCTGTGCACATGATGTTTATGATCTTTGTGAAAGGCTGAGGGCATAGTGTCCTATTGGTTATAGATTTTTTTCTTTGCCTCTTTTTATTCAAAATTTAGCTACTGTGTCTTACAGGAAACAAAATTAACACCCGATGGCGTTCTCTCAGAGACCGTTTTAGAAGAGATTTGAAGGAGGTGGCATTAGAGAATCTAAGCAAGTCTAAATGTCGTCCTTCCTAAGTAAAGTCATTGAAGTTAGATCTTAAGTGAAGTTTGGAGGTTCCATCTGGAAAGCAAAAACAGTTGGTCTCTCTATGGTAAGGTTTTGTAAATGTTCCTCTTTTTTTTTTTAGTACATTATCAAAAATCTCAGAGTGTGAGGACAATGCTGAAGAAAAGCTTGATGAGACAAAAGCAGTGGAGAGAGGTGAACAAGCCATTACTCAAGAGAGAAGGCCAGTCCCAGTCTGTGGAGGAGACAGCATATCCAAGCCCTTCGCAAAAATCCGTACATGTGAGTATACTATTGAATAATAAGCATAATCAGATGTACATGGATATGCTTCCCATCAAAGGCTCCTATGCAGTTTGGAAACTTGAAATGCCCAGTAAAAAATAATGATTAAGGAAGTATAGGACTGGCCAGTTTCAAGAAACCTAGAAAAATTGCACATCTTATTTAGATTCTTTCTGCAGCAGCACTCAAGGGTACAACACCATTCTTCAAAACATAAGATGTATACAATATTTATAATATATACATATATAAAAGGGGAAAATAATTATTTGATCCCCTGTAGATTTTGTAATTTTTCCCACTTACAAAGAAATTAAGGGTCTATAATTTTTTTTATCATGGGTGTATTTTAAATGATAGAGAGATTATTAACCAAAATTCCAGTAAAAACATATAAAACAAATTATTATTAATATTATTATTATTCACGATTTATATAGTGCCAACAGTTTACGCTTTACAGGAGGGACATGCGGTCCCTGCTTGTAGAGCTTACATTCTAAAGGGAGGGGGTGATGGTACAAAAGTTAATAGATGCGGGGAATGATTTGATGGGGGGTGGCTTTGGGACAGTTGTTAGGTTGGTGTGGGATAGGCTTCCCTGAATAAGTGAGTTTTCAGGGATCTCCTAAAGGTGGATAGGTTAGGGGCTGATGGGATATACTGGGGCAGGGAATTCCAGAGGATAGGAGAGGCTCTGGAGAAGTCCTGAAAACAAATGCTATAAATTAAGTTGCAGTTTAGTGAGTAAAATAAGTATTTGATCCCCAAAGCATGGCTTAGTACTTGGTGGAGAAACCCTTGTTGGCAAGCACAGAGGTAAGACGTTTCTTGTAGTTAGTGACCAGGTTTGCACACATCTTAGCAGGGATTTTGGTCCATTTTTCTCTACAGATCTTCTCTAAATCCTTAAAGCAGAACTCTGGGCAAAAACTTTTTTCCATGTCCTTGTTGCTGATCTCCTACCTTCACTAACTTTGCCATCCATGTTCTTCTGACCTCTGTAGTACCTCTGTAATAGCCTGCTGAAAAAACATTATTGCCTGCTGACATCCTGTTTGTAAGGAGGAGCCTCACCAATAGCAGCCTTCCCATTCACATAAAAGCAAGCTGGAAACGGCATTACGTCACTTCCTAAAGACGCTAATCACGGCAAAGTGGAGTGGAGGATCATCGGAGTGGAGGATCCGCCACTTCCGGGTCCTAACTTGATATCCCCTACTAGGCTTTGCCCTCCGGAGCGAGACGTGGAATGCACGGCATCCCCAAGAGATTAGCTGACTCACACACGCTGATTACACCTAGTGCCAGGACAGGCACTTCAACATGTGAGTGCAACTGCTATTGTTGCTTCTATTTTTATTTACTTTATTAAAAATGACTACACTGTGAGACTTTTATCTGTGTCTCCTGTGGAGTCAATTTTTACATCCTAGGAGGCTATTAGTGGAATCAATCTGGTATTCCAAAAGCGCTTTTTGACCGTCCTGTAAAAAAGGGTCAAACATCTCTGGTGAGTGGCCACCTTTATACTGAGCACTCGAGGTGAACTAGAAGTTTTATCTCAGAGCACTTCAATTTGGTGTTGGGATTTGTCACTTATGGACTTTTTTGCTTGCTATCATGACAATTTATTTCACCAGTGTACACATTTATATTTGATGTTATTGTACATATATTCTTTGTGAAAAGTTTTTTTGAACATGTATAGCCCTTTATCCTTTACTTCAATATTTTACACTGTTTGTAAGACCGCTGGCATTTATCCCTCTCCTAAGCTCAGCCAGCGGTCTGACACTCCCACTTGTAGTTCAATCCACAGCAAGCAAGGATTTCTATTTACTGTAGTGTGCGAAGGGGTCTCACAGATTGTCTGTGCCGCCCAAGGAAGTGGTGTCCTCCTTCTCCTTTCTCCTCCCTCCTCCTCCTCTGTTCCCTGCCAATCTCCTCTGTACCTCCACTCCACCCCCCTCGCCCGCCCGCTATCTCCATGCATAGCCTGATCATTATCAGATGGCCGGATGACACAGTATGGATCTCTGGCTGTGACAGGTATTGTATGCGAGACCACTGATCACTGTAATCTCCCACTGGCATTGTGTTTGAGAGCGCACTGTACCAATCCGGCGGGAGATCCATACCGCGTCATGCGATGATTTGTACTAACGATCCCGCTATGCACTGGTAGGTCACTGATGAGTTGCACTGGGGGACACTGATGAGCTGCACTGCGGCCACTGATGAGCTACACAGGGGGCCACTGATTAGCTGCACTTCGGGGCCACTGATGAGGTACACTGGGGGCCATTGATGAGCTGCCCTGGGGGTCACTGATGAGCTTCACTGGGGGCCACTGATGAGCTCCACTGGGGGCCACTGATGAGCTACACTGAGTGCCATTGATGAGTTGCACTGGGGGCCATTTATGAGCTGCACTGGGGGCCACTGATGAGCTACACTGGGCGGCATGAGTGAGCTGCACTGGGGGGCATGGATGAGCTGCACTGGGGGCCATGGATGAGCTGCACTGGGGGCCACTGTTGAGCTACACTGGGGGCCACTGATTAGCTACACTGGGGGCCACTGATGAGCTGCACTGGGGGCCACTGATTGCTGGTAGAACAATCTCAAAGCTGCAGCAGGAGCAATATTTCTAATACTGAATTACAGCAGAGTACAGTGTGTATAATATATAGTTATAGGATGTGTTTACAGTTAAGTAGTGATTACATAAAGTAAGTAAGGGCAATATGATTATCTTCTGTTGTGGCTGGAGGGGAGAGAACAGACATGCTTTACCTTTATAAGGGGCTGTAACCTATCATACCGTGTGTTATGTATGGCTTGCTGGCTGCAGAATGAGGGGTGTGATTTATGTTGAAGTGGGCTTGTTCACATTTACATGTACAATCCTAGTGTACCTCCCACATTCATTATAATTTGCAAAGCATGATGGGAAATGTAGTCTGATTACAGAGTAAAGAGAGGAGAGAGGATATGGAAATCCCTGTTCTAACACCTCCTCCCTGTCAGAAAAGATGATACATTTTTTGAATCACAGAGGTGACATCATGAAAATTCAATCAGACATATCTCTTAAACTCTAAGAAATTTCACAAATGTAATAACTGTTTAGTGTTTTGTGTGTAGGGGGTGTACTAATAGGGGATTTTTTGAAAATCCCGGAGTTCTGCTTTAAGGTTTCTTGGCTGTCGCTTGGCAACTCAAAGTTCCAGCTCCTACCATAAATTTTCTGTAGGATTAAGGTCTGGTGACTGGCTAGGCCCCTCCATGACCTTAATGTGCTTCTTCTTGAGCCACTTCTTTGATGCCTTGGTGGTATGTTTTGGGTCATTGTTATGCTGGAAGACCCATCCACGACTCATCTTCAGTGTTCTGGCTGAGGGAAGAAGGTTCTTATCCAAGATTTACAATATATAGCCCCATCCATTGGTGATGCAACAAAGTCGGTCTGTACCTTTAGCAGAGAAACAACCCAAAAGCATAATGTTTCCACCTCCGTGCTTGACTGTAGCGATGGTGTTCTTAGGGTCATAGTCAGCATTTTTCTTCCTTCAAACATGGCGAGTCCCCCTCCTCAAGAAGGCACATGTACAGTCATGCCAATGAACATCTTTAATAAATAAAAATTATTTAAATAATTCAGGGAAGGATTGGGAGAAAGTGTTGTGGTCAGATAAGACCAAAATTGAGCTATTTGACATTAACTCAACACACCATATTTGGAGGAGGAAAAATGCTGACTATGACCCTAAGAACACCATCCCTAGAGTCAAGCATGGAGGTGGAAACATGATGCTTCAACGGTTCAATGAATATGAACTGATGTGAATGGTGTCCGTTTTCAACATGGCTTAACTGATGATGCCCGTCTGAAAGGGGCCTTGGATTAATCGCTGCATAATGCTAGTGCATGGTGTTATTCTGTTTTTCAAGTGCTTAACCATTTCCACAGCATGGAACTTACTGCTACTATAGCCAGAGTTGGACCTGCACCATAGCAAGGGATTGTTTACCACTACAGGCAGGGAATGGCAACATTAGCTCCATTACATTAGGAAAATAAAAAACACATTATAGTGTATGTAAAGCCAAGATTTCTTTGTTCTTTTTGAATAGAATGGGGAAGGAATTTAAATAACTGTGGGACTTTTAAAGCTACCTGGGGCTTTGTTAGAAAGATTCCTCTCACTCTCATGGTGACAACTATAGTTCCCGACTGTCACTCATGTGTACACAAATCTGTCGCACAAAAGTCCACGTGTGCTTGGAATCAATGCTCAGCAAACACATCATTAGCAGAAGGAGCCCAAAGGGTGGTGCATGACTATTGAACTCCCTTTTTATCGGCTCGCCGTACATCTTGACGTCACTACGTTCGTAATTGTTGGCCAACATTTGTGTGACCGTGTGTATGCAAGACAAGTTTGAGCCAACAAACTTCAAACAAAAATCCATGATTTTGTTGTTGGAAAGTCCGATCATGTGTACAGGGCGTTAAAGTAGAACTCTAGGCAAAACTTCTTTTTTTCATTTTGGATAAAGTAAGGGAGGGTTATAACCCTGTCAGTTTGTTTTTTTGCCATTCGTGCCCCATTGGGGAGATTTCCCTTCACCTCCTGTCTCATAGTCAAACCAGGAAGTGAGTGGAAATTCCCTGCAAATTAAGAGAATCCCTTGGGGATCCCCAGGTCACCAGAACTAGTTTCCCTATTGGATAACTTCCCCTCTATTACTTTTCTGGGAACAACACAAAATTTGGGATTTTCTTTTACTTTCACTTTCAATGATAATGGCAAACAGCACAAATAGGGAGAATCTCCCTAACAGGGGAACAGACAACAATAAAAATTGATAGGTGTTCTAATCCATCTCCACTCTATCCAAAAGGTAAAAGAAAAAGGTTTGCCTTTAGTTTTACTTTAAAATACTGCATTTGTTATTTTGAAATGCCACTATAAAGGAGTGGTTTCAAAAAAATCTATCATTTTTAAATGAGGGCATGCTGGGGTGTGCCCTTTGCTTGCATACTTTGTGTTAAAAAGTGTCCCTCTGCCTCACCTCAGCAAATTGGAATGTATGGTGACAGATGCTTAACAAGACTAGAAATGAGGGAAAATCAGCAACATGGGCAGCAAAAGAAAGCTAACAGAGCTTTGAGCTTTCCCCTACTTACCAAAAAAACACCATTTCTATTTCTGTACGTGTAGCTGTTGGAGCTTTTGCTCACTTCCTGTCTGGTAATACCATTGTCAACATGACAGTAAGTGAAGTAAATATATCTGACGAAGCTCTGGATAAAGTAAAAACTCCAAAAGGGTTCCAACCGTTACCTATGCTATCCAAAACTAAAAAAAGTTTTGACTGGACTTACATCCTAAAGCTCAACTTCAGTGAGAGCCATTGCTATATACAATGGGAGTCAAACTTCTGGCTCCCCTCTGTATTGGAATAGTGTCTATGATAGATACAAATTCCGTTATAGGGTCTCCTTCCTCTCCCTATTGCATATGTGTGGTTGTGGGGTTAAGAATGCCCTAGAAACAGATAATCGGCTCAGTACAGTGACAGCTTCCTGGTGGCCTCCGGTGAGTTTGGACTAGGATTCAAACATGCTCAGTCTCAACCCTAATAGACACCATCCCAATGCAGCAGGAAGCCAGAAGTGAAGCTCCCACTGTACATATCAGCAGTTTTTAGCAGATCTTACAAAAAAATCCTGAAGTAATAAAACCATTACAGTTTTAATTTGAGCATTGAAGACATACCAAAAAAAATACATAAAATAACTGTGCCTGGGAATGAGCTTCAACACCATAACTATAATCACTGCATCGTGCCTACCTACTGTATATTGTAGGCCATAGTCTAGGCACTTTATCTATCTATCTAACGATCTATCTAATAATCAATTGCACCTTATCTCTTGCTTAAACTTAGTATTCTGGTACTATGACTTTTACAAAGATAATCACCTAAATAGAAAGTAATAGCTAAATATATACATTTGTTGGTATATATGGTCCACTTCTTTACTAGCATAATTATATTTATATCTTTCAGCAGCAATGGCCAACATTTCCTATCTAAATCTGTGCATAAATTCTGTACTGGCATAAACAATTAGCTCACATCGTCTCTTCAGTGGAAACAATAACTTCATGATTCAGTCATTAACAAGATTGCTGGGAACACATTCTTCTCTGGAGCTCATCACAAAGCAAGGATTATGGGTAATGACCCTAAATTTACATGACCTGCCTTTAGGCAAACGGGCACCTTATTGATTTTGTTGCAAGCTTTTAATGAGCTTTGTTAAGTGAAATCTAAATAAAACTCCCTAGGTTTTGTTTCCCAGTTTGTATAGACAATTATGCCGAGATCCAGAATGGTAAAGCAAAGCCATTATTCTTGCAATTACTGCTTACTAAAGTAATTAATACTGTGCCAAATATCCCTTCACATTGGATTCTTTGCAATGTGAGCTGAATTCCATTCTCATGAAACGTGGGAATTCCACTATGAACTGTCACTGCAAATGCAAGCACTTTTTAAAATATTTTTTTTATTCTTATATAGAATGCATTGTTTGTAAATACATAATTTCATTAAGATAAGGAAAATTGATCATGTGCCTAATTCTACATGGGAAAGCTCCAACACCCTTTGATATTTTAGATTACATTGAATCAATATCTTTATTAGTTCTATAGGGATTTATTATCCCATTGTGAGAAAGAGATAAAACTGAGTTCATCTATTTTCATTGGCAGCATAAGGATTTAAAGTTCAAAAACTTGATAACATATCAGTATTATTTTTGTAAGGCATATATCATTTTTTTTTCTTCTTAATAACAATGTTTTTTTTTCTTTTAGAAAAGTCATCTAACCAAATACTATCTGATATAAGCTAATGCTGGCCATACATTATACGAAAAATCGGCCGAAAAATCGTTCGTATAGACACTTTGTTCGTTTTTCGGCAAGTTAATGGCCACAAATCGATAATCGTTTGTGACGTTTTTGTGGAAAAAAAACGAACGGGAAGTTTGGAAAATTTCTGCCGAACGTACGATAAATTGCAAGGTTAATGTGTTTCCCGTCCGAACTGTCTGCACTAGGTATATGTAAAAAAACGAACAAAAAATAATTTATTCATGTCCACTGAACAATTTATTGGTCATTACATGATGGCACGATCGTTTGCGGTCACGGTCGAACGTTCGTTTTTCGAAAATGTGTTCGGCCGATTTTCTGTATAGTGTATGGCCAGCATAACACTGCTATACATTTGAGCATAATTAGGGATAATATCCATGTAGTATATGGGTTTTAATTATCCACTGATAGGCTGTTGGTCCACAGCAGTTGGTAATGGGTGTAGGGATGGCGCCGTGTGAATCCCGTGCCGGCGTGCGATGCAAGCCTCGTTTGCAGCCGGCTTGCGCTTCAGCCCTAGCTTGGTGCCGGCTTAGGGGCACCTGGAAATGTGAGTGTAATACATTCTTTTTAAATTGAGTACTAATAAAATAGCTTTTACATATTGCGCTATGATCGCTGTTTGTTTCTCATGAGGAGGACATGGTCTATATTTAACGCATTGGGGTCAGCAACAATACGGAGTATGTGGAGTGGTTATCCCTATTAAATGAACCAAAGGCATAGTCTAATCGGCATCTGGTGAGTGGTTAATCCAGGTGGTGGTGTTCTCCGCACTAGAGTGGTGAAGGGGTCATGAAGAGTCACGGATGTAGATACTGCAGAGATCATTGCACATTGCACTTTGTACATGAATATGGACATTTTAGCTTGGGTGTAAATGTCACGTACAAATATATTTTTATATATGTTTTTATTTATTTATATTACAATGTATGTAAAGTACACCCAACAGGGTGAGTAATTGGAGCACTACTGTATGTATTATAGAATCTTTTGGGGGGGGCTTAATGATTGAGTAATTTTGGAACACAATAGAGTGGTGTGTTTTAGAGTAGCGCATTCAACATATTTATATTTTTTGTTGGCCCACAGCGAATGTCTTTCATGCTGGTTACGGACAGAGGATTTCCCCATGTGAGAGAAATGACTCCACTCTCTGTGGATGTGTCCATAATAATAATAAAATGAATGAGAAATTTGGGTTTGGAAGAACAGCCATTGCTACAAGAATAAAGACAAGAAGAATAATCTTATCATAGTATCATAGTAGTTAAGGTTGAATAAAGATAATAGTCCATCCAGTTCAACCTGTGTAGGTGTCAGCGTCTTTAATTATTTCCCATATCCCTTTATGTCATGTTCCTTAAGATGCACATCGAAGAGTCTCTTAAAACTTTCAATACTCCCCTCAGTCACCACCAATTGTGGAAGACAATTCCACATCCTTACTGCCCTGACAGTAAAAAACCCCCTGCGCAGTAAAGCCGCTTCTCCTTCAATCTCATTTTGTGGCCCCGTGTCCTCTAAAGCCTCGTACACACGAATGGATTGTTGGCCAACAAAACCGTGGACCTTTGTCTGAAGGGCGTTGGCCCAAACTTGCATACACACAGCACACAATTGTTGGCCAACAATTACAAACATAGTGACATGCTACATGGTTTTTCAGTTCTTTAGCGCAACCCTTTGTGCTCCTTCTGCTAATTTCGTGTTAGTAGAAGTTTGGTGAGTGTTGATTCGCGCTTTTCATTTCGCGCTTTTCAGTTTGTTTCTGAACAGCCGTTCGTCAACCAGACATGTTGCGGAATCGGAGTAGATAATGTGTTATTTTTTATTGGCCTTGGAGTTATTGCTTTGACATTATTTTTTTGGTTGAATAATGATTTGATTTGGTATATTTTCTATATTTTTGGATGCATAGAATGCACTTTTTGGTTAAGTTCTATTGGCAGAAAGCATGTCTAATTTTATTTGTTTTCTTTTTTTAATGCACAATAAAAAAATTGTGGAGAATAATACTTGGCTATGTGTTTTACTTCAAATGACAAATTGGGAGTAGGCAGTTACATTTAAAAAATACAATGTATAATTGACAAGGGACACTAAAATAGTTGTATAATTCATCTTAAAAACTACGGGATAATGGTGTTGTGGTAACTTGCCCAAAAAAAAAAAAAGAAAAAAAAAAAAGCATAATAATATTATTTTTGATATCACTAGAAAAAAAAGCCTTTGAAAATTTGTTTGCAATAACTCCATCAGTATCACCAGAAAAGCAGCTTCATTATTATTCCATTAAAGAAGAAGAGAATGTGCACTGCATTTCGAGATTTCATAATTTGCCGTGTCACAAATGTTAATTCTCCATTATGAACGCTAGTTTACAAGACCGACCGCTTCTGGCTCATCCTTGCTTCCGAGCAGGCGTTTGTACTTTGGACTTTTGTCCACATGCTCAAAAAATCCGACAACAGACATTTGTCCGCTGAACATTTTAAAACCTGCTATCCAACATTTGTCCGCGGAAAATCCGACAACAATTGTCCGATGGAGCATACACATGGTCGGATTTTCCGCCAACAGCCTGTCATCACACATTTCCCGTCAGAAAATCCGATTGTGTGTACGAGGCTTTACACTCCTTGAGGCTGAATAGTTTTTTTCCTATGCTGTGATCGCCATTGAGGTATTTGTAAATCGCTATCATATCTGGTCTCAAGCGTCTTTTCTCCAGCGAGAATAAATTTAGTGTTTGCAGTCTTTCCTCGTAGTTTAGGTCCTCCAGTCCCCTTATTCGTTTTGTTGCCCTTCTTTGGACTCTCTTCAGTTCTAGCACATCCCTTCTGAGAACTGGTGACCAGAACTGGACAGAATACTCCAGATGTGGTTTAACCAATGTTTTATAAAGTGGTAGGATTATTGATCTATCTCTGGAGTATATCCCTTTTTTTTATGCATGCTATTATTCTGTTGGCTTTGTTAGCTGCAGCTTGACATTGCATGCTATTGCTCAATCTGTCATCTACTAGGACCCTCAGATCTTTCTCTATCCTTGATTCCCCCATCGGTTCTCCCCCCAGTGAGTAGTTTGCATTTATATTTTTTGCCCCCAAGTGCATTACTTTACATTCATGTACATTATTCTTCATTTGCCATGTAGTTGCCCACTCCATAATTTGTTCAGGTCTTGCTGTAAAATTTCTATATCTTGATGTGAGGTTATTGCCCTGCTTAATTTTGTGTCATCTGCAAAAACTCAGATTGAGCTACTTATCCTGTCACCTATATAATTTATGAATCTATTGACCAGTCTGAGTACACGTTACTTATCAACACCCTTTGAACATGCCCCTGTAACCAGTTTTTAACCCAATAACAAATCTTACGGTGCCTGCCTGCAGACCTCAGCTTGTAGATTAAGCGCTTATGAGGGAATGTATTGAATGCCTTTGCCAAATGCAGGTAGACTAAATTCACGGGCTTTCCCCTGTCTAGATGGCAGCTCACTTCCTTGTAGAATGTTAACAGATTGGTCTGTCAAGAACGACCTTTCGTAAACCCATGTTGATGACTACTTAAGATATTTTTTTCCTCAGTAAATTCTTGGATATAGTCCCGTTTCATCCCCTCCAATAATTTACCAATGATTGATGTTAGGCTAACTGGCCTGTAGTTCCCAGGAATATGTCTCTGTGCTTTTTTGAATATTGATACCACATTGGCTTTTCTCCAATCAGCTAGTACAATTCTTGTCAGGATGTTGTCCACAAAGATTAGGAACAGTGGTCTGGCTACTATAACTCGACTGAGTTCTCTGAGGACTCTCGGATGTAAGCCATCTGGTCCTGGTGATTTATTTGTATTAAGTTTATCTAGTCTTTCCTTCACTCTGGCCTTTGTTAGCCACAAGGGTATGTCCTGTGATTTGTCACCAACAGTACTTCTGTGGTCAGCATACCCCTCCCTTTCCTGCATAAACACTGAGGAGAAGAAGACATTTAGTACAGTTGCCATCTCTGTGTTGTGCGTAACCATCCTCCCTTCCTCGTCTCTTATGTGGGCAATGTGCTCTGATCTTGCCTTTTTACTGTTAATGTATCCAAAAAATGTCTTTGGATTTATTTACTCTCCTCCGCTATGTGTCTCTCGTAACCTTTTTTGGCCACCCTGATTGCGTTCTTACACTTCTTATTACATTCCTTGTAGTGTTTGAATGCTGACTGTGACCCATCACCTTTATATTATTTAAAGGCCATTTTTTTCTCTTTAATGACGCTTTTTACATTACGGTTTGGCCACCCAGGTTTAGCCTTCGCTCTTCCAAATTTATTGCCCATTGGAATGCACTGTGTGATACCTTTGTATAATATGCTCCTAAAGCATTCCCATTTTTCTTCCGTGTTCATTGTGTCAGGGATTTGGTCCAATTGATGTCATGTAATAATGATCGCAATTCATAAAAATTGGCTTGTTTCAAATTTAGTGTGCTTGTGCTACCCGTGTGCCTCTTTTTACTATGTTTTACGTTAAATGTAGCAGGGCGTTCTTCCTAGTTGGGGAATCTACCAATTGGGACATGAAGTTGTCCTGTAAGACATTCATGAAATTACGGGTCTTTAATGAGTGTGCTGTCCCCTCTGCCCAGTTAATATTTGTATAATTGTATTACCCATGTAGTCCCCCATTATGATTAAGTTTCTCTGTCTCACTGCCATTTCCAACTGTGATAGTAGGCCCAGATCTTCCTCCTCCTTTAGGTTGGGGGGCCTATAACATACCCCACTATTAATTTTCACGTACTTCTTCTCTGTTAAGTTCTACCCATACTGATTCCACCTCGCCCTCATCCCATTCACAATGTCACTCCTCTCTGCCACCCTTACATCATTTTTTTTACATATAGACACACCCCTCCCCTCTTCTACCTTCCCTGTCTTTCCGATACAAGGAATACCCCTGCATATTTGCCAGCTAATTGTGTGAGCTGTCAAACCAAGTTTCAGTTATTCTCACAAAGTCTAAGTCTTCCTCATTTAATAGCAGCTCCAGTTCCTCTATTTTGTTAGCTAGGCTCCTAGCATATGTGTATACTCCTCTCAACCTTGTATGGGTCCATATTAATTTCCCCTTAGTTTTCGTAAGTCTTCCTCATGTAATAGCAGCTCCAGTTCCTCTATTTTGTTAGCTAGGCTCCTAGCATATGTGTATACTCCCCTCAACCTTGTATGGGTCCATATTAATTTCCCCTTAGTTTTCCTCGGGCTTTGTTTTCGAATTGCCCTTGCATTCACCCCAGGATTGGAAGTTACAGCTGAATTAACACTGCTAACTCCACTATTAGCCTCTGTCCTTGGCTCACTGCCAGCTATTGCTTCCTCTTGCCCCCCTCCCCCCCAATACCTAGTTTAAAAGGCCTCCAACTTTGTGGCCATCTTTCTTCCCAATAGGGCTGTACCATCCCACATAAGGTGCAGCCCGTCCTTACTAAAGAGCTGGTAGCCAACTTAAAATTCGGCCCAGTTCTCCAGGAACATGAAACCCTCTTTCCTACACCAGTTCCTCAGCCACTTGTTCAGTTCCTTAAGCTCCTGCTGCCTCTCGAGGCACAGGTAGTATTTCAGAGAAAACTGCCTTAGATGTCCCTTTCTTCAATCTAATCCCTAAGTCCCTGAAATAATTTTCCAGGACTCTCCACCTTCCTCTCACTTTGTCAAACACCATTTCTCCCTAAAAGTACATACACATGCAACAGTATCTACTATAGATCTGCATGAGCTGTGCCACTGTGCTGATGTCTAAATTATTGTGGGGAACAGTGAAGGGTCGGCTTCAAATTTCCAATGAGACAATTGTTTTTTTCCCCGCTAGTGTTATGTCATGCATAATTCTTGTGGTTATTTATATGTAATGTTAACCCTGTAGGAGCCTCTAGAAATATTCCCAGGATTCCTTTTCCCAATAGTTGCCCTGCAGCTAGGCACATGGTCACAATCACTCTTCGGCTCAATAAACAGTCCAGGGGATCTCTTTTTTTGTGTTTTTATTTTTGGGTTAGCTTGGATAGGGTTAGGGACTTGAGTGGGATACTCCAAAAACTATGCACAAAGGGGTGGACAGTTATCTTCTATAGAACTATGAGCCTGTAGCAAACTTGAGGATTGTAATCTCTTTCTGGTGAACAGTCCAAGCAAAGTCAATTTACAGAGAATTAAATATACTAAGCTCTTCAGGACACTGGACACTATGTTCCCTTTACATGCTCACTTTGACCCACGAGGGAATGACCTCAGCCCAAAGTCTCTATGATCTCTCTCACTAGTCTGTACTTACAAATGACCTTGGAAAGTTTTTTGTCTCCTTCCAACATCCACGCGACACATTCTCCCTCACCTGAGGCCTCAACAATCCACAGGCACATGGCAGGATGGTCTAAGGAGGCAAGCAGACCCCTTAGGCTGTGATATCCTTCCAAGGAAAAATATCTAGAAGCTCTGTGGTTCAGAGTATTTATACAGACTCCCAGCAACCATCCGGGGCACCCTTCCAGGGGTTGGCCAGGGCTGTATAAATATTCATACGGTCCATTAGCCTTGCTCCACACCTGTGTTCCAGAACAACCCACAGTTCTCTAGAAAGCAAAGAGAGCAATCAAACTGCCAGCAGGTGAAAACTAAACAGATTAGAATAATCAACACAGCCTTGTTGGTTACAGTGAGCCAACACTAAATTGTCCTAACAACAAACAGCAGCTCTACTGGATACAGTGAACAATAACTAAATGTATCTAATCCTAGCATTTATCTAGGAGGGTGCTACATATACTATGTAAAAATCCAGGTGGCTGTTCAAATCTGCCACGTTTGATTTTATTTTCTATAACTTTTTATCAAAATAATTTTTTTAGAGATTACAAAATAGAAAATGGAATTTTTAAAGGGTAATAAAACAAAAATCACAAACGTTAATCATATTACAAATTCCACATACAGATGAGAAATAGTAGGTAAGTAAAACTAAATAGAAATCACAGTACAGGCAGGCAATAGGGTATGGCCATCAATGTGTAAGGCTATGCTTCAGTGCCACATTCAATTTTAAAGCTCCTGATTAATATCTGCCTGCCCTTCATATTTAATTGAAAGACGCAACACTGCATGCCATATACAGTATACAGTATCTGTATACTATAATAGACTTCTACAAGAATACTATTTTATAACTTGCCTTCAAAACAATATGGATGCTCAAATATTTTACAAGTCTGTGAAATAATACATTTGAGAGCAGATAGCAAGTCTCCAGTGTGTACATTAACTTCAAGAATGTCCTTGCCTTGCCTAACATACATCGGATCAGGACTGTGGGAAAGTGGCCAAAGGAAATAAAAAGTAGAAAAAAACCCCACTACAATCATTTCACTTTAAATTAGTTTTTTTTTTTAATATAATCTTTCTGGCATGTTTCCAAGTGTATAGTAAGAAAGCTGATGTTGCCTTATTTTTAGTTCCCTGACTATTGTTCCTTTCACCATGTGAATATCTTTCGCTTTAGCTTTATCTCATTGTTTAACAGAATTTCGTGCTGAGAATCTGGGGTGATTTAATGGATTCAGACTTGGACATGGATGATAATAGATCGTATTTCACAAAGTACACACTTCATTTTTCTTGTGTAGATGAGAGGGAATCTTGCACAGTCATTTTCTGCTAATTAATCAGGTGTGAACAAGGGTTGTGCGTAAAAAAAAAAAGATCTTTCTTTTGGATTTTCTCAGGGTTACTTGTCAAATAAGTTAGAGTAGCAATTTTATATGCTTTTATACTATGAAATTCTGCACGGGAAATCCATAAAATTATAGCTTATTTCTTCAAGTGATGCAGAATGATTTGCTACTGTGCTCAGTATAGTTTATATTCCCTCTGCTATTCATCTGAAACCCATGACTTTTCAAAACTATTTAAATTAAACTTGGCTCATGAACATGTTTTTTTTTTAATAAAAGCAAGAGAGGAAAAGCAGTAAATCTTTCAAAAGTTTTTCCAACTGTGGTTTGCTGTCATTTTTGCTGCTGAAAAGTGTTTTACAAAGCAAAAACATGCAAAGCTTTTTTTGTTAATTTACTAAGCAGATTAATTAGTTATGTTAATGCTGATAAACAGGGCTGCTGTTAAGAATTAAGGGTCCCCATACTGCCTAATAATAATAATCATTATTATATGACATGTTAATGACATTCAAAAATTGTTATAATTTAAGGGCCACATCCCTGAGTTAGAACTAACATCGAAATTACACTATGGTATTGGCATGGAACTTATAAAAGGCACAGCATACATTCTACTGTTAAAACGCATTTGTATTATTCATAATTGTTTCAAAGAAACACCAATATCATTTTCACATCACACCACAAAGGTACATCATTATAAAATACAAAAATATAAAAAGAGGTCAGCATTAGTACTGCAGTATATTCACATGTATTAGTCTTTATGGCTCAATGCATTTCTTGGTCATTATCCTCTTTGTCAGGAGCCACTGATATAGACTTTATATATTAATCCCATCTAAATGAGATAACAAATTATCAGCAACTACATTTTAAACAATAAATTGATGGTTATACCACCACCTGTTGCAATATAATTTTCACCTCCCCATATACCAAAAAGGGGGGTGGGGGAAGAAAGGAAGAAAGGAACCAAGGAGGCAAACTGCCCACAGGGCCACAGGGAACTCCCATATACAGATGCAAGGCCTTGCCCCCTGTGTCCCTCCACCAAGGCTTGGGTATAATATTATATACAAAACTCAATATCATTGTGTAGGCAACAGAGAAGCCTACTCAGCCACAATAAAAAACTTTGTTTACCTTATTTCTATGGCGAAAAGATTAAACTGTGGTTTTATCCTGGTTTTATGCTGGTAAAGTGGTATTCATTTAGTCCTGAGTAAAGATAGAATATCAGGTCTCTATAGGAAATAGAAGGCAAAGCTGCTGCAAGTATACCCATTTTCAATAGACCATAATTAGACAGACCAGATAGTATAGACATGTCCTTATGCTGTATTGCAGATGTCCTTATCTACTTTACAGACTCTGTGAATGTTCCCAAACTATAGATGAACCAGTGGATTACCAATCTTGGATTTTGCTAGATTATCCCATTTAAGGTACGTTTAAATGTAGAGAATGGCAGTATAAAATATATATTCCCTTCTTTATATTCATACTAAGAATCTAATAATGTTATTTTTATTGCTGCAGATCCCTCATTTGGGACTATCTACCTTAAGCTTTAAAAGCTCCCTGCCATATCCTATAGTGCTAGTTTGGACAGACTTTATCCACAGTTATACCACAAGATATGATATGATATAATTTTTACAAGGTAACTATATTGCTGCATTAATGTCAATGTGGGTGCTGCATTCATGTCAATGTGGGTGCTGCATCCATGTCAATGTGGGATAGCAAATATGACAACAATTAGCAGCGCAGGTCTCAATAAATAATAGAACACAATGCAAATCATCAAAATAGTCCTTTGAGCAATTAATAGCTCCTTGTGAGAGATGTACAGTCTTTTTGTAGGGCAGCCTTGTAAGGGGAGGCGAAGCCACTCCAATATGTAAAGAGAAAAAAAGAACAGCAACAGGCACCTCTTAGTTAGATTGTAATACTTAATGACAAATTGGTATTAAAAGCACTCACATGTAATGACATGTTAGTCCGGCGCAGGGGTTTCCAGTAGAAGCCATAGATGATCTCTGCAGTTTTGTGATGGAAAGGAGCCTTGTTCCTCAGCGCCGTCTGCTGTGTGTATAGCGTAGACTTCCCTATGCTATACACACAGCAGACAGCACTGAGGAACAAGGCTCCCTTCCATCACAAAACTGCAGAGATCATCTATGGCTTCTACTGGAAACCCCTGCGCTGGACTAACATGTTATTACATGTGAGTGCTTTTAATGCCAATTTGTCATTAAATATTACAATCTAACTAAGAGGTGCCTGTTGCTGTTCTTTTTTTCTCCTTACATGTCAATGTGGGTGCTGCATTCATGTCATTTGGGGTGCTGCATTCATGGAAATGTGAGTGCTGCATTCATGTCAATGGGGGTGCTGCATTCATGGCAACGGGGGTGCTGCATTCATGGCAACGGTGAGTCTGCATTCATGTCGATGGGAGTGCTGCATTCAATGCAATGGAGGTGCTGCATTCATGGCAATGTGGGTGCTGCATTCATGGCAATGTGGGTGCTGCATTCATGTCAATGGGTGTGCTGCATTCATGTCAATGGTGGTGTTGCATTCAATGCAATGGTGAGGCTGCATTCATGGCAGTGGTGGGGCTGCATTCATGGCAATGGTTGGGCTGCATTCATGGCAATAGTGAGGCTGCAGATGGGCACTGATTAGGCTGCATTAATTGGCACTGACCCTTATTTTGCTTCACAGTTCTTTATTTAAAATTTACAGTAAGATTTTTTTCCTAAAACTCCCCTCTTAAAGTGAAGGTGAGTGTTGTTATATGCCGATAAATACAGTATATCCAAATAACACGCCCAAGCTCATCTCTTCACCACACACAGCCACAAAGCCAAGAGAATTCTTGTTGGGCAGGATATTAGTGCTCGGACTAACACACTTAGACCGAATTTTAATGGTTCAAAGAATGTCAAACAAAATAGTCGGCCCTCACGCATGTTCACTTCATTAAATCTGGCCCTCTTTGAAAAAAGTTTGGACACCCCATTTACATCTTTTTCCTATAGAGACCTGATACTCTGTCTTTACTCGGGACTAAATGAATATTACCTTACCAGGATAAAATAGCAGTTTAAACTTTTCGCCATAGAAATAGGATAAACAAAGTTTTCTTTATTGTGGCTGATTAGGCTTCTCTGTTGCCTACAAAATGATATTGAGTTTTGTACATAATGTTATACCCAAGCCTTTGTAGAGGGACACAGGGGTGGAAGGCCTGGGACCTGTGGGCATCTGTATATGGGGGTTCCTCATGGTCCTTTGGGCAGTTTGCCTCCTTGGTGCCCCCCCCCCCCCCTTTGTTGGTAGATAGATCGATAGATAGATAGATAGATAGATAGATAGATAGATAGATAGATAGATAGATAGATAGATAGATAGATAGATAGATAGATAGATAGACTTTATTGTCATTGTATACATACAACATTTTTCCGGATACTCTTTACAGCAGCAATAAAACATTTCTCAAGAAAACCACACATACCGGTACATACTCCTAGCACATGCCCACATATTTAAATATATCAAAATATAAAATGTTATTTAAAAATAAATAAATAAAAGAATGTTAAAATTCTACATAAAATTCCTAAAACACTGTACCTGATGAGATTATGGGCAATACGGCCCTAGGGAAAAAACTATGCTTTAAGCGATTAGTGTGCGTTTTAAGTGTTCAATATATCTATATTGGTATATGGGGGGGTGTTTAATGCAACAGGTGGTGGTATAACTACCAATTAATTGTTTAAAATGTGGTTGCTGACAATTTGTTATCTCATTTAGATGCCATTAATATATTAAGTCTATATCGGCGGCTCCTGATGAAGAGGATAATATCCAAGAAACTCGTTGAGTTTGAATATACTGCAGTACTGCTGACCTCTTTTTATATTTTTTTTGCTTTGTAATGATGTATCTCAGAGCTGAGCACTTTTGGGTTCATACTACCCAGGGGAGACCAACAGATGAATGTTCGATGACATCCCACTGGTCTCACTCTTTACAGCCACCATTGTGGTCTCGGGCACTCAGAAGGGACTGGTTACCCTTGGACACATTGCTGGGAGGTCAAATGGGAGTACATTGGGAAGTGATTAGGCACACCCAAATCACTTTACAAGAAAGCCAGCAGCTGAGAACAGCCAAGTTTGTTTTCATGCCAGCACATTGAAAGGGTTAAAGCCCAACTCTTGGGTCTTCTTATATTAGCATAAATGTTAAAGCTTAGCTATGAATATATACCCCCTTTTTTAGCGTAACATACTCTGTCTGAAGATGTTTTAGAGGTGAGGGGTCACTTAAGGTCTGTCACTGGTTGCCAACTATCTGAACGTAGCATTCAGGTGTTATAACCAAAAGGATTCTAACTGTACAAAAGCAGTGTCACATAACAGAGCCTTGTAGATAGGAAAAATGTAAATGGCTGCAGGACTCAATGCTTGAAACTGTTATGGTTACTTAGGACCTGAAACTCAGTGTATGTTATTAACATGAGTTTGAACAGCTTACAGAATATGAACTATCAGATTCCAATGATCCTGTTATTTCCGGTTCTTTACTCCAAAAGTCATCCTTAGACAAATTAAATAAAAAGCTAAATAAAGGGGTAGTGAATAATCTTTCATAAGTAAACCTGCACAATTATAATAATGGTCACTTCATGCACTTTCATTACACTTTCTCCTGTGCGTTTTACTTTCAATTTCTAAGGACTACATATCCCATCAGTGATGGCTCGTCCATAGGGGGCGCCCCCCCAGGCAGTCACAAAAATAAATAAATAAAAAATGTTTTAAACATGGACCTCGGGCGCCAGACACAGTGCACTATGGGAAGTGCCACGTCTATGCAATCACGAGATTGCAGACGCGGTGCTTCATTGGCGGGGTTTGGAGCTGCTTTGCGGCGCAATCCATTGCGCTGAGCAGCATCCGCCCGGCTGGGGGCTTTGTTCTCAGTGTGAGAACAAAGTCACTTCCGGCGCCCGGTGGGCTACAAAAAGCTTCCCTCTGCCTAATCCCCTTGTGTTCAGTGGAGAGGGGAGGCCCCTTCCCTCTCCACCGAACACACGGCAAAAGACAGTTACTAGCTGAAGGGGAGAGAGAGAAAGACGAGATATGAAGGAGGGCTGTGCTGCTGCCTGCTGGGGACACAGATGTAAGGAGGGGCTCCGCTGGGGACACAGATGTAAGGAGGGGCTCCGCTGGGGACACAGGTGTAAGGAGGGGCTCCACTGGGGACACAGATGAAAGGAAGGGCTCCGCTGGGGGCACAGATGTAAGGAGGGGCTCCGCTGGGGACACAGATGTAAGGAGGGGCCCTGCTGGGGACACAGATGTGAGGAGGGGCTCCACTGGGGACACAGTTGTAAGGAGGGGCTCCGCTTGGGACACCAATGTAAGGAGGGCTCCTCTGGGGACACAGATGTAAGGAAAGGCTCCGCTGATGGGGACATAGATGTAAGGAGGGGCTCCGCTGGGGACACTGATGTAAGGAGGGGCTCCGCTGGGAACACAGATGTAAGGAGGGGCTCCGCTGGGGACACAGATGTAAGAAGGGGCTCCACTGGGGACACAGATGTAAGGAGGGGCTCCGCTGGGGACACTGATGTAAGGAGGGGCTCCGCTGATGGGGATACTGATGTAAGAAGGGGCTCCACTGGGGACATAGATGTAAGGAGGAACTGCACTGATGGGGCACATATGTAAGGCTCCACTGGGGACACTGTGTAAGGAGGGACTCCGCTGGGGACACAGATGTATGGAGGGACTCTGCTTATGGGGGCACAGATGTAAGGAGGGGCTCCGCTGATGGGGACACAGTTGTAAGGAGGGGCTCCACTGGGGACACAGATGTAAGGAGGGACTCCACTGGGGACACTGATGTAAGGAAGGACTCCACTGGGAGCACCTGATGTAAGGAGGGACTCTGCTCACAGATGTATGGAGGGGCTCCACTGGGGACACTGATGTAAAGAGGGACTCCGTTGGGGACACAGATGTAAGGAGGGACTCTGCTAATGGGGGCACAGATGTAAGGAGGGGCTCCGCTGGGGACACTGATATAAGGAGGGACTCCACTGGGGACACAGATGTAAGGAGGGACTCTGCTAATGGGGCACAGATGTAAGGAGGGACTCCACTGGGGACACTGATGTAAGGAGGGACTCCACTGGGGACACAGATGTAAGGAGGGACTCTGCTAATGGGGGCACAGATGTAAGGAGGGGCTCCGCTGGGGACACTGATGTAAGGAGGGACTCCGCTGAGGACACAGATGTAAGGAAGGACTCTGCTGGGGGCACCTGATGTAAGGAGGGACTCTGCTGGGGGCACCTGATGTAAGAAGGGACTCTTCTGGGGGCACCTGATGTAAGGAGGGACTCTGCTGGGGGCACCTGATGTTAGGAGGAACTCCGCTGGGGCACCTGACGTAAGGACGGATTCCGCGGGGGTCACCTGATGTAAGGACGAACTCCGCTGGGGGGTACCTGATGTAAGGAGGGACTCTGCTAATGGGGCACAGATGTAAGGAGGGACTCCACTGGGGACACTGATGTAAGGAGGGACTCCACTGGGGACACAGATGTAAGGAGGGACTCTGCTAATGGGGGCACAGATGTAAGGAGGGGCTCCGCTGGGGACACTGATGTAAGGAGGGACTCCGCTGAGGACACAGATGTAAGGAAGGACTCTGCTGGGGGCACCTGATGTAAGGAGGGACTCTGCTGGGGGCACCTGATGTAAGAAGGGACTCTTCTGGGGGCACCTGATGTAAGGAGGGACTCTGCTGGGGGCACCTGATGTTAGGAGGAACTCCGCTGGGGCACCTGACGTAAGGACGGATTCCGCGGGGGTCACCTGATGTAAGGACGAACTCCGCTGGGGGGTACCTGATGTAAGGAGGGACTCTGCTAATGGGGCACAGATGTAAGGAGGGACTCCACTGGGGACACTGATGTAAGGAGGGACTCCACTGGGGACACAGATGTAAGGAGGGACTCTGCTAATGGGGGCACAGATGTAAGGAGGGGCTCCGCTGGGGACACTGATGTAAGGAGGGACTCCGCTGAGGACACAGATGTAAGGAAGGACTCTGCTGGGGGCACTTGATGTAAAGAGGGACTCTGCTGGGGGCACCTGATGTAAGAAGGGACTCTTCTGGGGGCACCTGATGTAAGGAGGGACTCTGCTGGGGGCACCTGATGTAAGGAGGAACTCCGCTGGGGCACCTGACGTAAGGACGGATTAAGCGGGGGTCACCTCATGTAAGGACGGACTCCGCTAGGGGGTACCTGATGTAAGGAGGGACTCCGCTGGGGCACCTGATGTAAGGACGGACTCCGCTGGGGGCACCTGATGTAAGGACGGACTCCGCTGGGGACACCTGATGGCATCTGGTGGCAGGGGACGTGGCAGGGCTCCCACTGATTCTGCTTTATGGTGAGTTGAACGATTTCATTTTATATTACAATTTTATATTACAATGTAATAATAGAAATAATGCGCTTCAATCATCCTGACACCATATCAACCATGGTGTCGGGATGATTGAAGTGCTAATACCAGGTGTTTGGAGAATATTTATATGCTGATTGTTAAACTTTCTAGAATACATATATTTTTATTGTTGTGTAGGATCTGGGCCTGCTGTCCCTCCCTCTCTCCCTCCCTCTTCCTTCATCCCTCGTTCATCTCAGATGCTAACCACAACCCCTTAGAGCCACACCATTTAAGCCACGCCCACTATTTCACTGAAACCACGCCCATATTTGCCAAGTAGGAGGGGTCAAAAAGGAAGGGCGGGGTCTGGCGCCCCCCCATCCTAAAACTCAGCCAGCCGCCACTGCATCCCATGGTACCTTACTGCCTAAAAGCAGGGGTTCCTGTACTGCCTCCTGAAACTCTTCCTCTCAGCACCTCTGTAGGTTGGAAGGCAGGCTCTGTGAAATGAGTGAGACAGCAGTGCCTATCAACAGAGCATAGCATAGTGAATACATGTCATGAAATTCAAGAAAGAAAAAAGTAAGTATACTTTAAGTGATATTAAAGCTTTGTTTTTTTTTAAATAACAAACATGTTATACCTACCTGCTCTGTGCAGTGGTTTTGCACAGAGCCGCTCCGATCCTCTTCTTTTCGGGTCTCCTGCCAGTGCTCCTGGCTCCTCAGCCTGGACCAGTGCCCCCAATAGCAAGCAGCTTGTCCTGGGGGCACTGCTGAGTGCTCACTCCCAAGCAGCTGCTCTATGCGTCCATAAGACAGATAGAGCCTTGGCTTGACCCTGCCCCCCCGCTCTCTCTTCATTGGCTCACTGGCTATGATTGACTGTCTCAGCCAATAAGGCAGGAGAGCCCCCATACAGCTGAGGCTATCGTGAACATCGCTGGATCGAAGGGGGCTCAGATAAGGATTTGGTGGTGAGGCACTCCACACAGAAGTTTTCTTTTTTTTTTTTTTACCCTTTTTTAAGACAAGTAGGATAAAAAAATAAAATACAGTGGAAATAATTATATGATTTTACATATTAGCTTTAAAGTGGTTGTAAATCCTTACATACACAGTAAAGTGACCGGCCTCAGGTGATGCACAGAGATGAAACTAATCCTGCTATATAAGTTGTATCTGTTTATCTGCTGTCTTCTTTTCTCTACATCCAGTATTTCACAAAAGTGAGTACACCCCTCACATTTTTGTAAATATTTTATTATATCTTTTCATGTGACAACACTGAAGAAATGACACTTTGCTACAATGTAAAGTGTACAGCTTGTATAACAGTGTCAATTTGCTTTCCCCCTCAAAATAACTCAACACACAGTTATTTTGAGAGAACAGCAAATTTACACTGTTATACAGGCTGTACACTAAATACTTCAAAGTGTCATTTCTTCAGTGTTGTCACATGAAAAGATATAATAAAATATTCACAAAAATGTGAGGGGTGTACTCAGTTTTGTGAGATACTCTATGTTCAAAGTGCTGATGTCATGGACATACTACTTCCAGACCTGCAACAGGGCTCAGGCGCATCCCCCCCAACAGGTTCCCAGTAACGAACAGGCGTGCGCCAATGCGCGCGCGCCGATCGCAGGGAGAGTGCATGCACAGTGACGCGGCTTTGGCGCCCAGTGGCCTTTAAGAGGGGCTTCCACCATTCAGCTCTTGCTGTTTGATCTGCAGCTTCACCTGTGATCTGTTCCTGTAATCTGCATCCGATCACCTGACCTGGTTCTCTGACCACGCTGCTGTCTCCAGTCCTGAACCTTGGCTTTCCCTGACTCTGATCCTGTTTACCTGCCTGCCTGATCTCCTATTACCAGAAACCAGCCTGAACTTGACCATTCCTTGCCTGCCGATTTTGTTGAACTGATCCACTGCGTATGACCCGGCTTGTCTGACCTTGCTTCTGCCTGCTGTGTGCACCCTGCTGACCTGCATCCATCTTACCTGCATCCTGCTGACCTGCATCCAGCTTACCTGCATCCTGCTGACCTGCATCCAGCTCACCTGCACCCTGCTGACCTGCATCCAGCTTTCCTGCATCCTGCTGACCTGCATCCAGCTTACCTGCAGCCTGCTGACCTGCATCCAGCTTACCTGCATCCTGCTGACCTGCATTTAGCTTACCTGCAGCCTGCTGACCTGCATCCAGCTCACCTGAACCCTGCTGACCTGCATCCAGCTCACCTGCATCCAGCTCACCTGCATCCAGCTGACCTGCATCCGGCTTACCTGCACCCTGCTGACCTGCATCCAGCTTACCTGCACCCGGCACTCCAGCCAGTTCCAGTGTCTCCCAGTGGACATCATCTCCAGTTCCAGAGAATCCACCAGGCACTCATACCCCACTGTGCTCCTACGGTCACTGTCCTCAACTCCAGTGATCTGGGAACTAGGGCTGTACGAGAGGTCTCCCTCTGCACGTCAGGCTCACATAGGAGGTACATGTCAGCTGAATTATAAAGCTTCCTTGAAAGTGCAGAAAAAAGGGGTGGAGAGCTGAAGTTACAAACTGCAGAACTCAGTGAGGAGAGCTCTGAGAGCTGATTGGAGGGAAGGGACACGCCCCCCTTCCACACAGCACACAGGAACAGAGCTGAGGCTGTCAATTAGCCGGAGGTCCCTCTCCTGTCACCATTTTTCTCTTGGTGTCAGGAAAACATGTCAGAAGGGACTCATGCTGATAGCAGAGGAATGAAGTAGCAGTTGCACTTAGTTCACACTATAGAGGGATATCCTTTGTTCATAATTCATGTCTTAGGTTTACAACCACTTTAAGGATAAATGATCAGATTCCTCAATGAGTATGGTATGGTGGTTCTCTTTGAAAATGAATGGTGAGCTCAGTTACCAAATAGTTGATGGTCAGGCCATATTATGACTTTGCTTCCCAAAGTCGGTATTTGTACATCAGAATTATTTTGCACTCGAGAAGACTTTGTAAATATATACACCTTGGGATGCTTACTTTTCATGTTGCAGACCTAAATAATTATTTTTAAGGACAGGTTAATTTTAAGCTTACATCTTTTCACAGTTGTTATTTTCTTATCTTTATATTAAAAAAATGCATTTTGGAAAATCTTTTCAAAGGATGAAACACAAAACCACTACTGTGATGCTCTTGTTTAACTTAGACACAGGCTCCAGCAACCTACCTACTCCACTGCAAATTGCTCCTTAAGGTCCCTAGAACACTGCACAAGACCTACCACTATGCTCCAGCTGTACTATTCATATCCCATACTTACAAGTTTACAAATATGAAACATTTACTAAATATCCACTAGGAGGTGCTAAAGTATACTGAAATGTATGAGATTAGATAGATGAATGTCTATGAGCACAATGCCTTTCGCAGTATTACTTGCAGAAAAAGAGCATTTGGGCACAATCTTGCAGTGCTTTTATAGCTCTGCACACGCCACATCTGAGCATTATTCAAACCATATGGTGTAATACCAGCAGGAATTCAGTGTTCAAGTGTTTTCTTCTTCAACATCTTTTTAAAGTGGACCTTCCATGAAAAAGTAAAGCTAGTTCAACAGTAAAGTCACACTTTACACAGAGTTGGCCTATCAATACCAGCTCTGTATGAACTATGACCTGCCAATTTGGCAAAGAACATTGGACTCAATGAGAACATATTTCTGTAGACTCTTCTCTTGTTACTGTGATTGTTTGTTGTTGTTATTGTTGTTGTTGTTATGGATCATTAAAGTCCATATCTGTCCAGTTCTGGTCACCAATCCTTAGGAACGAAGTCCCTGAACTGGAAAGAGTCCAGAGAAGGGCAACAATGCTAACAGGGTGGCTGGAAGTCCTCATATACGGGGAACGATTTTAGACATTAAACACTTCAGTACAGGGCACCTTCACCCCCTTCGTGCCCAGCCCAATTTTTAGCTTTCAGCACTGTTGCACTTTAAATGACAATTGTGCAGTCATGCAATGCTGTACCCAAACAAAATTGTTATCATTTTTTTGAGACAGATAGAGCTTTCTTTTGGTGGTATTTAATCACCACTGGTTTTTTTTTTGCTAAACAAAGGAAATTAAAAAAAAATATATATATATATTTTGTTAAAAAAATTCTGTAAATAAGTAATTTTTCTTCTTCACTGATGTGTGCTGATAAGGCTGCACTGATAGGCACTGATAGACTGCACTGATCAAGTGGTACTGATGGGCGCTGATGAGGAGGCACTGATATGCAGCACTGATGGGCACCAATAGGCGGCATTGATATGCAGCACTAATGGACACCAATAGGCGGCATTGATATGCAGCACTGATGGGCAGTGATAGGCGGCACTGATATGAAGCACTGATGGGCACAGATAGGTAGCATTGATGGGAGGCACTGATGGGCGGCACTGATGAGGAGGCACTGACAGGCATCACTTATGGGCACTGAAAGGCAGCACTGATGGGCAATGATTAGCATCACTGGTGGGCATCACTGCTGGGCATTGACAGGCATTACCAATGGAGAAGATCTCCCCTGTGAGGAAAGGTGCTTATCGGCTCTCCTCTCCTCATGCGCCATCAGTGTGAGATGAGGAAAGCCGAAAACAAGCATTTCCTATTTACACTGTGATCAGCTGTGATAGCTGATCACATGGTAAAGAGCTTACAATATAGGCTCTTTACCGAGGTCAGTGATACAGTGTGTCCGAGGGATCAAGTTGGACGAGAAGCAGTTTAATCTTAAACTGCGTAAGGCCCCTTTCACACCGAGGCATTGGCGGTAGAGCACCGCTGTTTTTAGCGATGTTTTTGCACAGGTTTTCGGCTGATAGCGGGGCACTTTTAACCCCCGCTAGTGGCCGAAAAAGGGTTAAAATGAGCCACAAAGAGCCACTGCAGCAGCGTTTATTTCAATGGGCAGGGGTGCTTTAGGAGACGTGTATACACTGCTCCTTCACCGCTCCAAAGATGCTGCTTGCAAGAGTTTTTTTTTTAGTCCTGCCAGCGGATCGCCTCAGTGTGAAAGCACTCGGGCTTTCACACTGAGACTGGAGGGGAGCCATTTTTCAGGCACTTTACAGATACTATTTTTAGCCCAAAATTGCCTGAAAAACACCTCAGTGTGAAAGGGGTCTAAGGGGTTCTTTACTGTTAGAGCTGGTAAGGATATGGAACTCCCTTTCACAGTTGGTGGTATCATCAGGGAGTGTAAATAAATTCAGAAAATGTTTAGATGTGTTTCTTAGTGAACGCAGTGTACCGTGATATGGAAAATATCAGTGACATAAACAAACACACATGGGCTCATGAAAGTGTGCATACTTTTGCATATACTGTAGCTCTGTACAGAGGGTAACTGTCAGTGGTGCACTAAAGAGTAGACATGCAAATACAAAGCTTTGTCTGATTCCTGAGATAGAGTTTGTGACATCATTAGACCACATCTCCGCCTCAGCCAATTAGAGGAAGCTTTGTGTTCATTCATGAAATAATATGCTCCCTGTGAATGGCTGAACAGCACTCAGCTTGACTCAATTTTGTTTCGGTAGTGGGATGGGAAAACCTCATCCCGCTGCCGGGACACAGCTGAAGCTACATACAGTTTATACAGTGTCCCCGGCCACTGCAACTGTTAGCGAAGTAAATTGTTTGTTTGGATCATCTTGGTCCAAACAAACTATTTGCATTTAAATGAAACTTGGAGATTTCTAAAACGAAATTATAGAAATCAAGTAAGGATTAAGTCAGTCCTTACTTACAAGGAAGTCAAAGTAACAAAAGAAAAGTTGAACAAGCTAATAGCCTGGACTGCTGCCAGCTGATATGCCAACACTTTATCACTGGCAGACCTGCAATGTATCACTCTGTGTACAATACTCAGTTAATGCCCATTTAAATGTTCTGTATCATGTAGAAAGGTTAATGACGGTGGTGAATAAACAGTAACAAATAAGTTCAAACCTAAAACACTGTACCAGTTTCATATAGATGAAATATCACTAATGAACATGAGTAATAGTATCAAATTATCAAAAAACAGCTCAGTGCAAGCAGAAGCCCTGTCTTTTAATGTTTGTCTGTTATTTTTCTTTTTTGCAATTGATTGTATATACAGTATCTCACAAAAGTAAGTACACCCATCACATTTTTGTAAATATTTTATTATATCTTTTCATGTGACAACACTGAAGAAATTACACTTTGGGAGTGATTTACTAAGAAGAAGGCACTGCACCAGTTCATACATTAATTGGTGCGCCGGAAAAGTCATTAATTGAACGTGCGAACCGGTGCACATTGAAGTGCAAATAGCGATAATAAATACCCGCATATGTAAACTGCAACTGTCACTAGGGTAACTGCAGTTCTCTCATTGATAATAGTGCACGTCCAATACAATTGGTTAATTTCATCTCATCGGATGTGTCTTGGATGTGTCTTGTTAGGCAATTAGTAGGTGTTGTCAGTTAATTAACCCCTTTGATGCTAATCTCATTCCTATCACTTCTAATATATCTTTGAAATGTGTTTTTTTCTTTTTTTACCCAAATCTTTCAATACATTAAAACAGAGAAGAGTTTCTAAACCCAATAATTTAATATTTTCTGATCTTGATCTTTAAAGGTGACCATATACTGCAATCAGTTAGATCTTAAATAAATTATATTTAGTGCAAGAGCCTGTTTGATTTCCTATAAATTGAATTCATTGTTCAAGTGCGTCTTCCTGTTACCTATTTTGCCTAAATATAGAGTTGTACAGAGATTGGCCAATTAGATTGCATAGTGCATGACCATCTTAAGGGCCACATTTGGAATGTAGATGTACCATGACATTATACAAGACACATGAAAAAGCACCTTTTTTCAAGACATGCTAGAGTGATCAGGAATCTTGAACTACGGCTCTCCAGCTGTTGCGGAACTACACATCCCATGAGGCATTGTAAAACTCTGACAGTCATAGACATGATTAGACATGAAGGAAATTGTAGTTCCTGAACAACTGGAGGGCCGTAGTTTGAAGACCCCTGTGCTAGACCATTATTATGCCTCCAGAATTGGGAGTGTGGCATCTACCCAACGTCTCTCTGCTGGTGGACACAAGAACCTACATCTATTTTTTATGGAAATTAATAGTAAAGCAGATGCAGATTTCCAGGACTGGACTAACAAATGTTTATAGTGAAAGGCAACTGGTGTTTTGTATTAAACAAGGTCTAAATGGTAGACATGCGCAGTCATTTTCATCCGAATGCATTTTCGTCCGAATTTCAGGTATTTTCGTTATCGTTTTAACAAATGATAACGAAAGTGCAGAATCCGAAAAACGAAAGTTCCGACATAAACAAATGCTTTATTTTCATTTTCGTTGCTACAACAGTTCGATATAGATAGGAGATTCGACATGATGATGACAATAACAATTTGTGTCCATCAAACCTGTGGTCGAATGTGCCTAACCTTAACTCTATTAGTCCAAGATTATTCTACATAGAGAGGAAAGATTTGACAGAGAGAAAAGATTCGACATAGAGAGAAAAGATTCGACATAGAGAGAAAAGATTCGACGTAGGGGAGAAAAGATCGCTGCTGGAATTGGGTGGGGGAAGTAAAATAAAAATAATGATGATGATGAATGTTATTGGCTGATTGTAATCAAAGAGGAGGAGCAGTAAAATAGCTAGAACTAAGTACACACATACTTTGGCTTATTGTGTCTGTTGAAAGTTCTAAGAAGATTCGATGGAGCAGGTAAACTATACGGCGTCGTACAGCTTAGCTGCTCCGTCGAATCTTCTTTGAACATTCCACAGACACCATAAGCCTTCAATGACAGATTCGACCTTAATTTGGATTTCCGGATGAATGCAATTTTTAACGAAAAACGAAATAAATAAAAACGAATTTCGGGAGTAAATAAATAAATGTATTTTTCAGACAAAAGCGAAATTCCGAAACTAAAGATTTCAGTGTGCACATGTCTACTAAATGGGCCATTGACATGCATCACAGTTAAACTTAGGACTGTGTCTTTGCAAAGTTAAACTAAATTAAATCCTTTCTTATTTTTGCTTGGGGATAGAGTGCAGAGGGATTAGAAGTCTTGTCAGTTTTTGGGGATGTTTGCACCCCTGATAGGGTGAAGACACCTCCCAAATTTTGCCACTTTCTCCTCCAATTTATTCACTTCCTGTCACATAGCCAAACAGGAAGTTAGGGTAAAACCCTATCAATGTCTTTCCTTGGAGACACACAGGTCAGTCTAAATGGTTTCCCCATTAGGTAAATTGCACTCTAGCATTTTGCTGTGTACACCCCAAATTATTAGGTATCTTGGACTTTGTTTTTTACTAAAGGCAAATCCACTTTGCACTACAAGTGCACTTGAAAGTGCAGTTGCTGGAGATCCTAGGGGGACATGCAAGGAAAATAAAAAAACAACATCTTTGCTTCTACATGATTGGATGATAAAATCACCAGCGAGTACACTTGAATTGTAGAGTGGATTTGCCTTTAATAAACCCTAAAATACCTAATCATTTGGGGTGTACCCAACAAAGTGCTAGAGTGCACTTTGCCTAATGGGGACACTAATTAGATTGACCTGTGTGTCTCCAATGATAGACATTGGTATGTTTCTACCCTCACTTCCTGTTTGGCAATGTGACAGGAAGTGAAGCCAATTTTCAGAAAAGGCACACAAAGCCCAACCTAAAAAAGACAAGCAGGAGTCCTAACACTTGGTTTCCCTCAAATGCCCACAATTAGAATAGGATTGTCTTGAGCTACCTTTTTGCTCAGTGCTCTAATTCACACACACTCAAGCAATCTTGTCTCTTTTCAGGGCAAGGTAAAAAATGCTATCTGCAAGCTTTATATAACATAGATTTGTGTGCTAATCAAGCAATTGAAAACAGATGCACAGTCCATGAAAAACACAAAATGCAAGTTCACCCAGTGTAGAGACAGAACTTCAAAGTGGGTACACCTGTTAAGGATATCCTTAAACTACTAACCCAAAAAACACACTCTCTGAGCATGCCCAGAAAAATACAAGTGCTGTTCACACACAAAAAAACACAAAAAAAATCCCTGAGCATGCCCAGACCAACCTTTACTTGGTCGACCATGGCGAGGCCTGTTCTGACTGGAACCTACCTTCAGAGACTGGGCCACAGGGCAGTATTCCAACATGATAACGACCCCAAAGACCACCACTGCCTTGCTAAAGAAGCTGAGGGTAAAGGTGATGGACTGGCCAAGCATGTCTCCAGACCTAAACCCTATTGAGCATCTGTGGGGCATCCTCAAATGGAAGGTGGAGGAGCGCAAGGTCTCTAACATCCACCAGCTCTGTGATGTTGTCATGGAGGAGTGGAAAAGGACTCCAGTGGCAACCTGTGAAGCTCTGGTGAACTCCATCCCCAAGAGGGTTAAGGCAGTGCTGGAAAATAATGGTGGTCACACAAAATATTGACACTTTGGGCCCAATTTGGACATTTTCACTTAGGGATGTACTCACTTTTGCGGTTTAGACATTAATGGCTGTGTGTTGAGTTATTTTGATGGGACAGCAAATTTACACTGTTATACAAGCTGTACACTCACTACTTTACATTATAGCAAAGTGTCATTTCTTCAGTGTTGTCACATGAAAAGATATAATAAAATATTTACAAAAATGTGAGGGGTGTACTCACTGTTGTGAGATACTGTATGTCTTAAATTAAGATTATACAAAAAAAGAAAGCCCTGGCACAAAATGGTCTTCTATAGGATGGTCCTGTTCAAGTCTATGAAGGTTGTCAAGATTGCCATGTACATACAATACACATGAAGGGTGTAACTGATTGCAGCAGACTAAATCAGCAAAGAGATGCATCCTTCTGTCTGCCAACAGGTATTGGGGGCTAAATCCATTCTAATTTTTGATTTGAAAAAAAGGTAAAAGTACAGAAAATCAAGTTTTTTTTCTTCTTTTTTTTAGCAATAAAAGTTCTCATTAAGCAATATTAGGCAACATGTTGAATGATGAAGCCGTCAACAGAATAAGGCAACATTAAGTAAGCTGGTTTCATTCGAACTTAATACATTAAAGGTGTAGCATAATATTAACATTGTTCAACAAACGTTTCACTTATGTTTTGGAATTATAAATCTTTGTTAAGTAGAATGAAGTCCGCCACCTCCGGAAAGGTACGCAGAGAACAGAGGACTTCATTTGAAGTACAAAGAAAATTGAGAGATAGACACTATAAGGTCTAAATAGAAACTAATAAACAAATAAAGGGTCAAAGTTACCCTGTTAGGGTGTCACAGGTATGGATATGTTCTATTGTATTTATTATTATTATTATTATACAGGATTTATATAGCGCCGACAGTTTACACAGTATTTGAAAAGCTTACTTGGAGATATACCCTCTCTATTTGTCATGTTTACCCTTATCATTGAAATTAAAAGTAAAAGAAAATCGTAAATTTTGGGTTGACATCAGAAAAGTAATAGAGGGAAAATCTTCTAATGGGGACACTCGTTCTGGTGATGCCCCAGGATTCCCTCCTTTGCTTTCCTATTCCTTCCGGTTTGGGCTAATGCCGCGTACACACGATAGGAAATACCGCCAGCAAAACTCCGATGAGAGCTTTTGGTCGGAAAATGCGACCGTGTGTATGTATGTATACGAGATGGAAGCGCTCGGTCTGGTAAAACTAGAGTTCGTAATGGAGATAGCACATTTGTCACGCTGTAAATTTTTGGATCTTTTAATGCAGCGCATTCTTTTGTTCTTTTGTTTTGCTGCTGATATTCACACAGAGTTCTGACAAACTTATTTCTTTATGATTTCTCATGATCTCCTGAATAATCTTTTTTGTTTTTAAAGCCAGATCTCCATAATAACGTTTAGAATTATTTTTTATAGTCATTTTTTTTTAAATCAAGATCTCCTGTTTTTTGGATTATTTTTAAATTATTTTCTAGTGATCTCCATTTTTTTTTTTGTGTGTCAAGTTTCCACAACAACATTATTATCTTGTATTTTTAAAGCTCAAGCAGGTTGGTTGGTGCCCCTTGTTAATTTGACATTGTAAATTTGAAATATACCTGCCTACTCACAAAAAAACTGTCCTATTTGAAGAAAAACACATGAGTATTTTCAGATAAAAAAACTCCATTTATCCTGGCTCATAACAAAATAAAGAGGAAGGCAACGCTGGAGAAACTGCTTGAATTTGCGAAGCCTTTGTACCCCAGGGCACACATCAACTCTTTGAAAAAAAAATTGGTAGCCTGAGAAGTCCATATAATAGGGAGCGCAATCTGGTCCAGGACTAACAGAGATCAGGAACAGCAGCAAATGACATAGATGTCCCCAGGCTGTGGTACTACCACAGCCTGCATCTTCTGTCAGACCAGACTACACCCAGGCCACCACTTTCATGTCTTCCTTGCAGCCTTCCCTCCATGCTTCCCTGCAGCCTTCCCTGCAGCCTTCCTTGGAGGCTGTGGCTCTGGAGGTGGACTTGACAGGCAGGAGGAGGAGAAGGAGTATGGACGAGCACACATAAGTGCATGTTATCATTCATTTGGCCCTTCAACCCCTTCTGAAGGGCCTGAAAAATAATATTCTCACAAATGTGGCATTGGCCCTCCTCTATTTGCTGCAATTTTGCAGCTTCATAGCAGCCATAGGCCTCTTCAGTGTCGGGGGGTGTTTTCAGGGCCGTATTAGCGTCCTTAATGAGGCCCAGTGCTGCCTCCTCCACGTTACTCCCCTTCCTGGCCCTTTTTGTTCTAAGGCGGAGGGGAGGCACCTGTGATTGGGTGAGGCTCCTACTGGGCCCGGCCACCTGGCCACCTCCTGGCTGACACTTACCCCCACCTCCTCCTGTCTGCCACTCTCCAGAGCCTCGTCCTGGCTGAAGTCTTCCTGTGTATGAAAAAGGGACATAGTTTTAGTTTTTGGTTCATCAATCACACATAATTTTCAGCTCATGACTGTTGCAAATTGAATGTTAATAAATAGAAAAGACTATCATTCTGACCCCAGCATTTTTCATTCTTGTCCCGAACATTTTTGGCCTCTACTGTCTATTGATATGTAGAACACTTTTTGTTAAATCATTCATTTGTAATATATACAACATACAATAATAACATCTAGTTAACAACACTAATTTTCGGACAATAAATATGTTAAAAAATACTATACCTGGCTCCAGCTGGGCTCCTCCACTTCTTCCAGGATGGAAGGCCCAGGTTGGTCCTCGGAAGCCTCAGCTGGGGTTGAGGGAAGGGCTGAGGGAAGGCTGGATAGAAGTGTAGAAATTGATTCCCTGGCTTCAATCTGGTCTTCCAGAAACCGCATCCTGTTGTAGTACCACAGACTGGGTACATACACATCCTTTGCTGCTGCTCCTGATTTCATGGAAGCCTGGACCTTATTAAGCTCCTTCCTATACGTGCTTCTCAAGCTACCAATTTTCTTATCCACAAAATGTCTGCGTTGGGGACCTGCGTTTTCACAAATTGCAGCAGTTTCTCCAGCGTTGCTTTCCTAGCTGGTTTATTTCTATATAAGGGGTTTTTAACCTCCCAAAAATTTCTCATATCCCTGTATCTCTCAATGAACTGGCCCATGAATTCAGGGTCTTTGAATTGTTTCATATTTGCTGCAAGACAAAACACAAGACATAAACACTAATAGGCTAAACTCTCCTAATCTTATCCCAATATAGGCCTCAATCTCAAATCAGTATGGGGCACTGATGTCCCAAGTTAAAATGTTACCTTCGTTAGAAGGTTCAGCACCTCCGGTCCTCCTTCCTACGCACACAGAACATAGGTACGACACATGCGTGTTAGCTTCATATACACTGCGCACGCGTGAAACTCCGCCTGCGTCGCCCACCCCTGCCGTTCTTTCTAGAATATTCCCCACCCCTTTCGTCGCAGTGGGAGAGGAACATGGCGGAGACACAGCAGGTGCGTAATAGCAGTAACGAGGAGGAAAGCCCGGAGCCAGAAACGTCCCGATCCCGCAGGAGATTTAAGGCCTCAAATATGGCCTTTGTAGAGATGGTGGAGATGGTGGACATCTTGAAGAGGGCCAACTATGACGGGAAGTATGGACCTTACCTAAACCCAAATGTGAGAAAAGACAAGATCATGTCTAAAGTTGTGAAGAGTCTGCACAGGAATTTTGGGGTGCAACGATCCAAGGAGCAATTGAGGAAACGCTGGTCAGACCTGAAATTGAGGGAGCTGGATCAGTACAGAAGGATCAATAAAGTGCTTCTAAAAAGTAAGTACTTGTTGTGTGTTCCTATTATTATTATTACTTGCATGCTGCTCCATGTGCTTTTCTTTACTGTTGTACAGTTTAAAATGGCTACTTTGATGTTCGTGGGCACAGTAATTGGTTGCAGTAAACATCGTTCCTTTGCCAACTAAATTATATGTTTTTGGCAGATACAGGGTTGACTACATTTGGTCATGCTAATTTGTATTAAAAGAAGTTTAGGACATTGTTGTCTAGATTTGGTCATGCTAATTTGTATTAAAAGAAGTTTAGGACATTGTTGTCTAGATGTGTTTGAAACTAGAAAGAATTGCAAACTTGATTCAGTGTAATGTAAGGAGAGGACACTCAGCAGCTGTTTACACATCTGGACTCAGGAGCACTAGTGTGGGACACAAGAACAAACTTTTTAGGGTGTCCCACACAGGTACTCCAGTGGATACTTGGGTTGTCTCCATGTGTGAAACTTGTCCAAAAATGGTAAGTATTCCAGCTTTGGTAAGGGAAAAAAATCATGTATTCAGCTTGGAACTCTGCCAAAACAAACAATTGTACCTCACTTCCAAGCAATGTTTCATATTCCTATTTCTGGCCTCAAATATCCGTGTGCTAAGTATACCTTTTGTTTCATAGGGGAGAAAAGACTCCGGATGTCTGAGGACACCAGGAACCCCCCAGCTCCTGAAGAAGGGGAACAGAGGACACCACAACCAGAGGATGTTGAGGAAGGAGAGGTGGTTGAAATTGTCACTACAACAGGTGAGTGTCTGAGACCACAGATTCAGGTAATAGATGTATGCCTGCATATTTATAATACATGGTGTGTATTTTATCTTTTAGGTGATGTGCATGTTATGGAAGAACGATCTCCTCATTTTACCAGTGACAGTGCACAAAGGCTTAGCCAGGACAAAATGTTTTGTAGTCGGGATTTAGACAACATAAGCAAAAAACAAATGAGGTTGAACAAAAACCTGAAGAACATAAGTAATGTACTAGGAAGTATCTAAATAACCACAAAATGACACCATTTTATATTTTTTGGGACCAATTTTTATACATTTTTGACGCAATTTAAAAGCCAAACTTTGAAGATGCACACAGTGTGTCAACATGTGCTATCTGCCATCAGGGGATATCAATGTACGTGTTTTGTGGGTGCAACCCCTTCCTCGTAACTCAAGTAGGTGAGAGGAAGTGGTTGCACCCCCAAAACACGTCCATTGATCCCCCATGATGGGAGATAGGACATGTTGACATTAGGCATGGGATCAGGAGGGAAATGCCCAGTTTGACTCCCAATTTGTGTGCATCTTCAAAATTTGGCTTTTACAGGGGTGACATCATGTTGAACTTTGTAAGTTCCTGAGTTGTGTATGTTATGTTTTGAAACATGCCTGTTTATGTACTAAAAAAAATATTCAAGGTAAAACTTTATAAAACCAAGATTTGTTTTACCCAAAAATGTTTTACAATGCACATGTGAATGTGTACAGAGTAAAAGGTTTTATACTCAACAATGTGTGGCTTCTTCTTTCAATGCTCAATACCAGTTTTTGTATTAAGTTGGTGTTTACAGTGACAATGGGTGTTATTTAATAATGGAAAAACCACTTGACTATACAAGTGCACTAGGAGAACCTAGAAGACAGCTAAAAGAAACACCAGTAGTAAATCAAAATCAAGATTTTATCAGATCAAAATTTTTTTTAATATCGAAAATAATTACAAATTTGCTGGCATAGCAATGGCCCCCCTACCCGTAAAATAATCAACATATTTTTGACACACTTCACGGGTGCTTTGGGGGGGCAAGCCAGGACGGCCAGCTTCATTGTAGTTTCTGAAAGTCCGGCCTCAGGTCCAACTGAGGCAACATAATTTGGAGCATTTCTCTTTAAAAAGTTGTGAAGTATGCAGCATGTGGTTCAGTTTATACTCTTCCATATTTATTGCCGTAAGAAATAGGTGGATCCAGCTGGCCATTATCCCAAAGGCATTCTCCACGACTCTTCTGGCTCTGGCCAGCCGATAATTAAAAACCCTCTTCTCCGGGGTGACAGTCCTCTGGGGGAATGGCCTCATCAGGTGATCACCCAGACCAAATGCTTTGTCAGCGATAAAAACAAATGGGAGTCTTTCCACGTTCTCTTCCGCAGGTGGTAATCTCAAGCCACCACTCTACAGATGTGTGTAGAACTCCGTCTAGGCAAAGACTCCACCATCTGACATCCGGCCATTCTTCCCCACGTCCACATAGAGAAACTCGTATGTCTCTGACACCACCGCCATCAACACAATAATATGAAAACCCTTATAGTTAAAATAGTATGACCCCGAGTGGGGTGGTGGGACAATGTGGACGTGCTTCCCCTCGATTGCCCCTCCGCAGTTGGGAAAGTCCCAACGATGAGCAAAGTCACAGTCTTCCATTCCTGTGGCGTTGAAGGAAACTGTGGAGTCAAGAAAGAAAAAAAAAATTAGTACTTTTGCACATAACATTGTAAGCAGATTAGACACAAACATTCTTGGCCAACATCAGTATAACATTTATTTTAAGGAGTATTTAAAGACAAAAATATAAGGTCCGCTTATCAGATTCTTCACCCCCTCTGATGGCCCATTGAAAACATTCTGCCTGAATTTAAGGACAACAATAACATTTGGATACATTTTTGTGGGTGTTTAGGGTAAAGCACTACAATGGAGCTGACAAAATATATTGTTAAGTGACTAGCTTAGGTGTATATGGGCCCAGGATAGCATGCTGGGGAGGTTAGTAAAGACAAATCATGGTAATTAGGGAATTATGAAAGAAATACAATACATTAGCAAACATTAAATACATAGAATGTGATGTTAAAGGAGAAAACTTACCCTAATATAGTCCTTCTGTAGGACCTGTATGATGGCAGAACAGGTCTCTGGAATAATGATCCCCAGAGCCTCGGGGGAGATGCCTGTAGAGAACTTGAGGTCCTGTAGACTTCTCCCCGTTGCCAATTACCGCAAGGTGGCGACTAGTCTGGAGTGATGGCTTGCTGCATGCAGGTGTCCTGCTTCATAATATAAGGGGACAGCAAAGCCAACAGACGGTGAAAAACGGGGTCTGTCATCCGGAGAAAATTCCTGAAATCATCAGGGTTATTCTCCTGGATCTCACCCAGCAAAGGCATATAAGAGAATTGTTCACGCTGGAGCAACCAATTCTTGGTCTCCTCCCCACCCTGTTCATGGACTGGGCTTGGGTCAAAGCAAGAACCCCAACACCAAGCCCCTGCATAGCACGAAATCTACGACAAGCATGTACCCGCAACATGACTTCAAAATGGTCGTCTGGTCAGAACGAACTAACAGAAAGCACTGAAGAACAGAAAGGCCTGTGAAGAGCGAGCTGAAAATCAGAAACGAGCGGACAAGAACGCACTGATAAACAGATACAAACCCACAAGCACAAACTGAGGAGTAGTAACGGACTGAAAAGCACGAGGCTGAAAAGCGCGAATCGTCTGTCACCAAACTTCTACTAACACAAGATAAACACGAGATTAGCAGAAGGAGCCCAAAGGGTGGCGCACTGGCTATTGAACCTCCGTTTTATAGTCCTGTTGTACGTGTTGTATGTCACCGCGTTCTTGACGGTGGGAATTTGGTGTGACCGTGTGTATGCAAGACAAGCTTGCAAATTATCCAAGATTTTTCCGATGGAAATTCCGCTTGTGCGTACGCGGCATAATAGACAAAAGTGAAGGGAAATCTCCCTAGTGGGACAGAGATGGCAAAAACTGACAGGGGTTATAGCTCTTCCTTACTTTATTTTTAAAAAGTTTTGCCTTTAGTGACATTTTAACCTTTTCTGGAGTATCCAGGAGCTATAGAGTGTTACTTGAGTGACAGCTCTGAGTCTGTGCTGACATCACATTCAAGATGACATTGCCTAAGTGAACATTATCCATCCTTTATACCAAATTATTTTTTCTTACTCCAGCCCCCCACCTTCCTCCAGAAATGGGGAAAAAGTTTGGGAGTATGGGTCCCACCCCCGACTCACCAATAGAAAGAAAGTGGACTATTGCGGTACATATACAAAAGGTATGACAAATAGTAGGAATCACTGATAAAATTTGCAGTATTTATTTATACAAAAATGATAAAGAGAACAACAGGAAATATAATTTAAAAGGTTCAGATGACATGATAATTCGACAGCGGTTTTACCGCTTCTTTAGGACAATACAGCTGTAGAAATATATCAAAATACAAAAATAAATACCATATATAAATTTACAAACAAATACAAAATGGGGGAGATAAAAAGGGGGATGGAGCTGCTTACCCGAGCCTCGGGGGGGTGTGCAGCAATGAGGTAGCCTTGCTGGGTCTCCCCCGGCGATTGGGAAGGGGATATGAAAAACCGGCCAAAGTCTGAATTAAGTAAATGTAAAGGTGGAAAAATCATATGATCAATGCATAAAAAGGTGATAAGCTAGACAACAGGGGTAAAGAGAACAGGACAGTGCATAAGGAAATTGTGTCAAGATGAAGAATGGGAATGGGGGGGGAAAGGGTTGGAGTAGACGGGATGGCGTGAGGATAGGATGATCAATGCATAAAAAGGTGGGAAAAAGGAAGGGAGAAGGTAAAAGGAAAAAAAAAAGGAAAAAAGACAAAGGAGGGAAGAAAAAGGAGTGGGGGAGGGGGGAGGAAAGGGGGGGGGGCAGGGAGGGAGAAAAGGAATGAGAGGAGAGAAAAGATGAGGGGAAAGGAAGGCAGGGGAGGGGAAACTTTTTCCCTTTAAACTAATTTGGACGATGGCCATACACCCTCTATATTCCTCCAGAAATGGATATACAGATGTAATTTTTATATCCTAGGGATTAGCAGGATATTGAACTGTAACTTTTCTATGAAAGTGTCATACCCAATTCTGTTACATTCAATTTAACCTCTTGCTGCCCACATGCTGCATATGTGCAGTGGTAAAGAGGTAGGCCTTTAACACCCGCACACTGCACATTTGTGCCCATGGATAGCTGAGGATATTTTGCTGATAGCGTACTCAACGCACAAAAACTTGCATTTTTTGTTGCAGTGCTCCAACGCACCTTTCAAACACACCAAAACAAATGATAACAAAGTGCAGAGTGATTTTAAAAAAGGTCATGTACTTCTGTGAGTTTTTTTATGTATAGGGCAGCCCATTGAAGTGAGCAGGCTGCCTTAAACTCGACGCATGAAATTGCACAAAAGCATGCACATACTATTGAACATGCATAGGTGTAAAAGGAGTCTTAATACCCCCTTTCAATAACATTGTTTAAAAACAGCTGTAAAAAGTAGAACTTTTTTTTCACACTGCTGATTACTGTATGTTTATAGTGAGATGTTGATTTAAAACAGAGAAATGACTTATAGAGCATGGCATGCAGCTGCCACCTAGTGGTAGATCTACAATATCATACAGGCAAGAACTAGTCTTTCTAGTAAGAAATGTAATAAAGCATTTGGTACGTTTATCAGAAACTCTTGTAAATTCTGCACAATTTCAGCTGTTGGTGGTTAAAGGCCTAATATGAAAAACAAACTTTACACCTGCAAAAGAGAAGTGTGGAAGTCTTCTGTAAAATCTCAGTAGACTGCACAAAGACAAAATCATACCTCCCAATTGAGCTTAAAGTAAGTAGGCAAAGGACTAGCCCCCATATATCCCCTGTCACGCCTCCTTTACCACTTCAGCCCTGAAAGGATTTACCGACTTCATGACCAGGCCATTTTTTGCGATACAGCACTGCATCGCTTTAACTGACAGTTGCGCGGTTGTGCGATGCAGTACCCAAACAAAATGAATGTCCTTCTGCCCCCCCCCCCAAACAGAGCTTTCTTTTGGTGGTATTTGATCACCTCTGCGGTTTTTATTTTTTGCACTATAAACAAAAAAAGAGCGACAATTTTGAAAAAAAAATACATTTTTTACTTTCTGCTATAAAACAATTCTAAAAAAAAAAAAACGAATTTATTCATCAGTTTAGGCTGTATTCTGCTACATATTTTTGGTAAAATAAAATCGCAATAAGCATATATGGATTGGTTTGCGCAAAATTTATCGTGTCTACAAAATAGAGGATAGATTTATGGTATTTTTATTATTTTATTTTTACTACTAATGGCAGCGAGCAGTGATTTTTAGCGGGACTGCAACATTGCGGCAGACAGATCGTACACCTAACTGACATTTTTTACACTTTTTTGGGAACCAGTGACATTATTACAGTAATCAGTGCTAAAAATATGCACTGTTATTGTACTAATGACACTGGCAGGGAAGGGGTTAACATCAGGGGTGATCAAGTGGGTAAATGTGTTCCCTGCAGGTGTTTTCTAACTGTATGAGGGGACTGTGTGATTACAGAAACACACAGATCCGTCTTCCTGTTTAGCCGAAAGACAGGATCTGTGTGATCTCCCTTGTCAGAATGAAGATTTGACTTGTTTACACAGGCAGATCCTCGTTCTGTCACTGCGGGGAACAATCGTGGGCCCGCTAATTGGCTTCCCTTCTCGCCAATGGGAGCACGCGCGCGCCCACAAAAGCAAGTTCCTGAGCCGATGTACAGCTACGGCGATTTCTGGGATCATGTCAGGAAAGGTTCCACCCGCTGATGGCTCTGTCAGGCATTTGGCGTGCAGTACTGATGTCCACCAGCGGGTGTCTCCTGACAGTCCTGACAGTCTGGAACTGTCAGAGGAGCTCTCTCCTGCTGGTGGTATTATTTGATCTTTGGACCGAAGTACTGGCACCCACCAGCAGGTGGTTCCTGGCAGTGTGAAGCCGACACCATCTCCTGCAATCAGGCATCACCTGAGCCTGATTGCAGGAGATGTGTATGTATACCCAGCAAACACACACCTTGCCTTGGTATCTTCCTTGCGCCCTGACCTGATTCTGTGAGACCTGAAACTGAACCTGATCATGATCCTGTTTCTGAACCTGATCCCTGTACCTGAACCCTGTGCCTTGTACCTCTACCTGAACCTGATCCCTGTACCTGAACCCTGTGCCTTGTACCTGTACCTGCCCCTCCTGTGATCCCGTTACCTTTACCTTTGCCTTACAGCCTGATTCATCCATCCCCTCCTTGTCCTGTTTGTTCCCTGTCCCCATCTGGTGACCTCCCGTTGATGACCCTGGCCTGGCTACGTTTATGATTCCGGTATTCCCCATTATATGTATATATCTGTCTGTTTATTATTATTATTTGTGGGTCTCTGTTTGTGGTTGGTTGGTCGCACACTGTATTATATTGGAGGTGGTTGTGTTTATATCATTCACTTATCTTAATAAATCACTATATTTCACTTATATACGTTTGGGTTTCTTCTGTTGCGGTCCACACAGTTCTGGTCTCACCTGATATGTGACAGTATACCAAGGCCATCCCTGACCAGAAGTCGCTGCACAGAGGAACTATCTCGGTTCTGTTTACTTTTGTGAAATTAATTCTGATGTGATTGTTTACTATGCTTTGCTGGCGTCAGAGAGTGGTGAATATCTCCACCAGACACTGAAAGAGTGGACCAGTGATCAGCTGCTAGAGATTATTCATTTGGCTCACTCCCTGGTTGATCAGGGTTGTATGCTGTTTAGGGATGTGCAGCCTTTAGTTCAAATATGTATGGAGTTGGCTCTGCCTGCCCTGTATTCCAAAGGGCTATGATGATTTTTCTCCCCCTTTCAGTATTAATCAGGTTGTTTCTCTGGTATGGCTTTTGGAAGATGATCCCGCGTACTTTGAACACTATTCAGCCTGTTCCCAACAGGTGATAACAGAGTGCGTTGATTCTGCACAGGCGCTTGTCAGACAGGCAGAATGTAAACTGCAGTTTGTGCAACCACTACTCTTAGCATGGTCTGATATGTTACAGTCAGCCCCAGCCAACCCACAACAAACCACCTCTGCCATCAGGCACCTGCCTGCCCAAATGTGTTTTTCCCCATCACCCATGGCATCCTCAGTCGCAGCCCAGTATACTCTGCTTCCCACCAAATACCAATACCCAGTTTCTACTCCCTGCACCTATCATGCCTTTAAACCACCTGCCTCTTCTCTGCTGCCTACAATCACACAAGAACTTCCTCTAGCTACTATTTCCTCTTCCCTGCCATATTCCAACCCTCCTCTCCAGTCTGCTTCATCCCATACCTACAGTCCTGCACTTACTTAGAGGACTTCAGTAGCCAAGCCAAAAAAGAAATGGAAGTTTTTTCCAACTCACACGATTCTGCCAGTAACCCAACCTGCCTCCTCACCATCCAATTTGCTCCAGTCTACCTCCGATGATACTGAACCTAACCCTGACAACCTTCTGCCAGTGTCCCAGCCTGAAGTTCCGGTGCCAGTATCCCAGCCTGAAGTTCTGGTTCCAGTGTCCCAGCCTGAAGTCCCGGTGCCAGTGTTCTGGCCTGAGGTCCCGGTGCCAGTGTTCCAGCCTGAGGTTCTGGTGCTTGTGTCCCGGTCTGAGGTTCCGATGCCCGTTTCCTGGTCTGAGGTTCCGGTGCCCGTTTCCCGGTCTGTTGAGCCTGCTGCCCTACCAGATGACCTGGAACCTGCTGCCCTGCCAGATGACCCGGAGCCTGCTGCCCTGTCAGATGACCCAAAGCCTGCTGCCCTGCCAGACAACTCGGAGCCTGCTGCCCTGCCAGACGACCCGGAGCCTGCTACCCAGCCTGATATGCCCCTGTAAGCTGCCCAGCCTGATGTGCCCCTGTCTGCTGCCCAGCCTGATGTGTCCCTGTCTGCTGCCCAGCCTGATGTGTCCCTGTCTGCTGCCCAGCCTGATGTGCCTCTGTCTGCTGCCCAGCCTGATGTTCCCATGTCTACTGCCCAGCTTGATGTGCCCGTGCCTGCTGCCCAGCTTGATGTGCCCATGCCTGCTGCCCAGCTTGATGTGCCTGCTGCCCAGCTTGATGTGCCTGTGCTTGCTACCCAGCTTGAGGTTCCTGTGCCTGCTACCTAGTTTGATGTGCCTGTGCCTGCTGCTGAGTTTGTTATGTCTATGCCTGCTGCCCAGCTTGAGGTGCCCGCTGCCCGGCTTGATGTACCACTGCTTGCTGCCCAACTTGATGTGTCTCTGCCTAGTCTGAGGTGCCTCTGCCTGTTGCCCAGTTTAAAGCCATGGACCTTCCACATGCCCAGCTTAATGTGACTCGGCCCGCTGCCTGGTTTGATACTTTGGACTTTCTTCATACCCAGCTTGGTGTGACTCTGCCCGGTTTAAAGCCATGGACCTTCCACATGCCTAGTTTGATGTGACTCTGACCGCTGCCCGGCTTGATGCCATGGACTTTTCCCAGCAGCAGTTGGAGCGTCCGGAGGCTCCTCCTTTGAGGGGGAGTACTGTCAGGAAAGGTTCCACCCACTGATGGCTAATTGGAGCTCTCTCCTGCTGGTGGTATTATTTGATCTTTGGGCCGCAGTACTGGCGCCCACCAGTGGGTGGTTCCTGGCAGTGTGTAGCCGACACCATCTCCTGTGATCAGGCATCACCTGAGCCTGATTGCAGGACCTGTGTATAAATACCTGGCAAACACACACACACCTTGCCCTGGTATCTTCCTTGCACTCTAACCTGATTCTGTGAGCTCTGAACCTGAACCTAAACCTGATCCTGTCTCTGAACCTGATCCTTGTACCTGAACCCTGTACCTTGTACCTGTACCTGTCCCTCCTGTGATCCTGTTACCCTTACCTTTGCCTCACAGCCTGATCCATCCATCCCCTCCTTGTCCTGTTTGTTCCCTGTCCCCAACTGCTGACCTCCTGTTGATGACCCTGGCCTGGCTACGTTTGTGATTTCGGTATTCCCCATTATTTCCTCTGTTGCAGTCCACGCAGTTCTGGTCTCACCTGACACTTGACAGATCATGTCACCGTGCCGCAATATAATGACAGTGGCTGGATGGCAAGTGGTTACAGGAGAAATATACAAAAAAAATTAGTTGAACCCACAAGGTTTTTTTTTACCACTACTATTCCTTTATATTGGCTTTTGAAATTGACAAATGCAGCAATTTGGAATTTGGATGAAAGGTTTAGCACTGGAAAACACTTTTTGAAAGATAAATAGTGCAATTTATATACAACTATATGAATCAGACAAAAATGAGGGACAAATGAGGAGGGAAGAGGGACAGAGGGACTTTGTTCCAAATCAGAGACAATACCTCGAAATCAAGTCATGTAGCCCTCACAACACCTCCAAATTAGAAAAAAAAATATTTGTTTAACCCACAATTGTTTCAAAATATGGAAAAATTTGAAGGTTAGATAAAAGGTTTAGTGTAGTAAAACACTTTTGCAAGGTCCATACATGTTTTTTTGAAGACTATATATCAGACCAAAAAGAGGGACTACTTAGGAGTACAAGAGGGGCACAGAGATTGGGTCCTTCCAAATGAGGGACAGTTGGGAGCTATGCCCAATGTAAACCTTTTCTAGTTCTCTTATGAAATCCCTTCCATAGTGAAAGGGTTAGTTCAATTGTGTAGAAAAAAATGAAAAGATGAACTAACACACTAGACCTTCTCCACCCCGCCAGTCCCCGCTGTACTTACCTCCATGGGTGATGCAAATTCACCTTCCATGCAGCCTGGTGCAGCAGTGCTGGGGTTTAAAAACCATACTCTTCTTCCTCTTTTCCCCCTAGAGACACTAAGACAGATCAGAGAGGTTATGATTAGTCAGTGCGATCATGTGACCCCAAAATGTGCTTTTGCATTAAATGCCCACTTAAATTGTATCTAAACTTTTTTTAGTTTTGATTTGCCCTCTCTATTTGTCCAAGTGTTTTGACTTGGCTGCAAGTGAGGGAAACTTTAAATCTTTAGTTGTCACCAGAACAGAAACAGAGGGAAAAACTACCAATGGGGACACTTGTGAAAAATGTCCAAGCACACCTGTGGGAACACATTACTGTGCATATAACATGCATGCGCTGGTGTGCAGTGCAAGGCTTTGTAACAACACATCAAATTATTTACTTTTATCATTTTTAAACTTTATTTAAAGACAACAAAAAATTCTACATTTGACTTGATGCACAACAGCATGTTGTGACGCACTGCCGCATGTTTTACATTGACCAAGCTTCACATGATGGTGGCTGCTCTCTCCTTTTTTGCAGTACATGATATTTACATACCATGTCTGTGCTGAAATGGGCACTGAAATCTTGCAAGAGCTCTGTGTCGAATGGTGATACAGACCTCTCCAAGAAGGTGACCAGAGCCCCCAGCTGAGGGCACATTAGTGCCAGACATCTAGGGCACATGGACCGTCCAGCTTTTTTTTTCCTTTAGGTTTTGTGTTTCAATGATACTAGCACTGCAGTGCTGGCTCAATCCCCTATCAGACCTTAGATACAGTACAGAACCAGAGAAGTCTCCTCTCCACATGACATAACCAATGCAGGGCTACCGCTCCCTAAACATTGTTGCTGTATTTGCGATCTGGTCAGTGGACTTTTTGGGGAACAAGTTTATCACTGAAATGATAGGATTTAAGGAGGAGGACTCTTTACTAGAGGAAATTGGAGGAAGGGGACAAAAGATCTGTACTGGGTGGATTTAGGGAAGGGGGATCTCTACTGGGTGGATTTGGAAGAAGGAGAAAGATCTGTACTGGGTGGATTTGGGGGGGATCTAGATGGGGGCTTTACTTGGGAGAATTGAGATGAAAGAGACTATGTAATTGGTGTATTTGGGGGGAATCTGCTCTAGGGGGATTTTTGAGGGCAGAGAGGGATTTGTACTATGGAAATTTTTTTTTTGGGGGGGAGAAATATCTGCACTGTGGTTTTTTTTTTTTTTTCTGGGAGGGGGGAGTTCTGTACTGGAGGAATTTGGGGCAGAGAGAGATCCGTACTGGAGAAATTTGGGAGGAGAACGATCATCAATTGGTGATTGGGAGGGGGAGTACTGGGGGGGTTTGAGAGGAAGATAAAGATCTGTAGTTGTGGGATTATGGGAGGAGGGTGATCTGTATTGTGGGGATTGGGGGAGAGAGAAAGTCATCTGTGCAAGGGTAGCGCAGAGAAAGGGAGATATGTACTGGGGATATTTGGGGGGGGGGTGGAGAGATCAGTATTGGGGGGGTCTGTATTGAGGAGATGTGGGCCATGGAAAAGAGAGACCTATCTAGGAGTGATTTGGAGGCGAGGAGAGAGCTGTACTGGGGAGAGTTGCGGTAGTGAAAGAGAGCTTTGTACTGGGTATATTTTGGGGGGGGGGGGGGTGAAGAGATCAGCACTGAGGGGGCTGCATTGAGAAGATGTGTACAGTGGGAGAGAGGGATATCTATATAGGGGTCATTGTGAGGGGGAGAGCGATCTGTACTGGGGGGATTTGAGGGTGAGAGAGATATCTGTACTGGGGGGGGGGGTGGAGGTTGGGGAGAGAGCTGTACTGGGTGGATTTTGGTGGGGGAAGATCAGAACTGGGGGGGATGGGGGGGGGGGGATTATACTGGGGGGGGGGGATTTGGGTAAAGTGAGATCTGTACTAGATAGATTTGGGGTGGGAGGATAAAAGATCTGATCTATGTGTTACATAGTTCTGACTCCTGCACATTACAAATTCTTGAGCCCTGTGCTTTATGTGTTATATACTCCTGATCCTTGCACTGCTATGTAGAAGTGTTTTATTTTTTTAAAATGATTGTACTAATGATTATACTTGTTTGTGAGATTCTCACTTCTGGCACAGCAGTTAAAGCAAAAATGCATTAGATGGGGCCTTGGTAGTGATGTCAACAAGCACGCACACTTTTCTGAGCAGATTGTTTTTACCTAATGTGCCTGTTTGTTTTTATTCCTTTGTGAGTACCTTTATAATAAAGTGGTTATAAAGTTAATGTACTATTGTTCTATAGCCTCTCTGTTTCTCCTCCGTGGTACTTGTGGCTTCATTTTGGTCTGAGTGGAGGGTGAGCTGATGGTTGTATTTAATGGGGTCTAACATTTAAAGCTACCACTGCAGTGATCATTTGCTGGAGAGTACTAGAGAGTTGGTGGCATCCATTCCTATGAGTGTCCAGTGGAGTGAAGGCACGTTCTTATACATAAGCGCTAATGGCCTCAGTTTCAGAGGTTCATATCATTTGGTAAGTAACTGGTGTGTCAATGTGGTGCTGGATCACTGAAGCTTATTTTGTTTACATGGTGGAATGTCATCACTTGCTTTAGAGGCATCATCATCACGTAAAGTGATTGTAAATGATCACCTTGTAAAACAACCCATTAAGTTTAAAATAAAAATGAAATGCAAAACCTTTTCCCTTTTTTAGTGATCCCAGTGTCACGAATTCGCACGCCCACGGCGACTAACTAACCGCGACGTGCGTTCCGTGACCGGGGTATATGAGGAACTAAGGCAGTGGTTCTCAACTCCAGTCCTCGGGACCCACCAACAGGCCAGATTTTAAGTATTACCTTGGGGAGTTGCAGACTAGAATACTGCAATCACTGAGCAGCACCTGTGATGTATTGCAGCTGTCTTGCAAACCTGGCCTGTTGGTGGGTCCCGAGGACTGGAGTTGAGAACCACTGAACTAAGGGAATAAGGGGGAACTTATACTGCGCATGTAAGACTGGCTGCGGTACTTTCACAGCCTACACTACCTTTGGCCACCACTAGAAGGAGACTCCACTCCAATCCAGCTAGCTGACCACACACAGGCAGAAACAAATCTTACATACAATCTGGTGCACTCTAAGGGTTAGGGAGCAGTCTAGCAATTACTATACACTTCCAGGGTTCCTCCAGCTATCCTGCAAGCTTGAACCCCGGTGTTAATCACTCTTCCCACTTTCCCCACACCCACACACCAGACACACAATAAACAATAGCCTGCCACCACCCAACAGTTTGTCCGCAGACTGGTCTGCTGAGCCACCACACACACAGATCTCTGTCTGGAAGATCTGTTAGCTTACAATCTGCATGCAATCTGCCAACACACAGTGCAATTGCATACCGATTGGTATGTAACTTAAACCGAGTACTTAGGCACTAAAATACAACAACCTCTCCAGAGATATGAGTCCTAGCTTAGTACACAGAAGTCACTTATTAATTTTATCATTTAATATCCCGAAAGTGGGCAGTGCATAAAAGATATACAAAGAAAAAGGAGTTACGAAAAAAGATACAAAAAATGCAGAAAGACAAACAAATGGCAATTTGCTATGAAAATAAAAAGGGATAAAAACAGAAATAAACTTTACCAAGTAAGTCTATCCGTTAGTAGAAGCATACTGGAACATGTGGGAACTCCCCAGTTTCGAACTGGCTTCGTGGAAGAACAATGTCCATATCTCAGGCTACCCAATTTATTGAAATATGGATGCGGGCTGGACTTTAGCCCTTGGCCAATCAACCCTGGGGGGTGTTCCTGTCTCAGCCCACAAATGTTTTGTGTTCTGAAATGACCAGAGTCAAATTGGCCCAGAACGGCGCTGATTGCTGGGTCATGGATAGGATTCCCGATACCAGCGCATCAGTCCGATCGCAACAGTACCAATCACTGCCTGCCTGCCGCAATCAGGCGCCATATAACGGTTTTGTGTGGTTCTTTAGGATTCCACCTCTGCTAAACATGCAGAGTTACATGTAGAAGTAACCCATCAGGTCTACGATCAAAAGGAATTATTTTCATCTCTCTGCCGTTAATATTTTAGCTTTTATGAGAGATAAAATAGGTTCCTGAGATCTCTTGATATTAAGCAAAGCTTGCAGACTGGCTAGGGCCTTATGAATGCCCCCTGCAGATCCGTGTAGCCAAGATGACTAGCAGTTTTCTTTGAGCCTCAGGAAGGTGGCAATCTATGTTTACTCTAATGGGAACTTTTATTGGCATCTAGGTGTCACTTCGATCCTAAAAAAAACTATCTCTGTCCTTTTCAAATGCTAATGAAAGAACATATGTGCATGACTGACATAGAATACTATATTTTTAATAACCCAGAATTAAACTACATCTACAATTACACTACTTCTACAGATCACACCACATCTTGTTAAGGCAAAACTATCCTACGCTTATATTTTCGTCACACCCAGTTCCTCTGTTCTAAGCTGTATAAGAGCTTGGGGAGGAATATCAACAGCACACTGAACTTAAGGCTGAGTAGGGAAGGGGGTGTCAGGACAAGTCTGATCATTAAAGAAGAGCAGGTTGAGCTTCCAGCACCGCTAGAGAACTGGTCACAGTGTTTTCCTCTGCTTAGTGTGGTCAGTTTTTAGTAGGAAAGATGAGGGACTGGCAGGAGCACCAGGCATTTCACATATAACGAGAATTGTATTTTTCATACAAATACATGGTACAGCAGGCACATATCAGGCATATGAAATGTTGGGTTTACATACTCTTTAAAGGATCACTAAAGATATATATATTTTTTTAAAAATAACAAACATGTTATATTTACCTCCACTGTGCAGCTCGTTTTGCACAGAGTGGCCCGAACCTGGTCTTCTGGGGTCCCTCGGCGGCTGTCTCGGTCGGCTCCCCCCCGCAAGGACTCAACACCTTCATGCAAGCTCCCTCGCATTGTGTTGAGTGCTTGCGGGTACGCACCCGTGATACAGCCAGCACCATGGCCACTCACTGTATCACTCGGCCCCGCCCCCCGGTGTGCCGTGTCATTGGATGTGATTGACAGCAGTGCGAGCCAATGGCTGCGCTGCTTTCAATCCATCCACTGTAACCAATCAACGGCCAGGCTGAGCGGCGAAGAGGATGTCGGGGGCGAGCGCAGGACTTTCGAGGGGTCAGGTAAGTAAAACGGGGGGGCTGGGGGGGGGCGGTATTGTCGGATATTTTTTCACCTAGAATGCATTAAGGTGAAAAAACTTTTACCTTTACAACCCCTTAGGTTGTATGGCACATATTTTGGACATTTATAATCTTCTAATTGATTTTTATGCACTTTTCCTTGTTATGATTCAATTATCTTTTGTATTACTATTGGTTGTTTGCATTCCAACATTTTTGTGTAAAGGTTCATTTTTAAGTTTTAAGGGGACTGTGCACTATTTGTGTACCGCTATTGTATATGATGAGAGGATGAAGGGAATGGCCACTTGACAAGAGAATAGGGGTGGCTCTCTGGGACTGGTTGTGGATACCGAAACCTCTGGGGGAAAGCCTAAAGGGCTAGGGTCTCCAAACTTTTTCAGTATAAGGGACACATGGTAAATGTTACAGATTTTCACTGGCCAAAAACAAATCAAATTTTATAAACGAATTAATAACATTTTAATTAATAAATATGTTTTACTTGTAGTTTTTTTGCAATATGTATTATATAATTCAGAACAGAAAAAAACAAACAAAGCAAATGAATTTCAAATAAATTTGAGCCCATATAAGTACCCTCTTACATCAGGGTCCCAACCAGAGCCCCCACTTACATCAGAGTCCCCATCAGAGACCCCCTTAAATTAGGGTTCCCATCAGAGTCCACCCTTACCTCACACACTTACAGCTTGGCTGGGAGCCGAAAGAGCCTGGAAGAGTGACTGTAGCAGCAGGCAGAGATAAAGCAGGTCTGGGTGGAAGAAGTGCCATCCTCCTGTGAATACTCATGCAAGCACATTATTGAGTGGTAGGATGCTGGCTGTCCTAGCACCCAACGATGATACTATTACAGCACAGCCAGGGGAACCTATTCTGGAGACTGCAAGGGAATTTTGAAAAGTTGGGGAGAAGTGGAGTGTCACATACCAGGTGCGAGGCCGAGGTGCTGAGAGGGCTCCCCTTCACGGCTAAATGCAGTGCACCCCTAGAAGTGGTACAGGGAGTGCAGTGCCTAAAGAAGCATGGTTTGCCAGTTGCTGTGGTTTGATGCGCTGATCACCGGAAGGTCACGGGAACAAGCAAGATGCACTGTAGGTCAGGTGTACTTGAGGAGTACCAGGTAAACTTGGCATATGGACAATCTGGAAACAGAACCAAGAGCCAGGCCAAGGGTCATACACAGTAAATCAGTCAATGTTAGATTCAGGTAGCAAAACTGGAACAAGCCAGGTTCACACACGGTGAGACAGGTTGTAGCAGAGTCGGTGAGCCAAGCCAAGGTCAAACACAGTGGAGCAGACAAAAGCAGGGTCACTAGTGTAAGCCAGAGGTCAAACCAGGAGATCAGGATAACAGGTTAAGCAAGCCGGGTCGGTAACGGGAGGTAAAGATCAGGAACCACAGGAGCATGGGAACACAGGGGAGCTGATGATAATCCAGGAAAGCACAGGTCTCAGCAGCAGGTTTATATAGGCCAGGAGGCCCCAGCATCCATCACGTTGTGCGTCCTTTGCGCATGTGTGTGCCGTTGAGCATCTGTGTACGCCTGTTCACGCCATTGAGCATCTGCATACGCCAATACACACGGAAGAGCGCCTGATGCAGCCACGATGGGTATTAGCAAGATTGCCAGTTCTTTGGCCATTTCCTTGACACAGAGACCCTAGGCTGACCTAAACAATCAAATGTTTTCCCCAAAGTGGGATTTTAAATTACACTTTTGAAAAAACATATATATTGATGTCAATTTCAAGGATACAAAATATATAATTTATTTATACAAAATTTCATAAAAGGATGTACAAAGAAAATATGGCATGCATTTTAACTGGTTGCAGTTATGTTCTCCATAATGTGATACACAGTGTCTTATGTCATCCGACGTGTTTCAGAGAGCGAAAATCTCTTTCATCAGGGGTGGAGACAGGACCACTTTTCTACAACATACATTTTTGATATGTAAAACAATGTAACGTCACAGATGAAATTTAAAAACAAATTGTAAACATATGCAAATATGTTAATGATAATTGTTACAAACACCAAATAGATATTTATTTACTTACAGTCTATTGAACAGTGGAACACAAAGCATTGCTGTACAAAATTAAAAACATGCTCAGTTCTTGATCCTGCACCGGTTGCCCAATGTGTGATGTGAAGAAGGGGCAGAGAAACACCACAGTGGCCTGTTATTTCAAAAGTGCCATTTAAAGTCCTACTTTGGGGAAAATTGTAGATTGTTTAATTATAATCTAGGGATGTAGTGCTTCAAAAACAAAATATAGCCATCACTACTTATCTTCTAGGCCGACACAAAGACTTGTGTGAAAGACCACTGATCCTAACCGTGGGCCGGATAACAGTCACTGCTAAGACAGAAGAAAGTTATGAGGCAGCAAAGAAAAGAGAATCAGATCTTAGATTGACAATTTCTTATGTAATTTGAAATAATTTTCTATCATAAAATAACAAAAAACCAAGGGTATGACGCCTTATGCCCTGTACAGACAGTCGGATTTTCCGATGGAAAATGTGTGATAGGACCTTGTTGTCGGAGATTCCGACTGTGTGTGGGCTCCATCACACATTTTCCATCGGAATTTCCGACACACAAAGTTTGAGAGCTTGCTATAAAATTTTCCAACAACAAAATAGGTTATCGGAAATTGCGATTGTGTATACACAAATCCGACGCACAAAGTGCCACGCATTCTCAGAATAAATTAAGAGATGAAAGCTATTGGCTACTGCCCTGTTTATAGTCCTGACGTACGTGTTTTACATCACCGCGTTTAGAACGATCGGATTTTTCGACAACTTTGTGTGACCGTGTATATGCAAGACAAGTTTGAGCCAACATCCGTCGGAAAAAATCCATGGATATTGTTGTCGGAATGTCCGATCAATGTCCGACTGTGTGTACGGGGCATTAGACTTCATATGATAAGGGACCCCGTGATTTCTGAAAGTGGCTCTACCTGGTGAGAGAACAAACTTGGCCCTTCTCCATCCCTCAGTGGGTAAATACAGTTTGCCTTTAGTTGAACTTTATTCTATGCATTTAATTGAGATTCTGTAATACAACTTTAATCAGTTTACACATTCAGATTTTTTTCATAATATATTTTTGCTAAATATACAGTACATGGCAATGCTTTAGATTTTCCACCATGTCAAACAGAGACTTTGAAGTTAAAGGGATACTCTTTAAAGGACAACTTCACTTCCCCTCACACCCCTCTCCTCCCCACACAGCCGCAGTGGGAGATTCTTCCATCCTCGCCGTATAACATAGATGGTGGAATCCGTTGGATTTTTGTTATTCAGCCCGCAGGCTGAACAAACAAAAAAAGTTATAGTGTATGACCAACTTGAAAGTAAACTTTATTCTATAACAGATACCGCAAAAGATTTTAAACACAAGCTTTAATAAAGTTTATATGAGTTGCGTTCTTGGATTTATATTTAATTCAGGGCCGTCTTTAACGCATGGCAAATGGGGCAGCTGCCTCGGGCCTAGTCTTTGTTGGGTGGCCCAAAGCAGCTGCCCCTTGAGCTCATGCTGCCCGCAAATTGGGGCCCGATGATGGCACTACAGAGAGCACTAGGGAAGCAGCGCTGTATTCCCCGGCCAGCAGAGAGGGGGCAGAGCTGTAAGCTCCACTGACGCTCTGACCCCGCCCCATGCAGCCTCTATGCTCGGGAGGGAACGGCTGTAGTAAGAGCTGAGTGAAGGCCAGCAGAGAGGGGGTGGGGCTGAGAGCTCCACTGATGCTCTGACCCCGCCCCATGCCTTCTGACCCTGCTCCATGTATGCTCAGGAGAGAGCAGCTGTAGTAGGAGTGGAGAGCTGTGTGGGAGCCATGCCGACGGACCTCTAAACGTGCATGGTGAGCCCGGCTGGGCAGGTATGTCCTTCCCCCCATAGACTGCCCAACTGCTATTCTAAATCCTGCACTGTTCCATAAAATGTAAAGCTGTAGTATGTCCACACTCTCTGACCGTTTCCTGCAGTATGTGCACACTCTCTGACCATTCCCTGCAGAATGTCCGCACTCTCTGATCATTCCTTGCAGTATGTCCGCACTCTCTGACCATTCCTTGTGGTATGTCTGCACTCTCTGACCGTCCCCTGCGGTATGTGCGCATTCTCTGACCGTTCCCTGTGGTATGTCCGCACTCTCTGACCATCCCCTGTGGTATGTCTGCACTCTCTGACTGTGCCCTGTAGTATGTCTGCACTCTCTGACCGTTGCCTGCGGTATGTCCGAACTCTCTGACCGTCCCCTGCAGTATGTCCGCACTCTCTGACCATCTCCTGTGGTATGTGTAGTAATGTGCCACTTTATTTGGGATTGCTCCATTGCTCAGTGAGTGGTAATGATGTGCAATAACCTGTATCAACCAATCAGTGAACAGTAGTGATCTGCTGTAATCTCTCCAATCAATTAGCAGTAATGGTGTGCTTAAACCTCTAGCAACCAATCAGTGAACAGTAATGATGTCCTGTAATTTCTAGCAACCAATTAGCAAGCAGTGTTGTAACCTCTAGCAACCAGTCAGTGAGCGGTAATGATAGGCTATAACCTCTGGCAACCAATTGCAATTGCTGCGTGATGTGCTACAGTAAACTGATTTTGAGTCTACCTGCTATTTTTTTGCATGTCTCAGAATGGGGGGAGGGCCTAAGAAAATGTTTGCCCAGGGTCCAATCAATATTAAAGACAGTCCTGATTTCATTAATGTGTGAAAAAATTATCTCATAACTTATGTGGCGTACACACGGTCGGACTTTTTGACAACAAAGGTCCGATGGTCTTTCCGACGGACTTTCAACGGAGTTGCGATGGGCTTTCGACGGACTTTCTAACGACCGGACTTGCCTACACACGATCACACCAAAGTCCGAAGGATTCGTATGTAATGACATACGACCGGACTAAAATAAGAAGATTGATAGCCAGTAGCCAATAGCTGCCCTAGTGTCGGTTTTTGTCTGCCGGACTAGCATACAGACAAGCGGATTTTTCGACCGGACTCGAGTCCGTTGGAAAGATTTGAGGCATGTTCAGATTTTCAACCAAAAAAGTCAGCTGCAGGTCCGATGAAGCCCACACACGGTCAAATTGTCCGCCGGACTCGGTCCGTCGGACCAGTCTGGTCGAAAAGTCAGCTTGTGTGTACGCGGCTTTAGAAACATATAAACACTTATAGTCACTACAGGCGGTCCCCTAGTTACAAACATCTGACTTACAAACGACTCCTACTTACAAACAGAGGGAGACAACAGACCAGCACTCTGCATGATCCTTCCATGATGGGTCCTCCCCTGGGATCTTCTCGGTTGTCCAGCTTCTTCACTCTGGATAGACAGCTCAGGACAATTCCTCGGCTGCTGTGGTAGGCCCCAGACAGACTTCTGGGCCCACTCATGCGCCGCAGCGACGCGGGCCTCCGGAAGGGAGGACCACGAGATAGCACTCTAACACATACCTGTCGGCCAGGAGGGCCAGCAGGTGGCTGTAACACAAACCCTAAACCATGGCGTCTGTCCCATAAATACCCTCTCCCAGCATGCAACTCGGAGGACCATGATAATGAGTTCTTGTTATGAAGTCTAATAATTTTATCATCACATTTTCTCATTGACAGTTGTTTTTAATTTCAAATCTCAGTATGCATCCAATAAATGAACTTTATTGATTTTACCATCAGCAATAGTTCTTTATTACTGGTCCCATTGAGCGTTGCATTTTTGTTTATTTTTGTTGTCTACTTTTTCTTCCAGAAGTTTGCAGCTGCACTGGTGTCCAGCTATTCCTTGCATAATTGTTATGACATGACAAAAGTTTCTAATGACTGCCAGTTTTAGCGCCTCAGAACTCTTTTTGTTTTCTGCATGTTTCCCTAAGAACCCAAATTTTCCAAAATCCAATTGTCATTGGGACAGAAAGTGAGGTGAAATCTTCTGAACAGGGACACAGGCAGCAAAACAAATGTTACAGGGGTGATAACTCGTCCCTATGCTATCCAAAAAGCTTTAAAGTCGATTTTTTTGGCTGGAGCTACACTTAACAAAATGTACCTGTTTTGACTTACAAACCAATTCAAATTAAGAACAAACCTACAGTCCCTATCTTGTTTGTAACCTGGGGACTGCCTGTACATGGTTTTATATTGTTAGTGACTTTTCTGTATTGTAATATATTTGCTAATTGTTGGGCAGGACCCAAATTTAATCTCTGATTTGTGACAGGGCATGTTTTAATGACATTTCAAGTTTAATCTCCATCCAGACCATGTCACATGGAAATTAAAGAATGACAATTTTAGGCAATGCTGAGATCCCTGCAGGCGATCACTCAAGAGGCTCTGGAGCACTATACCTGTTGTGGGATTTAATGTCATTTTGATAAGAGAGCCTGTGCTTCATTTTTGTGGACGAAAGTCAGCCCAGCCAGGACTGATAATTCTCTATATAAATTCTGTGTTTAAGAAATATTTAGTTCTATTTTAAAGATGCACTTTAAAATGGTCTTGGCATCTGTGAGTAAATAAATAATTTTACATTTAAAGGAAAATTTTTTGATTTTTTAACCTTCTAAGTGTTAGGGTTAAAATGTTTTATAACTTTTATTTTTTTACTTAAAAAAAAAAAAAAAAAAACTTGTCTTACAAATAAATATTCAATAAGTGCATCCCTGATGCTTGGTTTAAAGAATGTTAGCGTTCTAAAAAGTAACCCTATAAGTGTCTGGAAACTTGTCTGGTGTCTGTGTAAACCAGGGCTTATTTTGATGGGCCTTAATGAGAAAGTGTAGCATGCTTTGATATTAGTTTAAGATGCCTCTGAATAATTCAGAATTCATTGACAGGTGCACTTGACCTGAAGTTGACCTCCATCTGAAATGCATTTGACCAATTTCAAGCTGTTTTTGTATTTCCTAAACTTACAATATATGCAGGGAGAAGCATTTCTGAAGCAAACAAAAGCCCAATAACACAGGCCCTAGCTAGACAATACTGCCTTTGTCGGAGGACAGGTGGGTCTTTCCTCTGAGTCATTCAGTAGTTCATGTAACCTGATGTCTTCTGCAATTTACTTCCTAAATCAGAGTTGTCGAACCATTTTCATCAATAGTACCTTGGTTCAATATCAATCATATCTTGGAATCTAATAAATAATGGTGAGTCTATGTTGACACCGTATACCCTAATATAGTTGGACCTACAGTATCTCACAAAAGTGAATACACCCCTCACATTTTTGTAAATATTTTATTATATCTTTTCATGTGACAACATTGAAGAAATGACACTTTGCTACAATGTAAAGTAGTGAGTGTACAGCTTGTACAACAGTGTAAATTTGCTGTCCCCTCAAAATAACTCAACACACAGCCATTAATGTCTAAACCGCAGGCAAAAAAAGTGAGTACGTGAAAAGTGAAGTGAAAATGTCCAAATTGGGCCAAAGTGTCAATATTTTGTGTGGCCACCATTATTTTCCAGCACTGCCTTAACCGTCTTGGGCATGGAGTTCACCAGAGTTTCACAGATTGCCACTGAAGTCCTCTTCCACTCCTCCATGACAACACCACGGAGCTGGTGGATGTTAGAGACCTTGCGCTCCTCCACCTTCCATTTGAGGATGCCCCACAGATGCTCAATAGGGTTTAGGTCTGGAGACATGCTTGGCCAGTCTGTCACCTTTACCCTCAGCTTCTTTAGCAAGGAAGTGGTCGTCTTGGAGGTGTGTTTGGAGTCGTTATCATGTTAGAATACTGCCCTGTGGCCCAGTCTCTGAAGGGAGGGGATCATGCTCTGCTTTAGTATGTCACAGTACATGTTGGCATTAATGGTTCCCTCAATGAACGGTAGCTCCCCAGTGCCAGCAGCACTCATGCAGCCCCAGACCATGGCACTCCCACCACCATGCTTGACTGTAGGCAAGACACACTTGTCTTTGTACTCCTCACCTGGTTTCCGCCACACACGCTTGACACCATCTGAACCAAATACGTTTATCTTGGTCTCATCAAAGCACAGAACATGGTTCCAGTAATCCATGTCCTTAGTCTGCTTGTCTTCAGCAAACTGTTTGCAGGCTTACTTGTGCATCATCTTTAGAAGAGGCTCCCTTCTGAGAAACAGCCATGCAGATCAATTTGATGCAGTGTGTGGCGTATGGTCTGAGCACTGACAGGCTGACCCCCCCCACCCCTTGAACCTCTGCAGCAATGCTGGCAGCACTCATACGTCTATTTCCCAAAGACAACCTCTGGATATGACACTGAGCACGTGAACTCAACTTCTTTGGTCGACCATGGTGAGATCTGTTCTGAGTGGAACCTGTCCTATTAAACCGCTGTTTGGTCTTTGCCACCATGCTGCAGCTCAGTTTCAGGGTCTTGGCAATCTTTTTATAGCCTAGGCCATCTTTATGTAGAGCAACAATTATTTTTTCAAATCCCCAGAGTTCTTTGCCATGAGGTGCCATGTTGAACTTCCGGTGACCAGTATGAGAGAGTGAGAGGGATAACACCAAATTTAACACACCTGCTCCCCATTCACACCTGAGACCTTGTAACACTTACAAGTCACATGACACTGGGGAGGGAAAATGGCTAACTGGGCCCAATTTGGACATTTTCACTTAGGGGTGTAATCACTTTTGTTGCCAGCAGTTTAGACATTAATGGCTGTGTGTTGAGTTATTTTAAGGGGACAGCAAATTGACACTGCTATACAAGCTGTACACTCACTACTTTACATTGTAGCAAAGTATCATTTCTTCAGTGTTGTCACATGAAAAGATATAATAAAATATTTACAAAAATGTGAGGGGTGTACTCACTTTTGTGAGATACTGTATATCTGAAATATTTGATTTACCAGGCCTAACTGTGTTTCTGTGTGGAGACTGACAACTTGGTAGAGGCAGGGTTTTGTTTCCTCATCTCAGAACCCCAATCAAGAGGAACAGTGTGAAGCACAGTAGGGACAATATCAAAACTCACTTCAAATCTAATGAGACTAGCAGTCAGAGGCAGTTGTGCCTTATATCTCACACTGCTATGAGGCTAAAGGTATCTACCAGAAAGTGCACTGCTATTTTGCCGGGAACAAGACAAAATGTACTTTTTTTAGGGTATTACCTAGACACAATTAACATTTCTTAGGCCCCTTTCACATATCGGAACTGTTCTTTTTATCAGTTCAGTTATGTTTTTTCAAAGAAAAAAACAGATGTTTTTACATTAGTTTTTTTACATTCACTACCAATGCAAAAACAAATGCAAAAATAGACTGTTAGTCTGTTTACATAAGTTTTTTGTCCGATCTGTTTTTTTAACAGACGGAAAATGGGGCTTTGATCAATTCCAAAAAATGGATGTTGACGGAATGCATTGATGCCCATTTTTCATCCTTCAACAGACGGATGAAAAATGGACAAATGGTCTGCATGTGTGAAAGGGGCCTAAATGTTACTTATACCACAGCATCAAAAGACAAGAAAGCCTCAAAACTTAAATTGAAAAGTACAAAATCAGGAAAGGGGAGGTACCATCATCCAAATTGAATCGAAAATTGGGGGCAGAGACAGTTCCTCAAACTAGTCTCCAGGGATAAGAGAATTGACTATCTCTTTACCAATAAAACAACATACATATTTGAATAAAAAATATAATTTTATTAATACACAAGAATAAAAAACAGGATATCCAAACGTAGCGCTACCCCCGTAGGAGCCGCCCTTCAACCCCAAGAATGGTCTCAGCCCCTACTGGCACACCTAGAAATGTGAATAATGGAATAGCACAGTAATGACACACAGACACAGTTCAAACTGTTTAAAGTTCTCTCAAATTTACTTAGTCAAGAGAAAAGAGTTAAAATGATATTGGTCAGCCAAGTCGTGGATAAACAGCTAAGACTCAGTTGAAATAGTTCTTAAAGCAGTCAGATTAACAATTAGCAATAACAAGTAAATGATACCAACGTATACAGTAATAAACAGTAATAGAGGAGTTCCTCAAAAAAAGCTATTGATTTCTGTACGTATTACTACTGCTAAAGGGGAACCCCAGGCTGGCCTATAATACCTTTAATTCTAATGAGCAACAAGGTAATAATAACACCAGTGATGTATACCCTTTAAGAGTAATGAAATTATTAATATTATACAGGATTTATATAGCGCCGACAGTTTAGGCAGCGCTTTACAACATTAGGGCAGACAGTACAATTACAATACAATTCAATACAGGAGGAATCTCGTTAGAGCTTACAATCTAGGAGGGAGGGTCAAGTTATACAAAAGGGTAATAGCTGTGGGGGATGAGCTAATGGAGAAAATAGTGCAGTTGTTAGATGGAGGCAGGATAGGCTTCTCTGAAGAGGAAAGTTTTCAGGGATCGCCTAAAAGTGGATACATTTGGAGACAGTCTGACAGATTGGGGTAGGGAATTCCAGAGGATAGGCATGGCTCGGGAGAAGCCCTGGAGGCGGATATGGGAGGAGGTGATGAGGGAGCTAGAAAGCAGGAGGTCTTGGAAGGAATGGAAAGGGCAATTAGATTGGTATTTTGAGACTAGGCTAGTGATGTAGCTGGGGGCAGACTTGTGGATGGCTTTGTAACTTATTGTTAGTATTTTGAATTTAATTCATTGGGCGAGTGGCAGCCAATGGAGGGATTGGCAGAGAGGGGTAGCAGACACTGAGCGGTTTGTAAGGTGGATGAGTCTGGCAGCAGCATTCATGATGGACTGAAGGGGGGATAGTCCATTTAAAGGTAAGCCAATGAGGAGGGAGTTGCAGTAGTCGAGGCGAGAGATAACCAGGGAGTGAATCAGAAGCTTTGTGGTTTCATTGGTTAGAAAGGGATGTAGTTTGGAGATGTTGCAGAGGTTGAGGCGGCAAGCTTTGGAAAGTGATTGTATGTGGGGCCAAAAGGAGAGTTCAGAATCCAGGATAACACCTAGCACCCTGACATGTGGGGATGGGTGGATGGTTGTGCCATTGCTCTTGACAGACAAGTCTGGGGAAGAGGCACGTGGGGGAGGAAATATTATAAGCTTGGTTTTGCACAAGTTGAGTTTGAGGAAGTGGTGTGACATCCATACAGATATGTCGGTTAGTAAGTTAGTGATGCTTGAGGAGACTGATGGAGTGAGTTGAGGGGTGGAGAGATAGATTTGTGTGTCGTCAGTGTAGAAATGATATTGAAAGCCATGAGAGGCTATCAGCTGACCCAGGGAAGAGGTGTAGATTGGAAATAAAAGAGGTCCAAGAACAGAACCTTGGGGGACCCAGATGGAGAAGGGAAGAGGAGTGGAGGAAGTAGAATTGTAAGTGACACTGAAGGTACATTGGGATAGGTAGGATGAGAGCCATTGAAATAACAATGTTCAAAGTGCAAGGCCTTGCGATTATCTTCACCGGCAAGTTGGAGCTCATAAACAAATAAGAATTTCTTAGGGTGACAGAGTGATGGCAATCAAGGCAAAGCAGCTGGTTCTGACTTATAGCAATCCTTCAGGCAATCCAGAATAAAGGTGTCTGTATACAGTGTTCAAAAGGGTAATAATGCATCAGCAAAGTGGGCAATGCCCCCTCACCAATCCTGCGACAGAAAGGAGGATGTCCTGGCAGCTTGTTCCTCGTGTGGCCCACCTGACCACCTAGCGACCGGATTGCCTCTGATATCCAAACACCCAGAAATGGCACTGGAGGTCTCTCTCTGGTATGACACCCGCCTCCCGCTGTCTCTGGAACCATCTATGGACTGTTGCTGGGGCCTTTGGATGGATGGCTTCTTAGTGGTTCACCACAGGTTCCCTCACCATGTCTATTCCTTCTTCTCCCTCGTGGTGATCGTTCCTCAACCTTCCAAAATGGAGTCCTTAGCCAGACCCCTCTCTTGAAGTGCACCTTCAGCTTTGTAGTCCAGGTCAAGGTCTACATGAAAAGTGCCTGAAAACGGGGAATTATTCCAGTCACATCCATGTCTATCATGATCTATAAAAATGGTTTGTATGATAGTACTTATTTGAGGCCCGGTGGAGTGGTAGCATTAAGCCTTTCAATCCACAAGGTCTCATGTTGCAAAATAGTCCTATTCCAATTACCCCCTCTAGGGTTCTCTCCAGGACCAGAAATGTAACCACCTGTGAGTCAAATCTATGGTACAGTCCGATATAGCTACCAATGGTGGTGAGTTTCCCATTGGTGGAATAATACAGGTGGTCACCTATCTGTTGGCAGAGCTCCCGGATAGTTTCCCCATGTAGAAGGTATTGCAGGTACTTATCATTAAATATTTGACCCCAGTTGTGCCACAATTGGTGGGGTATGAGGTGAAAAAATTTCACCATTAGGTAGGTGCTATTTGGGCATTTCTTTATCAGTCCATCAAGGACTTGAAGCACCAGAGGTAGCAGCCAGGATATTCCATCTAACCTTACTATGAATCGAATACAACCACTCAAACAACTACAAAGACAAACGGACATTATTATTAAACCATCCAACAAAGGCGGTAATATTGTCCTGATGTCTCATGCCCAGTATCAAGCCATGTACTATAATGTACTTAACAATGATATGTGGTATAAACCAATCTCTCCTACAGCTGTCCAGAGTTTTATTGGTGAATTCCAGGGACTCTGTACAGGTGCATTTTGGCAGAGTTTGATTGACCGAGACTATTTAGATTATCTGATTACTAAGTTCCTAGTTTTTATACTCTACTGAAAACTCACAAAGATTTGAGATCACCTCCCATAAGACCTATAGTTTCCGGGATAGGATCACTAACATAAAATTCTAGTAAATTTGTTGATGCCTTCCTTATGCCTCATGTTCAGGAGCTACCCTCTAACATACGAGACACAGAGGGGATCCAGATCCCTCCGGACGCCCTGCTCATGGCTAGAGATATTGAGGCATTGTACTCAAGTATTCCCCACGAGCCGGGCGTCTGGATGGCTGAATCCTTTCTGATGGAGCTGGACTAAACTACTTGGCCTCTCATTGACTTTATTTTGAAATTCACTACATTTCATTTTGATGAGGAACTATTTTACATTTAAGGAACAATCTCTACCATGTTGGGTGGGAAAGACAGGTTTTCTCAGAGCTGGATGGAACAATCGGTACAGACTTGTACCATAAACCTACAGCTGGCAACACATTGTTTCATGCTTCTAGCACGCACCCCAAACCCCTTGTCTGCAGTATTCCTTATGCGCAGTATCTGCGACTGTGCAGAAACTGCACAAGGGAGGACGACTTCTGGGCACAGGCAGAGTTGCTATGCGAGCGTCTCCTACTTAGGGGCTACTCATGGACCAACCTTAGGAAGGCATTCAATCGAGCTTTGCCCCACTAGAACCTCGTTACTATATGACCCACCAAAGTCAAAGCAAACCAACACGGTTAGGATCATTACGAAATACTCGGCCCATCATCACCAACTCCGAAATATTCTATCTGACCATTGGCACCTGTTGGCTGATCATCACATCTTTGGAATATATGTCAGGACAACTGACAATAATCAATCAATCAAGGAAACAATAATAATAGTAATTTTAAAACCAGGCAAAGATCCATTAAAACCAGAATCCTACCGCCCTATTTCCCTTCTTACTTCTGGCGTTAAGATCTTAGCTAGGGTACTTGCAAATAGGTTATCTAGATATAGTAATACTTTGATTCATAAGGATCAAACAGGGTTTATCTCCACAAGAGCAGCTGTAAGAGTCCAGGGCTTACTACGCATGCACCAATGGCATGTTGCCATCAATGGCGTGTTTCCATCAACCTGATGGAAAAAGGTGGGAAAATGCCCAGGAGGCGCACAGGAAGTGACCTCAAGCTTCCCTATATAAGCACAGCTCAGACACTGCCAATTTGCTGGATTATCTGCAGTCCCCCCTTGTTCCTGTGCTAGTGTGTGATCTGTCTAAACTTGTTGTGACCTGGAAACCTATTTGACTACTCTTGATTGCTGCTTGCCATTGACCTTGGATTTGTACCTTAACCATTCTACTTCTTTGCCCCTTTTGTACTCAGCTGCCAGATTGGAACCCACCTCGGCTTGGATCTCAACCATTCTTTTTCTGATTAACCCTTTTATACTTCGTTGCCCAAGTGGACTTGACCTCGGCTCAGATCTCGGACTAAGGCTTGCACGGTGCTCCGCACCCCTGGCACCCGTGCCACTGGGTGTCCACCAAGTCTCTGTCTCCATCTCCAGAGGCTGCAAGGACCAGAGTTGCAAGGGAGGCCTCCCCACTACTTCGGTCTCACATCAGGTACGTGGCTCTTGTGACAGCAGCGTCAACAAATATTTGCAGACTTTTTTTAAATATGCAGTTACCTATGGATAATGGAGGTACCAGTGCCATATTGTGCATGGATGCCCAGAAGACTTTCGATATGGTGGAATAGGAATATTTGTGGACGGTACTTACTGCTTTTTTTATAGGTCCAGGATTCTTATCATGGCTGAAATAGCTTTATAAGGATCCCGAGGTAAGGTTTAGAATTAATAATACTATGTCTCCATTCTTTTCATTATGTAGAGGGACTAGACAAGGTTGCCCTTTGTCTCCATTACTGTTTGCTTTGGCAATAGAACCTTTGGCTAGTGCCATAGGACAGTCAAAAGGGATAGTTGGGTTTCGCCGTTTGGGATGGGAAGAAAAATTGCCCTGTATGTAGACAATGCTCTTTTTTTGGGGGGGATATTACAAAATCATTAATGGAACTAATGACACTTATTTCTACCATTGGGTAGTTCTTGGGTTTTGACAACACAGCCCTTCTTCAACTTACATTACATTATTCTTTTTGGATGGCACTTCATTATTATTGTTTATCCCTACTGATTGCAATCATATCTCCTTATCTTTGTATATCTATAGATCCTTATTGCTGGCTTGGTGGCTGTATCCATTTACAATGGGTTGCCTCCAGCCTGCTCCTTCATTTTTGGACTATAAATGGGGCTAGTGTATTCCATGGAGTTCCATGGAGTTTCTCTACAAGTCCCCCCCCCCTTTGGCTTTGTACTAATTTACTCTGCCATACCAGGGTAGTCCCTTATTCACAATTGGTAGAATTGGGATTTACATTGAACCAGTACAAACCCCCTTCCTTCCCCTCCCTCCTCCCCCCCTTCTCTCCCCCACCTCTTTCTTCCTTCCCTCTTCCATCCCCTCCTCCTTTTCTTCCCCTAACTTCCCTTTCCCTTCCACCAACCCGCCTACACTATCCTTTCCCCATCCTTCCCCATGGTTCTTTATATTTCAGCATACTTTCATATATATGCATATATATTCGATCTCTTTAGTTACTGCAGAAGATTAATCCATCCACTTGTATACATCCCCCATATCCGCCATGGGGGAAAGTTGGTGGTGTCTTGGCTGTGTCTCTGTGTATGGGCCTATACGTAAGCTGCAGTGTACCCATCTGTTTTTTCCCCCAGTTACCAAATGTATTTTGTATTAAATATGTGTTCCTTGTATCTTGGATATTTATGTATAAATTGCCCTTTCATTCTAGGCATTATCCTCTTGATGAAGTGGTATTATTCCACGAAACATGTAGAGGACTATATGCCCCGTGAGGACCCACTATACCTTCTGTCTCCACCTCTGGAGCATATTAAGTATCAGCAATATACTTGTATAGACACCCTTGTATTTTATATTGTTCTGTTTTGAACATTGAACACAATGTTCTTATCTATGTTTGGATATACTGTTTTTTATTATTGTGTATTAATAAAATTATATTTTTTATTCAAATATGTATGTTGTTCTACTGGTACCGAGATAGTCCATTATCTTATCCTTGGAGACTAGTTTGGGGAATTGTCTCTGCCCCCAATTATACCACAGCATATGTTGACTTTTTGAGTTCAGTTCCGCCTTAAAGCATCCCGGCCTATATTGTTCTGTATTAAAAATGGTACATTTTTAAGTGTTGCACATTGATGGCCAGCAGCTTCTTTGAATGACCTGTACACACGATCGGACTTTCCGGCGGAAAATGTGCGATCGGAGCTTGTTGTCAAAGGCTTCATCAGACTTTTTCCATCGGAATTTCCGACACACAAAGTTTGAGAGCTGGATCTAAAATTTTCTGACAACAAAATCCGTTTGCGTAAATTCCAATCGTGTGTAGACAATTCTGACACACAAAGTGCCACGCATGCTCAGGATCAAACAGAAGTGCCACACTGGCTATTGAACTTCATTTTTCTCAGGTCGTCGTATGTGTTGTACGTCACCACGTTCTTAACGCTCTGAATTTCCGACCAACTTTGTGTGACCGTGTGTATGCAAGACAAGTTTGAGTCGACATCTGTCGGAAAAAATCCAATGGATTTTGTTGTCTGAATGTCCGATGGTGTGTACAGGGCATTACTGTTAACATTTTTATAAATCTGTTTGCTTAGCATTGAAGGGAGCAAAGCCAAATCCTATTTAACACCGAGCTTGAATTTTATTTTAATTTTAAGTCTTTCAAAGTCCTTATTGAAAATGAGATTACACAACCTTTTTGACACTACATATTCTGTGTATCGCCACTGTTCAGTGTTTGTAAAGTGACAGACAGTATCAGCATTGCCAAGTATACCAGTATTAATAGCTAATGTATATTCCAGTGTGGTTTTCATTTAATTCCTATTCCATCCATACAAGAAATAAAGAAAATCAATTTTAACACAGTTACTTTTTTTAAAACAATTTGGATGCTATAAAACTAGCACTACAGCATACTTGTAGCTTCTGAGCTTCTTAGTACCATCTGTGTGTAAATCGCCATAGCTCCCAATTGCCCTTCTGAAGGAACGGACCCTTCTGTGAAACCAAAAACCTTAAAGTGGATGTAGACCCTCACCTATATCCAGTGAAGTGAACAGCCTCAGATAGGGCTGCTGTTAGAAATCACGGGGCCTTGTACAGCCTACCTGACAGGACCCCCCCAACTGACAGGGTCTGGGGCCTGAGCCAGACCACCGCTCCCCCTAGCCCGCAGGCAGCAAACAGAAAAAAAGGAGGCAGCATGGACTGTGTGCCCTGGAGAAATAAGGATGTGGCAAAATTGCACAGTGGGAGGGCAGGTATCAGGTCTATGTATAAAATTTACAAAATGCAGGTATCAAGAATATGTAGCATACAGAGTGCAGGGGTCAGGACTATGTAACTTACACAGTGTAGTTTCAGGAGTATGTACCGCACAGTTTGCAGGAGTCAGTGGTACGTTCATAGTGCAGGGGTCAGGAGTGTTATATACAGAGTGCAGGGGTCAGGAGTGTTATATACAGAGTGCAGAGGTCAGAAGTGGGTAATGCATTGAATTCAGGGGTCTAAGATATGTAATGTACAGAATGCAGTGGTTAGGAGGGGGTAATGGCAAAGGCAGCAAATGAGAGTATACAAAAATATCCCCTATTATGTTCAGTGGCCAAATGCATCCCACTTCACTGAATGGGAAGGGACACCTCACAACCATGTACAGCGAACACATTTGCAGTGAGGTGGTGCAGGTTTTTAGGGATTAAATCAGATGACGAGGAGGCAATATAATGCTTAATATAATGCTTACTTACCACCTGTCAAACACCCTCTGAAAAGTGATCCACTGTGATTCACTCTTTGGAGGGCAACACCAGTGTACCCTAATTTACAGCAATGCCCTTAGATGTGTCACTCTAAATGTGCTTGATATTACCCAAGATTTCAGTCCCCCCAGTACCTGATCTGGCCAGCTTCTTCTATCTGGGGTCCAGGTACAGTGCTTCTCCTGCAGGTGGTTCCTCCTGGAGCTGGGGGCCTGGGACCAGCTGAGCACTGCTGGTACATCTGGTCCTCACTTCCACCGAGCTGGGCAACTAGTGCTGGAGGGAACTGGGGGGTGGGGCCCGGGAGTAGAGCATACGGAGACTCAGAAATCCTGTCCACCAATAAGCTCATCCCATGCTGTGCAGCTATTTAGAAAACAAACTTATCTGGGCCCCCTGTGTTTAGTGGGGGGCTGGGGGACAGTAAGCGCACTATGTCTTCATTTTCGGATTCAGGTGGATGAATCCGTGTATTCATATTGAAGAGGCCGGGCTTCAACTGTATAGTGCGATTCAGCGGATTATTCAGCCTTAACCCGAAAACAAAGAAATAGCGTGCTTACTGTCCCTGGCTCCCACTGAACATAGGGGGCCCAGGGATGTTTGTTTTCTAAATAGCTGCACAGCGAGGGATGAGCTTATTGGTGGACAGGATTTGTGAGTCCCCGCCCCCCCTCCTGAGATGGCAGCCCCGGGCCTGGTACGGGAGGGCTGGTGGTCCCCCCCTTACCTGGCCTCAGATGATACACAGAGATGAAACAAATCTCCCTACATAAGTTTTACTGTACATGTATATCTGCAGCCTTCAGCTTTTTACAAAGTGCACATCGTGTTACAAAAGTTTCTTCCTGTTTCAGCAGTGGGTGTGAAGTCTTGGCATACACTGTGTGTGAGCTGATTGGAGGAAAGGCACACAATCCCCTGCACATAGGCAGAGGAAGGAAGAAACTTGCAGAGCTGCAGTCTGAATAGACAAGCTCTCTGCTTATCTATCTCTAAAATTTCCAGCTGCTTTTATCCCCTGTGCCAAAGAGATTGTCAGAACTTATGCTGATAACAGGGAAACGGAGTAGCAGGAAGACATGCTTTGGAGAGAGATAAGTAAACACTACATACATTGGTTTGCACAGCCTATTGCATTAGGGTGTGCACCCCAGAGCAAAAACACACATGTATGTATGTCAGCACAGCAGCGGAGTGGTGTTAGTAGAGCAGAGATTGGTGTCAGTAGTTTTTATTTTTATTATTCTTTACCATTTTTTTTTTTAATGATTTTTTACAATATTACTTTACATTTTTTTTACAATTTTTTTTAGGAGCCCCGTTGGGGGTTTTGGTGAAATATCAGGGGTTTAAACAGACCTCTGATGTCTCACTTTGAGACAGAGAAAAGGGCTGAGGACAGAGATCCCCCAGTCTTTTTCTCTGCAGCGTCAGCTGCACTGGACAGTGAACTAATGGGAAGTGCTCTTTGCTGAGCAGCTTTCTGTTTATTTACAAACTGAAGCACAGTAAACATAGTTTATTATGCTTCAGTTAAGAATGAACACAGGCATGACCGGTACAAATCACTCACTTTGTTCATTCAGAAAAGAAAGGGGCCAATCTCCATCCTGAAGCGGAGAGGAAAGGTGGGAGGCTGGCAGCACTGCAGGAGGGAGACAGGGGGCACCAGGAAGCAGGGGAAATCAGCACTGCACAGGGTGTTAGGATGTGCCCAGGCACACCCGGCACACCCGGCACACACGGGAACACCCTGTGCGCACGCCTATGACTACAGATATATATGCCCAGATCAGATCTCATGAATGGGGTTTACTACCACTTTGAGCAAGTCCATACATGGATCCCTGCTTGAAGGGGTGTGATCATTTAAAATGGGCATGATTACACAAGAGGCATATTGTTAACCTAATCTAATTCTTTAATTCAATATATATATAAAAAATGTGGTTATGGGGCTAAAGAAAAATAAAAATAAACAAGATGTAACCAGATCTGCTGCTTTGGACTTTTAGTACCCCAACAGGCAATAAGAAGTATCCTCAACACAAAAGAAGCAGTGGCCAACTTGTTGGAGAACAGAGGGGAGCAGAACTGCAATGAGCTGTGTTCTGGTTGTACATTAGCCCCTCTTATGGGACCTGAAAAAAAGGAAGAAGAGATTCAGTGCTGGAACAGGGTCAGCCATGAGAAATCCAGGGATAAGGAGACCTGTGGTAAGTTGTGCAGAGGTGGGCTGTTAGGCTGTGCTGTGTGACAGAGGGAACCCTGAGAGCACCTCTGTACCCCTGGCAAGAGACCCATCTATCCAGTGGCTAGCCGTTGCCCTGTTCATAATTTATTACTGCTTGCTCAGGTATATACACTGGTAACAAACAGGACCACCAAAAGAAATCTTGGAGTCCCATACAACCTACCTGACCAGCCCCCCCCAGTGCCGCCCACAGAAATTTGCATGCCTTTGTTATACCTAGGTACAGAGTCCTCTGCCAATCACACTGGCTACCAACTGATCTGCCTCCTTAGCTCCTCCGATACCACCCTACACCTTAAGATAATCAGAAATGTCATCTCCACCAATATCACCATACACCCTCAGATCATCACAGATCCACACAACAATTAGTAACACACACCGCTACAAAGTTACAACCAATCCCCTCATGCATTGGTGGCATTAGATGACTGTGGTTGGAGGTGTGTCTGGGCAATGTGCATCAAAAGTTGGGGCATTTGTGTCCTCCATTCTTACACCTCATCTACAATGTGCAAAATGCAATTACAAGCAGCCAGTAAAAGTCATCAAGCTGCATACATATTACTGATGATTGCAACCAGGGGAGCATATAGAGAGCCAGCCGGCTCGAATGTATTTACACGCTATTTTTACTAAGACAAATGGTAAGTGTTACCTTGTCTTTTAAGTTAATAAATTGTTTTTAGAATTACACTATGGAAGCCCTTTTTATCCTTACATGGGGAAACATTGACTGATGGTAACACCGAGGACACCTAGATAGAGGATCTGAGACATCTTGCCGCTAGGCACAGAGACCCGGGGCTGGGGTATAAGCCACAAGTGAATGCGATCTCCTTAAAAAAGAGATCTATCCAGCTGGTAAGCGTCAGCGTGTTTTTAAAGTGGAGGAACTTTCCTAATTTATCTTCTTGGGTGTTTTCGTTATACATCACTGTGGATCAGTCGGTTAAGGAACTTCCATATGGACTGTTTCTTCAAATTGTGCATGTTGTGGAACACTTTTCTTCATAGCAACTACAGAGTCACTTATATGGCACTGTAGTCCTTTGTGTTTTTGTGTGATTCACATATTTATGTTTTGATTTTGCTACTAATTTTTGGTAATGCATCACTATTTTTATATTGGGAAGGTTTGTAGCCCTCACATATTCTGATGCAAGATATATGATATATGTCACTATACACTATATCTTTTCTATTCATTACTATTATAGCGCAGCTTATTTTATTACAGTTGATTTATTGTGTGTATCTCACATTTAAGTTGCAGCAGTTCATTATTTATTCTTTATCAGTCCACTTATAAACGTGGAGTAGTTCACAGACAGCGCAGTAACTCACCTTTGACAGGGGAGTATCTAGGCATCAGAAGTTAGGGTTTTAAGAACTGGGGATGGGGGTGGGGTATATGTAGCATTGGTTGATTGCAATTTGGGCAATGACAGCTTATCAGAATATGGCTACTAATATTGGGATGTACAAAGCCCCCCACCGAGTTTAGAAGCTGCAGTAGAGCTTGCACAGAAGGACACACTTTGCCATAGAGAGACACAAATCTCAAGCATTGAAACTATACAATGGAGGAATTTGCAGTGCACATGGCATTGGTCAGGCCAATCAGGCCTTTGCTGTCACACAAGTATATGGTGGAAGGATCATCCAGCACATCATGTCCCATGGCACTGATCCTGGGGCAGAGCCATTGTTGGACTAATGATTATAAACAAGACTGTCCCAGCAGATTCTGGACAGCTGGTAAGTATGCAATCTTTCAGTCCCGGCCTGTTTGATTTTGATGACCCAGAGCTAGCCAGTGTCTCAAACTCACATAGTGTCAGACATTTTGGGTCATGAACAACCTATCAGCTGTTGTGTGCATGTGCTGGTGCATTTCTATTTGCCAGCTCATTGTTTTTCTTTTGAGGTTGTAGCTTGGGTATTGTTGGAAAACTGCTTATTTAAACCAATCAACAAATCAACCAGTCACTTTGATTCATCTTGTGCTCTGTTACCAACCTATTATTCTTGACTTGCTCTTGGAGTTGTCCTGCTTCCGACTTTGCTATTGATGCTTCCTACTCAGTTACTGACTGACTGGCTGACTTTGTATCTTGCTGCCTGTCTTTTTCTCAACAATGCACCTGCCTAATGATCTGGCACTTCACTGTACACCTATTGCTAGCCTTAGTCCATTCCTTGATATTGCATTTGCTGACTGGCGTGGTACTTCACTGCCTGTCTGTTGCTGACTTTTACATTTTCTCTGACACTGCACTCTCTTTTCCATCTGGACCAGATCCACCAGTTTGTGTCTTGGTGCATTTCACTTAAAACATTTGTGCAACTTTCCCTTCCTTGCACCTCCTGTCATACCTTCCAAGGTTTTCTGGACTAGATGTGCAAGTGAGGCCAGCCTTGCCTCCAACCAGGTATATGCCTCTTCTGCAAGGCTACCATGTGGGGGAGGTGATGATATAGAACAGATATAGGACCACACATTGTGCCGTGAAAACCAAGTACATTCTTTGAAACTTAAATATCAATATAATTTTAGTGTTTCTACTATTTTTTTTTTATGTTTCAGTCCCTGTCTACTGCAGTATCATTTACATATCAGTAGAATTTTCCCCAATGGACGTTCCTTTCTTCTCCTAGGTTTAGGTTAGTAGTGGTGTGGCTTGCTCAAAGTCAAAAACATTAAAGTGTAGGGCAAAGAATGACATAATTTAGAAAATGCTAATAAAACAATGAATGAATAGTGGTTTGGGATTAGGTAAAGATGTTCTTTTAATATTTTCCATGTCATTAACTTTCTTCCTGAGGCTATAAAACATTTCATTATGTTGCATAGTGTCAGGGAAGGCATGTCTATAGTACATATGGAGTTTCTCGGCGCATCAATGAGCTCATTGCTGTTTAGTCTGCAGCTTCTGCGTGTTGTACCTGATTCCTGTGTTGACTTCTAACCCTGATCCGGCTTACTTCTGACCTGCGTTTGTCTGCTACCTGCCCTGACTTTGGCTTTTCTCTGGATTCTGCTCCTGCCTCCTGTTTCTGTTTGCTTAACCTCCCGTTGCTGACTTGGCTTGTGATCTGACTATCCTGCTGTCTCCCATCTATGCCTGATCTTCCTTATGCCCCGTACACACGGTCGGACTTTGTTCGGACATTCCGACAACAAAATCCTAGGATTTTTTCCGACGGATGTTGGCTCAAACTTGTCTTGCATACACACGGTCACACAAAGTTGTTGGAAAATCCGATCGTTCTAAACGCGGTGACGTAAAACACATACGCCTGGACTATAAACGGGGCAGTGGCCAATAGCTTTCATCTCTTTATTTATTCTAAGTATGCGTGGCACTTTGTCCGTCGGATTTGTGTACACACGATCGGAATTTCCGACAACGGATTTTGTTGTCGGAAAATTTTATATCCTGCTCTCAAACTTTGTGTGTTTGAAAATCCGATGGAAAATGTGTGATGGAGCCTACACACGGTCGGAATTTCCGGCAACAAGGTCCTATCACACATTTTCCATCGGAAAATCCGACCGTGTGTACAGGGCATAACCGTTACCGACCCAGCTTGACTGACCTTGCATCCTGCTTATCCAGCCTGCTACAGCTCTTAGTCCAGCAAGTTTTCATCTGCCCTGCTGCTACATCCACCTGCTGACTGCTGCAATGAAGAGATCCTGGTCTGATTACAGGCACTCATACATCACCGTGCTCCTGTGGCCACTGTCTTATTACCAGTGACCCCAGAGCTGGAGCTGTAAAAGAGGCATTTCTCTGCACATCAGGCTCACAGACCACTTACCTGACACATAGATTTATTTATAGTATTGAAAGCTGCTCCCCCTCCCAATTCACAACCCATCACAGATTTGCAGTTGCAGTTGTGCATGGTAGCCAATCAGCTTCTAACTTCAGCTAGTTCAATTAGGATTTTGACATAAAAACTGGACGCTGATTGGTTTCTATGCAGAACTGCACCAGATTTTGTACTCTGTAGTTTTAGTAACTCAACCCCTGTATGTCAATATTCAAACTCCCCTGAATAATCTGGGTCAGAGGGCATTGTTATCTCTCAAAGCTGGCTTTTGAGTGGCAGTACCTCTGGGTGATCCTGGCTAGGTTTGGCTTTGGGGACAACTTTAGCACATGGGTCTGACTTCTATACCAAGGCCCTCAGGTTGGTATTAGGGAAGCCGGAAGGACCTCACACCTTTTCCTGTTAGGCAGGGGCATTAGGCAGTTGTGCCCGCTGTCCTCCCTCTTATTAGCTATAGCCAAAGAACTCCTGGTGGCACTAATCAGACCCATCCAGGCAACGTGGGATTCCAATTCAGTGAGCTGAGAGAAGATCCTGCTTTATGCGGATGACATGCTTTTTTTTGCTGGGTGACACTACTTCCTATCTGAAAGCTATGTTCACTATATCCACTTTTGGGGTTTACGCCGATCTCAAAATCAGTTGGACTAAGTCAACCCTTAATGCTCTTGGATGGGGCCTTTGATCAGCCAATTGCCTCCTCCTGCCTCATACTAACAACCTCATCCTTTAAATATCTTGCCATACAAATTTTCCTTGATCTAGCTACATATTTCCATTCCAATATAGTCCCCTTAACGAGGAGCTCCAGTCTCCCCCCAAAAAATTAAAAGTCAGCAGCTACAAATACTATAGCTGTTGACTTTTAATATAAGGACACTTATCAGTCCAGGGATCCAGCGATGTCCACACTCGAGCCAATTCTTCAATCAGTTCGGGAACAGGCGCTGGCATCTTAGGTAAGGGGAACCAGCAGTGAAGCCTTCCGGTTTCCTACTGTACATGTGCAAGCAACGCTGTGCTTTGCAAATGGTCCCACAGTCTTCTGGGACCTGTGTGTGTCCCAGAAGGCTGTGGGGGAAATGAGGAGGGGGCTGGACATCCTCACAGCGATCTCTGGAAGTGGGAGCAGCGACCTGTAACGAGGTAAAAACAAGGTACCCCCCCACCAAAAAAAAAGTGCCAAATGCGAAAGGGGTAGGATGCAAACAAACATTTTGGGTGAAGTTCTGCTGTTGTCTTATGCTTGCTAACTGAAACTATCTTTGAGCAAATATATGGAAAACTTCTTCCCTTGTGTGATGAAGCCTAAAGGTGGTTTTAACCTTCTTGGACCTTAACAGATCATCTGTTTTTACATCTGACAAAGGCAGAAGGCTGCTGGAGCAGAGTTGATTGACCAGTTTTGCCACAGTGGACCTTCAGTCCTTTCTTTTATACTAAATACAGAAAGTTTTTTTTTAAATATAACAAAGCAACTAAGGACTTTTCAGTTTATTCAGTCCAAGTTTTTCTTTGTAGAAGCTTCAAAGGTATGATTTGTCTTTCATATCCCATACACTTGACATCCTATCAAAACCTGCAGACATAGCAAGTATTGAAGATGAACAGCCTTAGATTAGTCCTAAGTGTGGTTGGAAGAGAAGACACTATTTGATTTACTTTTTTAACAGTGCCAACATAAATTATCGATACAATAACACACAATAGCTCACAGCAACATATAAGATTTAACTTTTCTGTAATGAAGTCACTAAAAAAAATGTAGTATTTTATGGGTTACTGAATTTCACACCTTGCTCATTGTCTTATTAAATAACCATACATTTTGACATAATGTACCAAGTGTTGTAAGCAAACAGTTCTACACTCAACTAGAACAGTTGGCTTTGTGAAACACTGTAAGAAGTATACTGTTTCCCAGTCTGACCTGTTCCACATCTGAATTGATGGCATTCCCTGCTGTGTTTATTTATTGCGTGTTCCAAGAGGCAGGGGGCAAGCCAGCTCTTGGCTGCTATAAAATAAGTTGGTATTATAAAATCTTTTCATAATAAGAAAAAATTGAATCTTACCGCAAAAAATAAGCACAAACAAACACTTAAACCTAACATAAAGGCCTTAACCTGCCCTGCTGCATGTGTCATGAACCAGCAGATAAGGGGATGGTTCAGTCTGAACCTAGGTTTGGTCTGAACTTTGGCTGTTTAAATGAAAGCCAATATACTTTTGCCCATTTGGAAATCTGTTTCGCAGGAGTTGAGAATCATATATAAAAGTGGTATTTCTACTGCTTCTAATTTATGACAGCTTCCAGCTGTTGATGGTTCCTAAGGAACAGAGGATCCTGGCACCCGCTATAACCCAAGCTACCACCCCTGTCACTGTCACATTGCTTATATAGATAGGAATCCCTGGGTACAGAAACAAAGGGGCAAAGATCAGGTCACTGGTCATATTTTTTCAGTGATGTCATTACTATCCCTGCCCCTTCCCTTACATAGCTGATGGCAGCTAGGAGAACTGTCATTGGGTGAGCAGAATTGTCGAGATCAGTTGTGTGTGCTGGGTCCAAAAGGTTTTTAACTTCTGTCCATGGGCATTGTGATTAATGATGTATTTAGTTGATCCAGGTGTTGGGACCTGCATTTTTTAATCCGATAGCTAATCTGGAAAAATATACCCCAAAGGTATGCTTTGTGAATATCCCAGAGGTTGAAAGAGGTAATGTTTCCTGTATCATTCTGTTGAAAGTAAAGGTGCAGGGCTGTAGTAATGGTTTGCACATTCTCTGGATCTGAGAAAAGATGGGCATTTAATCTCCAAAGAGGAGTGACCGATGTGGTCCTCGAACCAGAGGGTTGCAGCATAACAGGGGTGTGATCAGACCAGATTATGGTTTCTACGAGGAAGAGGCAACAAGCAGAAGTGTCCATCTATCAACAACAAACATATCTATTCTTGAATAAGAACGACCTGAGGTGGAGAAGAAAGAATAATCCTTCACAGCCCCATGGGGGCACCTTCAAACTTCAAACAAACTATGCATGTGGAATAAAGGTTTTAAACAGGTGGAAGGTCATTTGCATTTAGCAATGGTATCCATAGCGGGATCAGCAATATATCAGTTAAAATCTCGGCCTATGATAAGATGCCCTTGATGGTACTGATCAATCTGTTTCAGAATTTTCTTCAAAAACAAGGTCTGTTTAACATAAATATTCACCAGAGTATATAACACATTATCAATAGTACATACTAAGTAATATATTCATACACCATACATTTGGAGATGTAAGGTGAGAGGGTACGAGAATGTAGAGATGGCTGTGGAGATAAATATAGGCATTCATAAGTTGAAGCTGCGATGATGACATGCCCAAGGTGAAACAGAAGATAATAAGGTAAATTCAAAACAAGATCCAAAGAAAAAGTAAAAAACAACTCGGAAAAAAAACACCAAGAATTATGAGCAACAAAATATCTTTATTGCAGAGGTGGGGGGGAGGGGGTGTGTTGGAAAATGAAAAATCCGCAGTAAGGAACTGGAAAAGGTCATGGTGGATGGTAGCCAAGGGAGAAAAGACCATAGGGCTTATGTCCTACAGATAGGATAGAGTACATCCCAGAGGTTACGTAGTGGTTTAAGACCAGTCCATGGAAATCCTAGATAAATAAGATATAGGCCCTATAAGATTTTAGCATGTACCTAATCTAATCTAACCATCATCCTAGGAAATGTAATCGTCTGGGGGGGGGTTAGGGGTACCCCAACTGTGCCCCCAAAGGGGAGTTAATGGACTATCTTGGTACCCAAGGATTACAAACATATTATTAAAAAAGCATAAAGTTTTATTTGTACATGGTTAAAAAGAAAGACACATGTCTATATATAAAAAACATCAATTAAAACAACATTGGATGCCCTTAGTTTAAATCTGAGGACATCATATTCCCCGGAATATCAGCTTTAATTGATGTTTTTTTTATATACATTATAGACAAGTGTCTTTCTTTTTAACCATGTACAAATAAAATATTAAGCTTTTTAATAATGTTTTTGTAATCCTTGGGTACCAAGATAGTCAATTTACTCCCCTTTGGGGGCACAATTGGGGTGCCCCTAAATCCATGGGAATCCTAGTCGGAGTGGACTTGTGAGGGAGTGGAGCATCAAATAAAAGAATCTGCCAATCCTGGAGTAGCTTCAGGAATTTGTCAAGAGAATGGACGATGTGAGTCTTGCCTTGATGGGTAATGATTAGGGATGGGCCGAACACCCCCCTGTTCGGTTCGCATCCAGAACATGCGAACAGGCAAAAAATTTGTTTGAACACGCGAACACCGTTAAAGACTATGGGACACGAACATGAAAACTCAAAAATGCTCATTTAACGCTCAGTTAATATGCAAGCTATTGTCATAAAAAGTGTTTGGGGACCTGGTTCCTGCCCCAGGGGACATGTATCAATGCAAAAAAATGTTTTAAAAATGTCAGTTTTTTCGGGAGCAGTAATTTTAATAATGCTTAAAGTGAAACAATAAAAGTGAAATATTCCTTTAAATTTCGTACCTGGGGGGTGTCTATAGTATGCCTGAAAAGTAGCGCATGTTTCCTATGTTTATAACAGTCCGAGAGCAAAATGACATTTCTAAAGGAAAAAAAAGTTATTTAAAAGTGCTAGCGCTAGTGCCGGCTATTAATGTGTTGTCAGTCCCGACAATACACATAAAAGTCATTGAAAGTCATTTAAAAATGTATGCGTGGGGGTCCCTCAAAATTTCATTACCAGGCCCTTCAGGTCTGGTATGGATATTAAGGGGAACTCCATGCCGAAATTAAAAAAAAAATTACGTGGGGTTCCCCTCAAAAATCCACACCAGACCCTTATCCAAGCACGCAACCTGGCAGGCCGCAGGAAAAGAGGGGGGACGAGAGGTCGCCCCCCTCCTGAACCGTACCAGGCCACATGCCCTCAACATGGGGGGGATGTCCCCATGTTGATGGGGACAAGGGCCTGATCCCCACAACCCTTGCCCGGTGGTTGTGGGGGTCTGTGGGCGGGGGGCTTATCGGAATCTGGAAGCCCCCTTTAACAAAGGGGACACCCAGATCCCGCCCCCCCATGTGAATTGGTAAGGGGTACATTGTACCCCTACCATTTCACAAAAAGAAAGTGTCAAAATGTTAAAAAACCACAGGAGATGGCTTGGGACAAGTCCTTTATTAAAAATATAAAAATAAAATATAAAAAAGAGATTCCAGGGATGTAATCCAATAAATCCATGCTCCTACTCCAGCGATGTAATCCAATTCTCGATCTCCAGCGATGGATGATCTCCAGCGAGGAACACGCACAAGATCCTGCCTCCACCGGAGGCACCTAGCCAATGACGCGGCACTAGCTTGACAGCTCTTATGTGGCTGAGGGCTGGGCCACCTGTCACGTGACCCCGCCCCCCTCTGACAAGGAGAAACACGGGGGTTTCCCAGTGACTTGTACAGGTGACCCCGTCCCCCTCTGATGCAACGCAGGATTCTCCCGTTGTCTTGGCTGTATGCTCAGGCTTCTCTGCAGTGTTATGCAGGAAGAGAAAATTTCCTAACACAAAGAGCACTTTCTAAAGGATATATACACAGATGAAGACAGCAGATTTACATGTAAAACTTATATAGGGAGATTTGTTTCATCTCTGTGTATCATCTGAGGCTGTTCACTTCACTGGGTATGTGTGAGGGTTTACATCCACTTTAGGCTCTGTGTCGTGGTCATTACACATTTCTAGAAAGTCATTGTGAGCATGGCAAATATCACTTATTTTGTCCTCAACATGGAAGGTTCTAAGAGTAAGAACATGTACTGCAGTACTAAGGTTGGAGACCATAGCAGACATATCTATGTGCGAGGACTCTTTAAGAGGGAGCAGCATATATTTAAGGATTGCTGTAGTGGATGCTTGAGATGAGGAAGGGTAATCCTCCAGAGGTAACAGTGGCTGCGTGAGAGAACAATGCCCAGGAGCATAGGGGCAATCCTCCTCACTCTCTCCCTGCCTGAACTTCTTGGGTTTGGCTGGGCTGTGGGTGGTAGGGGAGTCTAGAGGAGAGGACTCACCAAGCTACATGGCTGAGGCTGGATTCTCATGCCCTGAAGAAGAGGATATTCTGCTGCTGATCCCTGCTAGTGTGTCTGAGGCGGAACAGGAGAGGAGCTGCCGCCACCATGAAAAATCCATGAGCTTTTGCAGCTCTGTTCAGGCATTCCCCTGTTCGGGCATGGCTTGGGGCTTGGGGTGATTAACACAGACTGGCTTGGTTGTGGTGGCCGCTGTCAGCCAGGTCTTTCTCTGGGAGCCCTTTAAGTTAGAAATACATGCGGTTCTGTGGCCAGCCATGCCCCCCCCAGGAATTAACTTTTAATTGCCATTTTAACCTGTATGTGTCACCTTGTGCGTCTATACCCTGGCCAAACATTCCAGCGTATGTAAACTTTTGATCAGGGCCATTTGCATGATTGCTTCTATCATTATGATTTAAAAGGAGCCAAACAACTATGTGATAAGCAATTGCTTTACATAATGGCTATCTTTAACCACTTCAATTCCAGGCACTTTCGCCCCTCCCCTCAGGACAATTTTCAGCTTTCAGCACTGTCGCACTTTGAATGACAATTGCACGGTCATGCTACAATGTACCCAAACAAAATTTTTATCATTTTGTTCCCACAAATAGAGCTTTCTTTTGGGGGTATTTGATCACCTCAGCGGTTTTTATTTTTTGCTAAACAAACTAAAAAAGACCACAATTTTTGAAAAAAAAAAAAAGTTTTTCTTTGGTTTTGGTTATAAAATTTTGTTTTCTCCTTCGCTGATGGGCACTGATGTGGTGGCACTGATGGGCACTGATGAGTTGGCACTGAAAAGGTGGCACTGATAAGGAGGCACTGATATGTATAATTGATGGGCACTGATAGGCGGCACTGATATGCAGCACTGATGGGCACCAATAGGTGGCACTTATATGCAGTACTTATGAGCACTGATAGGTGGCACTGATGGGCACTGACAGACTGCTGTGATGGACACTGACTGGCGGCTGTGATGGGCACTGACAGGCAGCACTGATTAGCGGTGCTGATTGGCACTGACAGGTGGCACTGATGGGCAGCACTGATCATGAGCTACTGACAGGTTTTACTGTTGGGCACTGATTGGCACTGTGATGGGCACTCACTGGCACTGTGGTGGGCACTAATTGGAACTGATATGGGCACTGATTGGCACTGCAATGGGCACTCTCATACGTTTTTTTATGGGGCACTGACTGACAGCTTATGGGCACTTTTTAGCAGCTGTGGTGGCATATCTGATGGGGCTGTGCTGATAATCAATGTGCTGATTATCAGCACAGATCCCCCCTCTGACAGGGGGAGCCGCTCATCGGCTCCCCCTGTCAGTGCAAACGGCGGAATGCCGTTTACAGGCACTTCTTGGTTTGCATGATGATCAGCTGTGATTGGTCACAGCTGATCCCGTAGTAAAAAGCCTCTGTCAGAGGCTTCCTACCATGATCTGAGATGCGGCGTGTCAGACTGACACTCGCGATCACTGCGCTGTGTGCCCCCACGGGCGCATGCCGGCATGTTATCCTGACTGGGCATCATATGATTCCCAGTCAGGATAACTGAACCACCGCCCGGCCATCATTCTGCTATATACCAGGCGGGAAGTGGTTAAGGAAAATACCGTTTTTGGCATGATCAGTCATATTTTCAATATCAATGCCAAGATTTCACAATTTTTGCCAGGGCCTGCAAACTTTTGAGCCCAACTGTATATATATATATATATATATATATATATATATATATATATATATATACACACACACACACAGTATATATTATGACATTATGAAAGACAAGGTGATTGATTGATGCTATGTATCACCTTGCATGCGTTCATATGCAGGAAACTAAGATGAAATCCTGTCCAGGTTTTCCAGGCCACCTTGGCAGGGTTGGTTTCAGGCCAGATTTTGCAGTCCACCAGCAGGTGGTATAAACAGGGAGGGACTAGAGCAAGAGGTTGCTCTTGGCCTGGGACTCAGGAAGCTAAACCTGAGAGAGCTATCAACCTGGAGATTGCTTTGTTAGAAAAAAAAAAGGTTTGTATTATGTTTGTTTTGTTGGTGACTGGGAGAAGCCCTTCATCTGTGTCTGTGAGTTAGGAACCTGAAGTGTTTATTTAGTGCCTAGATGGCAAGGATTTATTTACTGTTTTGTTAGATTTTCATGCAACCTTTTAATTTATTCTGGCTACAAGTCAGATTTTAAGAAAGACCTGCCATCTGGACTACCTTTCTCCCAGGGAATGTGATCCCCATTTGAGCTAACTCCCAATATATATATAAACCCTACAACAGCAGTCCACAAAGCCACTTACTTATCAGCCTGTTATCACTATAGTGCATGTAAACAGGGACAGGCTGTAAAGAACAAACCAACAGTACAAACAAATGGCCACTGCCCCCCCACCTATAACAGGCCTTTGTATCTAGGAGCACATAGAAGGGTGACACATGTCAAATAAAACCAAAGAGAATTCCCAGCTCAACTTACCCACCAGCCTGCAACCAACCAAATTCCCCTGTTTAACAGTATGCGTTAAAAACAGGGGTTTAGTTTGCACACATTTGCAAATACATTCGTAAGCTACAGAGCCTCTTTATGGAACCCAGTATTATCTGCAATCCTAACTCAAAATTTTGAGAGTCTCCACAGTGGAAGCACATACATTATAATGGATAGGCTGATTAGCAGTTGTGTTACCAAGCAATTGAACAGGTTTACCTAATAAATAGGGCGGTGAGTGTGTATATATACAGTATATATATATATATATATATATATATATATATATATATATAGTCCATTTTCCACTTGCCTATTCATATTTTGCAAGTGGAAAATGATGACTGGTGAGCGTGGGCTGCCTGGTAGCGGGGGGCAAGCACCGCCGGCAGGTGGGGTTGAAAGGGAGCCATTCTCACAGTAATCACCGAGGGGAAGAGAGATGAGAGAGCTGACTGGATCATCAGAGAGCGGTGCGAACAGCCACTTTGGCTCTGAGGAAGAGGGTCCTCCCTCGAAACGCGTTAGCCATTTGCGATGCCATCTGGGCCCCTTCAATACCCGGTCCAGGTTGCAGGTGTCTAGAGACACGGTTCCATTTGCTGGTGTACTGACAAGCCTTTTTTAACACATTTGTTTGTGAGTATGACTACTGCTGTTATCGTTTTTAATAAATTGTATCTTTGGTAATGCACAAGGTCGGTACGTCCTCCTTTCTTCTTTATATGTTTCAGTTCTTAGGATATCCATTGTTCTGAGGAGGGCAGCAAGACCACTGGCATTCCACCTTTTATCCAAAGGGTTGGCTGTACCACTTACCTATAGACTAAGCCCCCAAGAGCAGGAGATTGTGTTAAGCTGAGGTCATACACAGGACAGGAGACAAAAGCAGACCTGTGGGCAATCCGAGGTCAGAACCAGGGGAGAGAGAAGAGGTATCCAAGGGCAAGCCAGGTCAGTAACAGGTAATCAGAAGCATAAGCAAAACAAGGGAACAGGAAGTAGGAAGCTAAAGACCAGTCAGCAATGTTCATGTGCAACACTCTTTTAAAGGCCAGAGGGTGCCAAGATCTGTCATGCACTGCATGCGCCGGTGTGCACAGCGTTTTCCTCTAATACATGTGAGCGCATTTCTGCACAAACGGGCATGGCCATATTGAAAATTGGCCACTGTGCCAGGCCTATAGGCAACTCTCCTCCAGCTAGTCTCCTGACATAGGGCTACTGAAGGGAGCAGATGCCAGGGGGTTGGTGCATCTCAAAGTACACTTAAAATATAACTGAAAGCAAAATTTTTTTAGTTTTAAGTAGAGTTGAGAAGGATTGGAACATCCCATGGGTTTTTATTGCTGTCTGTGTCCCCACTAGGGAGATTCACCTTTTTACTATTATCATCAAAAGCAAAAGTGAAAAAAACCCCCCAGTGGGCAATTCTTTCAATGGGGGGCACTAGTTTTGGTGACCCTCACATTAGAGGGATTTTCTCTCACTCACCTTTTTGGCTATGGGTTTGACATTGTCTGTGGACACCTGTCAAAAGCGATTACATTTATTTGTATATATTTACACACATGGATTTCCAGGAATAATTGTAGCTGAATTGTGTCACAGTTGTTTTTAAAAAAATCTACAAGGTATCTACTAATGTTACTGATTTCCTTACAAAGCATAACAGGTGATCTTGTGGGAGTTCCTCCTTTTTTCCCGCACCTTTTTCCCTTTCTTTTCCATGGGATTTATCTTTTTATTAATATTGGTTTAACCAATTATTTAACGCTATATAGTATACCCATGGTTAGAAATTTGGGTACGTATGGGTTTTGTATATACAACACATACACACTCCTGCACTATTAGAACACTCTACATTTTGCTATCCGTTGGATTTAGATATATACACAACGGGATACAGAGTAGTTCAGTGGGTGGTGACATATATGAACATACAAAATAACTTTTTAATATTATACACGGATGTATATATATACACACACACATCCATGTAATCAATGGGGATGTCGCTTTTTTCTTTTTTCCTTTTCTTTTCTTTTTTCTTTCTGTTCCTGTCTTTCAGTCCCTCTCGTTTCTTTTTCCATATATACATGGATAGACATGTTTCAAATATTTGTTTTTACCTTTTGATTTTTATGCTTTATATTTTTATTTTTTGTTTATTATGTATATCTGCTCGATTTTTCCCATTGATGCGTATATTTGTTCATTTGTTTTCTCCTTTCAGGAGAGAGGCTACGTATACATAGACTGTGGAGACCCAAAATCACACATTTATTCAATTCATATGTGGGCACACATGTGAACTTTTGTACTTTTACCTAGATATACGGTCTTACTGAGAAGGATAATAGAGACACAAATTTATACATCTTATATAATCATGCGTCTAGTCTACAGAGAAAAAGTTTCTTTATATTATTTTTATATTTTATTATAATATTCTTCTCTTTTATATACATCCTCCAGTTAATATACACATCGTCCATAATTTTTTGTGTATTCCACGGTAATTTTATGTCACTTTGCTAATTATAGTTATTTATTCATTCACACATATATTATTATTATTCTCACAATGTCTTTCAAATATGATAACCACGGTGACAGACATGTCCCTTTAATTTTCACATGGCACACACACACACACACAGTTTCATATATGTATGTTTCCTTTCTAGTATTAACCATATTGATGACTGTTCACTTATACTCATTATTTTTCACGTCATTTAAACAGTCACATCATTTAGTTTTTAATTTTTAATGTTTATTTTTCTGTTTTAACAGTTACAATTCCCATCAGGTTTTCATTTTTCCATCCATTTAATATATTTTCACAGGAATCTTTCATTTATTCATTTATTTATAGCACTGGCTGTCTATAAACAGGTGCACACATTTTCCACTGCCACATTGCACCTGATGCAGATTTTGTCATTATCAAATGGTCACATGATTCCCAATAGAAAATATAAATGTGGTCTCACTTCTCTTATTGTTAGCTATGAGTAAGCACTTAGCATAAGTCCGAAACGCGTTAGCTGATTGCCTGTACCTTCTGCCATAGTGTTTTGTATGCTATATGCTCATGAAGATATAAATAAATAATTTTTGAACTACATTTTCCTGGAGTGTGGCTGTCCGGATTTTCTTATCTACCTTCAACAAAGGCCAGAGGGTGCCAAGATCTGTCATGCACTGCGTGTGCTGGTGTGCACAGCATTTTCCTCTAATACATGTGAGCGCATTTCTGCACAAACAGGCATGGCCATATTGAAAATTGGCCACTGTGCCAGGCCTATAGGCAACTCTCCTCCAGCTAGTCTCCTGACATAGGGCTACTGAAGGGAGCAGATGCCAGGGGGTTGGTGCATCTCAAAGTACACTTAAAATATAACTGAAAGCAAAACTTTTTTTAGTTTTAAGTAGAGTTGAGAAGGATTGGAACATCCCATGGGTTTTTATTGTTGTCTGTGTCCCCACTAGGGAGATTCACCTTTTTACTATTATCATCAAAATCAAAAGTGAAAAAAAAACCCAGTGGGCAATTCTTTCAATGGGGGGCACTAGTTTTGGTGACCCTCACATTAGAGGGATTTTCTCTCACTCACCTTTTTGGCTATGGGACAAGAAGTGAAGTGAAATCTTCCCAATGGGACACAGATGGCCAAAAACACCTGGCAGGGGTTATAACCTTCCCTTATACTACCCAAAATGGAAACAAGTTTTCCTTCAGTTCTACTTTAATCTGCTACTATGTGTGAGATGCTATAATCTACAAGATAAAGAAGAATAACTTTCCCTTACCTGTTTGTACATCATTTTCATCTAAAATATCCCTTTTTACTGTTTGTGTGTTTTCTTTCTTCATTTCCTGTAAGATTGTGTATGAGTGGTCTGAAAAGCATATAGGCATTTATCATGTAATTTCCCATGCACTTGCCAAGCTGAACCTTTGTTACATTTAATTAGAAAGCCTTTAAACCAAGGGCTATTATGCAAGTGAGTTTCGTATTGTGTATTGTCAGCTGTGACCCATCATCTCAGCAGCACCTGGTCACAACGTTGCTATATCCAGAAATGTATATGCAGGAGTCCATTGTTTTTTGTCTTCAGTATTTCAGAATCATTTTCACAACCTGCATGAATTTGACAAACCTGAGGTAAAGAATATGTTTCTTACAGAAAAAGTCTAAATAAACATGGGTATACCATCATGACTACTTACACAAGCAGTGCCTAAGTAAGCCCAAATCCAACCAAAATTGCTCTGTATTTTTTTTTTTTATTATTAGTTTTGGATAGTGTGAGAAAAAGTTTGAATCTCTGTCAAGTATTATGTATTTGGTTAATTACCCCTCACTTCTTGTTTTGTTTACCATAGAATGTGAAGAGAAATATCCCCAGCAAGGTTTCAGACAGCAGTAAACTGTTGATAAAGGTTCTATTAATTCCATACGCTACTAAAAACTTCAAAAACAGGTTTGGCTGGAGTTGGACTTTATCAAAAAAATATTTATACAGTATATACTGTATATATAGGTATGAGATTCGAGTACAGTTCAGATGTGGATTTTTCATTTATCCAGCCTGTTTGTTGTTGGAAGACTCGCCAACCTAATGCAGCCATTCGCCTGCCCCAATTTCCAGCTTCTGTATTGTAAACACAGAAGCAGGAATCCCATTTAAACGTCATTAACCAAATGGTCATTACTATATTTGGTCAATAACGTTACCATGGATCCCCAATGCTGCGTTTACATTACCCGGGTTCTGTCATTTATCAGTAGGAGTGTGGTGGGTAAACATTGTCAGGTAGTGGGACATTGTGAATGACAAGGATTACATTGCTGGACAGTGGAGATCACTTCACACAGAGGAGATGGAGGAACAGCCATTCCCCAATTTCCACTGTGACAAATTAACCCAGGGGTGACAATGATTTTGGCACTTTCAGTTTCAAAGCTGTCATTCCCTAACTGTTACAGCCAGGGAAGCAGCAAACCAAGCACAATCTGTGCTTGGTTAGCTGCTTTGGAGGGCAGGAGAGACTTGTGATAGCAACAAAGTTAAATTAAAAGAATTAAAAAAGTGTAAACAAATTTAAATAAAAATAAATCCAAATAATTTTACAAGATTAAAAGTACCCCCCGTGCATGAATGGAAATGTGCATTTGTGCATTTTCTATAAAAAAAAAAAGTAGATTTTAACGTGTGTGAAACATTAAAAATTTTCCCTGAACAATCATACTGTTCTGTAACACCATGTGCAGCTTTAAGGCACTCCCCAAGTGAGGTATTTAAGGGATTAGTGTAATTTCGATGTAGCTTTTAGGTTGCATGAAAAGACCCTCTCCCCTCTGAAGGGCAATGCCCTGCTCAGTATGCCTTTTTTTCAGAAACAGCTTGCCAATTATTCTTGAAAATGGCCAGGACAAAACAAGATTCAGCTCCTGTAAACTTAAAGTGGTTGTAAAGGCAGAAGGTTTTCTATCTTAACCACTATCCGACCAGCTCATGCAGATATACTTCCACTCCCTCAGGACCAGTGAGTAGCATAAATTAAAGGCTTAATTAGGCCCCTCCCCATTCTTTGTAATTGGCTACATACCGAAACGTACAAGGGTGAGTCCGTATTCTGCCATGGTTTGGAGTCAGGAAAGGAAAATTACAATAAGTATTTGATACAAACTCAAGGCCCTCATTGTCAAAATGGAAGAATGGATATGACTACCATGTTCACTCTCGACAGCCTCAAGAGGAATCTCATTACGAGAAATGTTGTTGGAAAATATATAGGCTAGATTGCAGATCCATGGAGAAAATCAAGGCATTTGTCCCCTCTGTCTTGGGGTGTGGAACTGATTCAGACATCCTCCTAAGTTTGAAATTGCTGTGAGAAACAATGTAGTCTGTCTGTGGTTGTTACCACCTGTGGACCAGGTCATAGAAGACCTACAGTGTAGGGCCCACTCGTGCTCTGGATAGTTTGCATGATGGTCAGTCTGTCTGTGTGTTCAAGTCCCCTAGAAGGTAAACTGTTTTTGGAATTTGCAGGTGATTTCCTGACCCCGACAGCATGGGGTTCATCTCTCTTAATAGCATATTGCCACAAGTTCCCTCTTGGTGATGAATATAGGCAACTGCTGCCATGTTGTTCAACTGCAGAGAGACTGATCTTCCTTTGATTCTGTGTAGTAAGGCAAAAGGTGCTAAAGAAGCTGCTTTGATTTCCAGGGTATTTAAGACTACCCCGCTTAGCAGGAAATCTCCCAATGTACTGAACCAACGGTTTCTCGCAGTGTGCCTTCCAGGCTACCTTTGCTGAGATGAATAGTAATTGTGATCTAGTCTAATGGTTCTAATGGGGCAACGTCTTCAGATTCTCCCTCTTCAGCCACCACCGTATACTCCTACTCATACTGAGTGACAGTTGATAACTGTACCAGACTCTGTTTCCTCTATTGTGCTAAGAATCCCAACTTAAACTGTCGAAGTCAGAGCGCCCAAGGGATTTTTGGTATGATGACATTGTGCTCCAAAGATTGAGGCACTGAGAAATGGTCATACAAGTGGAGATTATTGTCTTCAGCATTCCTTCTTTGACTGCAACCATTTTCTCTGGTGGAAGCAGAACAGAGGAGTTGGCAGAGTACCTCCCGGCATATTAACTGTTAAGTTAGAGAGTTAATAAACCAGCCATATCCCCGCAAACATCATTTCTTTCTTTCATAATTGGTAAGCTTGCGATCGGCTAGACGCATTTCCAATGTAACAGTCTGCCTTTTGGCCTATGCAGGTCTCCGAGACTGTTCACAAGGGTTCTCAGTGCAGTGTTAGCTCTACTCAGAGAACAAGTGCGCCGCTACATGGACAACGTTATTCTTTTATCCAGAGGTCTGAAAAAATCACTGACGCACCAAGGGATTCTCATAAACACCCTGCGGGAATATGGTTTATTAACTCTCTAACTTAAGTTAGTATGCCGGGAGGTACTCTGCCAACTCCTCTGTTCTGCTTCCACCTGAGAAAACAGTTGCAGTCAAAGAAGGAATGCTGAAGACAGTAATCTCCACTTGGATATTTGGTCATCGTGAAGATCCAAAAATAGCATTTTGAAATCTGGCTGTGCTGGTTTAATGGACTCCATTTTGAGGGAACACAGTTAACCCCTTGATCGCCCCCTAGTGTTAAACCCTCCCCTGCCAGTGATATTTATACAGTAATCAGTGCATTTTTATAGCACTTATCGCTATATAATTGTCAATCGACCAAAAAATGTGTCAAAAGTGTCCGCCATAATGTTGCAGTCTTGATAAAAATCGCAGATGACCGCCATTACTAGTAAAAATAATAAAAATAAAAATGCCATAAATCTATCCCCTATTTTGTAAACGCTATAACTTTTGCGCAAACCAATCAATATACGCTTTTTGCAATTTTTATTACCAAAAATATGTAGAAGAACATATATCGGCCTAAACTGAGAAAAAAAATTATTATTTATTTATTACAGCAAAAAGTACAAAATATTATGTTTTTTTCAAAATTGGCGCTCTTTTTTTTGTTAAAAGAAATGAAAACCACAGAGATGACCAAAAGAAAGCTCTATTTGTGGGAAAAAAGCATGTCAATTTTGTCTGGGTACAGTGTCGCACGACCGCCCAATTGTCAGTTAAATCGACGCAGTGCCATATGTCAAAAAATGGCCTGGTCATTGAGCAGCCAATTCTTCCGGAGCTGAAGTGGTTAAAGATGCTAACCAATACCTATTTGTATATATACACAATTTGCTGAATGGAACATTGTGAAGGGTGCCTGCAAGGTGACCCCTAACTGCACCTGTTATTATATTTCAGAGAGATACCTACAGTATCCATAAGATAGCTTGCACAGCAGCTCGCTCAGTAAATTGAGCGGGTAGGTAATTTGTTCTGTAAAGTATTATCATTACACGTCAGTTTTGTTTTGCTTATTTTATTTGGGCGCTTTAAAAGCAACATTTTTATTTTTAATGTTTTTTTGTTTCATTCTATAAAAGTTTAAGTAATTTAAGGAACCAATCATGCAAGTAATTGAAGTCTAAATGTAACTCTGTAGAAAAGGATACATAAATACATGTCATACTGTTTCCTGTAATAAAAAAACATCTAATTAGATTTAACAATGGGAAATTCATATGAACAAATACAAGAAAACAATACAGTAATATTCCTCTAAAGTTAAAATGTAAAAATGCATTAAGAAATAGGATCTGATTTGCAAATGCAGCTGACTTAGAACAAGTCATCATTTAATAAATTACACATAGAAAGAAAATGTGACCTAATAGAAAAGGTGTTTTGTTCTATTTTTGTTCTATTTTATACATACAATAGTATGTATGTATAATGTATATATATATATATATATATATATATATATATATATATATATATATATATATATATATATATATATATATATATATATATATATATATATATGTATAGTGCTCAGCATACATGAGCACACCCCTTTTGAAAAGTAAGTTTTTAATTAATATCTCAATGAACACAAGAACAATTTCCAAAATGTAGTCAAAACTGAGTCTTATAGAACATATTTTTAGTTCATTACATGAAAGTAAGTTTAATAACATAACTTAGATTACAAAATCTTAAATTTTACTCAAATTAGTTGATGCAAAAATGAATACACCCCACAACAAAAACTACTACATTTAGTATTTTGTATGACCTCCATATTTGTAAGGACAACACCAACTCTTCTAGGCATGGAGTGAACAAGTTGGCGACATATTGCAACATCTATCTTTTTCCATTCTTCAAGAATGACCTCTTTTAGAGTCTTGCTGCTCAGATCAGTAGACATACTTAGCCACTGAATCACTTTCACACCGTTCTTCTTCAGAAATGCAACAATAGCTTTAGATGTGCATTTTGGATCATTGTCATATTGGAAAAGTGCATGATGAACAAGGGCACGGAGTGATGGTGGCATCTTCTCTTTTAATATAGAGCAGTACAACTGTGAATTCATAATACCATCAATGTAATGCAGCTCCCCGACACCAGTAGCACTCATGTAGCCCCACAGAAGGACACTACCACCACCATGTTTCACTGTAGGCACCATGCATTTTTGTTTGTACTCCTCACCTTTGCAACACCATACAGTTTTGAAGCTATCAGTTCCAAAAACATGTATCTTGCTCTCATCACTCCAGAGTACAGAGTCCCAGTAGTCTTCTTCTTTCTCAGCATGGGCCCTGGCAAATTCTAGGTGGGCTTTTTGTGCATGGCCTTTAGGAGAGGCTTCCTTCGTGGACACCCATGCATGCCATTCCTCTGCAGTGTATGCTGTATTGTGTCATGGGAAACAATCACCCCAGTTTGGCTTCATACTTCTTTAGCTCTATAAAACAAGGAGAAAGAGGCGCCTCTGGGTGCAGACGTTTAAAACAATTTATTAAAATTACAGCAACAGCTGGTAATGCACTCACATTTGTGTAGAAGGTTATAGGCAAAAGGAATGTCCAAAGGCAATCAAGGGGATCCGTGCGGTCATCTCTCTCGGCTAGTGGATGGTGAAAGCTCTGGGCAGTCTGTGGACACTGGATGTATTCGGCCGAACAGCTGAGACAGGCACCAGAGAGAGGCTTGTATTGCAGCCGATCAGGGGAGGGATGATGACGTCACTCGATATGCGACGCGTTTCCTAAGCTGGCTCGCCATGAGTGGTATGACGGCGGAGCTCCTTTGACAAAGGAGCGCCGCCGTCATACCACTCACGGCGAGCCAGCTTAGGAAACGCATCGCATATCGAGTGACGTCATCATCCCTCGCCTGATCGGCTGCAATCCAAGCCTCTCTCTGGTGCCTGTCTCAGCTGTTCGGCCGAATACATCCAGTGTCCACAGACTGCCCAGAGCTTTCACCATCCACTAGCCGAGAGAGATGACCGCACGGATCCCCTTGATTGCCTTTGGACATTCCTTTTGCCTATAACCTTCTACACAAATGTGAGTGCATTACCAGCTGTTGCTGTAATTTTAATAAATTGTTTTAAACGTCTGCACCCAGAGGCGCCTCTTTCTCCTTGTTTTATAGTGCTACTGGGATATGGCTTTCACTCCCATTGGAAGGCTGCCCTGAATGTGGATTTTACACCTTACTCCTGCCTCCTTCATCTGCAGTGTTACATCACGGACTAACCTTTTTATTTATTTACTGTTATGGAATTCCCTTTTTCCCATTTGTTTATGCATATCACTGTATAATCAGGATTTTTTTGTCTTTTTTTTGCGCCGACTACTTGCTGTATACTTCTTTAGCTAACTGCAGTGAACTTGCATGGTGATTTTCTTCAACCCTTCTCATCAGAAGACGCTCCTGTCAAGGTGTTAACTTCCGTGGATGGCCTGGATGTCTCTGTGAGATGGTTGCAGTTCCATCTTTACTACATTTTTGTATCACTTGTATTGTATCAGTATTCTGACTGATAAGTAAAGCTTTGCTGATCTTCTTGTAGCCTTCACCTTTCTTGTGAAAAGAAATGATTTTCTTTCTCAGGCCTTATGACATTTCTCTTCCATGTAATGCCATTGCTGACAGCATGGAATAGAAAGGGATTTTCTTTGTTAAAGTGGACCTTCAGTCATTTTTTTCATCTTTCCATCTATCAAATCTTCTGCCCTTGTTGTTTTAACTTTGGATATAAAAACATTTTTTTTCTGCCAGTAAATACCTTATACAGCCCACTTCCTCTTTCTTATCTGGTCATTAGCCTAGGCTTATTACATCAAGTGCAGCTTTCTTTTTCTCACTCTCATGAGAGTTTGCCAGGAAGGGAGGCGGGATCAGTCATAGGAGGACCAATGAGAGCTGCAGGGCTGCAGAGCTGGAGGTGTGCCTCTGTGTGTCTGTGTAAATCCAGGAAGTGAACAGGCAGCAGCTTCGGCTGCCCACAATTAAAATGGATGCAGCCAGACTTAGTGGAGGGAGATTTCTGCAGCATATTTGGCAAGTACAGAATCACAGTATGTATAAAATAATATGCAAGTGGTTGGAGAGAAATTTCAGAATGGCAAAGATGTTTTATTAAGAATTATGTGAGCAGACTGCAGTTCTTCTTTAAATGCTTCTGGACCGCCCCACATACATTTACTGCGGCTGGGCGGCCCGGGTGCACAAAATCATGTTCCTTCGTTGCATGCAGTTTATGGGGCCGGCGCGCACCGCCGGCACACTGCTCCTGCTGTGATTGGACACAGCGAGAGCCAATCAGTGGGTCGGGTGGTCACGATGGCCACCGTGAACTGCCGATCGTTCACAGGAGAGATGGAGCAGCGGTGTGCCGATGTAAACACAGCACACCGCTGCTCTGTCAGGGAGGAAAATAGAGAGATCCAGTGACGGCTGGTGCTCAAAATTTTGGGGGGGAGCGCAAACAAACTGAAAAATTCTGAAAAATACTTAAAAAAACATCAATTGCAGCCTCACTGTGCCTAATGCAGCCACTTTGCCCATCAAATCCAGCCACTGTGCCATCAATTGCAGCCACTGTGCCATCAAATGCAGCCACTGTGCCATCATATGCAGCCACTGTGCCCATCATATGCAGCCACTGTGTCCAGTAGGGATGAGCCGAACACCCCCCGGTTCGGTTCGCACCAGAACCCGCGAACGGACCGAAAGTTCGCACGAACGTTAGAACCCCATTGACGTCTATGGGACTCGAACGTTCGAAATCAAAAGTGCTCATTTTAAAGGCTAATTTGCATGGTATTGTCCTAAAAAGGGTTTGGGGACCCGGGTCCTACCCCAGGGGACATGTATCAATGCAAAAAAAACTTTTAAAAACGGCCGTTTTTTCGGGAGCAGTGATTTTAATGATGCTTAAAGTAAAAAAAAAAAAAGTGAAATATTCCTTTAAATATCGTACCTGGGGGGTGTCTATAGTATGCCTGTAAAGTGACGCATGTTTCCCATGTTTAGAACAGTCCCTGCACCAAATGTCATTTTTAAAGGAAAAAATCTCATTTAAAACTGCTTGCGGGTTTAATGTCATGTCGGGTCATGGCAATATGGATGAAAATCAGTGAGACAAACGGCATGGGTACCCCCCAGTCCATTACCAGGCCCTTTGGGTCTTGTATGGATATTAAGGGGAACCCCGCACCCAAATTAAAATAAGGAAAGGTGTGGGGCCACCAGGCCCTATATACTCTGAACAGCAGTATACAGGCGGTGCAAACAAGACAGGGACTGTAGGTTTGTTGTTAAGTAGAATCTGTTTGTAATTTTGAACATTTTTAACGTGTTTAGCTCCAGCCAAAAAATCTTTTCTAAGCTTTTTGGAAAACATAGGGAAGGGTTATCACCCCTGTGACATTTGTTTTGCTGTCTTTCCTCCTCTTCAGAAGATTTCACCTCACTTTTTTGTCCCAATGAAAAATGTTTTTTGAAAATTTGGGTTTTTTTGTGGAACAAGGATTGGAAAGCATCAGTGGAAAGGAGAAATTGTTTTCCCATATTAACTCTTACAGGAGAGAATTTCCCTTCCTAGGGGTAGATTTCATCTCACTTCCTGTTGTCTCCTTCCGTTTGCAAGTAGGAGTCGTTTGTAAGTTAGATGTTTGAAAGTAGGGTCCTGCCCTATATACTCAGCAGAAATTTGGGCCTTAGGTGTTGCTGTGGCCACAACACTGTAAGCCCTCACAGGGCCCTGCTGTGAAATATTAGATCAAGAATTGTAATTACATGCCCCTGTTGAACAGGAGCTGAAAAATTAGGCCTTAGGCACTGGTGCTGGTGCCACAACACTGCAACCCCTCACAGACACTCTAGTTGGAACGCAGGAACGAGCCCTGCTGCAAATTATTGCTTCAAAAATTGTAATTACACGCCCCTGTTAGACAGGGGCAGAAAAATTGGGCCTTAGGCACTGGTGCTGGTGCCACAACACTGCAACCCCTCACAGACACTCTAGTTGGAACGCAGGAACGAGCCCTGCTGCAAAGTATTGCATCAAAAATTGTAATTACACGCCCCTGTTAGACAGGGGCAGAAAAATTGGGCCCTAGGCACTGGTGCTGGTGCCACAACACTGCAACCCCTCACAGACACTCTAGTTGGAATGCAGGAACGAGCCCTGCTGCAAAGTATTACATCAAAAATTGTAATTACACGCCCCTGTTAAACAGGGGCTGAAAAATTGTGCCTTAGGCACTGGTGGTGGCGCCCAGAACCAAAAATGTTCTTACAAGCTATCAGCGTGATGATTGAGGAGGAAGAGGATAATTACTCAGGGATAGTCACTCAGCATCAGCATAGGCAGTCTTTGAAGGGATCTGAGATTTCAAAAAAAATTATTCGGTTACATCAGCATCAGGTGCTTGGTAGCTGGTGGTGATCCAAGACTCATTCATTTTTATGAAGGTCAGCCGATCGACCGAGTCGGTGGACAGACGCACCCTGTGATCGGTTACCACGCCTCCAGCAGCACTGAATGTGCGTTCCGAAAGAACGCTGGATGCAGGACAGGCCAGTAGCTCAATTGCATACTGTGCAAGCTCTGGCCAGTGATCCATCCTCAAGACCCAGTAACCCAGAGGATTTTCGGTGGGAAAGGTGTCCAAGTCTGATCTTGCCCCTAGGTATTCCTGCACCATGTAAAACAGACGCTGGCGATGGTTGCTGGAACCGATCATACCTTGGGGCTGCGGACCAAAAAATTGTCTGAACGCATCGGTCAGACGGCCACCTTCTCCACCGCTCCTTCTTTGACTGACCGAAGCCTCAGCAACACGTTGTCCAGAAACAGGAGTTTGTAACCTCCCAGTCTCTGGGAACGCGTTGCACAGACCTTTCTGCAAGGCCTCCCGAAGATGTTTCATCCTCTGCTCCCTCTGCGATGGCAAGATAAGGTCCGCAACCTTACCCTTGTAACGTGGATCAAGGAGGGTTGCCAGCCAGTATTGGTCCTTCTCCTTGATACCACGAATACGAGGATCCTTACGCAGGCTTTGCAGGATCAGGGAGGCCATGCAGCGTAGGTTTGCTGAGGCATTTGGTCCGGAGTCCTCTGGGTCACTAAGAACGACATGGTCCGCAGCCACCTCCTCCCAGCCACGTACAAGTCCATGTGTTTCTTGGGACTGATCCCTTAAAGACTGCTGCTGATGCTGAGTGCCAGGCTCCACCTCCATACTGACACAATCTTCCTCCTCCTCCTCTTCCTCCTCGTCCTCTTCCTGTGTGATCGGCGGGCACGCAGGAACACTGTCTGGATAAAGGGGGCCTTGAGAGCTAAGGAAGTCCTCCTCTTCCTGCCTCTGTTCTGCCTCAAGTGCCCTGTCCATTATTCCACGCAGCGTGTGCTCCAACAGGTGGACAAGGGGGACAGTGTCACTGATGCATGCACTGTCACTGCTCACCATCCTCGTGGCCTCCTCGAATGGTGACAGGACAGTGCATGCATCCCTGATCATGGCCCACTGGCGTGGGGAAAAAAAACCAAGCTCCCCTGACCCTGTCCTGGTGCCATAGTCGCACAGGTACTCATTGATGGCCCTCTGCTGCGTGTGCAGCCGCTGCAGCATGGCCAACGTTGAGTTCCACCTGGTGGGCATGTCACAGATTAGGCGGTTCTTGGGCAGGTTAAACTCCTTTTGGAGGTCCGTCAGCCGAGCACTGGCATTATATGACCGGCGGAAATGCACACAGACTTTCCTGGCCTGCCTCAGGACATCCTGTAAGCCCGGGTACCTGCCCAAGAACCGCTGCACCACCAAGTTAAGGACGTGAGCCAAACAGGGCACATGGGTCATTTGTCCCTGTCGGAGGGCAGAGAGGAGGTTGGTGCCATTGTCGCAAACCACCATTCCTGCCTTAAGTTGGCGTGGCGTCAACCACCTCTGAACCTGCCCCTGCAGAGCTGACAGAACCTCTGCCCCAGTGTGGCTCCTGTCCCCCAAGCACACCAGCTCAAGCACCGCATGGCATCTTTTGGCCTGCGTACTTGCGTAGCCCCTTGAACGCCTACGGAGCACCGCTGGTTCCGAGGAAGAGGCCATGGAGGAAGAAGAAGAGGAGGGGGTGGAGGAGAGAGGTGTGTCACAATCAGCATTTTGGAGGCGTGGTGGCGGAACAACCTCCAACACTACTGCACCTTGTCCTGCATCCTTCCCAGCTGCCAGCAGAGTCACCCAATGCGCCGTGAAACTTAGGTAACGTCCCTGTCCATGCCTGCTGGACCATGAGTCAGCGGTAATATGCACCTTACCGCTGACCGCCCTGTCCAGCGAGGCATGGACATTGCCTTCCACATGCCGGTAGAGAGCCGGAATCGCCTTCCGTGAGAAAAAGTGGCGTTTGGGTACCTGCCACTGAGGAACCGCACATTCCACAAACTCACGGAAGGGGGCAGAGTCTACCAACTGAAAAGGCAGCAGTTGAAGTGCTAGCAATTTTGCCAAGCTAGCATTCAACCGCTGGGCATGTGGATGGCTGGGAGCAAACTTCTTTCGGCGGTGCAGCAGCTGGGGCAGGGAAATTTGCCTGGTACAATCTGACGTCGGTGTACCAAAAGCAGATTGCCCACAAGTACTTGGCTGTGACACACCTAATTCTACACCTTCATTCCTCTCACTGCAGGTCTCAGAGAGGACTGAAGGTCTAGTGGGGTTGGAAATCTCAGCTGATGAGGAGCAAGGAGAGATCCTCTTTGTTCTTTGGTGTGGGTCTTTTAGATACGCTTGCCAACGAACTGCATGGCAGGTCAACATATGTCTGGTCAAGCATGTGGTACCCAAGCGGGAGATATTTTGGCCACGCGAGATACGCTTGAGACATATGTTGCAAATAGCAGCGGTGCGATCTGATGCACTCGTCTCAAAAAAGGCCCACACCAAAGAACTTTTTGAATAACGCGCAGAGACTGCAGCGCCCTGCACATGTGGAGCTTTGGGGTGTGATGCAGTCAATGTGCTGCCCTTAGGCTGGCCCCTGGAGGGCATCCTGCCTCGTTGGTGATGTGCTGCCGCCTCCTCCTCCTCCTCCTCCTCATTCTCCTCCTCCTCCTCCTCTCTCCTATCAGGCACCCACGTTGAGTCAGTGACCTCATCATCCCCTCCCTCCTCATCACTGGAGCAAACCTGGCAGTATGCTGCAGCAGGGGGAGCATGACTGCCAGATTGCTGTCCTTCTTGGGCACCCCCTCTGTCCGCGCTCATGTTACTGCCTTCATCGAGCTCAGTATCGTCATCAGAGCCTTCCAAACGCTGGGCATCCTCCTGGAGCATGTACCCAACACTGTGGTCAAACAGTTCGAGGGAATCCTCATGAGGACATGGTGGAGCTAGGGAAGGACTCACTGATGACATTGAGCTGAGGGAAGAGGCCGCTGCTTTGCCAGACAAAGCACCCTGGGCATGGGTGAGAGAGGATGAGGAGGATGAGGACGGCTTGGTCATCCACTCGACCAAGTCTTCCGCATGTTGCGGCTCAACATGGCCAGCTGCCGAAAAAAAGGCCAAGCGTGTCCCATGGCCACGTGCTGATGAGGATGCACCGTCTCCACGACCAGCACTAGACACAGAGCCTGCTTGCCCTCTCTTATTGGCTTGTGACTGTCTGCCTCTCCTTCTTGGCCTTCCAGACATACTAATGGCCTGTAGCTGCACTAAGCTGGGATAGAACACCTGTAATTTTCTTCAAGTAGCTTTATATACTGTAACCAGACAAGCCTGCCTGTCAGTAGGAAGATAACAGGAACGGATCTAGCTGAACACTGTGAGCAGGACGCACTGTACTAAATGTAAATAGTCTAGCTGCCTGACCGTGGTACTAATAGGATCAAATAGAACACCTGTAATTTTCTTCAGGTAGCTTTATATACTGTAACCAGACAAGCCTGCCTGTCAGTAGGAAGATAACAGGAACGGATCTAGCTGTACACTGTGAGCAGGACGCACTGTACTAAATGTAAATAGTCTAGCTGCCTGACCGTGGTACTAATAGGATCAAATAGAACACCTGTAATTTTCTTCAGGTAGCTTTATATACTGTAACCAGACAAGCCTGCCTGTCAGTAGGAAGATAACAGGAACGGATCTAGCTGAACACTGTGAGCAGGACGCACTGTACTAAATGTAAATAGTCTAGCTGCCTGACCGTGGTACTAATAGGATCAAATAGAACACCTGTAATTTTCTTCAGGTAGCTTTATATACTGTAACCAGACAAGCCTGCCTGTCAGTAGGAAGATAACAGGAACGGATCTAGCTGTACACTGTGAGCAGGACGCACTGTACTAAATGTAAATAGTCTAGCTGCCTGACCGTGGTACTAATAGGATCAAATAGAACACCTGTAATTTTCTTCAGGTAGCTTTATATACTGTAACCAGACAAGCCTGCCTGTCAGTAGGAAGATAACAGGAACGGATCTAGCTGAACACTGTGAGCAGGACGCACTGTACTAAATGTAAATAGTCTAGCTGCCTGACCGTGGTACTAATAGGATCAAATAGAACACCTGTAATTTTCTTCAGGTAGCTTTATATACTGTAACCAGACAAGCCTGCCTGTCAGTAGGAATTTAACAGGAACGGATCTAGCTGAACACTGTGAGCAGGACGCACTGCACTAAATGTAAATAGTCTAGAAGATAACAGGAACGGATCTAGCTGAACACTGTGAGCAGGACGCACTGCACTAAATGTAAATAGTCTAGAAGATAACAGGAACGGATCTAGCTGAACACTGTGAGCAGGACGCACTGCACTAAATGTAAATAGTCTAGAAGATAACAGGAACAGATCTAGCTGAACACTGTGAGCAGGACGCACTGCACTAAATGTAAATAGTCTAGAAGATAACAGGAACGGATCTAGCTGAACACTGTGAGCAGGACGCACTGCACTAAATGTAAATAGCAGGAACGGATCTAGCTGAACACTGTGAGCAGGACGCACTGCACTAAATGTAAATAGCAGGAACGGATCTAGCTGAACACTGTGAGCAGGACGCACTGCACTAAATGTAAATAGCAGGAACGGATCTAGCTGAACACTGTGAGCAGGACGCACTGCACTAAATGTAAATTGCAGGAACGGATCTAGCTGAACACTGTGAGCAGGACGCACTGCACTAAATGTAAATAGTCTAGAAGATAACAGGAACGGATCTAGCTGAACACTGTGAGCAGGACGCACTGCACTAAATGTAAATAGCAGGAACGGACCTAGCTGAACACTGTGAGCAGGACGCACTGCATTAAATGTAAATAGTCTAGATAGAAGATAACAGGAACGGATCTAGCTAAACTGAATACAGTGTATATATATATATGCAACACCTGGGATGCATATATATACACAATACACTGTAAGTGCAGCTAACTGACTGACTGTTCTGCCTAATCTATCTAACTCAAATCAAATGACACTGTCTCTCTCTCTCTCTATCTCTCAGCACACCGGAACACACACTACACAGGGCCGCCGTGCAGGCGGCCTTATATAGTGTGGGGTGTGTACTAAATCCCCTGAGCCATAATTGGCCAAAGCCACCCTGGCTTTGGCCAATTACAGCTCTCTCTACTGACGGCGCTGTGATTGGCCAAGCATGCGGGTCATAGTGCATGCTTGGCCAATCATCAGCCAGCAATGCACTGCGATGCCGCAGTGAATTATGGGCCGTGACGCGCCACACGAATTTAGCGCGAACGGCCCATAACGTTCGCAATTCGGCGAACGATCGAACAGCCGATGTTCGAGTCGAACATGGGTTCGACTCGAACACGAAGCTCATCCCTAGTGTCCAGAAAATACAGCCACTGTGCCCAGCAAATACAGCCACTGTGCCATCAGTTACAGTCACTGTGCCCATCAAATACAGCCACTGTGCCCAGCATCTATAGCAACTGTGCCATCAATTACAGCCACTGTGCCCATCATATGCAGCCACTGTCCCTAGCAAATACAGCTACTGTGCCCATCAAGTACAGCCACTGTGCCCATCAAATACAGCCACTGTGCCCATCATATGCAGCCACTGTGTCCAGCAAATACAGCCACTGTGCCTCTTTAAATCGTGGGATAGTGGGCGCGCATGTGCCGCCGGTGGGGTGCGTGCTTGCCCATCACGCATCACGTGAGCGTGCCCGTGGGTCCTGCGGGCTTGATGTCCGCCGGTGGCCCGTGATCGTGACATGGAGAGGCAGAATTGGGAGATGCCTATGTAAACAAGGCATTTCCCTGTTCTGCCTAGCAACATGACAGGGATCTACTGCTCCCAGTGATCTCTGTCATGTTCTAGTGAGCCCATCACCCCTACAGTTAGAACACAGTGAGGAAACACAGTTAACCCCTTGATCGCCCCCTAGTGTTTAACCCCTTCCCTGCCAGTATCATTTACACAGTAATCAGTGCATTTTTATAGCACTGATCGCTGTATAAATGTCAATGGTCCCAAAATAGTGTCAAAAGTGTCTGATGTGTCTGCCACAATGTTGCAGTCATGATATCACCGCCATTACTAATAAAAAAGAAAATTAATAATAAAAATGACATAAATCTATCCCCTATTTTGTATACGCTATATATTTTGCGCAAACCAATCAATATACGCCTTTTGCGTTTTTTTTTAACAAAAATATGTAGAAGAATACATTTTGGCATAAACTGAGGAAGAAATTAGTTTTTTTATATTTTTTGGGGGATATTTATTATAGCAAAAAGTAAAAAATATTGCTTTTTTTTTCAAAATTGTTGCTCTTTTTTTGTTTATAGCGCAAAAAATAAAAACCGCAGAGGTGTTCAAATACCACCAAAAGAAAGCTCTATTTGTGGGGAAAAAAGGACGTCAATTTTGTTTGGGTGCAATGTCGCACAATTGTCAGTTAAAGTGACACAGTGCCGTATCACAAAAAGTGCTCTAGTCAGGAAGGGGGTAAATCCTTCCGGGTCTGAAGTGGTTAAGTAACACCCTTTTATATGCTGGACATCTGTTTAAGGAATAATTAGACTCACCTGTAGTTGAATTCTTGTTAATTAGGATTTTGTTGACTAAAATTTAGCTTTGCTCCTAATGCTCCATACACATGATCCGAAATTCTGGATGACAGATCGTCTGACTTTTTTGCTTGCTAGTCGCAAGTAGTAATTAAATAAGTTATTAAAGTCACGAAAATTCTCATAAAACAGAAAAAAAATTTGTAAGTGATGTCATATGTTGTTGTGTATTTGTATTGTATTTTTGGATGACAACTGTACTGACTAAATGGAAATCGTACGATCTGGTATCATACAGGATACATTTTCGTGCTTGTCCAATTGGATAATATTAGATGAACTATCATGGTTATCAACGATCAGATTATTGTATAATTGTTTAAGACTTTCATTGGGGTGTATTCATTTTTGCAACATGGTCTTGAAATAATCCATTAGGGGGTGTGGCCTGGACATGGCTGAGTGAAGCTGCTTCTTCTGTGAGCTCCCAGCCTCGGCCTTCAAACCCCAGCATTAAAACCATAAAATCGGTATGCAATCGGCCAAAAGACACAGGACGAGAGCAGTAACACGAGGGACTCCCTCCAGCAAGAGCCCAGGAGAAATACACCGCTATTTCAAGCAGCTACAAGAGATCTCCCCCGGAGCCAGAGTAGCGGTGCCACGGGGCTCCTCACGTGGCGCCACACAGAAGAAAAAGACAGAATTGTTGACACTTTTGCAGATTTATTATAAAAGAAAAACTGAAATATCACATGGTCCTAAGTATTCAGACCCTTTGCTGTGACACTCATATATTTAACTCAAGTGCTGTCCATTTCTTCTGATCATCCTTGAGATGGTTCTACACCTTCATTTGAGCCCAGCTGTATTTGATTATACTGATTGGACTTGATTAGGAAAGCCACACACCTGTCTATATAAGACCTGACAGCTCACAGTGCATGTCAGAGCAAATGGGAATCATGAGGTCAAAGGAACTGCCTGAAGAGCTCAGAGACAGAATTGTGGCAAGGCACAGATCTGGCCAAGGTTACAAAAAAATTTCTGTTGAACTTAAGGTTCCTAAGAGCACAGTGGCCTCCATAATCCTTAAATGGAAGATGTCTGGGATGACCAGAACCCTTCCTAGAGCTGGCCGTCCGGCCAAACTGAGCTATCGGGGGAGAAGAGCCTTGGTGAGAGAGGTAAAGAAGAACCCAAAGATCACTGTGGCTGAGCTGCAGAGATGCAGTCGGGAGATGGGAGAAGGTTGTAGAAAGTCAACCATCACTGCAGCCCTCCACCAGTCGGGGCTTTATGGCAGAGTGGCCCGACGGAAGCCTCTCCTCAGTGCCTGAGTGCCTCAGTGTCTCCTCACACGACACATTTTTAGCAAACTCCTCATGGAGTTTGCTAAAAAAACACCTGAAGGACTCCAAGATGGTGAGAAATAAGATTCTCTGGTCTGATGAGACCAAGATAGAACTTTTTGGCCTTAATTCTACGTGGTATGTGTGGAGAAAACCAGGCACTGCTCATCACCTGTCCAATACAGTCCCAAAAGTGAAGCATGGTGGTGGCAGCATCATGCTGTGGGGGTGTTTTTCAGCTGCAGGGACAGGACAACTGGTTGCAATTGAGGGAAAGATGAATGCGGCCAAGTACAGGGATATCCTGGATGAAAACCTTCTCCAGAGTGCTCAGGACCTCAGACTGGGCCGAAGGTTTACCTTCCAACAAGACCATGACCCTAAGCACATAGCTAAAATAACGAAGAAGTGGCTTCACAACAACTCTGTGACTGTTCTTGAATGGCCCAGCCAGAGCCCTGACTTAAACCCAATTGAGCATCTCTGGAGAGACCTAAAAATGGCTGTCCACCAATGTTTACCATCCAACCTGACAGAACTGGAGAGGATCTGCAAGGAGGAATGGCAGAGGATCCCCAAATCGAGGTGTGAAAAACTTGTTGCATCTTTCCCAAAAAGACTCATGGCTGTATTAGATCAAAAGGGTGCTTCTACTAAATACTGAGCAAAGGGTCTGAATACTTAGGGCCATGTGATATTTCAGTTTTTATTTTTTATTAAATCTGCAAAAATGTCAACAATTCTGTGTTTTTCTGTCAATATGGGGTGCTGTGTGTACATTAATGAGGAAACAAAATGAACTTAAACGATTTTAGCAAATGGCTGCACTATAACAAAGAGTGAAAAATGTAAGGGGGTCTGAATACTTTCCGCCCCCACTGTATATATCAGCTCTATAAACCACATAATCACATCTCTCCCATCCTACTTTTTTTCCTTTTTGTGCAGCAGTGACTGAGCATGTGGCAGTGACTGAGCATTATGGAGCATTATGAGACTTAATCACAAGGCACACAGAGCATTTTTAACACCTAGCCCAGGGCAAGGATCATGTAAGTTGGCCAGCGTGCATTTGTAAACAGATATTTGGGTCTTAATAAAAAGTGCTGAAATTAATGGCAACTGCCACCAAAGCAGCTAAATATCTGCAGTGGAGTTAGGGACCAGGGGGTGCAGCCAGAGACTTCAATCGTGACATGCTCAGTCATTCAAAACCATATTTTGGTGTTCTTAATAGTATTTTCCACATTGAGAAAGATACCTCTGATTACCTCAACCCGCTCTCAGAAGAGTGGACTGATTTTCAAGGTGATCGATTCCCTTGCTGGTCCAATGAGTTCTGTCTGATGTGCAGAGATGAGGAGGCTTCTTTGTACAAGAATACCAGCAGCATCACAACAAGCTATGTGACACAGCCTGGGAGATGCTCTTCCACTGTTAGCATCTTGTCATGTGCTATATCAGGGCACCAATAGCAGGAGGACTCTAGGATCCAGCATCTGTCAGGGCAGGAGAAGGGCTCTAGGACCCAGCATCTCCGCCAGCACGTCACATCGGCCTTTATAAGGAAGCCAGTCCTTGGCTGAAGTGTTTGATCTTCGGCTGTTACCAACGTTCCTGTGTTTCCTGTGATTCTTAATTACTGACCCTGCTTGTCCCAGACCTGTCTCCTGCCTGCCCCCTGACCTTGACCTTGGCTTGTTTAACGGATCTCCTCTGCCTACTACCTGTCTTGACCTCGGTTTCCACCTGACCTTGTCTCCTCTGCTACCCACATGGCACCGAACTTTGGCTTGAACGGACTACCCTCTGTCTCAGTGACCCTAGTTACCTTCTACACCTCACAGGGCTCTAGGACCCAACATTTCTGCCAGCACGTCACATGGGCCTTTATAAGGAAGCCAGTCCTTGGCTGAAGTGTTGTTTGATCTTCGGCTGTTACCAACGTTCCTGTGTTTCCTGTGATTCTTGATTACAGACCCTGCTTGTTCCAGACCTGTCTCCTGCCTGCCTCCTGACCTTGACCTCGGCTTGTTTAACGGATCTCCTCTGCCTACTACCTGTCTTGACCTCTGCTTCCACCTGGCATTGTCTCCTCTGCTACCCACCTGGCATCGAACTTTGGCTTACACCAACCACCCTCTGTCTCGGTGACCCTAGTTACCTGCTACATCTTACAGGCGCCATCTGTTTGCAGCAGCCCTGCAGCACATCAGCAGTGTTCCTGAGCCTTTTCTGCAAGCAACTCTGCAGGTGACCTGTGCTACTTTTGGGCCTGGCTCACCTCCAGGGGAGTCTGGTACTTAGCTGCAAGGGAAGCCCTCTCTCCACTGGCCTCCAGCACGTTGGTACCTGATATGCTGCCAGACCAGGATATCTGGAACTAAAATTTATTAACTAATGCCACTGATCAATAATGTAAGGGAGGCTTTCTTTAATCATCAAAATAAGAGAGATTTTCCTGATCACCAATGTAAGGGGACTGCCCTTTTATATTTTTTTCAGGCTTTTGTCTTTCATTTTCACCTTGGTGATCCTGAGAATAAGACCGGTTCTAGGTTGGCTACAGTCTCGACTTGGACTATAAACATAATCTCATTACATAGGGTTGTGGGGGCTTTTGTAGCTTACTGAGGATAGATTTGAAGCAGGATAAAATGGTTTAAGCTTTCAGTCTAGTGTACAGGAAATGACACCCCCGATTTCTGGCAAGATCAAGAGGAATTTTCTGTACTTGGCTTGTTGAAAATATTCCTAAAAAGAAAACTGATGCAGTTACCTCAACTAAGGACTGGTAAACTGCAATGTATTACATTTTTTTTTTTTTTTGGGGGGGGGGGGTAGATATAATTAACCACTAAACGAAGGGGTACTTTGCCACCCCCACCAACATAAGGGTGGTTTTAACTGACTGCCAGTGTAGGCAAAAAGTTACACTGACCACCAGTGTAAGGATGGGGGGTGGTACATTCCCCTGATCAAAAATGGATTGGAGGATTTCCACAGGTCACCAGTGTAATGCTGGCCATAGATGGATTGTTTTTTTACAGTCAGCGGGGTGAATAGAAAAAGAAACAAATTCCTCCATCCACACAATCAAGGTGGACAGAGGAATCTTCCCTACTAATAGATATTGTATTCTGACAGCAGGGACTCTTCTGTCAAAATACACTGATCAGTGGCTACAGCCCATTGGTTGCAGCCACTGGTCAAGAAAACTTTGACTTCTGTGGAGCGGGAGCAGCCACACATACTGTTCATCAAAATTCAGCCAGTTCGTGCTGAACCGGACAAACTTTGATCCATCTGTGGCCAGCTTAAGTGGGGATCTTTTTACTTACCACTGGGATAAATAGTGCTCCTCACTGTTAATGTAAAGCTATCCCCTGACAACCAATGGAAATGGACGTTCCCCTTACTAGCAATGGTAAGCAGGCTTTCCACTGACCACCAACAAAAAGGGGCCCCAAAAGGAGCTGTCTGTATCCAGCAATGTTGGAAAGGCTATCAGTATTTACTAACCAACATTGCAGAAGGTTATTATACATTATGACCAGTCATAGGGTCTTTTCAGTGAGGAGGTATTCCACTGATGACTGATGTAGGTATGGGGAAGGGGGTTCAACTGACCACCAATATAAGGGGCTTTCCTCTGATGATGGGTGCAAGAGAGTGGCTTTCTACAGACCTCCAAGATAAGGGGCTTTTCACTACGGACCAATTTAGGAGAGCAACTTTCCACTAACCACCAGTATAAGTATGTTTGTAATAATGATCAATGTAAGAGGGATGGCGCCACTGACCACAGGGTGAAAGGCAGTTTTCACTGTCCACCAATGTTACTGTATCATTTCCATTTTTTTAAAAAGAGAGTCTTGGCAACCTCAAAATACAGTTTTCAGTACTTGCATTTCTGTAGTTGACATCAATATTCAATTCATGAATATCTCTGCAAATAAATTATAGTACAATAATTGTGTAACTTATATATTGCCATTTTGGAAAATGCAGGTTAAAGGTGGATTTTAATACTTTTATCATCTTATCAAGGGTGCAGGAATTCAACCGGTGCTTTCTTAGTTTATCTTTTTAAATATTAAACATGCAAAGAATATTAAAAGCTTGCTCTCCTGGCCCTGTTTAAAAGATGAAAGCTGCTCATATTCTTTTGTCTTCAGGTGTTATCTTACTATTTCCTGATTACTGGAACCTGAGAACTCAATGATTCATATTTGCTATCTGAGGTAATTTCTCAAGGTGCTTGTGTAACTGATTCATCATTATTTCTGCTGATGCCAGTTGCTATTATTATACATTTTTTCTGTGAGTTGTGTTGGCCTTGAAGCAAGAGTAGGAACTAAGAGGCAGCAGGGTGTCATGCTTGATATCTATATAATGTTTCTAAATGGCAATAAACTGCCAGATATAAACTTTTACTTTGCTGTAGTAAACCTTTACTAGGAAGGGCAACATATTGTTTTTTTGCTTGGGCAACATAAAGCACCCAGAATATTCTTAATGTCACTTACAGAACACAATACCTGTATAGTTTTAGGTAACTTGATATTTCTAAAACTTTACATACATGGAAAATATTGCAAACCAGGTCTTTCAAGGGACAATTTCAAATAGTTGTTGCCAAACTATATACAGTATATATTTTTATTATTATGCAGTTTTTTATGTAATATTACATTCATACTTTTAACAGCTACTTATTATTATAATTGTAAAAATTCCAGTTTATACAAAGACCCAGAACCAGATTTTTTATTATTATTATTATTATTATTATTATATAGGATTTATATAGCACCAACAGTTTGTGCAGCACTTTACAATATGAGGGTAGACAGTACAGGAACAATATAATTCAATACAGGAGGAATCAGAGGGCCCTGCTCGTTAGAGTTTACAATCTAGAAGGGAGAGTCGAGTGAAACAAAAGGTAATAACTGTGGGGATGAGCTGATGGAGAAAATTAAAATACAGTTGTTAGGTGGAGGCGGGATAGGCTTCTCTGAAGAGGAGAGTTTTCAGGGATCGTCTAAAAGCTAATAGAGTAGGAGATAATCGGACAGATTGGGGTAAGGAGTTCCATAGGATTGGAGAGGCAGTGACAACAAACCAACCAGTATATATATAGCAAAAGGGGATACCAGAATCATAGTCAAGCCAGGCCAGGGTCATAAACGGGAGGTTAGCAGATGGGGGGCAAGGAGTAAACAGACAGGGACAACGAAGGGAAGGGATCAGGCTGCAGGACAAGGATCCAGGAATGCAGGAACAGACAGGATCAGGTACAGCAGGTTCAGGATACAGGAATCAGGGATCAGGGATCAGGTTCAGGATCAGGATAACAGGTAACAGGATGCAGATCACAGCTCAAGGACAATACCAGGGCAAGGTGTGTGTGCACTTGCCGGGTATTTATACTATTACCTGCTATCAAGTTCAGGTGATGCCTGACTGCAGAAGGTAATATCTGCTCCACACTGACAGGATCAGGATGGAACCTTTCCTGACAATGGCTTTGTAAGTTGTTGTTAGCATTTCAAATTTAATTTGTTGGGTGAGCGAAAGCCAGTGGAGGAAATGACAGAGAGGAGTAGCAGACACAGAGTGATTGGTAAGGTGGATGAGTCTGGCAGCAGCATTCATGATGGATTGAAGGGGAGATAGACTATGTAGAGGTAAGTCAATGAGAAGGGAGTTGCAGTAGTCAAGGCAACAGATGACCAAGGAGTGTATTAAGAGCTTTGTTGTGTCATTGGTTAGAAAGTGGCATATTTTGGAGATGTTGCGGAGGTTGAGGCGGCAAGATTTGGACAGTGATTAGACGCGGGGCTTAAAGCAGAGTTCAGAGTCCAGGACTACACCTAGGACCTTGGCATGAGGGGATGGGCTTATATTTAGTTTTCAGGAGCCTGCGGATACAGATGCTCAGGCCCTTTAACTCCTTCCCACCCAGCACCAGCATTTCTTTAGGGGGGTCTGTAAGCCCAGGGAGTATGAAGGATCTGTTATCATGTAACCACTGTGATTGACTGTCACAGTGGTCACATGATCAGGAGCCGGTCCCACCATCTTTTGACAGCTAGGTCTCTCTGCTGGGAACAGTGATGCATATGTGCGTCATGTGGGCGTTAAAGCCTGCCCTTTTGCTACCGCAATGTCTTATGTGTTACACGGGGGGCAACAAGTTAACGTGTACCTGTGTTTTGCTCATGAAAGGCAAAGGATGGTCTCACTAATAGCGACCAACAGCTTGCTTTTCCTTCACTTACCAAATCAAAGTCACCTGAAGCAAATTGAAAGACCTGATACTTCTGGGTATAGCATGCAATTCTTTGCTGCATCCTTCTAGATGTAACGCTGATGTTTAGCAATTGGCGGCTCAGTCATCATTACTAGCACCTGAGAGCAGGGAGAGAGTACTTAAAGTGGTTGTAAAGTCAGACTTTTTTTTACCTTAATGCATTCTATGCATTAAGATAACAAACTTTCTATATGCAGCAGCCCATCTCAGCCCACCTAATACTTTCCTGAGGCCATCTCTATCCAGTGATGCTGCAGGAGACACTCGGCTGCCCATTGGCTTTCGCTGTTGTCAATCAAAGTCAGTGAACCAATGAAGAGAGAGGGGGTGTGGCCTAATCATGGCACCATGTCTTTAATGGACACAGGAAGCTGCGGCTCAGGGGGCACTCAACGGGAGGGAGGGGCCAGGAGCACTGGCGAGGGATCTGAGATGAGGAGGACCCGCACTGCTCTGTGCAAAACCACTGCACAGAGTAGGTAAGTATAACATATTTGTTATTTTTAAACACAAAAAATGAGACTTTAGTATCACTTTAAGCTGGGTATACACTAGTAGAATGTTAGAATGCCGTTTAATATCTTCCGCTGTAACAACATTTTGTTCGTTTTTGCATTTCTAACAGTGTATGTGGTTTTCGTTTGGTAAAGTCCATTAGATTCAAAATTGAATGTTAAAAGTAAACAAAATCTTTAACTACTTTTGAATGAAATTTGAATCTTATGCCCCGTACACACGGTCGGATTTTCCAATGGAAAATGTCCGATTGGAGCGTGTTGTCGGAAATTCCGACCGTGTGTGGGCTCCATCGGACATTTTCCATCGGATTTTCCGACACACAAAGTTGGAGAGCAGGAGATAAAATTTTCCGACAACAACATCCGTTGTCGGAAATTCCGATCGTGTGTACACAAATCCGATGGACAAAGTGCCACGCATGCTCAGAATAAATAAAGAGATGAAAGCTATTGGCCACTGCACCATTTATAGTCCCGACGTACGTGTTTTACGTCACCGCGTTCAGAATGATCGGATTTTCCGACAACTTTGTGTGACCGTGTGTATGCAAGACAAGTTTGAGCCAATATCCGTTGGAAAAAATCCTAGGATTTTGTTGTCGGAATGTCCGAACAAAGTCCGACCGTGTGTACGCCCTATAAGAGTTTTTGTACCAGTTTTCTAAAGAGTTTTCATATGAATTTTAATATGAAATTGTATTAGTATATACCCAGCTTCAGCCTTGCATAAGCTTTAACTGGGAACAACTTGGAGCTTACACAGATTAACTTCTCCTCTCTCCCAGATGCTTACACTTGCAATGGGGGATCAGAGATAAGAGGACATAAGCATAAGCTGCTGTGGGAGCTTGTTGCTTTGCCCTGTATAGGAATGCTGTCAATGTTCGAATCGAAACCTAAGTTCGACGAGAACATCGGGTGTTCGTTTGTTCTCAAATGAACTGAACATATGGGGTGTTCGTGGCAAATTTGAGTGCCGTGGAGTGCCCCATAATGCACTGCGAGATTGCAGTGCGTTGACGGCTGCTGATTGGCCAAAGCATGCACCTGACCTGCATGCTTTGGCCAATCACAGCGCGATCTGCTATGAGAGCCATGATTGGCCAAAGGCCAAGTCCACGCCCCACACTATATAAGGCTACTTACATGGTGGCCATATGTAGTGTGATAACGTGGAGGAGGTAGAGAACTTGAGCTAGATTAGGCAGGTTATATCTATATATATGAGTATAAAACAGAACAGAGGTGCCTCTAAGTGTAGCAATATGGTTACATTTAATGAAGGTACAACATTTAGCATCTCACATGGTTGATGATTAAATCAGGCACATCTAAGTATGCAGGCATCCGGGGTAAAGCTGTCCACATAAACCATCTCCAACACCACCATCAATGTCATCCCTTCCACGCTGTGCTCCATGAGTGCTTCAAGCCTCGCTTTCAAATAGCTCAATTGCAGGGTAGTCTTCCTGGTCACAATTTCAAACTGACAGTGGTAAGAGCCGGCGGTGCAGAGGACGGTCTATGTGGTCAGCTTTACCCCAGGTGCTTGCATAGTTAAATGTGCCTCTTTTAATCATCAATGTAAGTTTCTAAATGTTGTACCTTCATTAAATGTAACCATATTGCTACACTTAGAGGTGCCTTTCTTCTCTTTTATACACTGTAGCTCCTGCTGGATCTTGCTTCTAATCCCCTTGTGGAGGCTGCCATTTGTAAATGGACATTTTATGGTTACACAACCTATCACATTGCTATAATCTTTTTATATGAGCTATAAACTATTACTAAAAATAAAGGACTTATGAATAAATGGTTGTGGAACGAATCATCTGAGTTTCCATTGTTTCTTATGGGAAAATTCGCTTTGATATACAAGTGCTTTGAATTACAAGCATGTTTCCGGAACGAATTATGCTCGCAATCCAAAGTTTTACTGTATTATATCTTTTCATGTGACAACACTGAAGAAATGACACTCTGCTACAATGTAAAGTAGTAAGTGTACAGCTTGTATAACAGTGTAATTTTGCCGTCCCCTCAAAATAACTCAACACACAGCCATTTAATGTGTAAACCGCTGGCAACAAAAGTAAGTACACCCCTAAGTGAAAATGTCCAAATTGGGGCCAAAGTGTCAATATTTTGTGTGACCACCATTATTTTCCAGCACTGCCTTAACCCTCTTGGGCATGGAGTTCACCAGAACTTCACAATTTGCCATTGGAGTCCTCTTCCACTCCTTCATGACGACATCACGGAGCTGGTGGATGTTAGAGACCTTGTGCTCCTCCACCTTCCATTTGAGGATGTCCCACAAATACTCAATAGGGTTTAGGTCTGGAGACATGCTTGGCCAGTCCATCACCTTTACACTCAGCTTCTTTAGCAAGGCAGTGGCTGTCTTTGAGGTGTGTTTGGGGTCGTTATCATGTTGGAATACTGCCCTGCAGCCCAGTCTTCCATGTGTCACAGTACATGTTGGCATTCATGGCTCCCTCAATGAACTGTAGCTCCCCAGTTCTGGTAGTCATGCAGCTCAGACCATGACACTCCCTCCACCATGCTTGACTGTAGGCAAGACACACTTGGCTTTGTACTCCTCACCTGGTTTGTGCCACACACGCTTGACACCATCTGAACCAAATAAGTTTATCTTGGTCTCATCAGACCACATGACATGACTACAGTAATCCATGTCCTTAGTCTGCTTGTTTTCAGCAAACGTTTGCGGGCTTTCTTGTGCATCATCTTTAGAAGAGGCTTCCTTCTGCGACGACAGCCATACAGACCAATTTGATGCAGTGTACGGCGTATGGTCTGAGCACTGACAGGCTGTCCCCCCACCCCTTCAACCTCTGCAGCAATGCTGGCAGCACCCATACGTATATTTTCCAAAGACAACCTCTGGATATGACGCTGAGCACGTGCACTCAACTTCTTTGGTTGACCATGGCGAGGCCTGTTCTGAGTGGATCTTTTCCTGTTAAATGGCTGTATGGTCTTGGCCACCATGCTGCAGCTCAGTTTCAGGGTCTTGGCAATCTTCTTATAGCCTAGTCCATCTTTATGTAGAGCAACAATTCTTTTTTTCAGATCCTCAGAGAGTTCTTTGCCATGAGGTGCCATGTTGAACTTCCAGTGACCAGTATGAGAGATTGAGAGCGATAACATCAAATTTAACACATCTGCTCCCCATTCACACCTGACACCTAGTAACACTAATGAGTCACATGACAACGGGTGGGAAAATGGCTACTTGGGCCCAATTTGGACATTTTCACTTAGGGGTGTTCTCACTTTTGTTGCCAGCGGTTTAGACAATAATGGCTGTGTGTTGAGTTATTTTTAGGGGACAGCAATTTTTTTATTGTTATACAAACTGTACACTCACTACTACTACTCACTAGTACAATGTATATATATATATATATATATATATATATATATATATATATATATATATAGTGACAGACCTAGCCGGGAAAGAGACTTTTGGAGGGGACTGTATGCTAGCCTCTTGCCGATCGATCGGGGGCCCTTGCATTTGGGGGAACGGTGCTCTTTGTGAGCTGTATGCCTGGGGACCCTTGAGGTGGTATTACTGTGGATTCGGGTCCTGGTCCCCCAGGACACACAGACTCTGGGGACCCTGGATTTGCCATATTGGAATAGTGGCTGATTCATAATGTTGGGACAGATACTGTTAGGAGATGCTGATGTAAATTCCAACACCTGTCTGTCTATTGTCTGCTAAAATGTGTATTGTAAATAAGTCTACTATGGGATCTAAGAGTCATTAGATCCCCATTGTTATTTGTGTTAATTAACTCTGCTGTTGTGTGAAGAAGAGTCTATGTTGATTGTGATAATGTTGATTTGATTTTCTGAACTACAAGACAGCCAGTCTGGCCTAACTGTCTGAGTCATCTAGGCTGTCTAAAGGGATTAGTTAATTAGCTCATGTTAATTAGGTTACAGCTGTATTGTTAGAATAATATGAGCAGGAGGTCTGCACCTCCACTTTGAGTGTATAAAAGCCTGTATTTTGCAATAAAGGATAGTTTCCTGTTTGAACTTACATACAGCCTGCCTGGTGTTTGTTCTGAGCTATCACAACTGGACTAGAACGGTACAGAGCTGTAGTTCTAGTCCTGGAGCATCGGATGACCGAACCATCAGACGTTGCAATCTGATTCAATAGCTGCAGAGGAGTGTCAGGAGAGTGGAACCGAGCGAGCAAGGGGCTCGTTACATACATATATATATATATATATATATATATATATATATATATATATATATATCTATATCAATATCATACAGTACATTCAGTGTAGACTATATATACAGTGCAGGCAGTCTGGTGTGTATATATATATATATATATATATATATATTGAGGTGGTTAAGGGCAACCCTATGACAGAATTAAGAAAAAAAATGACATGGGGGTCCCCCACAAAATCCATATCAGGCCCTTTGGGTCTGGTATAGATTTTTAAGGAGAACTCCATGCCAAAATGTAAAAAAAAATTGGCGTGGGGTCCCCCCCAAAATCCATACCAGATCCTTATCCGAGCAAGCAGCAGCCTGGCAGGCCAGGATAGGGGTGGACAAGAAAGCCCCCCTCTCCTGAATCATACCAGGCAGCTTGCTCTCAACATAGGGAGGGTGCTTTGGGGTGCTGCTTGCCCCCCATCCTGTCCTCCAGGCTGCCTGCTCGGATAAGGGTCTGGTATGGATTTTGGAGGGGACCCCACATCAATTGTTTTTTTAATTTTGGCGTGGAGTTCCCTTTAAAATCCATCCCAGACCTGAAGGGCCTGGTATGTACTGGGTGGATTTTTTTCTTGATCTTTCATCTATATTGCCAGGATCTGGCAATATATTACAACCACGAGCAAATTTATATTACTTTTTTCCTTTAGAAATGTAATTTTGCTGCAGCACTGTTCTGTACATCACATAGATGTGCCACTTTACAGGCGGACTAAGGGGACTGTCCAGGCACGATATTTAAATGAATATTTCATTTTTATTGTTTCACTTTAAATTATTAAAACCACTGGTCCTGAAAAAACGGATGCTTTAAAAACGTTTTTTTTTTTTCTATTGATACATGTCCCCTAGGGCAGTACCCAGGTCACCATACACTTTTTATGGAATTAACTTGCATATAAGCCTTTAAAATGAGCACTTTAGATTTTTCATGTTTGTGTCCCATAGACTTTAATAGGGTTTGAATCTTCGTTCAAACTTTTTGCCTGTTTGCAATTTCTGGGGGTGTTCGGCTCATCCCTAGCCCTGTATAGACAAAGCACAGGTTCACTTTAAGTTCTGGTAAATAGCTAGCTGTGTACTAAACTATTTCTGTGTATATTGTGGGTTTGATTGACTAAAGACAAATGGACTGTGCACGCCTGTGCAGTTGCTCCAGAGTTTAGTAAATGGGGGAAGCTCTGCTGATTTCCATAATCTAATCATGTGCAAGCAAAAATGCTATTTTTTATTTTCCTTGCACATGATTGGGTATTCTTAGCAAAGTGAAGCTTCATCTCATTTACTAAGCTCTGGAGAAACTGCATTTGCAAAGTGCACATTTGCCTTTAGTAAATCAAACCCTGTGTGTCAAGTGTGTATGTGTATGTAAACGTATAGACATACAATATATTCATTAATTTATATATTATGGTGCTCTAGAAACGCAAGCCACTGCATGCCAAAACTTGCAGGTAAATAACTGCTAAAATCCCATAGAACTAGCACTTCATAAATACAATGTGTGAAAAGTAAAATATTTTCTAGGACACGCATTGTTGATAGGGTACTGAGTTTATCATTTAATAAACCAGGGTTGATTCAGTAAAGAAAAGGAATTAAAAGTGAAACCAGAGGGCCTACAACCCAATACCAAGAGAGTCAACTATCAATTAAGCAACTGATTCGTCCGTCAGACAGGGTGCCTCCACGCCTAATACAATGTAGGTGAATCAATAAAAGGGAGAGACCAAAAGAAGGTATCACAAAATAAGAAGTTATATGAGGAGGACCGACTACAGTGCACCAAAAATTTTAAAAATTTTTAATAGAAAAACTATTGACTAACAATTATGAAAAATATGTATCCCAAATGAGGAACGTACCCCCATACAAAAACACCCACAGTCTTAAAACAAATAAATAAAAGAAGAAAAACAGCAACAGGCGCCTCTTAATAAGATAGTAACATTTAATAGCAAATGTGTATTAAAAACACTCACATATAGTGACTTATTAGCCCGGCGCAGGGTGTTCCAGTAGTAGCCGTAGATGATCTCTGCGGTGTGTGATGGAAGGGAGCCTAATTCCTCTATGATGTCGATTCGTGTGTTCAGCGCAGCTTCCGGGATACAAAATGATCCAAAACGAGGCTTGTAACTCGGCCAGGCAGTGACAGGGAGGGCTGGAACGCAGAGTCAATAGTATGTGCTGTACTGCTGTTAAGCAATGCGTTTCGGAGCATGCGCTATAGGGCGCGCTCCTTTTTCAAGCTAGAGGGAATTGATTCTATGCGGCCTATTTAAGTGCTTACTGAGCACCACCACCTAATGGTCAAAACTGATACTTCTGAAGTATAACCTGGACAGCAGGACAAAGGGAGAAAAATTAAATCGTGGGTATGCGTTGTACTGAATTGTAACTTTGCCTCTGTTGCAGCCACCTTCCTTAACTGCTAGATGGTACATCTGTATATATTACCACAAGTCAGACAAAATTTACACAGTTTAAAATATATAATTTGATAAAATACAATATATAAAAGATATATATATATATATATATATATATATATATATATATATATATATATATATATATATATGAGAGGCTTAAAAATTATTATTTAAAAGTATGTATAGTTACTTGAATATTTGTACACCTGGTGAATATAAGTGTTGTTAAAAGAATTAAAAAACTTCATTGGATGGACATAATTGGATAGATATGATAAGTGAGAAAAAGGGGGGGGGGTTGCCAATATACTGTTCTCATAAAAATGATAATAATAACAATAATATTGGGTTGGCATCCATATATATGTGTATGCATTTGCATGCACACACAGGTACATGCGTGCATGTGACATCATGTGTGAGGCCGCTAATACGATGGTTAACTAAAGAGTATTTTAAATAGATGTTTTACTATATTGAGTCATCATTGGTATTTTTTGCAGGTCTGTTCTTATTCCATATTTTTCTTTTTATAAAATTAGACAGAACGTTAAAAATGAGTAAGATTGTAATTATAAGATGGTGGAAATCTCCAACTCTTCGTTGATCCCACCAGGATTAAGAGTATCTAAAGAATAGATCCAGAATGTTTCTCGCTCGCATAGTTTATAGAACCTTTCTGCTACGGGGAGATTTTTGGGTATTTGTTCTATGACCCACACTTCGAGACCCTCTGTAGATTTAGCATGATGTTCACAAAAGTGGCGTGGGACACTGTGTTTATCCCTGCCACCTTCTATCTTTCTCCTGTCCTCACCAAATCTTTGTCTTAGCGGGCATATGGTACGTCCCATATACATGAGATTACAGGGACAACTGAGACCATAGACCACGAAGTCGGAACCACAATTATAGAACTCACCCAGTATATATGTTTTTCCTTTTGTGGAAAAATGTTTTTTCCATGTTTAACAAAACTGCAGGTTTTGCACATTGTTTTTTTGCACTGGAACATGCCCCTAAGTGGGATCATATGGGCCTGTGCTGGTGCAACTTTCTTCAATGACTTTAGTTTGCTGGGTGCAATTATGTTGCAATAATAGAATGGTACCAGCTGATTGGAGAAAAGCCAATGTAGCACCTATATTTAAAAAGGGCCCAAAATACATGCCTGGGAATTACAGACCAGTTAGCCTAACATCGATAGTATGTAAACTCTTGGAGGGGATGATAAGGGACTATATACAGGATTTTAGTAATACGAACGATATCATTAGCAGTAATCAGCATGGATTCATGAAGAATCGTTCTTGCCAAACCAATCTATTAACCTTCTATGAGGAGGTGAGTTGCCATCTAGATAAAGGAAGGCCTGTAGACGTGGTGTATCTGGATTTTGCAAAAGCATTTGGCACAGTTCCCCATAAACGTTTACTGTACAAAATAAGGTCCATTGGCATGGACCATAGGGTGAGTACATGGATTGAAAACTGGCTACAAGGGCGAGTTCAGAGGGTGGTGATAAATGGGGAGTACTCAGAATGGTCAGGGGTGGGTAGTGGGGTTCCCCAGGGTTCTGTGCTGGGACCAATCCTATTTAATTTGTTCATAAACGATCTGGAGGATGGGATAAACAGTTCAATCTCTGTATTTGCAGACGATACTAAGCTAAGCAGGGCAATAACTTCTCCGCAGGACGTGGAAACCTTGCAAAAAGACCTGAACAAATTAATGGGGTGGGCGACTACATGGCAAATGAGGTTCAATGTAGAAAAATGTAAAATAATGCATTTGAGTGGCAAAAATATGAATGCAATCTTATACACTGGGGGGAGAACCTCTGGGGGAATCTAGGATGGAAAAGGACCTGGGGGTCCTAGTAGATGATAGGCTCAGCAATGGCAGGCAATGCCAAGCTGCTGCTAACAAAGCAAACAGAATATTGGCATGCATTAAAAGGGGGATCAACTCCAGAGATAAAACGATAATTCTCCCGCTCTACAAGACTCTGGTCCGGCCGCACCTAGAGTATGCGGTCCAGTTCTGGGCACCAGTCCTCAGGAAGGATGTACTGGAAATGGAGCGAGTACAAAGAAGGGCAACAAAGCTAATAAAGGGTCTGGAGGATGTTAGTTATGAGGAAAGGTTGCGAGCACTGAACTTATTCTCTCTGGAGAAGAGACGCTTGAGAGGGGATATGATTTCAATTTACAAATACCGGACTGGTGACCCCACAATAGGGATAAAACTTTTTCGAAGAAGAGAGTTTACCAAGACTCGTGGCCACTCATTAAAATTAGAAGAAAAGAGGTTTAACCTTAAACTACGTAGAGGGTTCTTTACTGTAAGAGCGGCAAGGATGTGGAATTCCCTTCCACAGGCGGTGGTCTCAGTGGGGAGCATTGATAGCTTCAAGAAACTATTAGATAAGCACCTGAATGACCACAACATACAGGGATATACAATGCAATACTAACACATAATCACACACATAGGTTGGACTTGATATACTTGTGTCTTTTTTCAACCTCACCTACTATGTAACTATGTAACTATGTTCTTAATTTTGGGAGCTTTTCTATACGTGATTTTAGCGTAGTTGGGTAAAACAGGTTTGAGGTATGGATCCTCAAGAAGGATTGGCCAATGCCTCTTAAGGATTGCCTCGTTTTGGATCATTTCGTATCCCGGAAGCTGCGCTGAACACACGAGCCGACAGCATAGAGGAATTAGGCTCCCTTCCATCACAAACCGCAGAGATCATCTATGGCTACTACTGGAACACCCTGCGACTGACTAATAAGTCACTATATGTGAGTGTTTTTAATACACATTTGCTATTAAATGTTACTATCTTATTAAGAGGCGCCTGTTGCTGTTTTTCTTCTTTTACATATTGGAGTGGCTTCACCTCCCCTTACAAGGCTGCCCTGCAAAAAGACTCTATATCTCTCACAAAAAGCTATACTTAGCTTAAAGGACTATTGTGATACTTGCACTTTGTTTTTATTACTTATGTGGAGATCTGCGCTGCAAAATTGTTGTTATATTTGGTAAAACAAATAGATGACAACGTTGTCACAAAAGCGCCAAACTACAGGGCCCACCTCATCCACTCATGCACACACAGACCTGGGGTGAAACACGGACACTGTACAATGTTGCCTGAGCTCCAAATATCATCACTCTAAGGTTCAGAGGTATGCATGCTATTAGTAAATAATGCATAACCACAATGCACTAAATTAAACACGCAGTCAGCTGAACCTAACAGAGTCAGAGTGTGGAGCTACAGGGGTAGCTACCAAAAGTCCAGAAAGTCAGTTTATGACAACTGGAGGGACAGCTACACAATGGAGTGGTACTGGAGAATACTGATGGTATGGCTTGTTGAAGCCTGGCGTGCTAACTGTAGTGAAAAACTAAACACTGTTTGGAAGATAGTAATAAAATTTACACCAAAGTGTTTTTGAAAAGTAGTGCTGAAAAGTAAATCACAGAGAAAATGCACATTATATATGTAGCAATGGTTTCTCCGTTGATGGTATCACAACTGGATTGCTATGAATGCATTAACCCTGAAGGGGGCCAAAATTGGCTGTGAGGCAGGGTATCTTATGAACTTGAAACAGTCCCGTGCAAGGTACTATTTATTATAAGACCACTCAAATTGCTTGTTCAGCTATGCTGTCATAGCCCTCTTCAGGCTTATGATGGTCTTGCATACAGAGATCGTGCAGTCAATGGCAATCAGGGAAGGCTTTGAAGCGTGTGCAGTCTAGACTGACACACGACTCCAGACTCCAAAATTCCAGTACACTAAGCTGGGATAACAAAAAAGTACTGCCCGGAGGCTCTCACCACTCCGCAGCACTTGTGCGTGTGTCCTTTATATGTCGGCGTCACTCTTCGTGAGTTCATCTGTCTGGGTACTCACATGGACTGTACTGTGGTAGCCTTGCTGGGTGGTGGGAAGTACCTCCGCATATGCCTGATAAGCCGTAGCCACCTAGAGTCCATATATCCACCGAATCGGTCTGGGCGGGCAGTGGATTCAGTAAAGGCATATAGAAAGTTCACATAGATTACTGAATGTGATGAAACTATGGGGTTGATTTACTAAAACTGGAGAGCGCAAACTCTGGTGCAGCTGTGCATGGTAGCCAATCAGCTTCTATTTTCAGCTTCTTCAATGAAACTTTGACAAAAAAAACTGGAAGCCATCCAGTACTTTTTTACACTTAAAATAACTTAAAAAAAACTGTAAAAATGAGGACAGGGAAATTAATTGTAGCACTGCTTAAAGCTTATAAGAGACGTATGGGATTTTTTTTTCTTCTTAATCATACTTACCAAGGTGGATATAGCATCTGTCCGATGCATCTGTCCCCCCCAACCCCCCCCCCGCGGCTCCAAGGCTGAGAACCGAGCGATCAAACACCGCTGAGTGCTCAGTTCTCAGAGCCCTCTGAAAAGAGAGCTGGTGACTGCGCCCCCCCCCCCGCACTCACTGGAGCGCAGGACTATGGAGGGGGCGAGAGCAGCCATCCTAGGCTCTCAGCAGCTCACTGAGAGGCTGAGCCAGGTGCCCATCCAGGCATGTTTGCGGATCCTGACCATATGGTCATGATCTTTCCCGAGCCTGGACTGGTTCTGTGACATCAGCCAACAGGGGGCTATAGCCCACTGTCTACTTAAAATGGGTCACAGAGATGCAAAGAGATCTGCACTACTGTGGTCCACAGGAGAAGCACAGCCAAATGAGGTTTGGCTGTACTTCTCCTTTAACTCTAGATGTAAATAAGATTTAATAAAATAAATAAAAATAAATGAAATTATACATTTAAGTAAAAATGAAAGTATCCCAGAACTGTAAAAAAATGCAGCTATTGTTGCAATGCACACCATGAGCATAACATGAGCACCATTCTTTTCAGAACTGGGGACCTCCCACAGATGATGCCGGAGGAGAAGAAGATGGACCCTCACTTGCCATGTGACCAACCAGATAACCGCTGAATATAAGGTATGCATACAAGCATTTTTAACAAATAGGATGCAGTTGGGCTTAAAAAAAGAGAAAGAAATTTCCAAATTGGTCAATATTCAATAACATCCCCTAGGAATAAAAATGTCCAGAAACAATACTCCGAGTCCTAAACCCAATCATACAAATCAGAACAGATAGCATCTGTCCCTCTGATGAAACCTCTAGTATGTAGGGCGTTGCTATGCAGCTATCTACAGAGTTGGCTTATCCTTGTCTGTCCTTCCCGGGAACACCGCGGGAGCGGTTAGAGGGGAATGCACGACTGACATAGTTTTGATGTTACATGCCCTTATATTATGCAAACATTGTGAGTGCGTTTTTGTGAGATAATTTTAAATTAATAAATAATTATTGTACTGGATTACGCTATGTGGAATTTTTTTATCTATTGCTTGCAATGAGCAAAATACAGATGAAAAGTGTCCAGTGAACAGCGATTATCCCTTTGATTGATAAGCGTGTTAACCAGCAGGGTCTGGTAAGTGGATTACCTACAGGGCTGTGGCACAAGTGGTGTGGTGATGGAGACTTGGGATCGCTGCTAATATTTCTTCCACGATTGTCTAGTTTATACTCACCTGCCTTTTCTTAATGGACTTTCACTGAGTGGATCACCATTTGATACTTTGTTTGAGTGGACTCTTAAGCAATTTCATTGATATTTTTAAATATTTGCTATTTTTGCACTAGCACTGCTAATGTTTTAGAAATTTTTCTTTGACATATATTTGATGCATCTCATTTTAGTATAGCAGCTGCTGACTATTGTTTTATCAATATTTTCTCTCTGTGTGCTAAGGGAGGGATACCGAACATAGTTTTTTAACTCTCATTCTTTGATATTAGTTGCTAGCATTGGATCATTTAGCTACAAGTAATATGTGAACCAGTAATTCTTTAATCCTTATCCACAGCAGCAATATCAGCATATGGCAAGTCTTTTTAGAGTTCAAAGTTGGATTGTATTCCTGTTCTGTTCAACTTCTTTCTACCATGAACTAGTAATTGGCAATCTCACCAAATATGCTCCACTATTCCTTTTTTTGCACAGACACAGGCACCTGTGGTCCATGTTTATGATTTTTAGGGGCTGTGCAATAAAAAAAATCATACAAAGTTTCTTTGTTCAGCTTGTATTTAAAAGTAAAAAGGCAAAATTTAATGAAGCAGGTGCTCTTAAAGCAGGTTAAGTTTTGAGGATATGTTTCAGTATGAGAAATATTAGACCGATCATAAATTCAAAAGCCTATATACATTCCTTTTATGAGGTCCTTTTAAAAACCAGCAAGCATTGAGGTATGTGTTCTACATAGGCGAAGATTGCAAATTTATGTCAAATTGCAGTGCAAAAATGATTGTGATTGTATGGTATACTTACATAAATGTGTTCTACATAGGCGAAGATTGCAAATTTATGTCAAATTGCAGTGCAAAAAGGATTGTGATTGTATGGTATACTTACATATTATCAGTTTTATGCAGATGATTTACTTATATTCAGTTTGGTTCAGTTAATAAATTAATTGTTTCAAGTAGTTTTTGATTATCGTCTAACTAGCATTTTTTCCCCACAAAGTGCATTTTAAAATGTATCTAACCCCCACCCATAAGCTTTCATGCTTTTCAGGCTTTCTTTTTTTTATTTTGCCTGGGGATTCTGCCAGTAACACACCTCCAGTCCTAAAATGACAATAGTCATCCTGCACCCAACAGTCAACAGGACCATTGTGTATCAGGACCACAGAAACTATGAAATGTTCCCCCTTTTCTATTGTCCATAACATAGAGGTGTATGGTTCTGTATATTCCAAAGAAAACACTGTAATTGATAGCAGTCAAAACAGGCAGGGATCACAGGAAGTGATCTGCTCACAGGATTTTCAGCAAGATCAACTAATATATTTTGAGCATATCAAACAGATATAACAAAACACTTGCAATGGTTTGACCAAAAGGGACAAAAAAAGGTGAAGTTCACTTTTAGGTTTTACATACACTTTAGGCCAAAGCTTTCTTTTTTATATAGTTTTATAGTAGGAAACGATTGGCAACCCTTTGAGGTTTTCACTGTCACCTGTGTCCTTCCTGCAAGAATTCTACTCCTCTGTTTGCTCTAATTAATATTGTCACCAGGTCAAAAAGTGAGAGAAAATTCAAAATTCTGAGTTTTCTCTGGAACAGAAATCAAGTCTTCCAAAGGGGAGACTTGTTATGGTGAAAGCTAATAATGGCCATACATGCTTGGATATAGTTACATAGTTACATAGTGAAAAAAGACACTAAAAGACACATGAAAAAAGACACTAGTCAATCAAGTTTAACCAAAAAAAAAATACAATCCCATATACACAAACCTACACCCAAAGTTGATCCAGAGGAAGACAAAAAATCCCAGCAAAGCATGCTCCAATTTGCTACAACAGGGGAAAAAATTCCTTCCAGAACCCCCGAGAGGCAATTGGATTTTCCCTGGATCAACTTTACCTATAAATGTTAGCACCCAGTTATAATGTGTACATTTAGGAAAGAATCCAGGCCTTTTTTAAAGCAATCGACTGAGCTTGCCAGAACCACCTTTGGAAGGAGTCTATTCCACATTTTCACAGCTCTTACTGTGAAGAAACCTTTCCATATTTGGAGATGTTTTTTCCTCTAGATGTAAAGAGTGCCCCCTAGTCCTCTGTGCTGACCTTAAAGTGAATAACTCAACACCAAGTTCACAATATGAACCACTTATGTATTTGTACATGTTGATCATATCCACCCTTAATCTGCTCTTCTCAAGAGGGAATAGATTCAGTTCCTCAAATCTTTGCCTCGTATCAGTTTGGTTGCCCTTCTCTGTACTTTCTCAAGTTACTCGATATCCTTTTTGAGAACTGGTGCCCAAAACTGAACTGCATATTCCAGATGAGGTCTTACTAATGATTTGTAGAGGGGCAAAATTCTCTCTCTCTCTCTGGAGTCCATACCTCTCTTAATACATGAAAGGACTTTGCTCACTTTGGAAACTGCAGCTTGACATTGCATGCTATTATTGAGCTTATGATCTACCAAAACCCCTAGATCCTTCTCCACCCTTGATTCCCCCAGTTGTACTCCCCCCCCTAGTATGTATGATGCATGCATATTCTTAGCCCCCAGGTGCATAACTACATTGATCAACATTAAATCTCATTTGTCACTTAGTTGCCCAATTAGATTACACTGCATAGCTTAGTGTCATCTGCAAATACAGAAATGTTACTTTTAATCCCAGACCCTATATAATTTTTAAAGTTATTAAAAAGTAAGGGTCCCAGCACTGAACCTTGGGGTACACCACTGATAACCTTAGACCATTTCGAGTACGAGTCAATAACCACTACTCTCTGAATTCCGTCTTTTAGCCAGTTTTCTATCCATTTACAAATTAATCTTTCCAAGCCTGTAGACTTTACCTTACACACGAGTCGTGTGTTGGGAACTGTCAAACACTTTTGAAAACTCCAGGTTTACCGCGTCCACAGCCACCCCTCTGTCCAAGGTTTTACTTACCTCCTCATAAAAAGAAATCAGATTTGTTTGACAACTTCTGTCTTTCAACAAGTGATACGTGATATGATGTGCAATATGATCAAAATGATCAAATCTCTGAACAATCAAATAGTCAGAACTTTCCTGTGTGATTGATTTAGACTTAATTTGAATCAGATTTGATCAAACTGAGTCGATCAACCAGGACAGAATGTTGTCAACTGTTTTGTATTGGTCAGCAACACTGAGATATTAGTGAATATAATTGTATTTCAATCGATCAGATTGTGACATTACATTGTGGAAACAGAGATGCAATGAATAACTTACAATCATAAGTTACAATCTTATCTTAGAGTGTCACTAAACCCACATCATAAATACTATTATTTACAACAGCATGGTGTATTACATGCTGTTCTTACTCATGGAGTCACTAGAGATTTGTTTTCTGTATTCTACAAAAAACCTGTTTGATCCTGCTGCTCCTTATCTCCACCTTTCAACTAGGAATTTTGCAGCTGTAGTGGCAACTCTGCACATGCTCCGTTTTCAGTGAGTTTCTATGCTGAGCATTTCCTCCCTATACCATCTGAGCAGCCCATATGACTACAGAGTCACACATGATGGTGTATACACAGTGTTAAAGGACAACCCACTTCCTCCCTCCTCCCTCCTCCTCCTCCATGCCCACTAACCAGCTAAACACAATGTAGGTGGGATATTGCATGTAGATTAATGTAGGCTGCACCTCCCTCTTATTCTAAGACACAGGCTGGAGGGGTGTGACACAGCCTGTGATTGTAAGAAATCCATCAACGCCATGCTATTGCCAAAAAATAATAAAGATTTGATTTCAAATATATATTTGTACAGTATAACAATTTAAAACAGTTTATTAATACAAATTATTTACTTTTACTCTGTATTCCAAAGGCTTTTTTTTTTTAACATGTGACCAGCAGCAGAGGACTATAAGCTCCTCCTGCTTATGTTTTCCTGCAGACAAGCTGGGAAAGAGCTAGGTCATATGACAGCTGTATATCGATTAGGAAAAAGGTACTTAGATTTTTTTTATTATTATTAAAATAATTACAGTGCCATCATACTGTAAATTAAACAGTGTGTGTTTAATATCACTTTAACTATAGATCAAAATCCACTTCCCTGTGCGTGACACATAGATCAACTGGGTTGTCAAATATACAGTAGAACCTGCACTAGCTGCAATTACTACAGCGCTCGATATACATTAGGAGCATCCCATATTGCCTCAGCACAGGGACTTTGCTCTGAGGAACAACCTAACCTCAGATTGATCAAATGTCCATTACTGGATCACACTTCTCTATCCTACACTGAAGACTTAAGATGTTTTATAAGGTGTTTTATAACATACTGGGCTGCACCCTATCTATTTGAACGGTCGCTCCTGCAACACAACAGATATCAACTTTACCATATAAGTCTATTTCTATCTAGTTGTTTCGGATGAGTGTGTGAAGTTTGCATGAACGTGGTAGCTACCTGTATCTTGACAACATTGTCAAATTTTAAACAAATGTGGTGGAGGTGCAATTTTATCTAATTGTTGAATTTTAAATTGTTTTTTTCAATAAAGTGTTTTTTTCTATCACCGGCTGTTTCTCTGAAGATACACTTTGGATTCTTATCCAAGTTTTATACATGTTGCTTTTTGATCTAGAGAAACACACCTCATGGCTATTCACCAATGAGGTGATGGTGTTTTGCTGCTGAATTGAGGAATTACAGTTGAATATTCCTTTTCAGCTTTTCACACTATTATGGTGTAGCTCCTTTGACTGTTTGTATTGCTTTTTTTCTATGGGAAAGAGCTAGGTCATATGACAGCTGTATATCGATTAGGAAAAAGGTACTTCAATTTTTTTTTATTATTATTATTAAAATAATTACAGTGCCATCATCCACACACAGAAATGGAAGGGATACTGTAAATTAAACAGTGTATGTTTTGTATCACTTTAACTGTAGACGAAAATCCACTTCTCTGTGCATGACACATAGATCAACTGGCTTGTCAAATATACAATAGATATATTAATTTGTATTGGAGAGAAGGAGATAAAAAAAAATAAATGACCATTACTGAAGCATGTATTTGTGGTAAAGGAGAGTGACTTAAAGGAAGGGTGAAAAATGCTAGCCTTGCGTTTACACAATAAAGCTGTTCTTAATGCTCATTAATGCTCTGTACAAGAATGACATGAGTTTGCCTTTTAACAATTGTACACGTCATAAACTGCAATCAGTGCCTCGTCAATAAATTAAATTATTGTTTGAACTTCATATATATGTGATATATCCTTAAGGTGTGTTTAAACGATAAGCAATTTTTAAAATGCAGAGCTAAAAAAAATATATTAGCTTAAACAGCGGGATGACAGCTAAGTACAAAATTGTGGGAACAGGTATTGATTTCATGGGTAAATTAGTATAGACATAAATAATGTCTCTTAAGAATATTTCTTCATGATTGACAGTTAGATGCTATTGTTTCTTGTATTGTTGATACTTTTAATTTAAAATTGCTAATGCAGCAAGAATCCTCACCTTGTTCCGTAGATAATTATGTGGAGAATGTGACAGTTGATACCACTTATCACTGCTTGTCATAGCGGGCTTCTGCAAACTATTCATTATTCTATTGTGTTTTTTCATTGTGTCAGCAACAGATTTATTAATGTTTTGTTACAGTACAGTACGATAAAAAAAAATACTATATGCTTCATGTACTAGAAATATATATCCAAAACGTAAAAGAATAATTAACACAAAATGACAAGAACCTGCGTGTAATGGAGGGTTTGGAAAATGAGTAGAGCAGCCTTTCAGATCTAAGTCTAGGACACATATGGGGGAATTCATATAGGGCATCGTAGACAAATACCAATAGCACCTTTCGAATCTGCCCACTGTTATGCTGGCAATTAAAAGTAAAGCCAGTCCATTGGCATTTCCTATATTTGGGTAATAGCATTGCCTATATCCAGGGCTTTTTTTTCTCAGACAATAGGTGCAGGAACTCCCCACCTCCGAGCACCATCCCTTGGTTCCATCCCCCACCCACCTCCCAGTACCGCCCCTTTTAGACAATACAAAACAAAGTATCATTTTGTGTTGCTAAGTAATTTGTATGGAATTTGGTAATGATATCAAGAAAAGCAGTAAAATAGATCCACTGCAGCCAGCAACAATAGGTCCCCCTAACAGCAATGGAGCAACCCACAACAAAATTTCCCCCCAGCAACAATAGACTCCCGGCAGCATCAACAGATCTCTGCACAGCCAGCATTAATAGACTCGCAGGCAGCCATCAACAATAAACCCCTCCCCCCAACAGTAGATCTCTTTCAGCAACAACTGACCCCCCAGCAACATAGGACCCACCCCCAGCAACAATAGGTCCCCCACCATCAACAATAGAACAGGTGCCGGAACTGCGTTCCCCCACGTTCCTGCTGAAAAAAAAGCACTGCCTACAGTATATCCCCAATTACAATTAGCATTCAGCCAGGGAATCTCCCAGGCAGGGGCGTTGCTAGTGGATGGCTTTTGGGGCTATAGCCCCGAATCTGAGGCCAATAGCCCTGAGTCTCTGAAGGGGTCCCCAAGGGTAGGGGAGGCTCTCTGGGGACCCTTATGTAAGTGGGGGGGGCTCTCTGGGGACCCTGATTTAAGGGAGAGGCTCTCTGGGGACCCTGATTTTAAGGCCTAGGCTCTCTAGGGACCCAGATTTAAGGGGGAGGCTCTCTGGGGACCCTGATGTAAGTGGGGGGCCCTCTGGGTACCCTGATGGAAGGGGGAGGCTCTCTGAGGACTCTGATGTAAGGAGGAGGCTCTCTGGGGACCCTGATGTAAGGTGATATAAGGGGGGGTGGCTCTCTGGGGACCCTGATGTAAGGTGATATAAGGGGGGGTGGCTCTCTGGGGACCCTGATGTAAGGTGATATAAGGGGGGGCTCTCTGGGGACCCGGATGTAAGGTGATATAAGGGGGGGCTCTCTGGGGACCCTGATGTAAGCGGGGGGCACTCTGGGGATATATATACACCCACACGTATATTACTGTATATACATGTGTATGCCCGCCCAAGCGTATGACTTTCTTTACTACGCTGCTTTGGGCTCTAGCCCCAGATCTTTTGTAGACCTAGAAACGCCCCTGCTCCCAGGTAATAGCCAATAGATGAATGGGGCCAGGGATACAGCCTCCCAGCACAGACATGCCCCATTCTGAGCACTGTCATACTCCCTGTGTAGTCTTAATTACCTCAGTTCCCTAATCTGAGAACTGGAGGTAATTCTATAAGAATTTATCGCTGCCGTAGTGACAATCTTAAATTGGCAGTAGTAAGAACTACCTGAATTTGCCACACATGTCGGTAATGTTACTGGCATTGATAAAAATGCTTGCCTAAATTAGGTGCACATAATTCTTAAGGGAACTACTAACAGAAAAGTGCCATTAGGGCTTTGAATTCCCCTGATAGGAATTACAGCTGAACTCAAAGCAGATATAAAGGTTAGCAAATACCGGTAAGTATTGTACTCATTACTAAACAAAATTTAATTTTGTTTAATAATGAATGAAATAACTACGTGGATTTTTTTATATCATAATTAATTGCAGAATTCTATCCATTTAACACTGAAAGCTTCCTGACAGGAGGATAGCAGAGAATGATAATCTCCTCAGTATTAATGAGAGAACTGAGCAAAGTTTGGTTTGTTGCATGTTCATTGAACCCGCCAGGAAGTTTGCAAATACCAAACATATTGCCGGACCCATTGAGGTCTATGAGAACCAAATCTTGTTATTTTTTTCTGCCATTTTTCAAGGCTAATGTGTAAGCTTTTATTTCAATTAAAGGATATGTATGGGCAGCTTTTTCTTGTCTTTAAAAGGCCAGTATACCACACACTGGAAGGGTACCTTGCAAACAGGGGGCAGCCAAGCCTTTTACCTTGTCCCCATGTTGAGAAGACAAGGGCTTCTTCCCCACATCTTGCCCGCCAAAAGTTATGGGTGGACTTATCAGAATTTGCAAAGTCCCCTCTAGAATAAGGAGCCTCAGATATCTGCCCCCCCCCCCCAGTTCAAGTATCCATTGTTACCTATTAAAAAAAAAAAAATAATAGATAAATAAAAAATACACTGTGAAAAAGCCCATTTTAAATAAGTAATTTCCTGCAAAGTGAAGCTAATGCCAGTTGCATTATCCAATGTTATAGATACATGTGAATCTCAATGAGTGCTGCCCAATGATGCTGACCCATCACTGCTAAGACCTGCTGATCAATGATGTGCCCATCCTCCTACCACAATTGGAAATTAGATATTTTTAACACTGCTGGAATGTAATGAATATTGCTGGTGATCCTGTGTGACATCTTTGATCACATTACTCAGGATTCCTGGGTATTTATCTTGTCATGTAACGGTGAAAGCACTTCCACTGCTAAATGACAGACATCTGATTGCTGTTTGTTTACAAACATGAGTTAGGGTCAAGCGTGTGAGCTGACCAAATATGGCTGAAATTCAAACAGGTTGGGTTCAGGCAGGGGCGTTGCTAGGGGGCAAAAAGACCAGGGGCTTCAGCCCGAAGTCCAAGGCCGGCACGGGGGGGGCTCTAATGGCGTTTTTTGGCTGGGTGGTAGGGTTGTGTGGCAGGGGGTAAGCTCACTTGCTGGTTGCTGCTTGGCTTACCAGTGCCCATCAATGCTGGCCACTAAACTGATCTACCTACCTACCTGACACACACTGACCTACCTGACACACACTGACCTACCTGACATACACACACTGACCTACCTGACATACACACACTGACCTACACACACTGACCTACCTGACACACACTGACCTACACACACTGACCTACCTGACACACACTGACCTACCTGACACTGACCTACCTGACACGCACTGACCTACCTGACACACACTGAGCTACACTGACCTACACACACTGACCTACATGACACGCACTGACCTTCCTGACACGCACTGACCTACCTGACACGCACTGACCTACACACACTGAACTACCTGACACACACTGACCTACATACACTGACCTACCTGACACACACTGAACTACCTGACACACACTGACCTACACACACTGACCTACCTGACACACACTGACCTACACACACTGACCTACCTGACACACACTGAACTACCTGACACACACTGACCTACACACACTGACCTACCTGACACACACTGACCTACACACACTGACCTACCTGACACACACTGAACTACCTGACACACACTGACCTACATACACTGACCTACCTGACACACACTGACCTACCTGACACACACACTGACCTACCTGACATACACTGACCTACCTGACACACACTGACCTACCTGACACACACTGACCTACCTGACATACACTGACCTACCTGACACACACTGACCTACCTGACATACACTGACCTACCTGACACACACTGACCTACCTGACATACACTGACCTACCTGACACGCACTGACCTACCTGGCACACACTGACCTACACTGACCTACACACACTGACCTACACTGACCTACACACACTGACCTACCTGACCTACCTGACACGCACTGACCTACCTGACACGCACTGACCTTCCTGACACGCACTGACCTACCTGACACGCACTGACCTACACTGACCTACACACACTGACCTACCTGACCTACATGACACGCACTGACCTACCTGACACGCACTGACCTACCTGACACGCACTGACCTTCCTGACATGCACTGACCTACCTGACACGCACTGACCTACACTGACCTACACACACTGACCTACCTGACCTACATGACACGCACTGACCTACCTGACACGCACTGACCTATCTGACACGCACTGACCTTCCTGACATGCACTGACCTACACTGACCTACACACACTGACCTACCTGACCTACATGACACGCACTGACCTACCTGACACGCACTGACCTTCCTGACACGCACTGACCTTCCTGACATGCACTGACCTTCCTGACACGCACTGACCTACACTGACCTACACACACTGACCTACCTGACGTACATGACACGCACTGACCTACCTGACACGCACTGACCTTCCTGACATGCACTGACCTACCTGACACGCACTGACCTACACTGACCTACACACACTGACCTACCTGACCTACATGACACGCACTGACCTACCTGACACGCACTGACCTATCTAACACGCACTGACCTTCCTGACATGCACTGACCTACACTGACCTACACACACTGACCTACCTGACCTACATGACACGCACTGACCTACCTGACACGCACTGACCTTCCTGACACGCACTGACCTTCCTGACATGCACTGACCTTCCTGACACGCACTGACCTACACTGACCTACACACACTGACCTACCTGACGTACATGACACGCACTGACCTACCTGACACGCACTGACCTTCCTGACATGCACTGACCTACCTGACACGCACTGACCTACACTGACCTACACACACTGACCTACCTGACCTACATGACACGCACTGACCTACCTGACACGCACTGACCTATCTGACACGCACTGACCTTCCTGACATGCACTGACCTACACTGACCTACACACACTGACCTACCTGACCTACATGACACGCACTGACCTACCTGACACGCACTGACCTTCCTGACACGCACTGACCTTCCTGACATGCACTGACCTTCCTGACATGCACTGACCTTCCTGACACGCACTGACCTACCTGACACGCACTGACCTACCTGACATGCACTGACCTACACACACTGACCTACCTGACACACACTGAACTACCTGACACACACTGACCTACATACACTGACCTACCTGACACACACTGAACTACCTGACACACACTGACCTACATACACTGACCTACCTGACACACACTGAACTACCTGACACACACTGACCTACATACACTGACCTACCTGACACACACTGAACTACCTGACACACACACTGACCTACCTGACACACAGTGAACTACCTGACACACACTGACCTACATTACATAGTTACATAGTAGGTGAGGTTGAAAAAAGACACAAGTCCATCAAGTCCAACCTATGTGTGTGATTATGAACCTGACACACACTGACCTACATACACTGACCTACCTGACACACACTGACCTACCTGACACACACTGACCTACTTGACATACACTGACCTACCTGACACACACTGACCTACCTGACACACACTGACCTACCTGACATGCACTGACTTACCTGACACGCACTGACCTACCTGACATACACTGACCTACCTGACACACACTTACCTACCCACACTGACCTACACTGACCTACAGGACATACACTGTCCTACCTGACACACACTGACCTACCTGACCTACAGTGACCTACCTGACAGACATACACTGACCTGGTACCTGACATACACACCCTGACTGACCTACCTGACCAGGAGGAGACAGACTTCATAAGTCCAGGTCCTGCAGCTGCAGCTCAGCCGTGGTGCTGGTGGGTGAGGCAGCCAGAGGAGAGGAGGAGAGCGCTGAGCGGGGATCGATGTGGCACGGCAGACCCCTTTGTAATTCCCGCCTTCTGGAGCCTTCTTCCTGTTCCACTCACAGCGAGCTGGGAGAGGGCTGAGATTGAAGGAGTGCAGGCGCTGGGGATGCTGCTCAGGGTGGCAGTGTCTTCTCTCTCTCTTTTCCTACTGGGCTCTTCCGAGGTATCCCCCTCCCTGCTGCTGTGCACTACACGCCACCACCGGACCAGCGGCGGGACGTTCAAGTACAGAACTCGCAGGCCAGGCCCCACTAGCGTGGAGGAGGAGGAAGTGCAATCCTCCTTGGCTTTAATGCTGGGCAGTGTGGGCACAGTGGGCAGTGACGTCACTGGTTGCTAGCCGCTAGGTGGCTATAGCAACCAGTGACCAAGAATAGAGTCAGGCGGGGGCGGAGCTGGAGCCGGAGCCAGCGTTACCACGGCTCAGTCCGCCCCTGTCCCCTGCATTCATCCCTGGACCGGACAAGAGACTCGGGGCTATTGGCCCCAGGCTCGGGGCTGTAGCCCCAATAGCCACCCCCTAATGACGCCTCTGGGTTCAGGTCAAACTGATAATTGACCAGAACCCGAAGCTCATCCCTACTTATTACTGTACTGCTGCCTCTTCGCTGTCCAGTCAGAAGGTAGGGCAGCTGCTAGACCATTCCGTATGACTCAATTGGTGTAGTCTACAAAGAGGTCTGAGTGAGTCCAGTATCTGACAAAGGTGTCGGTATCATAAAACTGGCTGTACAAATATAAATACTATTAATATTAATTGTATAATTGGCTGTTATTTTATAGTTCAAAACCCAGGCTTCCAAAAGCAGTAGATGTACTGGAAAAGTGCAGCTATAAGGAATGCCTTTTTATAAGCATATTCTTAATAGGGGATAGTAATGGAACTTGTGTCAGGCTTTCTCATAGTGAAAAAGAGTGAGGCTGACACAGACACTGCTATCTGTACAAGTTTACATCCGTACTCTATATATTGAATATGTCATTGCATTCCATGCTTTTGCTTAATCTACACTGACTTGTCATTGGTTAATCTTAGTCTTGTTTTTATAACTCTTACTATGACTAAAAAACAGGTTACAGTTTGAAAGGTATCAGTCCTTGTATGGTGTTTTCTGTAGCAAATACTATTATACTGCTTTAAAAACTTTTGCAGGAGATCTTTGAGCGATGACTATACTTTTATATCATTGACAGAGACCCTGCTTTTAGTCTTCTTGCAAGTGTACCCTGTTTGTCCACTGTGCAAGAGTATGTAAATGCTGCTTCTGTATAGGCAATGCTGATGGTAAAATATTTGCTGTATAAGTACTCATTTATTTTTACAATTCAGTAGCACATTGACTATCTTAAGGAATAATATTAATAATATTTAATAATATTTATTTAACATGTAGCACGGCCCCCTTCAGGGCTGTTTGGATTTACCTGCTCATCTGCATCACCATGACCCTGTGAACCTTCCAACCCACCTGACACTTTGGGTTCAGACTTCTTTCCACAAGCACCTTTAAATGACACATCACACAAGGCAATATGTTTATATTATCTCAGCTTTTACTGGTATAAACAAGGTAGTATTAATTTACAAAAGAGGGCAATAGATCAACCAAGCTCTGACTAACAGCCCAGACTCAGTAGAGGAATTCCCCAAAAGACAGCTTACGAACAGTATGAAGATACAATACATATTTATGTACAATGGGATACCACCTGAAGCATGTCCTGCAGGACAATAAGGGTTAAGTGTTTAACGCAGGTAGTCACACTCTAAAGGGGAACCAACCTTTAAATCCTAATGAGAGATCAGACAGAATAAGGATAGTGTAGGGCCCTTTAAATAGTAACAACAGCAATGTCCATGCTGCTGGCCTGATAGTCTTCACCTGAAGTTGAAGCATATTAGATTATATCCAATAAGGCACAGTGGTGTATTAACAGACTGACTGGTTTAAACAGGCTAATGGTACTCCTTGAAGTGGTTGTAGGTAGAGCTATCTATGTACAGTGTTCAAATAGAAGTGCAATAAAGTGTTCCCAAGGTAAAGGTGTCTGTACACAGTGTTCCAATAAAGTAACCAGGAAAAGATTGCAGAAGATGGGCAATTACCCTTTCACCAACAACTGAACCGAACTAGATGCCTTGCAGACAGCGACCCGGGAAGAGACATCCATCAATGAAGTCGCCAGTGATGACCCACAGGTGTGGAGTGTGGACAAACGTGGTGTTGAGCTGCTGAGTTGGTGCCGTGTAGATGTCTGATGAACAGCATGCAGTTAGGCCAGGCTGGAATAACTTGAAAACCGCGTGCTAGGACGCAATCTCTCTCCCCGTCACAGAAAGGTGTGCTTTACGCAATGCCCAGGAAGAAGAGTGCGTGGGACGGATCTCCTGTCTCCTTTATAGTCTCTCCCAGAAGTCCCCTGAATGGTAGCAAGAATCCCTGGGAAGTGTAGTCCCTGTGTATGGTTATGCAATGGAATCACTGGTCAGAAAAACTACTTGTCCCACAATCCATTTGATTGGGCTCACAAATATGATGACAGTCACTGGCATCCAGCATTAAAGGGATATCGCTATAGGTGAGGAATGATGGGGAACGCACACAATATTACAATTATAGTCCACCATCGCTACAAACACTTTTCGCCATAGGCACTCAAGGTGCTTATCAAACTGGTTTTGGGATTTTTGAAGAGATGGACTTGTCAGTTGTTGCTTTTGGAGCCGGTTCACACCAGATCACGTCCTGTGCGCTTTTCCTGAACTGTGTTCAAATGCACTGCCCTTGCGATCTGCATGTGGATGACAATCTAATGTTAATGGAACCCCAAAGGCAGATGGCAAACGCACTGGGTTTGTGGGCACACAGTATCATGCAATTTAAAAGTAGAGCTTGCTCTTCTTTTTTCTGCATTCTGGAGTGATTTACAGCTGTAAAATCACACAACACGGGAACGTGGGGGAATTGTACAGGAACACAGCATGCGTTCCTGTGCGATCCCGGTGTAAACTGGCCTTAAATCAGGGTGAATGTGTCTGGAGTCTATTTTTTAAAACATCTAGAGAGGGTACTTTCCAGACAATGGATGGTAGGGGAGTTTCATATGTAGCGGTACCCCTGTAGGGGCTGCTGAAAGTTGTGGCCCACCTGTCACCCTGCCCAGCCTGGCATTCACTTCCCAATCACCTTGAAGATAATAAACAGTCCATTTGTTTGTTTTTGTATTTTTATTGAGGGATTTGAACTTGGATAGGGATTAGGGTATATAGGATGCCCAGTAGAACAAACAATTAGTTAATTGTATCTCAATCAGTTGGGACAATTATGTACATTTCACAGCTCCAGTCTCCTCCAGCACAACACTTGCTTCTCTCTCTCTCCTACACAACACCTCACTTCCAGGTACAGGTAGCACATGGTTAGGTCCAACACTGACTTAGTCAGGCCCTAAAAATTGCCATTTGCCAGCAGAGACTGTGGGTCCCTTTAATGTAGTAAAAGAATGGGATGTCTTTGTGTGCTAGCTGACCTACGATGGACTACTGCTCCCAGTAATCCCTCTTCAGGCCCTGCCAGCCCTCCTGGCTGCAGCTGCCCAACTCCACTGCCCATGACATTGCAATCCTCAGTGGCTCCACACCCAGCTCTAACTGTTTCCTCCCAGTCCTCTCTGGCATGCCTCTCCAGTCCTCCTGATAGCACGTGTCACTCACCAGCCCTCCTGGCTGCATACACCAGTGGTTCCCTCCTAAAGACTTGCCGAGCAGTACTAGCTCGGAATGGGGAGTGCCCTCAAAGGCCCCAACAGCCTAGTACTCCATCCTCAGTTTTCAACAACTCCTCACCAGCTGGGCTGACCCTGGGTATATCAAGGAGGCCTGGCCCTTGTCAATCCTAGTTGGGGATTGGTCAGGGCTCCCTGAGACACCTCAGACAGCTCCTCCTCTCTTCCCCTCCTCTCTTCTAGAATCCTCAAGAAGCCAGAGGGAGGTAACCGAGAAGTGATGCTGACTGTGAGTCACCAGCCTACTCTGAGCCACTCCCAGCCCACACAGATCAAAACAAATAGGCCTAGCTTCCAAACAAGAAAGTTTCCATGTTGCAAACAACCATTGGAAATTATAGTGCCATTTGTACTACTAAACAAGATATGAAAAACACCAGAGCAAAATGTAATCATGCATTAAAGTGTTTGCTCACCAATGCCAGAAGTCTGCCAAGCAAAATAGGTGAGTTGGAAGCTCTGGTGCACGAGGAGAGCTATGATGTAATCGGCATTGCTAAAACTTGGCTTCATTCCTCACATGAGTGGGCTATTAATATTCCTGGCTATGCACTCTTTCAGAGAAACAGGGTAAAAAGGAAAGGTGGTGGGGTCTGTCTCTATGTGAAAAGTGATCTCAAAGCGAGTGTGAAAGAGGACCTGGTTGATGGAGAGTGTGATGAGTCTGAAGCATTATGGATGGAACTGTATATAGATGTGCGTAGTTCAAAGTTAATCATTGGAGTTTGTTATAGACCACCCAATGTTAATGAGGAGGTGGAGACTCAGCTCCTTGCACAGATGGAAAGGGCTGCAAGGGCTGGGACGGTGATAATAATGGGGATTTTAACTACACAGAAATTGACTGATGGCACTGCTGGGACAGTTAAAGGGCAAAAATTTATAAACCTAATGCAGGACAATTTTATGGTCCAGTTTATTGAGGCCCCAACTAGGAATGATCCTCTGTTGGACCTGGTAATCTCAAACCATGCAGAGCTTATTACTAATGTTCATATAAAGGAACATCTTGGTAGCAGTGACCATAGCATGATTTCATTTGATGTTAGCTGTAAGCAAAAAACACATACGAGAAAGATAAAAAACACTTAACTTCAAGAGAGCAAATTTTCCAAGGATGAGGGCTGCTCTCCAGGACTTGGACTGGGAGGGAATATTGGCATCAATGGACACAGAACAGAAATGGGAATTCTTCAAAATGACTGTGAACTCACTGCAAAGTATATTCTCATGGGCGATAATTTTGAAAGGCTAAAAATAAAACCTATGTAGCTCACGGCCAAAGTTAAAAAAGCTATGAACAATAAGAAAAGAGCTTTTAAAAAATATAAAAATGAAGGAACACCAGTGTTGTTTAAATGTTGCAAAGAATATAACAGAATATGTAAAAAGGAAATCAAGGATGCAAAAACTGAAAACGAACATGACAGATTGCAAAAAATATTAGGACAAACCCCAAAAAATTCTTCAAATATATTAATAGTAAAAAGGTCAGGTCTGACATGTAGGCCTTTGCAAAATAATCTTGAGTGGGTGACTGGGGACAAAGAGAAGGCAAATTTATTAAATACTTTCTTCAGCTCTGTGTATATAAAGGAGCATGGGGGAGCTCATCTCCATAATCGGGGTGGTAGTGACACAGCACCAAATGATCCTCAATGGCTCAAAAGGGATATGACCCAGAAATATTTAGACAGAATAAAGATACATAAAGCACCTGGACCAGATGGCAGAAAAATGTTTTGGAAAAATATCTAAAAAGCTGGAACTATGGAAATTGCGAAGGTTGACATTGGTAGGGAAAACTTTAATTGTCAAAGCAGTTTGTCTCTCCCTGTTGCTTTATTTTGGGGTGATTTTCCCCTTCAACAAAATATGGGTACAAAAATTTACGAGACTTTTGTTTCTCTTTTTTTGGGGATCCACAATGAAGAGCGTAGCGAGAACTACGGTGATGAAGGAGGAGAGGTTTGGAGGACAGAACTTTCCAAATGTGGAGATCTTCCTAGGCATGCACTCCTGGTTGTTGCATTACAAAGTTTTTACAGGTGGAGGAAGGGCAATGTGCTTTATGAGATATCTGATGGTATGGTTTGTGGTGGGGTGGGGGTGGGGGGTTCGGGACTTGACAAGACCTGTGGCCTTGGTGCCTCCTCCCTACTATGTAAAAATAAAGATGTGGTATAATGAGCATGGTCTAAAGGATTTAGGTGAGGGGGCAGTGAACAAAGACCTTTTGGTTAAATGGTTAAGGAAGGAGGAGGTGGTAACAAATATTGCTGACTTAAAGACAAAACAAACAGAAGTGTGCTGGAGGAATTTGAGGACAGAAGGGGTGACCAATAAGCAAAAAGAGATTGTTTGGAGATCTTTTCATGAGTGTCTACTAACAATGGTTTTCCTAAAAACAAGAGATTTGGTAAGGAGTGAGAGGTGTGTAAGGGAAGGGTGTGGTGGAATGGAAACCTTAAGGCACGTTTTTTTTTTAATGTCATTTTGTGAAAGGTGTTTGGGGTAGGTTGGTGGGTTTTGCAAAAAATGTTTTGGAAGTGAAAGAAATTACACCTGAGTTATGCTTATATGGTTTGGTTGGTGGTGGATCTGATGTGAGGAGGAGGGGGTGGATTTTATCTGCGATTGTGAAAGAAGTGGTTTGGGAGGCAAGACGTGGTTACAGGAAAAGAAGTTTTATGGTGTCTGAAGATGAATGCAAAGATTGGGTGTTGAGCAAGTTGTACTGTGTTTTGCTATATGATAGGAAGGTGCTGGGAGTGGAGGAGGCAGATTTTTTTTGGAATTTTGGGAGGTGGAGGTTAAGATAAGGTGGTAGGAAATGTGTTTCTGTGATTAATGTGGATGTTTTTTTAAACTACTGTGTTTTATGGAAAATACTTACCTGAATGATGAAAGGAACGCTGCTTGATCTCTTGAGAGTTGCTTGAAGGAGTCTTGAGTATGCGATTCATGCTGAAGGGTAAAAAAAAAAGTAAAAAAAAAAAACCTGGACCAGATGGCATCCACCCACGGATCCTAAAAGAATTGAGCTCTGTAATTTTAAAGCCATTGTATCTAATTTTTAGGGACCCATTCATGACGGGAAAAGTATCACTGGATTGGCGTAGGGCCAATGTGGTGCCTATATTTAAAAAGGGAAAAAAGTCCTTATCAAGTAACTATAGACCTGTTAGTTTAACTTCTATAGTCCGGAAGATACTGGAGAGTTTAATAAAAGACCACATAGATGAGTTATTGCTGGAAAAAAATATTTTAAGCAACAGACAGCATGGATTCATGAAAGACAGAAGTTGTCAAACAAACTTGATTTCTTTTTATGAGGAGGTAAGTAAAACCTTGGACAGAAGGGTGGCTGTGGACGTGGCATACTTGGATTTTGCAAAAGCGTTTGACACAGTTCCCCACACATGGCTCATGTGTAAGGTAAAGTCTACAGGCTTGCAAATATCAGTTTGTAAATGGATAGAAAACTGGCTAAAAGACAGAATTCAGAGTAGTGATTAATGATTCTTACTCTGAATGGTCAGAGGTTATCAGTGGTGTACCCCAAGGTTCAGCGCTGGGACCCTTAATTTTTAATATCTTTATAAATGATATAAGGTCTAGGATTAAAAGTACCATTTCTGTCTTTGCAGATGACAATAAGCTATGCAGTGGAATAACATCCTTACAGGATGTCTCCAATTTACAAGCCAACCTCAATGCACTAATTGGACGACTATGTGGCAGATGAGGTTTAATATTGATAAATGTAAAGTTATGCACTTGGGGGCTAAGAATATGCATGCATCATATATACTAGGGGCAGTACAACTGGGGGAATCAATGGTAGAGAAGGATCTGGGGGTTTTGGTAGATCATAAGCTCAATAATAGCATGCAATGCCAAGCTGTGGTTTCCAAAGCGAGCAAAGTCCTTTCTTGTTTTCAGAGAGGTATGGACTCCAGAGAGAGAGAGATATAATTTTGCCCCTGTACAAATCATTAGTAAGACCTCTGGAATATGCAGTTCAGTATTGGGCACCAGTTCTCAAAAAGGATATCGGGGGACTGGAGAAAGTGCAGAGAAGGGCAACCAAACTGGCATGGAGGAGCTCAGCTAAGAGGAAAGATTAGAGGAACTGAATGTATTCCCTCTTGAGAAGAGGAGATTAAGGGGGGATATGATCACCGTGTATAAATATATAAGGGGTTCATATAGTGTTGAGTTATTTACTTTACGGTCAACGCTGAGGGCAAGGGGGCACTCTTTACGTCTAGAGGAAAAGAGATTTCACTTCCAAATATGGAAAGGTTTCTTCACAGTAAGAGCTGTGAAAATGTGGAATAGACTCCCCCCAGAGGTGGTTCTGGCCAGCTCAGTAGATTGCTTTAACCACTTCAGCCCGGACTATTTGGCTGCCTAAAGACCAGAGCACTTTTTCCAATTTGGCACTGCGTCAATTTAACTGCTAATTGCGCGGTCATGCAATGCTGTACCCAAACGAAATTTGCGTCCTTTTCTTCCCACAAATAGAGCTTTCTTTTGATGGTATTTGATCACCTCTGCCGTTTTTATTTTTTGCGCTATAAATGGAAAAAGACCGAAAATTTTGAAAAAAAATGATATTTTCTACTTTTTGTTATAAAAAATCCAATAAACTAAATTTTAGTCATACATTTAGGCCAAAATGTATTTGGCCACATTTCTTTGGTAAAAAAAATGTCAATAAGCCTATATTTATTGGTTTGCGCAAAAGTTATAGCGTCTACAAACTAGGGTACATTTTCTGGAATTTACACAGCTTTTAGTTTATGACTGCCTATGTCATTTCTTGAGGTGCTAAAATGGCAGGGCAGTACAAAACCCCCCCAAATGACCCCATTTTGGAAAGTAGACACCCCAAGGAAATTGCTGAGAGGCATGTTGAGCCAATTGAATATTTATTTTTATTGTCCCAAGTGATTGAATAATGACAAAAACAAAAAAAAATGTACAAAAAGTTGTCACTAAATGATATATTGCTCACACAGGCCATGGGCATATGTGGAATTGCACCCCAAAATACATTCAGCTGCTTCCCCTGAGTATGAGGATACCACATGTGTGGGACTTTTTGGGAGCCTAGCCGCGTACGGGGCCCCGAAAACCAATCACCGCCTTCAGGATTTCTAAGGGTGTAAATTTTTGATTTCACTCTTCACTACCTATCACAGTTTTGAAGGCCATAAAATGCCCAGATGACACAAACCCCCCCAAATGACCCCATTTTGGAAAGTAGACACCCCAAGCTATTTGCTGAGAGGCATGATGCATGTTGAGTCCATGGAATATTTTATATTTTGACACAAGTTGCGGGAAAGTGACAAATTTTTTTTTTTTTTTTGCACAAAGTTGTCACTAGATGATATATTGCTCAAACATGCCATGGGAATATGTGGAATTACACCCCAAACTACATTCTGCTGCTTCTCCTGAGTACAGGGATACCACATGTTTAGGACTTTTTGGGAGCCTAGCTGCGTACGGGGCCCCGAAAACCACTCACCGCCTTCAGGATTTCTAAGCGTGTAAATTTTTGATTTCGCTCCTCACTACCTATCACAGTTTTGATGGCCATAAAATGCCAAGATAGCACAAAACCCCCCCAAATGACTCCATTTTGGAAAGTAGACACCCCAAGATATTTGCTGAGAGGCATGTTGAGTCCATGGAATATTTTATTTTTTGACACAAGTTGCGGGAAAGTGACACATTTTTTTTTTTGCACAAGGTTGTCACTAAATGATATATTGCTCACACAGGCCATGGGCATATGTGGAATTGCACCCCAAAATACATTCTGCTGATTCTCCTGAGTACGGGGATACCACATGTGTGGGACTTTTTGGGAGCCTAGCCGCGTACAGGGCCCCGAAAACCAAGCACCACCTTCAGGATTTCTAAGGACGTAAAGTTGTGATTTCACTCCTCACTACCTATCACAGTTTTGAAGGCCATAAAATGCCCAGATGACACAAACCCCCCCAAATGACCCCATTTTGGAAAGTAGACACCCCAAGCTATTTGCTGAGAGGCATGGTGAGTATTTTGCAGCTCTCATTTGTTTTTGAAAATGAAGAAAGACAAGAAAAATGTATTTTTTTTTTCTTTTTTCAATTTTCAAAAGTTTGTGACAAAAAGTGAGGTCTTCAAAATACTTACTATACTTCTCAGCAAATAGCTTTGGGTGTCTATTTTCCAAAAGGTACTCTTTTTTAAAAAAATTGGGGTCTATTAGACCCTAGATCTCTCCTCTGCCCTCAAAGCATCTGACCACACCAAGATTGGTGTGATAAAATGCTTTCCCAATTTCCCAATGGCGCTGTTTACATCCGGCGAAATCTAAGTCATGAAATGCTCCTAGCTTCCGGTTTCTTAGGCCATAGAGATGTTTGGAGCCATTCTGGTCTCTGATCAGCTCTATGGTCAACTGGCTGAATCACCGGCTGCATTTTCAGGTTCCCTGTTGGGACAGGAGAGCCAGAGAAAAACATGGAAGACGGTGGGGGGGGGCATTCCCTCCCACTGCTTGTAAAAGCAGTCTAGAGGCTAATTAGCCGCTAGGATTGCTTTTACATGAAAGCCGACCGCTGGCTGAAAAGAATGATACCAAGATGATACCTAAACCTGCAGGCATCATTCTGGTATAAACACTCAAAGTCCAGCAACATACCAGTACGTTGCTGGACCTTGTTGGGCATATATTGTAAACTTTTTTTTCATGCAGCCTGTGGGCTGAACGAAAAAAAGATATTGATCGGTGGGTATGCCCACCATTAGAATACTTCCCTTCATCCACCCACTTCTAATGATGGGCATACATGCACCGTTTATATATGCCGAAGTATGGGGGCATCCTCCCGCAAAAGACAGGAGCAAATCGCTCCTCCACCCACTGCTGCCCCCTCGCTTCGGCATATATGCTGAAGTATGTAACTGTGGTGGTGAAATCACCTCCGACAGCGCTGGAGTCACGGCTTTATGTATCGTGGGAGCAAACGCTGTTGCTGTCAAGATAAATAAATCCGCGCTGCAACTGAATGACGTACTTGCTAAGCAAATGATGGTTAACAAAAAACAAAGTAACATTACAGTATAACAGTAATACTTACCATACCTGCAAAGCAAATACAAAAAAACACATAGTAAAAAATAAAACATTTAACGCAACCTGTGCCTACCTAAAATATATATATGCCGAAGCATGGGGGCATCCTCCCGCAAAAGGCAGGAGCAAATTGCTCCTCCACCCACTGCTGCCCCCACGCTTCGGCATATATGCTGAAGTATGTAACTGTGGTGGTGAAATCACCTCCGACAGCGCTGGAGTCACGGCTTTATGTATCGTGGGAGCAAAACACTGTTGCTGTCAAGATAAATAAATCCGCGCTGCAACTGAATGATGTACTTGCTAAGCAAATGATGGTTAACAAAAAACAAAGTAACATTACAGTATAACAGTAATACTTACCATACCTGCAAAGCAAATACAAAAAAACACATAGTAAAAAATAAAACATTTAACGCAACCTGTGCCTACCTAAAATATATATATGCCGAAGCATGGGGGAATCCTCCCGCAAAAGGCAGGAGCAAATCGCTCCTCCACCCACTGCTGCCCCCACGCTTCGGCATATATGCTGAAGTTTGTAACTGTGGTGGTGAAATCACCTCCGACAGCGATGGAGTCACGGCTTTATGTATCGTGGGAGCAAACGCTGTTGCTGTCAAGATAAATAAATCCGCTCTGCAGCTGAATGGCGTACCTGAAAACAAAAAAGTATAAAAGTATAAAAAAATTGCATACCTATAAAGCAAACATGATAAAAACATAACAATAAAACATTGCAGTATAGAATTCAGAACAATAGAGAGAGAATAGAGAGAGAACAATAAAACGACAACAATTTTTGTTTTTTTTATTTTATATTTTTTTTGTGTTTTTTTCTTTTTTTTTACTTTTTTTTTGTTTTTTTGTTTTTTTTTTTTTTACACTTTTTTTGTATCTTTGTAACCAGGTTTGGGTCTCTTAAAATGCGATGGCATCTTGAGAGACCCTGTGAAAGTGTGTCCTAGTCTGTGCAGTGCTGTACCCTACGCTAATACTCAACTAGTGTATGGTAGCGTTCAAAACATTCACCAATGCAAACACCAGGATTGTCAGGACAGAAGGGACAATAATACCGGGTGTCACGCCTAAATCCGCGCTTGCTGCAGACACAACATCTTTTTGGGGGGCTCCTTGGGTAGGGGTACTCGGGAGGACATATTGAAAATGCCTCTCATGCAGCCGGCTTACTGCATTTGGTTGGGGATGGTGAGGTGGAGCACCGTCTGGAAACAGAAGGGCTCTGACGATCTCTTCCTGGAATTTAAGGAAGGATCCAGTCCATCCTGAAGCTCTGTATAGCACATAAGCATTCAGCAAAGCCAATTGAAATAAATAAACAGACACTTATTTGTACCAGCGTCTGGCCTTACAGGCAACTAGGTACGGCGCCAACAACTGGTCGTTGAGGTCAACCCCTCCCATATTAAGGTTATATTCGTGGACACAGAGGGGTTTCTCCACAACACCAGTCGCCGTAGGAATTTGGACCGTCGTGTCTGCATGAAGGGAGGTAAGAACGAAAACATTCTTATTGTCCCTCCACTTCATAGTGAGCAAGTTATTACACTTCAAGCAGGCTCTCTCCCCCAGCCTAAGAAAGGAATCTACAAGCCGCTGGGGAAAGCCGCGGCGATTAGGTCGCACGGTGCCACATGCTCCAATCTGATGATCAAAAAGGTGGCTAAAAAGTGGCACGCTCGTGTAATAATTATCCACATACAAGTGGTACCCCTTTCCGAATAAGGGTGACACCAAGTCCCACACTATCTTGCCAGCGCTTCCTATGTAGTCAGGGCAGTTTGTCGGCTCTACGTGACTATCTTTGCCCTCATAAACCATAAAACTACATGTATAGCCTGTGGCCCTGTCACATAGCTTATACATCTTGACCCCGTATCTGGCACACTTGCTGGGAAGGTACTGTTTGAATGACAAGCGGCCAGGAAATGTAATCAGGGACTCATCAACGCAGACAACTTGATGGGGAGTAAACAAGTCTGCAAAACATTGGTTGAAGTGGTTTACGAGGGGGTGAATTTTGTAGAGCCGATCGTATCCAGGGTCTCCACGAGGACGACAGAGTTCATTGTCGTTGAAGTGCATGAACCGCAAAATCTGCTCGTATCGTGCCCTGGTCATGGAGGCAGAGAACACGGGCATATGGTAAATTGGGTCAGTGGACCAATATGACCGCAACTTACTCTTTTTATTTATGACTATGTTGAGGGAAAGGCCCAGAAAGAGCTTAAATTCGGAAACCGTAATTAGTTTCCAATCTCTGGCAAGGGAGAACGGGGGAATAGTGGCAATGTGTTGACCAGCGTACAAATTGCTTTGGTCCACAATAGATCTATAGAGATCTTCGGTGAAAAACAGCAAAAAAAATCCAGTGGCGTAAAATCAACTGTTTCCACCTGAATTCCGGGTTGGCCAGTGAATGGGGGAAGTGCGGGTGCTGCAGAAGTGGTGGGTTCCCAATTCGGATTGGCGAATGCAGCAGGAAGGGCACTATGGGCACGATGGGCCTGTCTTTGTCTTCTTGGTGGCAGCGGGACACTACTAGTGCTTGCCACCTCACCAGCTTGAACTGCACTTATGGGACTCGCCACGTCACCACGTGATACTGCAGTGCTGGATATACGACCAGGGTGTACTAGGCCGCTGGTGCTTGCCAGTTCACCAGAAGGAATAGCGGCGCTAGTACTTCTCTGCTCCATATGAGAGCCCTGCGGTTCTTGCACTTCAAGGACAGAAGAAGAAGTTTGGGGTCTGGTACGCCTGACCTTAGCAGGGACCACAACTCCGTCGTCAGAGCTATCTGTCATGGAGCTGCTGTCCTCTACAGGATCGTATGCTGAGCCTGAATCTGACAGATGAGTGACTTCCTCTTCACTATCTGTCATGCTCAGAAACGTGTAGGCCTCTTCACTAGTGTACCTTCAATTTGCCATTTTGGGCTCTAAATTTAGGGGTACACTAGTGAGACTCACAGGCAAAAAAGCTTCTGACTGTTAGCGACTGATTCAAAACGCTACCAAAAAACTGTTGGTGATCGCAGGGATCAGGCCTGACTCTGCGGACGCTGCAGTTATGTGTGCTTAGTGTTTTGTAACTGTCAGTGATCGATCGATACTGCACTTGGGTGGGCTGGGCTGGGCCGAGGAGCAAAACGCAGGTACTAGCAGGTATCTGGGCTGATCCCGCTAACACTGCGTTTTTGGGAACCCTAAACTGCTGGGGATTATAGATCTGATCGGATCAGATATCGATCCGTTCAGATACTATAGCACTAAGGGAGGTGTATGCTGCATGCGTGGGTGTTAACGGTACTGGCGCTAACCTGGCGCTGCCTGGGGTGACGCAGACCTTATCTGATCCTAAAAACGTAACTTATATCACCGCCGGGCAATTAGGGGGTTAAACTTTTATAAGGTAATAAACGGCGGGTGCCCTAAAACTATAATAAACTATAAAAAACAAACAAACTAACCAGCGTCACTGTACGGTGATCGCTGGTGAAAGGGTTAACTAGGGGGCAATCAGGGGGTTAAAACCTTTAGTGGGTAGTATATGGGGGTCCCTGTCGCTATAAAACACTGACCTATATACTTACCTCCCTAACTAGCGTCACCTGTGTCACTAATACAGCGATCAGAAAAACGATCGCTTAGCGACACTGGCGATGGGGGGTGATGAAGGGGTAACCTTTATTAGGGGGGGTTAGGGGGGTACCCTGGACCTAAAGGTGGGGTACCCCAGACCTAAAGGGGGCTAACCTAACTGCCCTAACACTTATAACTGTCACAAACTGACACCAATGCAAAAAAAAAAAAAAACTGCTATTGGTGTCAGTGTGACAGGGGGTACAGGGGGGTGATCGGGGGGTGAAAAGTGTGCCTGGCATGTTCTACTGAACGTGTAGTGTTGTGCACTTACTTGATGTCTTCTCTCCTCGGCGCCGGAACGAAAAAGACCGGCTCGAGGAGGGATGACATCACTTCCTCTCCCTCTGTTTACATTACAGAGGGAGAGGAAGCATTTTCATTTGCCGGGAGCGATCGGGAGGGGGTGGCCAACAATGGATGGCCTCCCCCTCGCCTCTCATCGCTCGCAAACTAGAGCCGACCGCCTCTGGCACCGTGAGGGGGAGGTCCGATTGGACCCCCGCCCACGGGAAGGCAATCACGTACCAGGTACGTGATTTTGCCTGCCCGTGCCATTCTGCTGACGTATATCAGCGTGAGGCGGTCGTCAAGTGGTTAAGAAAGGCCTAGATTCTTTACTAAATGTACATAATATAACTGAGTACTAACATTTATAGGTAAAGTTGATCCAGAGAAAATCCGATTGCCTCTCTAGGATCAGTAAGGAAATTTTCCCCCTGCTGTAGCAAATTGGATCCCGCTTTTCTGGGGGGTTTTTCGCCTTCCTCTGGATCAACTGTGGGTATAGCATTGGGTATAAGGGATTGTATGATATTTTTTATTTTATTTATTTCTTTTTTTTTATGGTTGAACTAGATGGACTTGTGTCTTTTTTCAACCTGACTAACTATGTGACTATGTAACTAGGCCTGCTTAAATTTACCTGCACTCACCAAAAATCGAAGCTCTAGCACCTACCTAGGTAGAGGGTGCAACACATATTTTGTGTGCTACATAAAAGAATGTACAAGATCTAAAAGATTTTAAGATTACTCTAGGCTGGTGCAATTTTTTATTATCTGAGAAGAGGAGAGAATATGGATAACCAGAAGTTCTGATAGATGGGTGTAAGCAGGTACTTAATAAGGTATTACTATGTTGGTTGTTTTAATTATTTTCTTAAATAAGTGTATTTTCTGTTATGTAAGTTGCACTGCTTAATTAATGTTGTCCCGCAGAAGTAGTGCTGCTTGGTAGGTAAGTGTTAACCCTGCTGGCCAGGTTTCCTGGGCTTTTCTGAGGAGTACCACCCTCAGCTGGACAAAGCATATAAAAAGAGAAACTATATCTAGTATTTTTTAAATAATTTTGATTTTTACTTGGAATATATATATTTTACTTTTATTTTATTTTTTAAAACATATTTTGGGGGTTTTAGTAGTAATTAATATGTTTTAATTCATCTTTATTTTATTTTTATTTCTATTTAATTGGAATGTATTTTTTACATTGGACATAATCATTATAGTGTTTATAGGTGATATAGGATTGTAGGATTATATATATATATATGGTGAATAGGGATGAGCCGAACACCCCCCTGTTCAGTTCGCACCAGAACATGCGAACAGGAAAAAAATTTGTTCGAACACGCGAACACCGTTAAAGTCTATGGGACACGAACATGAATAATCAAAAGTGCTAATTTTAAAGGCTTATATGCAAGTTATTGTCATAAAAAGTGTTTGGGGACCTGGGTCCTGCTCCAGGGGACATGGATCAATGCAAAAAAAAGTTTTAAAAACGGCCGTTTTTTCAGGAGCAGTGATTTTAATAATGCTTAAAGTGAAACAATAAAGGTGTAATATCCCTTTAAATTTCGTAGCTGGGGGGTGTCTATAGTATGCCTGTAAACGGGCGCATGTTTCCTGTGTTTAGAACAGTCTGACAGCAAAATGATATTTCAAAGAAAAAAAAGTCATTTAAAACTACTCGCGGCTATTAATGCATTGCCGGTCTGACAACACACATAGAAGTTCATTGATAAAAACGGCATGGGAATTTCCCACAGGGGGACCCCGAACCAAAATAAAAAAAAAAAATGACGTGGGGGGTCCCCCTAAATTCCATACCAGGCCCTTCAGGTCTGGTATGGATATTAAGGGGAACCCTGGCCAAATTTTTTTTTTAAAAATGACGTGTGGGGTCCCCCTAAATTCCATACCAGGCCCTTTAGGTCTGGTATGGATATTAAGGGGAACCCCGGCCAAAATTAAAAAAAAAAAATGACGTGGGGGTCCCCCTAAATTCCATACCAGGCCCTTCAGGTCTGGTATGGATATTAAGGGGAACCCGCGCCAAAATTAAAAAAAAAAACGGTGTGGGGTCCCCCCAAAAATCCATACCAGACCCTTATCTGAGCACGCAACCTGGCAGGCCGCAGGAAAAGAGGGGGGGACGAGAGAGCGGCCCCCCTCCTGAACCATACCAGGCCACATGCCCTCAACATTGGGAGGGTGCTTTGGGGTAGCCCCCCAAAACACCTTGTCCCCATGTTGATGAGGTCAAGGGCCTCATCCCCACAACCCTGGCCGGTGGTTGTGGGGGTCTGTGGGCGGGGGCTTATCGGAATCTGGAAGTCCCCTTTAACAAGGGGACCCCCAGATCCTGGCCCTCCCCCCTGTGTGAAATGTAAAAGTACCCCTACCATTTCACTAAAAAACTGTCAAAAATTTTAAAAATGACAAGAGACAGTTTTTGACAATTCCTTTATTTAAATGCTTCTTCTTTCTTCTATCTTCTATCTTCCTTCGGTTTCTTCCTCCATCTTCTTCTTCTTCTGGTTCTTCTGGCTCTTCTGGTTCTTACTCCAGTGTTCTCATCCAGCATCTCCTCCGCGGCATCTTCTTCCCTTCTTCTCCTCGGGCCGCTCCGCATCCATGGCATGGAGGGAGGCTCCCGCTCTTCTCTTCATCTTCTTCTCTTCTTCATCTTCTTCTCTTCTTCATCTTCTTCTCCGGGCCGCTCCGGCCCGAGGAGAAGAAGGGAAGAAGACGCCGCGGAGGAGATGCTGGACGAGAACACCGGAGGAATAACCAGAAGAGCCAGAAGAACCAGAAGAAGAAGAAGATGGAAGAAGAAACCAAAGAAAGATAGAAGATAGAAGAAAGAAGAAACATTTAAATAAAGGAATTGTCAAAAACTGTCTCTTGTCATTTTTAACATTTTTGACAGTTTTTTAGTGAAATGGTAGGGGTACTTTTGTACCCCCTTACCATTTCACACAGGGGGGAGGGCTGGGATCTGGGGGTCCCCTTGTTAAAGGGGGCTTCCAAATTCCGATAAGCCCCCCGCCCGCAGACCCCCACAACCACTGGCCAGGGTTGTGGGGATGAGGCCCTTGTCCTCATCAACATGGGGACAAGGTGTTTTGGGGGCTACCCCAAAGCACCCTCCCAATGTTGAGGGCATGTGGCCTGGTACGGTTCAGGAGGGGAGGGGGTGCTCTCTCATCCCCCCCCTTTTCCTGCGGCCTGCCAGGTTGCGTGCTTGGATAAGGGTCTGGTATGGATTTTTGGGGGGACCCCACGCCGTTTTTTTTTAAATTTTGGTGTGGGGTTCCCCTTAATATCCATACCAGACCTGAAGGGCCTGGTATGGAATTTAGGGGGACCCCCCACGTCATTTATTTTTTAAATTTTGGCCGGGGTTCCCCTTAATATCCATACCAGACCTGAAGGGCCTGGTATGGAATTTAGGGGGACCCCCACGTCATTTTTTTTTTAAATTTTGGTTCGGGGTTCCCCTGTGGGGAATTCCCATTTCGTTTTTATCAATGAACTTCTATGTGTATTGTCGGACCGGCAATGCATTAATAGCCGCGAGTAGTTTTAAATGACTTTTTTTCCTTTGAAGTGTCATTTTGCTGTCAGACTGTTCTAAACACGGGAAACATGCGCCCCTTTACAGGCATACTATAGACACCCCCCAGCTATGAAATTTAAAGGGATATTACACTTTTATTGTTTCATTTTAAGCATTATTAAAATCACTGCTCCCAAAAAAATGCCTGTTTTTAAAACTTTTTTTTGCATTGATACATGTCCCCTGGGGCAGGACCCAGGTCCCTAAACACTTTTTATGACAATACCATGCATATAAGCCTTTAAAATTAGCACTTTTGATTTCCCCCATAGACTTTTAAAGGGTGTTCCGTGGCATTCGAATTTGCCGCGAACATCCCAAATTGTTCGCTGTTCGGCGAACTTGCGAACAGCCGATGTTCAAGTCAAACATGAGTTCGACTTGAACTCGAAGCTCATCCCTAATGGTGAATATATAAGGAGTAGAATATACGGATGTATGGCAGTGATCCACAACAAAATGGCGACATTTAAGCTATAAAAATATGGTGGAGCCACGGATGTAAATAAACTAAGGAAAAACACATCTATGCTAATGGACTACGAGAAATTGGTGGATTCCGGGACTATATATATGATTAGAACAGCGTCACCCTATTACATCTCCCTGAGAAAGTTACGAGGTGTAACGAAACATGTAGTAGGAACCTGAGAGATTGACACAAACAGGATCACGAGAGGTGTGGGATAGTGTACGAGCCACAGGCTTTTGTCTTGGTGTCAGAACTGCAGGACTGGCAGCAAGTAGATATCCTGGCCACTGTTACACAATAACAAACTTATGACTTATGATGTTTATGTGAGTGTTCATTCGGCACATGTTTATTAATTAACTAGTTAAGGACCGAGTTAAGATATTTTTTTTTGCTAGAAAATTACTTAGAATCCCCAAACGTTATATATATTTTTTTTAGACACCCTAGAGAATAAAATTGTGGTTGTTGCAATACTTTATGTCACACTGTATTTGCGCAGAGGTCTTACAAGCGCAATTTATTTGGAAAAAATACACTTCTTTGAATTAAAAAATAAGACAACAGTAAAGTTAGCCCCAATTTTTTTTATATTGTGAAAGATAATGTTATGCAGAGTAAATTGATACCCAACATGTCATGCTTCAAAATTGCGCCCGCTCGTGGAATGGCAACAAACTTTGACCCTTAAAAATCTCCATAGGAAACGTTTAAAAATTTCTACAGGTTACCAGTTTTGAGTTACAGAGGAGGTCTAGTGCTAGAATTATTGCTCTTGCTCTAACTATATCGGTGATACCTCACATGTGTGGTTTGAACACCATTTTTATATGCGGGCGCGACTTACTTATGCGTTCGCTTCTGCGGGCGAGCTCGGTGGGATGGGGCGCTTTCAAAAAAAAAATCCTTATTTATTTTACATTTTATTTTTTATTTTTACACTATCCCTAAAAAAATATATATTTGGGTCCCTTTTATTCCTATTGCAAGGAATGTAAACATCCCTTGTAATAAAAAAAGCATGACAGACAGGACCTCTTGTGAGATCTGGGGTAAAAAAGACCTCATATCTCACATTAACACTTAAAGTTTGTGAAAAACGGCATTTTTAAATGAGCAGTGATTTTTTGGTTTTTAAAGTGAAAGCATAAAAATGAAAAATTCAGGGGCGGAGCCAGCAGCCGAAGGAGATGGCCGTGTGAGAGGAGAGCTCCCGATTCTTACAGTGGTCCCCGGCACATCCAGTGACAACAGCCAAGTCAAAAGTGCCCTCCATGCACCAGCAAACTAGCGCCACCTCGCTAATCACCATGGGGAAGCGCAAAACCCCCACCAGACCCCGTAAGCTCACTACGTATCTCGGGCCTGCTGAATCTCACTCGCCCAAAGATGGCGCCGGCTGGGAGTAGACATGCTCTCCCTCTTGCAACAGCACCCCGCTCGGCTCTCACATCAGCGACAGAGGATGCTCTTCTCCCAGGGAATCACCGGGCAGCAGTCCCCTCAGGGCGAACCCCAGGAAGTCTCCAGCACACAGATATGTAGGTGAGAAGGGACAGGGGGATATTTCAGAGGACTCTACCCGGAAGTTTATCGAATGCATTGATGACTACCCAGCAGTGGGCCAGCCCCTCTCAGATAAGACACTAAAAGATATGTTGGTATCACTGAGGGGATCGCTCCATAAGGACATGATGTCCAGGACATGATGTCTATGGTCTCACACATTAAAAGGGAAGCAGATGACCTGGGAGACAGAGTACAATATGTGGAGGATAAGATGGGGGATTTTGCAGTGGCACATAATGAACTGGTAGATTCTCACAATGAAGCAGAAGATGAACTACTAGCTATTAAGTCCAAGTTAGCGAACTTGGAAGATTGTTCCAGGAGGAACAATGTTAAGTTCAGGGGAGTAGCTGAGACAATCTCCCCAGCTGACTTACGTAATCATATCCAACAACTGATTGCCGCTCTCTGCCTGAAGTGCCCAAATGAGAAATTGTGGTAGATAGGGCACATAGACTCCCCAAACCACCCTTTCTGCCTGACAAAGTACTGCGTGATGTCATAGCCTGAATTCATTTTTATCACGTGAAAGAGGCGCTTATGCAAAGGGCAAGGAAGGACCCATGCCTGTCGGAACCCCACAATGGTACTATTTGCTGATCTGTCCAAGCACACTATGCAAGCCCGCAGCAAGCTAGTTCCACTCACCAAATTGTACCAGAATCATGAGGTGGTCTATCGCTGGGGTTTTCCTGCCAAATTGATTGTCACTTGGAAAAGCAAGATCTACACAGTATCTAAAGTGGAAGCAGGAATGCCTGTAGCAGAGGAATGGGGGCTGCTACCAGATGAAAATCAAATCCACCCGGAGGGTTCATCTCCGACGAAAGTTGATCCTCTGTGAAACAAAGCTCGTGGTTGAGAAGTACTCATGATATAACCGGAAGGCTTCTTTGTAATATTTTAGGGGACCCTGTGGCTCAGTTGAGCTGATACCCCTAAACAGTGAGAAGCAGCTGTTACTGCTGCTGTTGAACTAACACGTATTTTTTATGCTTTATCCTTTCTGCAGTTCTTTGTTTTTTTTCAGTTTTTATGTTGACACCATTGATACCAAGATCATCCTCAGGAAAACTCCTGCTTTAAAGCCAACTTAACTGGAACGTAATTACTATCAGAAGACCCGAAGATCATCTCCACTACCAGGTACTCTCGATCCTTCACTGTGAAAAATGTCTCTTAAGTTTGTCTCCTTGAATGCACATGGGCTTAACAGCCCCTACAAATGTAAAGCAATGTGGCAGGAAGCGAAATCTCTTAAAGGAGATGTGATTTGCATACAGGAGACCCACTTTTCCTCTGCCAACCCTCCTAAATGCACACATAAACTGTGCCCACACATATTTACAGCAAACGCAGCAGTTAAGAAGTGAGGAACATTAATTTCGATAAAGAACTCTGTCGCCTTCACTTTGCATTCTTCTACATTAGACCACAGTTGGAGATACATTATCCTAGTATGTGATATCAACAATGTCACGTATACTATAGTAAATATGTATGCACCTAAATCACACCAAATTGCATTTTTGCATAAACTGTTATGCCGCGTACACATGACCGGACTTTATGGCATACTTGGTCCGGCGGACCGGAGTCCATCACACAATTTGATCGTGTGTGGGCTCCAGCTGACTTTTTTTCCCCAAAAGTTTGATGGACCTAGAAATAAAACATGTTTCAAATCTTTCCGATGGACTCGAGTCCGTTCGAAAATTCTGCTTGTCTGTATGCTAGTCCGACAGACAAAAGCCGATGCTAGGGCAGCTATTGGCTATGAACTTCCTTGTTTTAGTCCGGTCGTACGTCATCACGTACGAATCCGTCAGACTTTGGTTGATCGTGTGTAGGCAAGTCCATTCATTTGGAAAGTCCATCGTAAAGTCCGTCGAAAAGTCCGCTGGACAAAGTCTGCCGTAAAGTCCGCTCGTGTGTACGAGGCATTAAAGAAAATTAGTCAAATCTGAAAAGGGTCATTTCTCACCTGTGGCGATTTTAACGCAATAGTGGACAATAACCTTAATCCTACAGGGAAGGACTTTACATATTATTCAGCCTCTCGTAGGATCTACACCCGAATTGGCCTTTTTGTTACTGATCTCCAACTCTTGTCTAGAGTGACTGAAGCTAAAATCCATTCTATTCTCTGGTCGGACCACGCTCCCATTTCTATAATGGTTAAGGAAACTCATGCCTCAAGGCCTACTTACATGTGGCGTAATAATGTAAACCTTTTTTCCCAGCTACCATTCAAAAAAGATCCTGAGGGGCCTGGGTGGCACAAAACCCCCCCCAAATGACCCCATTTTGGAAAGTAGACACCCCAAGCTATTTGCTAAGAGGTATAGTGAGTATTTATTATTATTATTATTTTTTTTTTTTTTATTATTTTTTATTTTATTTTTAAAAAATTTTTTTCTTGCCTTTCTTCATTTTCAAAAACAAATGGGAGCTGCAAAATACTCACCATGCCTCTCAGCAAATAGCTTGGGGTGTCTACTTTCCAAAATAGGGTCATTTGGGGGGGATTGTGCCACCTGGGCATTCCATGGCCTCCAAAACTGTGATAGGCAGTGAAGAGTGAAATCAAAAATTTACACCCTTAGAAATCCTGAAGGCGGTGATTGGTTTTCGGGGCCCCGTACGCGGTTAGGCTCCCAAAAAGTCCCACACATGAGGTATCCCCAAACTCAGGAGAAGCAGCTAAATGTATTTTGGGGTGCAATTCCACATATGCCCATGGCTTGTGTGAGCAATATATCATTTAGTGACAACTTTTTGTAATTTTTTTTTTTTGTCATTATTCAATCACTTGGGACAAAAAAATTAATATTCAATGGGCTCAACAGCAATTTCCTTGGGGTGTCTACTTTCCAAAATAGGGTCATTCGGGGGGGTTTTGTACCGCCCTGCCACTTTAGCACCTCAAGAAATGACATAGGCAGTCATAAACTAAAAGCTGTGTAAATTCCAGAAAATGTACCCTAATTTGTAGACGCTATAACTTTTGCGCAAACAAATAAATATACGCTTATTGACATTTTTTTTTACCAATACATTTTGGCCTAAATGTATGACTAAAATTGAGTTTATTGGATTTTTTTTATAACAAAAAGTAGAAAATATCATTTTTTTTCAAAATTTTCTTTCTTTTTCTGTTTATTGCACACAAAATAAAAACCGCAGAGGTGATCAAATACCATTAAAAGAAAGCTCTATTTGTGGGAAGAAAAGGACGCAAATTTTGTTTGGGTACAGCATTGCATGACCACGCAATTAGCAGTTAAAGCGACGCAGTGCCAAATTGTAAAAAGTGCTCTGGTCAGGAAGGGGGTAAATCCTTCCGGGGCTGAAGTGGTTAAACAAAGACAGCTTAAATCTAAGCTGAATTCAATTATTGACCCAGAAACCCAAACCAAAGTTTTTCACCCTGAGCACATCGCTAGCACTTTTCGCAAGTATTACAAAGGTCTCTACACTCTATCTTCAGACACATTAACCCTGCAGCCATCTGAGTCACTAATAGCTGACTTTTTAGATTCGTTATCCCTACCAAAAGTGTCTAAAGAGGAACTTACAGTGTTGAACTCTCCTATTGGTCATGATGAGATTCTGGCAGTTATTCAATCTTTACCTAATAACAAATCACCGGGTGCAGATGGATTCTCAGCTGAGTACTACAAAGTTTTCCAGAATGTACTAATTCCTCATTTAAACACATTATTCAATCAATCAGCATCCACCACTACATTTCCCCCCTAGATGTTAAAAGCCACAATAGTGACGCTACCAAAATCAGGAAAAGCCCCAGACTGTATTAGCGAATAGACTGGCAAAAATTACACCCAACCTAATTAAAGCAGACCAGGTGGGGTTTGTCCAGGGGAGGCAGGCCACTGATGGTACCCATTGTATGTTTACCCTTATCCGTATTGCTGAAATGTGGAGAACACCAACAGAATTTTTGTCCCTCTACGCCGAAAAGGCGTTCGATAGGGTGCATTGAGGCTATCTGCATGCTACCCTGGACAAATTTGGAATCCAAGGCTTTGCTAAGTCCGCCATCTCAGCATTATATTCTAATCCATCTGCAAACATATACACCTCTAATGCCCTATCTGAAACCTTTCACATCTCTAATGGTACTAGATGGGGTGCCCACTCTCTCCTCTTATCTTCACTCCAATAATGGAACCGCTGGCAGAATCAATTAGAACCCATCCTGATATTACAGGTATTACAGTAGCGGGTCAACAAACACAAAATTGGACTCTTTGTGGACGACGTAGTCCTTACTCTTACTAACCCAGAATCTTTGTTAAAAACAGTCCAATCTATTATTAATAAATGTAGCAATATTTCCTATTATAAACTTAACACCACTAAATCTACTATTTTACCTATAAACATCTCCAGTCCAAAACTAGACCACTTAAAAAAGCAATTCCCCTATATCTGGGCACGCGGTAAGTTACCCTATCTAGGTACAGTCCTGACGGCCCCCACTGCCAACACATATAAAGCAAATTTCCAGCCGCTTATATAGACCAATTCCCAGTATACCCAGCGCATTGCAGAATTTGAACTGAATTGGCTAGGACGCATAGCAGCATTTAAAATGACGGTACTTCCTGAGATCCTTTATCTTTTCAGGGCAATTCCCATTATAATACCAGCTAGTTTCTTTAAAAAAATGGACACTCTGCTCAAAAAATTTATTTGGTTAGAAAAAGTCCCTAAAATCTCCCTTTCAATGCTTTTAAAGTCGAAACAGGATGGGGGGTAGGTCTCCCAGTACTGGAAAACTATCATATAGCAGTACTATTAGAACAACTTCACGCTTGGTGTGATCCTATCTCTGATAAACATTGGGTTATATTGGAAAAGGCCTTGTCGGCCTCTTCGGACTTTATATCTTTGTTACTAGCCTCTAGAACTGGCCTCACAACACATATGCCTGATCTCCCAGTTATACAGGCATCGGTGTATGCCTGGAATTCGATCCACCATAGACAAAATAAAAAATATAATCAGCTCCATATTAAGGCCCCAATCCCAGTACTAAAATACATAATTCCATCTATAAAAATAAAACCATGGCTCTCTCACGGGAAATCTTACATAGAAGACATAGATGTAATGCACCCAACATTTAACCACTATGAAACCTTCCAGGTTAAACATCTACTCAATGACAGGGATATCAGGTCTATTGCCGTGCACAAGGGAGTTTGGGAGGAATTACAGAACATATCATATAAAAAAGGAAGTATCTCACGATTTTATGCCAATTTACAATTTAAGGAAGAAGATACAAAAACAGCCCATATGTTAGCATGGGAAAAAGATCTGGGGATCTGGTTTAGTAGCTATAATTGGAAACAGGCCTGGGGAACTACCTTCAGAGCCTCCAGATGTGTCAATCATTGGGATAACTTTCTAAAAATGACAAATAGAGGATATCTTGTCCCTGTTAAACTATCCAAAATCTTCCCTAAAGTTAACACTAAATGTTGGAGAGGGTGTGGAGATGGGGGGACAATGTTCCATGTCTTCTGGAACTGCAAATGTCTACGCAGCTTCTGGAATGGAATATTCTCTGTAATCTCAAAGATTACAGGCTTTTTCATATCTCCAGTACCGGAGATGGCCCTTCTTCACCATAAACTAGGTAATGTTTCAAAGCAATTTCGCTTTGTAATCATTCAAATTCTCACAGCAGCCTATATGACCATAGCGTCACTGTGGAAATCCAATTTAGCCCCTAACGTGTCAGAAACAATTAAAATGGTACAGAATGCTGCTCAATTTAAAACAGTGTTGGCCTACGACATGGAGTCTATTAAAAAATGTTATGATAACTGGAACTGTTGGCTCTGTGAATACCCGTTAAAGGACTTATAGTCAGAAGATGGTTGATACTGTGTCACTCAAAATGAAGGTTCTTGGTAATATGTGGTGTCTATAATAGTTGTTGTTACTTCTTTTTACTGTATGTTAATTCCTTTATATTTTCTTTTTCTGTTTATCCATCTATACTCTCTGTGTTACGTTATAATAACTCTCGAATTGAAAATTGATCTATAGCAATGTTATAATGGTGGAAATAAACAATTACTTTTGAATTCCATAACTCATTATACATACTGTGATGGTGATTGCATTATTGTAACTTGCATTTTGTTCAATAAAAACAAATTAGAGAAAAAAAAAAAGAAAAATTATTTTCAATATAGTGCCCGGGGGGGGGGGGGGGGTCCCCTTAGTCTACCTGTAAAGTGGCAGATCTGTACCATGTCTAGAACCTACTGCAGCAATAATTGCATTTATAAAGCCAAAAAAATTTGACATTTTCCCTGCAAGCTGCCTATATTTTGCTCAGCAACAGCTGGGGAGCCAGTGTGTATGATGAGATCACAATGAGGTGCACCGGGAACTAAAAATTGGTCTTTGGGTGTCAGTGGCACCTTCCCACCGTAACCCTATAGAGGTACTCTTGATGAAAGCAAGACTTGGCCTTGCTGTAAAAAATTGTAATAATATGCAGCTGTCAAAGCAGATGGGGCAGAGAAATTTGCCAGCCCTAGTCTATAGCTGGTGGTGTGTTGCTGGCAGATGTGCTGCTAGGACCTGGGACACCCTGTGCTATACCATCATACCTGTCAGTGAAGGCTGCTGAAAGGTTATGACTCAGTACTGCAAGGGCAGACTGAAGTGGGTAAGGAGGAGAGACAGATTTGTGCCCCTTTTGTGTGGCTTTTAGGTGCTTTTGCCAATGGGCTGAGTGGTTGGATGTTAAATGCCTTGTTAGGCATGTGGTACAAAAATGGTTGGTGTTTTTGCCACGTTTGATGTGCCTGAGACACAGTTTGCAGATAGCAACAGTGCGATCTGCTGCAGATGTGCTGAAAAAGGCCCAGACAGCTGAGCTTTGGGGAGTGGGCCAGGAGATAACAGCTGCAGAATGTGATGGAATAGGATGGCTGCTCTCTACTCTTTCTTGATGTCGGCCTCTTTGGTGTTGTGCTGCCTCACCTTCAGTTTCCTCCTCTGCTCTATCTGGCACCCAAGTTGCATCAGTGACCTCATCATCATCATCTCCATCTCCATCTCCTCCATCTTCATCATTACCACTGGAGACAACTTGGCAATACGCTGTGGCTTGAGGAACATGAATGCCAATTTGTCTACCAGTGTTCCTCCCTCTTTCTAGACTCATGTTTCTGTCATTCTCAACCTCAGAACCAACATCTGAATCCATTAATGGCTGGACATCATCAAGGGGCAAGTGGCTGATGCTGTGGTCAAATAACTGGACAAGGAGGCAGGGTTATCCACTCTGGCAACTGCAGGGGACTGCACACTTGTCTCTGCTTGCATGACAGAGGATGAGAAGGATGAGGAAGGTTTAGTAAACCAGTTAACCACCTACTCTGTGGACAGAGGACTGAGGAGCCTGAGGACTGACCATCACGTCCACCTTTGCCTGTGGACACATTTATTGCTGGCCCCCTTACAGTGCCAAGGGAACGTCTGCCTCTCCTTGTTGTCCTCCCAGAAATTATTGGGAGGGAGGGGGCGGTGCTTATAAGCAAATGTAAACAAGAAGTTAAAATCTGTACGTAGATGCACTTTAATCAATGTAAAGAGATGTTTGATGAACTTTAATTTGAGTACTCACACTACACAGACACACTCCATGGATACACTATAATATACTGCAACATAATGTGCCAAACGTGCATTGATGCACAGAACTATATGGCGGTAAACTGGCAGTAATGCACACAAAACGATATAGCGTTAAACTGGCAGTAACGCACACAAAACGATATGGCGTTAAACTGGCAGTAACGCACAGGGAACTTTATGGCATTAAACTGGCAGTAAAGCACAAAACTATATGGCATTAAACTGATAGTAACGCACACAGAACTATATGGGGTTAAACTGGCAGTAACGCACACATAACGACATGGCGTTAAGCTGGCAGTAATGCACGCAAAACTATATGGCGTTAACCTGGCAGTAACGCACAAAATTATCTGGAGTTAAACTGGCAGTAATGCACGCAAAATGATATAGCGTTAAACTGGCAGTAACGCACACAAAACTTTATGGCATTAAACTGGCAGTAAAGCACAAAACTATATGGCATTAAACTGGTAGTAATGCACGCAAAACTATATGGCATTAAACTGGCAGTAACACACACAAAAGGATATGGCATTAAACTGGCAGTAAAGCACAAAACTATATGGCATTAAACTGGTAGTAGCAAATAAATAAAAGTGTAGCGCTATGAACTCAATAAATGTGTACAGTGAATAGATATGTCAAAACAATATATGACTATAAAATTGAATGACCATATGTAGTTAATCGGCAAAACTAATACGTGAAACCATAGTGCACCTTATAAGCAAATATAACAGTGACTGGTATGAAAGAAACAGTAACAGTTCGATACATTCAGCACCTCAAATAATATGTGAAAAACCTTAGAACATAATAGTCCATATCAAATCTGTGAAATAATTGTGAAAAGCACCAAAAGTCTATGGGGGTAGTGCATGGGCAATGATGGACAAATGCCTCCCAAACTCGCAGGTGGATTGTTAAACCCAATCTGGCAGGTAAGTGGACGGTGGAAGGACCATAGGTGCACGGAAGATTTAAATCAGTGCCGGGACCATTACTAAAGAATGAGGAGGCTTACCGGAACTTAATGACCTGAAATGGCATACGCCATACAGGTCAAAAAAGCTTTATGACCAACAGGTCTAGGCAGTATGTCTTGTCAGATGTCATCAACAAACAGCAGGAAGGAATATCAGCACGGCTTCCACATCCATAGACACTCCAACATAAGCCAAACGAATGGTTCGTATGTCATGCGAGGAGTAGAAATACTCACATAGCGTGATAACGTTTAAACTTTGGTTTATTAAAATGATTAAAAACAGACTCACATTTTCAGAAGATAGGAAACAGCATAAAGATCATATAGCGGCAGTCATGAGGGGTCCACCCGACATGTTTCAACTACAAAGTCATCATCTGGCAGTAATGGACACAAAAGTAAATGGTGTTAAACTGGCAGTAACGCACAAAACTGTTAAACTGGCAGTAACGCACACTGAGCTATATGGCGTTAAACTGGCAGTGATGCACGCAAAACTATATGGCGTTAAACTGACAATAACGCTCACAAAACGATATGGCGTTAAACTGGCAGTAACGCACAAAACTATATGGTGTTAAACTGGCAGTAATGCACACAGAACTATATGGCGTTAAACTGGCAGTAATGCACGCAAAACAATATGGCGTTAAACTGGCAGAAACAAACACAAAGCGATATGGCGTTAAACTGGCAGTAACACACGCAAAACGATATGGCATTAAACTGACAGTAACGCACACAGAACTATATGGTGTTAAACTGGAAGTAACGCACACAGAACTATATGGCATTAAACTGTCAGTAACACACGCAAAACTATATGGCGTTAAACTGGCAGTAATGCGCACAGAAGTAGATGGCATTAAACTGGCAGTAACGCACAAAGCTATCTGGTGTTAAACTGGCAGTAACACACACAGAACTATATGGGGTAAAACTGGCAGTAATGCACGCAAAACTATATGGCGTTAAACTGGCAGTAACACACACAGAAGTAAATGGCGTTAAACTGGCAGTAACGCACAAAACTATATGGCGTTAAACTGGCAGTAACGCACACAGAACTATATGGCCTTAAACTGGCAGTAATGCACGGAAAACAATATGGTATTAAACTGGCAGTAATGCACCTAAAACGATATGGTGTTAAACTGGCAGTAGCGCACACAACACTATATGGCGTTAAACTGGCAGTAATGCATGCAAAATGATATGGCATTAAACTGGCAGTAACGCACACTGTCGCGGACACTGGCTGCAAGGACCTTTTTCTGTCCACATTCACCCTGTTATCTGGTATTTCGATATTAATCTTTTATTTTTTTGGACTTGCCCAATACATGATTCTTGAAAGAGCTGATCACATTAACCTGCAGAGACGAACTGTCTGGTCACCAGGTCTGCCTTAAGTGTTGTGTTAATTAACATGTTAATTATTATATTGTCTTTTCAGTTTTTGCTAGAGGGGAGGGGGGAGTGTCCATGAGTCAGCCCTACCTCGTTATCTAACCCCTTGTGTTAAATGTGTATAAAAAGGCTGTATTCTGTCCAATAAAGCAGTCAAGATTCTACAAGCTATTATCGACTAGACTTGTATTTACTGCAGCTATAATATTATATCTGTCAGATGGTCATACTGGAGGAAACGGTGTTATTGACGGAGGCACTCAGTGGAGTGTGGAATAGGATCCGTCACAATTGGTGGCAAGCTCTGGGATGCTTCCTCTTGCCTAGGCACACCCAAATCACCACCGGGACCCCCTGCTCCTAACAGCAGATGGAACATCACTACGCCAGACTCAAGCGCAGCACCTTGAAGGATCTCTTGGAAGCCCGTGGAAAAGTCTCCAGCAACAAATCCAGAGCGACTCTCATCACCGAACTAATGGAGATTGACCAGGCCAGTAACCCACCAGCAGATACCTCAGAGGCGGCAGAGTTCCAGCGTGACGTCCAGTGGCGACTGGCCTTGTATGGTACTCACCCCCCGCAGGAGGTTATCAGTCAAGTGTTAACAGAGGTGTCCCAGCTGCGAATGGCTAAACTCCAGCGGGACCAAGGAGCGTCAGTTATGTTCAACCGGGAAGCTCCAGCGGCCCGCAAAAAGCTACCCTATGCTGCCTTCCGCATGTTTCAAGATGGTGAAGATGAGATGGATGTTTACCTGCAAATGTTTGAGCGTCAATGCGGTCTCCAAGGTGTCAATAAAGCAGATTGGGTCACGCTCCTGGTCAGCCGTCTCACAGGAAGGGCTGCAGAGGCGTACAATAATGTCCCTGATGAGATCAGCCAGGACTATGACCGGGTAAAAGAAAGACTATTGGCTCGCTTCGGCATTACTCCAGAGGCACACCGTTTGAGGTTTCGCAACCTCCGCCGAAAGGAGAGAGAGCCTTACACAGAATGGGCTCATCAAATGACCCGAGCAGCGGAGAGTTGGATGACCGGGCGCCAAGCTGTTACCATGGCAGATGCGCTCCAGCTAATCCTCCTGGAACAATTCTACGATCATACCCCACATGAGGTTAGAGACTGGGTAAAGGATCGGCGGCCAGTCACAGTAGATGAAGCTGCCACCCTAGCTGACCAATACGTGGATTCAAGGCGGACTGTACAACCAGAGCCTAAGACCCCAGCCCGGCCTGTCCCCAACATTCCACGGAGCGTTGCCCCTCCACACCAGCCGTCGATCCCCGGCCCCACTCAGCTACCATCTTCACGAGGAAAAGGGGACCTCTGCTACAGATGCAACCAATCAGGGCATGTTAGGAGGTATTGTCCGCAGAATGTTTCCCAGGACGCGCGGAACAGGCCCCTTGGACCTGCCCGGGCTGCTGCACACTGTCTGGAGAGAGATGATGTGACTTACCCAAGCGAGGAGAATATTGGAATTCTACATGAGGCAGACCCTGTGCAAGCTGCCACTACAGATAATCGTTTGCACCATCGACAAGCCGTGTGGATTAATGGTCGGGCTGCCCAGGGACTGCGGGACACGGGAGCTACTATTACCTTGATACAGTCCCGAATGATAAACCCGGCAGAGCAGATGGGACGGTCTGTGGCTGTGCGGGTGGCCGGGGGAAATGTTATGCGGGTCCCCACTGCCAGGGTTCACCTTGATTGGGGTTCGGGGGCCAAAGAAGTGGAAGTGGGAATAATGCAGAACTTACCTGCAGAGGTTTTGTTGGGCAACGATTTGGGACGTTTAAATTCAGCCTTCTCCCTGGATGTATCCCCGGAAGCCTATCCTGTTACCACCTGCCAGCAAGCCCGGATGGAGGTGCGCTCCCTCGAGGACGGGACCCAGGTGAGACCTGTCACCCCTGACCTAGACTGTACTACCCCAACTAACCCTATCCCGACTTGGGCTTCTCCCCAAGAATTTGCTCAGGCAACTCTTAGCGACCCTTCCTTAGCTAGCTATAGGGAAAGAGCAGGATTGGACCCTGGGGGGTTGGAGAGGGAGCGAATAGAGTGGGTCCAGGGATTACTCTATCGGGTTACTGAGGGAAAGACAGCCTCCCATCCACCCAAGCGGCAGCTGGTTGTGCCGCAGAAATATCGTCATGACCTGCTGCGCATTGGGCATGACATACCCTTAGCCGGACACCTGGGGATGTCCCGGACCCTCCACCGTCTGTCTCAGTCGTTTTTTTGGCCAGGGATTACAGGGGATGTCCGACAGTATTGCCGGACCTGTGACACATGCCAGTGGGTGGGTAAGCATGGGGGCCCGCTGAAAGCTCCCCTACACCCTTTACCGATCATTGATGAACCCTTTAGCCGTGTTGCCGTAGACCTGGTTGGACCATTGCCCAGACCTAGTCCTTCTGGGAAGAGATATATCCTTACTGTGGTGGATTATGCCACCCGGTACCCAGAGGCCATTCCCCTGGCAAATATCCATGCAGAAACTGTGGCTGATGCTTTGCTCCGGATCTTTGCCAGGGTGGGTTTCCCTCGGGAAATCATCTCTGACCAGGGGACCCAGTTCACTGCTGAGCTCACTCAGCAGTTATGGAGGCTGTGTGGGATAAAGCCCCTACAGAGCTCTCCCTATCACCCCCAGACCAACGGACTGTGTGAGAGGTTCAATGGAACACTGAAACAGCTGCTTAGGACATTTGCAACCTATCACAGGGATTGGGAGAGATATCTGCCACACCTTCTCTTCGCTTATCGGGAGGTGCCGCAGGAATCTACCGGGTTCTCCCCATTTGAGTTACTGTATGGGAGGCGGGTGAGGGGGCCCCTAGATCTAGTCAGAGCCCACTGGGAAGGGGGAATTGATCCCCAAGGGTCCTCTATTGTAGCATACGTTCTTGAGTTTAGGGACAGACTGAAGGAGCTCACGGACACTGTCCAGGAGAACCTTCGGGCTGCCCAAAGGCGGCAGAAACGATGGTACGATCGTACTGCTCGGAACCGCACTCTGGAGGTTGGGCAGAAGGTTCTTGCCCTCAGACCAACCAAGCAGGACAAGTTACAGGCCACTTGGCAGGGACCTTACCGGGTTGTGGCAAAGCTCTGTGACACAACCTACCTAGTGGCTAAATGTTCGGATGAAAGAGTCCGACGGACCTTTCATGTGAACATGTTGAAAGCATACTGGGAAAGATCAGGAGAGGTGGCCGCTATATGTGCTCCAGCTGTGGAGGATTCTGAGAATCTTCCCCTGCTGGTGCTCCCGGAGCTAAATAGAATTACTGCAGGGATAGAGATGATAAAGCTTGACGACCAGCTAGGGCCGATGCAGAGAGAACAAGCTAGACAGGTCCTTAGTCAGAGAAGGGAAATGTTCTCCACAGTCCCTGGGTACACTACTATGGCAGTGCACCGTGTGGAGACCCCGGGACAACTGCCACTAAGACAGGCGGCTTACCGGATAACCCGACGCAGTGAGAGAGGGGATGCGTCATGAGATTAAGGAGATGCTTGAATTGGGAGTCATTGAGCCATCCAGCAGTCCCTGGGCTTCCCCGGTGGTCCTTGTACCGAAGCGGGATGGCACAACTCGCTTCTGTGTAGACTACCGCAGATTAAATGAGTGCACCACCACTGATGCTTACCCTATGCCCCGGGTCGATGATCTGTTAGATCGCATTGCTCGGGGAAAATTCCTGACAACCCTTGACCTATGCAAAGGATACTGGCAAATTCCCCTGGATGCGGAATCTATTCCGAAATCGGCGTTCATTACCCCATTTGGCTTATACCAGTCTAAAGTAATGCCATTTGGGATGAAGAATGCACCGGCGACTTTCCAGAGGATGGTAGACCAACTCCTCGATGGCCTCCAGGACTATGCTTGTGCATATCTGGACGACATTGCGATCTACAGTGATACCTGGGAGGACCATCTGGTTCATCTGGGTGTCGTGCTAGACCGCATCAAGGCTGCAGGACTAACCCTTAAGCCAGAGAAATGCAGCATAGGGATGTCCGAGGTACAGTACCTTGGACATCGAGTAGGCAGTGGACAACAACGACCTGAGCCTGCTAAGATTGAGGCCGTTGCCAAGTGGCCGACCCCCCGTACTTAAACCCAGGTCCTGGCGTTCCTCGGCACAGCTGGGTACTATAGGAAATTTGTCCCGCAATATAGTTCCATCGCTAAGCCCCTGACAGACCTGACTAAGAAGCACCTTCCCCGACAGGTACTGTGGTCCCCTGAGTGTGAAGCTGCCTTCCAACAATTAAAGAATGCACTAACTTCAGCTTCTGTTCTAGCTGCCCCTGACCCAACCAAACGTTTTTGTGTCCACACAGATGCCTCTACATTCGGGCTGGGGGCAGTACTGAGCCAAGTAGGACTTGATGGCGGTGAGCACCCAGTGGCCTACATCAGTCGGAAGCTGCTACCCAGGGAAGTCGGTTATGCAGCCGTGGAGAAGGAGTGTTTGGCGCTGGTGTGGGCTCTCAAGAAATTCCAACCTTATCTCTACGGACGATCTTTTACGGTGCTCACCGACCACAATCCATTAATCTGGCTTAATCGGGTCTCCGGGGATAATGGACGTTTGTTACGATGGAGCTTGGCACTGCAGCCCTACAATTTTACCATACAGTATCGGCCAGGAAAGCAGAATGGGAATGCTGATGGACTTTCCCGGCAAACGGAACTATAAAACTCTCCCGGACAGCCCCAAGCTGACCCGTGGTGGATCTAGTTGGGTCTGCCGGACTATGGGACAGGGGGGGGGCACTGTCGCGGACACTGGCTGCAAGGACCTTTTTCTGTCCACATTCACCCTGTTATCTGGTATTTCGATATTAATCTTTTATTTTTTTGGACTTGCCCAATACATGATTCTTGAAAGAGCTGATCACATTAACCTGCAGAGACGAACTGTCTGGTCACCAGGTCTGCCTTAAGTGTTGTGTTAATTAACATGTTAATTATATTATTGTCTTTTCAGTTTTTGCTAGAGGGGAGGGGGGAGTGTCCATGAGTCAGCCCTACCTCGTTATCTAACCCCTTGTGTTAAATGTGTATAAAAAGGCTGTATTCTGTCCAATAAAGCAGTCAAGATTCTACAAGCTATTATCGACTAGACTTGTATTTACTGCAGCTATAATATTATATCTGTCAGATGGTCATACTGGAGGAAGCGGTGTTATTGACGGAGACACTCAGTGGAGTGTGGAATAGGATCCGTCACACACACAAAAGTAAATGACGTTAAACTGGCAGTAACACAATCAAATAGACAATGTTCAACCGTCACTATACTGATGCTATCTGAACTGTCCCTACTCTAGCTATACACTAATGTCAAGATTACTGACACGGTGTCACTGCACTACACTGAAACTATATGGCCTGTCCCTACTCTAGCTGCACACTATGCAAAGCTGAATGATGGTCCTCCTCACTACACTCACACTCTCCCTAGACTGACACTAAACTAATATTCTACACTGACAATTGAACTGATAGCACTGAACAGAGCCCTGTTCTATCTCTCTCCATGCCGAAATCACACTGAAAATGGCTGCCATTGAAAGAATACTTTTATACTGTGGTGTGGGAATGAGCCATGATTAGATAAAGTCATGATGACAGTGTCCAATCATGACTCTGACAGTGCTTTGCGCCCTGATTGGCTGAAGCTTTCACTGCTTCAGCTAATCAGGCTTGCAATGCACTGTTCAGCGCCGCAATGCATTGTGGTTGGATTGGGGGGGCGAACAAACGGTCAAACGGTACTGTTCACCGAACGAACGAAAAACGAACTTATGCTCGGGCCCATCCCTACTAGCTACCACTCTGCTGCTTTACCACCCCTTGTTGGAGCCCAGTCGGGGTTCCAAGTGGTATGGACCTACATGGACTTGTACTACCAGATGCAGAACATTTAAGGATTATTGTATAATAATGGACTCTGGCCTGCAAGGAACTTTTTATGGACTTTACTACCTAACTCAGGTATGACTACCTCACAAGGCACTATAACAGCAGCACTTAGAGAACGTTGTCAGGAATTTGTGTAGTACTATTAACTACTCCAGTAGAATAACTTGTTGTTCAGTTTAACTGCCTGGTCTGAAGTTGTTAAAAGCAAGCAAGGCATATCAAAACAATAGGGCTTATTCAAGAGGAAAGGAAAAGTTAGAGAATATAGAGCAGCACAGAGGTCTAGCGAGCAGAGAAGTTGTCCTAAGGAGGTTAGATTGCCATTGCTAATGACTACCGTACTTGTGCCACATGCCTATGCAGCCAACCAGCCAGGAAGCGGAATGACATGGAAAGAGTGAAGGATATTCTGGTAGTCAAGGGGTGTAATGCTTGGCCCCATCTCTGGTCACTGGTTCCCCACTTATTGGGACTGATCTAGGATACTAGGCATCTAGCCTGCAGTCATGGAGAGAGACAAAGATGTAGAAGGGTGAGGAGAAAAAGCATGGCGCTATGAAGAAATGTGTTTCCTGTATCAAACAGCAACATTTGGGTTATAGTCACTCACTGGGAGTGAGGTGACATGACTGCTGAGTTGTTGGAGACCAGTACAAGCTCTGTGGTACCAGCTCAGAAATGCAGCACAGCTGGGGAGAGGTGATCTCTAATCAAAGTTGTGTCCATAATGTAGTAGTGTTAACAGTGTAAGAAGTATGACCACTGATTTAAACTGTGTTAAACTGTGCAAGAGTGTCTGGCTTGCTTCTAACTTTGCAGTGCCTACCTAATGCTGACTTCAAATGACCGAGGCCTCCGCCTTCCATGCAGGCATTAGAGAGCGTGAGGGCCTAGGTTATTTTGGGCTTTATAGGTGAGTAAGCCAATTTTAGAGGAAATCCTGCATTTAATTGGTAGCCAGTGCAGGAAGCGTAGTATTGTGGCGATATGGCAGTGATGGGGTTGGTGGTTGAATAGACTGGCTGCCTCAATATGCACCAAATGTAGTTTTTTCTAAGTGAGACCATAGTAGAGGGAGTTATAGTAATCCAGTCTAGATTGGAAGGGAGTTATTCTCACTTCAAGCATAGACATTGTAAATGCTCAGCACGTGTTTTTTACACCTACTGGAACCATGCGAATTAAAAGTGTATTGAAATGAACAGATCGATACTTCTAAGCACTTAATAGAAAATCCTATTAAAATGTGTTTGATTTTGTGTTTGTCTCTGCTGTTTATTTTTTATTTTTTCCTATGAGCTAAACTCTAAGATCATCAAGATTAAGCAATGTTTGGATTTCTGTAAAAGGAGCTTGATGCGCTTCTGCATCTAATTCATATTGTATGGGGTTCTACACTCCAAATGCCACATAAAATCTACACAATATATATGCTGTATATGAATGCAGTATAACAGTAGATTCTAATTTTTAACATAGGGCCTAAGTGTCAGTGTTACATATTTTGGTGCTTCTCTCTTACAGAGCTCTGGCGTCAGGAGAATCCTCTTCATCCGACACTCCTTCGAGAGTGTCAGATTCATGGCCCCCTGCAAAGCACCGGAGTTCCTTCTACTGCACCCTTTGTCACTGCTGTGTCCTGCATACTATTTCTAACGACTGGTGTCTTCTGAACAGAAACATTTTCTGCATATTAGTGTACTAATAAAAAAAATTACAGATAAAAAAAATGCCAGCAAAATATAGTGTTGAAGCCACCAGCCATTTATGACATGTTAATCACTTGACCACTGGGCACTTAAACCCCCTTAATAACCAGACCAATTTTCAGCTTTCGGTGCTCTCACATTTTGAATGACAATTACTCAGTCATGCAACACTGTACCTATATGAAAATGTTGTCCTTTTTTTCACACAAATAGAGCTTTCTTTTGGTGGTATTTAATCACCACTGGGTTCTTTATTTTTTGCGCTATAAAAGAAAAAAGAAATTAGTAATTTTTCTTCATATATTTTGGCCAAAATTTATACCACTACATATCTTTGGTAAAAATAACCCAAATTGGTGGATATTATTTGGTCTTTGTGAAAGTTATAGAGTCCAAAAGCTATGGTGCCAATATCTGAAAATTGATCACACCTGAAGTACTGACGGCCTAATTTCTAATTTCTTGAGACCCTAACATGCCAGAAAAGTACAAATACCCCCCAAATGACCCCTTTTTGGAAAGAAGACATTCCAAGGTATTTAGAAAGATGCATGATGAGTTTTTTGAAGTTGTCATTTTTTCCCACAATTCTTTGCAAAATCAAGATTTTTTTTTTCACAAAATTGTCATATTAGCAGGTTATTTTTCACACACAGCATATGCATACCACAAATTACACCCCAAAACACATTCTGCTATTACTCCCGAGTACTGCGATACCACATGTGTGAGACTTTTACACAGCGTGGCCACATACAGAGGCCCAACATGCACGGAGCACCTTCAGATGTTCTGGAGTGCCCAGGCCAATTGTGACATTTCTCTCCTACATGTAAAAATCATCATTTATTTGCTAGAAATTTACATAGAACCCCAAAACATTATATATGTTTTCTTAGCAAAGACCCTAGAGAATACAATGGCGGTCATTGCAACTTTTTATCTCGCACGGTATTTGCGCAGTAAATTTTTAAACGCTTTTTTTGAAAAAAAAAAAAACAGTTTTGTGCTTAAAAAAAAAACAAAACAGTAAAGTTAGCCCAATGTTTTTGCATAATGTGAAAGATAAAGTTATGCCGAGTAAATAGATACCTAACATGTCACCCTTCAACATTGCACACGCTCGTGGAATGGCGCCAAACTTCGCTACCTAAAAATCCCCATAGGCGACGCTTTAAAATTTTTTACTGGTTACATGTTTTGAGTTACAGAGGATGTCTAGGGCCAAAATTATTATTTATTTATTTATTATTATCTACCGATCGCAGCGATACCTCACATGTGTGGTTTGAACACCATTTTCATATGTGGGTGGTACTTATGTATGCGTTCGCTTCTGCATGCGAGCACACGGGGACACGGGGGAAAATTTTTTTTTTTATTGTTCATTTTACTTTATTTATATTAGTTTGATGCTTTTGTCCAAAAAATAAATTTTTTGATCACTTTTATTCCTATTACAAGGAATGTAAACATCCTTGTAATAGGAATGTGGCATGACAGGTCCTCTTTACAGTGAGATATGGGGTCAATAAGACCCCACATCTCACCTTTAGGCTGAGAAGCCTGAAATAAAAAAGAAAAAAAACAATCCTGGCTTTGATCTTAGCGGTGAGACGGTAGAAGCACCTGAGGGCGGCGGGAGGGGGGGGAGTCCCCTCTCGCCTAACGTAAGAATGATCAAGCAGTGGAACAGCCGCTATGATCATTCTTATGGTGTAGGTAATCGCCGTCTGAAAAAGCTAATATCTGAATGATGCCTGTAGCTGTAGCTGATATCCCCGCACAAAGTCAAGGACGTCGTAAGACGGCCGGCGGGCGGGAAGTGGTTAAAACGCATTTTTTTTAACACAAAGTTGTCGATTTATACAATATTTCTAACACGTAGCATTTACATACCAAAAATGACACCCCAAAATAGATTCTCCTGCTCCTTCTGAGTACGGCGATATCACATGTGAAACTTCCACAGCCTGGCCACATACAGAGGCCGAGTACAGCCGAGTACGGCTGAGCATGGCAGAGTATGGCTGAGCATGGCAGAGTATGGCTGAGCATGGCAGAGTATGGCTGAGCATGGCTGAGCATGGCTGGGTATGGCTGGGTATGGCAAAGTATGGCTGGGTATCACCGAGTTTTGCAGAGTATGGCTGGGTATGGCAGAGTATGGCTGGGTATGGCAGAGTATGACTGGGTTTTGCAGAGTATGGCTGGGTATGGCAGAGTATGGCTGGGTATTGCAGAGTATGGCAGGGTATGGCAGATTATTGCGGGGTATTGCAGGGTATTGCGGGGTATTGCGGGGTATTGCAGAGTATTGCGGAGTATTGCAGTGTATTGCGGAGTATTGCAGGGTATTGCAGACTATTGCAGGGTATTGCGGGGTATTGCAGTGTATTGCAGGGTATTGTGGGGTATTGCAGGGTATTGCAGAGTATTGCGGGGTATTGCAGTGTATTGCAGGGTATTGCAGGGTATTGCAGGGTATTGCAGAGTATTGCGGGGTATTGCAGAGTATTGCGGGGTTTTGCAGAGTATTGCGGGGTTTTGCAGAGTATTGCAGAGTATTGCAGAGTATTGCGGGGTATTGCAGAGTATTGCAGGGTATTGCAGGGTATTGCAGAGTATTGCGGGGTATTGCAGAGTATTGCGGGTTATTGCAGGGTATTGCAGAGTATTGCACAGGGAATTGCAGAGTAGTGCAGGGTAATGCTGAGCATGGAGGGATGGCTGAGCATGGATGGATGGATCCATGGCTGTGACTGCACATATCACAGAGCAGCGCTGTGGGCACTACACATCCAGCCACAGTGCTGCTGCCATCCGATCTCTCCCCCTCTGTACCGATCAGTACAGAGAGGGGAGGGAGGAACTGGCGTCATGTATGTTTACATGTGATCCCTCCGTCATTTGACGGAGCGACCACATGGTAAACGGCCACGATCAGCGGCCGTTTACCGTGATACGCCAGGTCCTCCGGACCCAACCGCCCTGCTGCTGTCATTTGGCCATGGGCCGGTTGGAAACTGGTTAATGGTAATTTCTTAAAATGATTGTAAAGGCACAGTTTTAAATTAAAAAAAAAATAACAAACATGTTATACTTACCTGCTCTGTGTAATGGTTTTGCAGAGCAGCCCTGATCCTCCTCTTCTCGGGTCTCCCACCGGTGCTCCTGGCCCCTCCCCTGCTGGATACCCCCATAGGAAGTGGCTTGCTATAGGGGCACTCTTGCTCTCACTCCCGAGCTGGCTCTGTGTGTCCATAAGACACACAGAGTGCGGCTTGCAACCGCCCCCTTCCCCACCCCAGCTCCCTCCTTTCTGACTGTGTGAGCCAATGAGGAGAGACCTGAGAGAGCCTCTGCTCTCGTACACATCGCTGAATTGAGATTGGACTCAGGTAAATATCTAGGTATTTAGGGGGGCCTGGGGGGGGGGGGGGGGGCTGCTTGCAGAAGGTTTTTTTGCTTTATTGCTTAGAATGGATTAAGGTGAAAAAAAAAACTACTACCCAGAACCACTTTAAAAGGAAAGTAGAGTTATTATACCATAACAGTAAGAAATATGTCTTAATCTTTCATTAGATGACACAGGTGGAATATTTAGAGATGCAGAGGTATACAGCTACGTGGTTCACACCTATATAGTTTGCTTTTGATCCGTTTCTGCAGTTCGGTACGTTTTGCATTTTTCACCTGCTTTTTTGATGCATTTTGCGTTTGGCATTTTTGATGCTTTTTTTTGGCCAATTTGTTGTTGGGCAGATTCAAAATTGCAATAACTCAAAACTCGTCAAAAAACACACTACATGCTTTCCTCCAGCGTCTCCATTGTAGTCTATTGAACCAAAAATGCACTGCTTCGCATTTAAAAAAGTCCCTGACCCTTTCCAAAAACGCAGCGACTGAAAAAAGCATAGATGTGAACGTATTATATAGGAAACAATGTTAAATGGACTGTAGTGCGTTTCTTCAAAAAGCACCAAAAAACGCACAGGTGTGAACCAGGCCTAAGGTGATTGGACACTGGCAAACAATGCATCAGGACAGCCCAGTATAATCTTCCCCACTCTCACCATGTTTCAGTTTTTTGCTCTTGTCCATAGGAGTATGGACGTCTTCTTTCTTCTGAGAGAAGCACACTCATTTCTTTTGCACTTTATTTATTATTAGATTAATTTTATTATATGATTATTTTCTTCTAGCAAGTTTCTACAGTAGCTTCAAAACTAATTACCATCACACAGAATACCAACAGATCTACAAAAACTGCTGTGAGTGAGCTAAAGGAAAGTAACTTTTAAAAAATTGTCATCCCTTGTTGAGGCACAATCAACAGATTTAATTCTAATCATGTGAAGCTAGCCACAGATCACCTTACAGTTACAGGGCCATGCTGCACCTATCTAGTGGAAGCCAGGCCCTTATGACCTCTTTGGGAGTATGCCCATTAGAGGGGAAAAGTCCATCTGGTTTGTGGTGCAATTCCCCACAGGGGCTGCTCTCCCACATCCAGATCACCATTGCCGAGTATGTAGGGCTTGTTTTTAGGAGCCAGCACGCTCAAGTGTTCCTTTACCCCTGTGGAGGGTTGATTCAGGTGCTGCGACACTTTAAAAAAGTGCCGTGGACATTTAGTTGCTGTGCTGTGACACTTCCTTTATTCTGTGATGCACACCTTGTGAGTGCTGTGACACTGTGACACATTCTTTTAGCACCATGACACCTTTTAAAAATTTGTCACATGCACCTTGGCCTTTCCAAGACCTTATTCTATTCATGGGCCCTGCCCTGCAGTCTTCCATTGTGTCCATCTGCCAAACATTGAGGCTGCATTCACACCTGAGCATTTTCAGGTCATAAAACGCTTGTAAAACACTTGGAAAACGCCCAAAAAGACGCCTGCAAAAAGGCCCAACAAGCAAAATCCCATTCATTTCAATGGCACCTGTTCACATTTGAGCGTTTTGTCACCTGAAGCAAAATGCCTGAATCTCAAAAAAGTACATGAGCTTCTTTTTTGTGCAGATTACAGGCGTTTTTCTGCTTTTTACATTGGTGATCTTCTGACCTGTACAAAATCGCAGCAAAAACCGCAGTAAAACATTCAACTTTCTGCCTGAAAACCAAACGCTCAGGTGTGAATGCAGCCTGAGTGTTTGGTCCAAGGATATGTTCAGGAATCCTGGTTCTATCACGATAGATTATTCAGCCCACCAACAACTAGAGCTTATGCCTGTGGCCTCGCTATACTGCATAGATGGGCTAGTGGAGATTATTCACCTAATATCCTAAAAAGGAGAAACAGAAGTGAAATAAATGCATACTACATGCATGCCCTTTGGCAGTGCAATTAGTGGAAGAACTTTTGTCAATGGAAGAGATGGCAGGAGGGGGTGTGTCCCAGTCAAATCCCCTTAATGCAGCTGATCCTGGAGAACCTGAGCTGGTAATTAAGGATGAGCTCATGCATGTTCGCAAGTCGCACGTGCAGAGCCCGCCAGGAAGTCCGCACTGCACAGCGCTAATCACAAGTAGGGATGGGCTGAACACCCCCCTGTTCGGTTCGCATCCAGAACATGCGAACAGGCAAAAAATTTGTTCAAACACGCGAACACCGTTAAAGTCTATGGGACACGAACATAAAAAAACAAAAGTGCTGATTTTAAAGGTTAATATGCAAGTTATTGTCATAAAAAATGTTTGGGGATCCGGGTCCTGCCCCAGGGGACATGTATCAATGCAAAAAAAGTTTTAAAAACGGATGTTTTTTCGGGAGCAGTGATTTTAATAATGCTTAAAGTGAAACAATAAAAGTGAAATATTCCTTTAAATTTCGTAACTGGGGGGTGTCTATAGTATGTCTGTAAAGTAGCGCATGTTTCCCGTGTTTATAACAGTCCGAGAGCAAAATTACATTTCTAAAGGAAAAAAAGTCATTTAAAAGTGCTAGTGCTAGTGTCGGCTATTAATGAATTGTCGGTCCCGACAATACACATAAAAGTCATTGAAAGTCATTGAAAAATAAAAAAAAATGTGTGGGAGTCCCCCAAAATTCCATTACCAGGCCCTTCATGTCTAGTATGGATATTAAGGGGAACTCCGTGCCAAAATTTAAAAAAAAATGGCATTGGGTTCCCCCCAAAAATCCATACCGGATTTTAAGGGGAACTCCGCACCAAAATTTAAAAAAAAATGGCGTGAGATTCCCTCAAAAATCCACACCAGACCCTTATCCAAGCACACAACCTGGCAGGCCGCAAGAAAAGAGGGGGGATGAGAGAGCGCCCCCCCCTCCTGAACCGTACCAGGCCACATGCCCTCAACATGGGGAGGATGTCCCCATGTTGATGGGGACAAGGGCCTCATCCCCTCAACCCTTGCCTGGTGGTTGTGGGGGTCTGCGGGCCGGGGGCTTATCGGAATCTGGAAGCCCCCTTTAACAAAGGGGACACTCAGATCCCAGCCCCCCCTATGTGAATTGGTAAGGGGTACATTTTACCCATACCATTTCACAAAAAGAAAGTGTCAACATGTTAAAAAAACCACAGGAGATGGCTTGGGACAAGTCCTTTATTAAAAATAAAAAAATAAAAAATAATAAAAAGATTCCAGCGATAAATCCATGCTCCTCCTCCAGCGATGTAATCCAATTCTCTATCTCCAGCGATGGATGATCTCCAGCGACTCAAGCGAGAAACACGCATAGGATCCTGCCTCCACTGGAGGCACCCAGCCAATGACGTGGCGCCAGCTTGACAGCTCTTATGTAGCTGAGGGCGGGGCCAACCGTCATGTGACCCCGCCCCCCTCTGACAAGAGGAGACGCCGGGGTTTCCCAGTGATGTGTACGGGTGACCCCGCCCCCCTCTGATGCAACGCAGGATTCCCGATGCATCAGAGAGGGGCGGGGTCACCCATACACGTCACTGGGAAACCTGGCGTTTCCCCTTGTCAGAGGGGGACAGGGTCACATGACGGGTGGCCCCGCCCTCAACTACATAAGCGCTGTCAAGCTAGCGCAACGTCATTGGCTGGGTGCCTCCAGTGGAGGCAGGATCCTGTGCGTGTTGCTCGCTGGAGTCGCTGGAGATCATCCATCGCTGGAGATCGAGAATTGGATTATATCGCTGGAGTAAGAGCATGGATATGTTGGATTACATTGCTGGAATCTCTTTTTTATTTTTTATTTTTTTATTTTTAATAAAGGTTTGTCCCAAGCTGTCTCCTGTGTTTTTTTTTAACTTTTTGACACTTTCTTTTTGTTAAAAGGTAGGGGTACAATGTACCCCTTACCGATTCACATAGGGGGGTGGGATCTGGGTGTCCCTTTTGTTAAAGGGGGCTTCCAGATTCCGATAAGCCCCCCGCCCGCAGACCCCCACAACCACTGGGCAAGGGTTGTGGGGATGAGGCCCTTGTCTCCATCAACATGGGGACATCCTCCCCATGTTGAGGGCATGTGGCCTGGTACGGTTGGGGGGGGCACTCTCTAGTCCCCCCTCTTTTCCTGCGGCATGCCAGGTTGCATGCTCGGATAAGGGTCTGGGGTGGATTTTTGGGAGAACCCCATGCCATTTTTTAAAATTTTGGCAAGGAGTTCCCCTTAAAATCTTTTTTTCATTTTGGCACGGAGTTTCCCTTAATATCCATGCCAGACCTGAAGGGCCTGGTAATGGAATTTTGGGGGACCCCCACGCATTTTTTAAAAAATTTTTCAATGACTTTCAATGATATTTATGTGTATTGTCGGGACCGGTAATTCATTAATAGCCGGCACTAGCTCTAGCACTTTTGAATGACTTTTTGTTCCTTTAGTAATATCATTTTGCTCTCAGACTGTTATAAACAAGGGAAACATGCGCTACTTTACAGGCATACTATAGACACCCCCCAGATACGAAATTTAAAGGAATATTTCACTTTTGTTGTTTCACTTTAAGCATTATTAAAATCACTGCTCCCGCCGAAAAAAACGTCCGTTTTTAAAACATTTTTTTGCATTGATACATGTCCCCTGGGGCAGGACCCAGGTCCCCAAACACTTTTTATGACAATAACTTTCATATTAACCTTTAACATTAGCACTTTAGATTTCTCCCATAGGATTTTAAAGGGTGTTCCGCGGCTTTTCAAATTTGCCGCGAACACCCCAAATTGTTCGCTGTTCGGCGAACGGGTGAACAGCCAATGTTTGAGACGAACTCATGCTCGACTCGAACAGATAGCCGATCCCTAATCACAAGCAGTGAGACGTTTCCGGATCTGCGGGACAATGTCTCACTGCTTGTGATTGGCGCTGTGCAATGCCAACTTCCTGGCGGGCTCTGCATGTGGGGCTTGCGAACACGACTGAGCTCATTCTTACTGGTAATCACCAGAAGTTTAGCAGCAAGAAGAGGACATGGTAACTCTGCAGTGAAGATTACTACAGAATCCAGCAGTCTGCATATCATGGGCCATCACAGGTGTGTGCAGCCTATTGCATTAGTGTGTGCACACCAAAGCTCAAACATAAACATATATACAGTATATACACACTATATTACCAAAAGTATTGGGACGCATACCTTTACATGCAAATGAACTTGAATGGCATCCCAGTCTTAGTCTTAAGGATCCAATATTGAGTTGGCCCACCCTTTGCAGCTAAAACAGCTTCAACTCTTCTGGGAAGGATGTCCACAAGGTTTAGGAGTGTGTCTATGGGAATTTTTGACAATTCTTCAGGAAGCGCATTTGTGAGGTCAGGCACTGAAGACCTGGCTCTCAGTCTCCGCTCTAATTCATCCCAAAGATGTATTATCCAGTTGAGGTCAGGATTCTGTGCAGGCCAGTGAAGTTCCTCCTGGTCCAAATCATTTGGTGGAGGGGGGATTAAGGTGTGGGGTTGTTTTTCGGTGGTTGGGCTTGGCCCCTTAGTTCCAGTGAAGGGAACTCTTAAAGGGGTTGTAAACCCTCATTTTTTTATAGGATGCATTAGGGTGAAAAAACTTCTGGCACTGAGTGGAGGTAAGTATGATATGTTTGTTATTTAAAAAACAAAAAACAAAAAACAAGGGTTTACAATCACTTTAAGGTGTCAGAATAACAAAACATTTTGAACAATTTCATGCTCCAAACTTTGTAGCAACAGTTTGGGGATGGTCCCTTCCTGTTTCAACATGACTGTGCACCAGTGCACAAACAAGGTCCATAAAGACATGGATGAGCGAGTTTGGGGTGGAGGAACTTGACTGGCCTGCGCAGAGTCCTGACTTCAACCCGATAGAACACCCTTTGGGATGAATTAGAGAGTAGACTGCAAGCCAGGCCTTCACGTCCACATCAGTGCCTGACCTCACAAATGCTCTTCTGGAAGAATGGTCTGTTATAGCTGAAAAAGGTGGGCCAACTCAATATTAAACCCTACAGACTAAGACGGGAATCCCATTAAAGTTCATGTACATGTAAAGGCAGGCGTCCCAATACATTTGGTTTTATATATATATATATATATATATATATATATATATATATATATATATATATATAAATACAGAGAAGAGAGAGAGAGAGAGAGAGAGAGAGAGAGAGAGAGTCTTCCTTGTGGCACTCTGCCCCATTGGCACATGATCTCCCTGCCTGCAGATTCGGAGTGAGAGGGAAATGCTTCCACACTTCTCCTTAAAGCAGAGTCGCTCAGTGGGAGATCTTTCTTATCTCCCCACTGGCAGAGCAATCATGCTAATTCAAACAGGGTAATTAGGTTGTGCCCAGGCACACCCAGCACACCCTATGTATACACCTATGTGGGGCATACTTCATTACAGATAAGTTATGTAACTAACCTGTATAGAAAATTTTTTTTTTTAGCTAAACGTTAGCTAGACTCACCAGGGGTAAAAGCACCCTTTTGCCTCAGCAAAAGAAGACTAAGCCTCAGCCTTTACTTTAGATACTTTAGAGGCTAGAATGTGTTTCTCTTGCTCCAATCAGACCTCCAAGTCAAAGCCTGGGACTCACTTCCACCACAAGTTTTGGACCCCAAATTCCTCCTAGCCCATGCATAAGCCCTCCTTGCACTGAGAAGATTCTCCCCTTTCCCAAAGTGTGTGTGTGTGTGGGGGGGTATTCGCTGGTTTTTGCAGCCACCTGGTCCTGGGACATTTCAGATGCCTGGGACCAAAGTAGGGTTTCCAGGGGCTATAAGCTAGCATTTCAAATTCACCTTATCCTGTCCATCTTTCCTCCATAGACTATCAGATATCCAGTCTTCCATCTTTCCCCATAGACTAGCAGAACTCTGAGCAGCCTTGGGTCAGCTCCTCAATCAGGGGGTCTGTTAGGACTGAGTTCACCTGCTGGTGGCACTGTGGTACTCTGGGCAAAAAGCTGCAGTTTTAGTGTTCACCAGCAGGTATCTCCCAGCAGCAAGCAGGTTCCAGCGATCAGCACTGCCCCCTTGCAACATCACTGAACCAGCATGCACCTGTTGGTGACATCACAAAGTGACATCACTATATAAGAACTGCCAAGCAGCAAGCCAGCCATTCAGTAGTTTGGCTTCATGGCGGGCGGAGCATTTTTTTTTTTTCGGGTCAGTGGTGAGGTGGGCGTTGTGATTGATAATGCATTTACATCAGGGGGTACTGTTTTTTTTATTTTTCATTTTTTAATAAAGAAATGGTTAAAAACTGTCTCTGTATTTTTATTACTTTTTGACACTTTTTTGGTGAATGGGTAGGGGTACTATGTACCCCATACTCATTCACATGGGGGGGGGATCTGGAGGCCCCCTTGTTAAAGTTTTGCTTGAGTTGATCTCTCTGCTACAGCTTACCTTAGGCTGTCTTACACTCTTTTCATCATTCCTGAAGGTTCCTGTAAGGCACAACCTGCTTCTTGTTCCACTACAGCAAAGTGAAATTGACAACTCATAACTCAAGCCTATGAATTTATGGACACAGTTTCACCCTTGCCTGCCCAACTACACTCCACTAGATCGGTTAGTTCTTCTTGGCCTTTTCCACAGATTCAGATTCGCAAGGCTGCCTGTTTGCACGTTTGCTAGGCTTTACCAGGTAGCATACCTCCCAACTTTTTGAGATTGGAACGAGGGACACCTATTAGCAAAAGTATGTAAGGATAGAACACATCCCCTGCCACATCCCCTTAAAGGAGAATTATACAAAAATAATTATTAGTTAAACCCACAAGTGCTTTTTTTAACACTTCTATTCTGTTGTATTGGCTTTTGAGATGTACAAATGCAACAATTTAGAAACTGGATGAAAGTTTTAGCGCTGGGAAACACTTTTTGATAGATGAACAGTGCATTTTATATACAGGTATATGCATCAGACCAAAATAAGGGACAAATGAGGAGGAATGAGGGACAGAGGGGCATTGTTCCAAATCAGGGACAGTCCCTCAAAATCAGGGACAGTCGGGAGCTATGGGTAAATGTTCAGACCTCCTCTGAGTCCAGTTTTGGCTGCAAGGTTCTCCAAGTGGCCCTATGAGCTCTCCTGAGTCTCATCTGTTAATATGTGGTTAATTGTGGGAGGTTCGCACTTTGTTTGCTCTGTTGCCCATCCCTCAGTTAGATTGCTATAGGACTTTCCTACATCACTGAGAATTATAGTGTACCCTAATGAGCAATAATAAAACAGGATTTTTGACTTTATTTAAGTGGTAGTAAAGTCTGGTATTTAAGTTATACCTACAGGTAAGCCTAGGGCTTACTTGTAGGTACAGTAAATATCTCCTAAACATGCTCTGTTTAGGAGGTATTTACTTTAGTTGAAACCAGTGATGTCACCGGCATATGTGCCCTGAGCTCTCAATGGACAGCTTGCCATCCATTGAGAGCACTGTGCTGTGTCTATGGCTCCTGTGTGCATATGCGGGGGTGACATTATCGTGGCTCGGCCATTCAAATGGCTGGAGCCCCCGAACCCGGAAGGAAAACCAGGTGAAGATGAAAGACCTATCTGTGGTGACAGCGAGCCACTGGTGGGCTTCAATTCAAGGTGCATTTTTTATAATGTGGTAGTATGCAATCCATACTAGCACATTGTGACATTATCTTGCAGGGACTGGATTTTTTTATTATTTTTTTTAACATGACTTTACTACTGCTTTAAAATGCCTTTTTTGGAGCTCATAAAGGACATGGGTGCTCGTTCTTGCAATCCACTCCTAAAATTACTTGCTACAAAACTGAAGCATGACTGGAGTGGGAAGGGTTATGCTGGGCTTTCCTACACGCTTTCCAAAGTCCAATTTTCTGAAGGTAGCTGCAAAACCCTACATCTTTGAATATTCTACCTATGTCTGTGATCTTTGGTGCTGCCCCCTGCAAACTCACTAGTTCAGAGATGCTGCTCTGCTCTGCCTCCATCCTTCCCTAGACTCACAAGAAAAGGATGTGGTGGATGTATCGTGGCATAGGTCTTTGCAGAATTCTCATGTGAGTCCAGGGTGAGGTGTGGTCAGAGCAGAATAGCATCACTGAGTTGGGTAGTGTGCAAGGTGCAGTGCTAGAGATTGGGAAAGTACAGTATAGCAGATTCTTTTTTTAATTTTTTTTTTAATCTAAAGAGGAACTTCACCCGGGTGTGGAAAAATTCAAGTACACAAGTACTGTAGCTGTTGACTTTTAAGGAAACATACTGACCAGCCAATGCAGCCCAGTGCTATATTCCATGCAGCTGACTCTTCTCAGGGTTCCAATTCCTTCATGCTGCGCTCTAGGGTTAGGATGCTAATGGTTTCTTCATGAAGACTCACAGCAGAGACAGCCAGAAGTGAGACTGGTCTTGTAGCCTCCTGGAATGTGTAATATTATCCCAGGCGACTGTGGGTGGGGAGGGGTGGGTCTTGTTTTCTTATTCCTTAAAGTGAAACTATACTGCATCTGAGCACCACAAACCAAAAATTCTATTTCATTAATTTTTTTTTCAAGCAAACTCACCTGTAGCACCCTCTACCTTAGGTAGGTAGGTGCTAGAGTAGGGGGTTTATTTTTACTGTCAAAGCAGGTAAATTTAGGCAGGCCTATGCTGTGAGCTAGGCCTGTTTGTTTTGATCTGGTGGCAGGGTAGTGGTTTAGTGTAGCAGCAGGTGACTGACATGTGCCTCAGCTCTTGGGCGCCTCCTCTGTTTCCAGGGAGAAAGTTCTGGAAAAGGGGCAGGACAGAGAGCTGGAGTGACATAGGGTGTATGGGAGCTCTGACCAATCCCTAACTAGGATTGGCAGGGGGCAGGCCTCCTATATATACCCATGGTCAGCCTGCTATGTGAGGTAGTTGTTGGGTGGATGAACTGAATGATGGAGTGTTAGACTGTCGTAGTCTGAGGGAACCCCCTTTCTGGGGGGTGTACCTCAGAACGGGAGCTTGGGAGCTTGGAGGGAGCCTCTCATTTTATGGTCATTGAGAGGTCTCCTGGAACAGGAGCTGGAAAAGAGGACAGTTGGGAGCATGTACAGGCAAGTCATTCAGGAGGGATCCATGCTGGGATCAATGAGTGAAAAGCACAGTGGAAAGCTCTGGAAGAGACATGCCAGGAGTTGAATGTGGAGCCAGAGGGAGAGACTGTGGGGTTGTTGTGGAGTCAAGTAGCTGAAGCCAGGAGGGCTGGCAGGATTTGCATCAGACATGCTGGGATCAGTAGTCCACCAAGTATCAGCACATTTATTCTTTTCATTAAAATGGTTGCTACCTCAGAGGGGACTGCAGACTCCTGCCTGTAATAGGCTATCAAGGAAACATTAGGACTTATTCAGAGTGAGGCCTAGCTATGTGCTAATTGTGACAGGAAATCTAGATGTGGACAGTGAAGTGACGCAGTTGATCTCAAGTAGTGTGCTGGAGGAGATGTGCAGAGGAAGAGATTGTCAAATTTGGATTCAAACTATATTTATTTCAATTGCTAAAGATTCATTATCTGGGCATCTCATGTCTCCTTTTCCCCATCCAAGTTTAATCCCCTAATAAAAAAAAAAAAAAAAAAAAAAGAGACTGTTCATTGTCTGGGAAAGTGTGCCAAAATGGATGTCTGACCAGCAGGGTGATATGAGTGGATGTTGAAACACGCAGTGACCCCACAGGGGCACCGCTACACACCCATCCATTTATGTCTCCATACTTTATTTTGCTGAGAAATAATTTTTCAAAACAACCCCTAGCATTTCTGGCTGTGCCCATCTTGAGTGAGTGCAGATAATTTATGTTGCATTTACTTCCTGGAATCCATCTGCCTTAACTCAGGCATTCAGACAGGAGGGTGTGCTTAGCTGAGGATGTGCTTAGCTGAGAAAGCCCCCTCCCTCCTCCTGCAGACTCAGCGGATGTATGACATTATTTGCCTAGGCCTGAAATCCAGGAGGTAAATGAAGAAATGTAAAAAAATGTTTAAAACAAGTAATTATGATATTCTTTCCTATCTATTTCATAGTTGCCAAGATTGTAAAAATATTTTTAGGGACACTTTTTTGGCTGTAGGCGGAGTCGCATTATAATTAGGGGGCGGGGGCATGCATTTGTGGGTGTGACATAGGTGAAATAAAAAATGCGGCGCCGTGAAGCGTGGCGTGCTGAAAAATGGGCGTGGTTTACATGGAAAAGAGGGCGTGGCTTAAATGGGCGTGGCTCAAGGGGGTGTGGTTAGAGTATGAGATGAATGAGGGATGGAGAGGAAAAGGGGGAAAGGGGGGGACAGGGAGGGAGGGACAGCAGCCCCAGATCCTGCACCACAATAGCAATATGTGTATTCCAGAGTTTAACAATCAGCAGATAAAGATACTCCAAACACCTGGTGTTAGCGCTTCAATCATCCCGGCACCATGATTGTTATGTTGTCAGGATGATTGAAGTGCATTATTTCTATTATTACATTGTAATATAAAAATGAAATCATTCAACTCACCATAATGCAGAATCAGTGGGAGCCCTGAGCGTGTCACCTGCCACGTTGCCTGCCACCAGATGCCATCAGGTGTCCCCAACAGAGCCCCTCCTTACATCAGGTGCCCCATCAGCAGAGCCTTCCTCACATCTGTGTCCCCATCAGCAGAGTCCTCCTTACATCTGTGTCCCCATCAGCAGAGTCCTCCTTACATCTGTGTCCCCATCAGTCCTCCTTACATCTGTGTCCCCATCAGTCCTCCTTACATGTCATGGTGTCCCTATCAGTCCTCCTTACATCTGTGTCCCCATCAGTCTTACTTACACCTGTGTCTCCATCAGTCCTCCTTACATCTGTGTCCCCATCAGTCCTCCTTACATCTGTGTCCCCATCAGTCCTCCATACATGTCGTGGTGTCCCCATCAGTCCTCCTTACATGTCGTGGTGTCCCCATCAGTCCTCCTTACATCTGTGTCCCCCTCAGTCCTCCTTACATCTGTGTCCTTATCAGTCCTCCTTACATCTGATATTCCCTCCCTCAGGTGCCACTTCCCCTGATTTCTCTGTCAATATCAACGGCTCAACTATCAACCCATCTCCCCACGCCAAGGTCCTAGGTGTAATCCTGGACTCTGAACTAACCTTTCAACCCCACATTCTATCACTATCCAAAATTTGCCGCCTAAATCTCCAAGATACGCCTCTTCCTACCCAATGTCACCACAAAGCTTCTAATCCACTCCCTGGTCATCTCTCGCCTCGACTACTGCAACTCCCTCCTCATTGGCTTACCTCTAAATAGGCTATCCCCACTTCAGTCCATCATGAACGCTGCTGCCAGGCTCATCCACCTCACAAACCGCTCAGCGTCTGCTATACCCCTCTGCCAATCCCTCCATTGGCTGCCACTCAGTCACCGAATTAAATTCAAGATACTAACTATAACTTACAAAGCCATCCACAACCTGGCCCCCAGCTACATCTCTAACCTAGTCTCAAAATACCAACCTAATCGTTCTCTTCGCTCCTCCCAAGACCTCCTGCTCTCAAACTCCCTTGTCACCTCATCCCATGCTCACCTTCAGGACTTCTCCAGAGCCTCTCCCATCCTCTGGAATGCTCTACCCCAATCCGTCCGATTTTCTCCTACTTTATCCACTTTCAGACGATCCCTGAAAACTCATCTCTTCAGAGAAGCCTATCTGGCCCCCACCTAACAACTGTACATTTATCTTCTCAATCAACACATCACCCACAGTTATTACCTCTTGTATCTCTTGACCTTCCCTCTTAGATTGTAAGCTCTAAGGAGCAGGGCCCTCTGATTCCTACTGTATTAAAGTGTATTGTATTTGTACTGTCTACCCTCAAGTTGTAAAGCGCTACGTAAACTGTTGGTGCTATATAAATCCTGTATAATAATAACAATAATCTGTGTCCCCATCAGTCCTCCTTACATCTGTGTCCACATCAGTCCTCCTTACATCTGTGTCTCCATCAGTCCTCCTTACATCTAGTGCCCCTCTGTGACATGCAGACTATACACCCCCCGTGACATCCAGACTGGCCCCCCTCTGTGACATCCAGACCATATGGCCCCCCCGTGACATCCAGACTGGTATTGCAGATGAGGCTTCTTTCAGGCGCTTTTTTTTAACGCTAAAGCCCCTGAAAAACGCCTGAAAAATGCCCCAGTGTGAAAGGGGTCTTACAGCCTGTGTTAACCACTTCAGCCCCGGACCATTATGCTGCCTAAGGACCAGAGGACTTTTTCCAATTTGGCACTGCGTCACTTTAACTGCTAATTGCGCGGTCATGCAATGCTGTACCCAAACGAAATTTGCGTCCTTTTCTTCCCACAAATAGAGATTTCTTTTGATGGTATTTGATCACCTCTGCGGTTTTTATTTTTTGCGCTATGAACGGAAAAAGACCGAAAATTTTGAAAAAAAGTGATATTTTCTACTTTTTGTTATAAAAAAAAAAAAAAACTCAATTTTAGTCATACATTTAGGCCAAAATGTATTCGGCCACATGTCTTTAGTATAAAAAATGTCAATAAGCGTATATTTATTGGTTTGCGCAAAAGTTATAGCGTCTACAAGCTAGGGTACATTTTCTGGAATTTACACAGCTTTTAGTTTATGACTGCCTATGTCATTTCTTGTGGTGCTAAATTGGCAGGGCAGTACAAAACTCCCCCAAATGACCCCATTTTGGAAAGTAGACACCCCAAGGAAATTGCTGAGAGGCATGTTGAGCCCATTGAATATTCATTTTTTTTGTCCCAAGTGATTGAATAATGACAAAAAAAAAAAAAAATATTTACAAAAAGTTGTCACTAAATGATATATTGCTCACACAGGCCATGGGCATATGTGGAATTGCACCCCAAAATACATTCAGCTGCTTCTCCTGAGTACGAGGATACCACATGTGTGGGACTTTTTGGGAGCCTAGCCGCGTATGGGGCCCCGAAAACCAATCACCGCCTTCAGGATTTCTAAGGGCGTAAATTTTTGATTTCACTCCTCACTACCTATCACAGTTTTGAAGGCCATAAAATGCCCAGATGGCACAAAACCCCCCCAAATGACCCCATTTTGGAAAGTAGACACCCCAAGCTATTTGCTGAGAGGCATGGTGAGTATTTTGCAGCTCTTATTTGTTTTTGAAAATGAAGAAAGACAAGAAAAAACTTTTTTTTTTCTTTTTTCAATTTTCAAAACTTTGTGACAAAAATTGAGGTCTGCAAAATACTCACTATACCTCTCAGCAAATAGCTTGGAGTGTCTACTTTCCAAAATGGGGTCATTTGGGGGGGGGGGGGTTTGTGCCACCTGGGCATTCCATGGCCTCCGAAACTGTGATATGCAGTGAAGAGTGAAATCAAAAATTTACGTCCTTAGAAAGCCTGAAGGCAGTGCTTGGTTTTTGGGGTCCCGTACGCAGCTAGGCTCCCAAAAAGTCTCACACATGTGGTATCCCCGTACTCAGGAGAAGCAACAGAATGTATTTTGGGGTGTAATTTCACATATTCCCATGGCATGTTTGAGCAATATATCATTTAGTGACAACTTTGTGCAAAAAAAAAAAAAAAAATTGTCTCTTTCCCGCAACTTGTGTCACAATATAAAATATTCCATGGACTCAACATGACTCTCAGCAAATAGCTTGGGGTATCTACTTTCCAAAATGGGGTCATTTGGGGGGGGTTTGAACTGTCCTGGCATTTAATGCACAACATTTAGAAGCTTATGTCACACATCACCCACTCTTCTAACCACTTGAAGGCAAAGCCCTTTCTGACACTTTTTGTTTACATGAAAAAATTATTTTTTTTTTGCAAGAAAATTACTTTGAACCCCCAAACATTATATATTTTTTTAAGCAAATGCCCTACAGATTAAAATGGTGGGTGTTTCATTTTTTTTTTTCACATAGTATTTGCGCAGAGATTTTTCAAACGCATTTTTTTGGGGGAAAAAACACACTTTTTTTAAATTTTAATGCACTAAAACACACTATATTGCCCAAATGTTTGATGAAATAAAAAAGATGATCTTAGGCCAAGTACATGGATACCAAACATGACATGCTTTAAATTTGCGCACAAACGTGCAGTGGCGACAAACTAAATACATTTTTAAAAGCCTTTAAAAGCCTTTACAGGTTACCACTTTAGATTTACAGAGGAGGTCTACTACTAAAATTACTGCCCTCGATCTGACATTCGAGGTGACACCTCACATGCATGGTGCAATTGCTGTTTACATTTGACGCCAGACCGATGCTTGCGTTCGCCTTTGCGTGAGAGCAGGGGGGGACAGGGGTGCTTTTTTTTTTTTTTTTTTTTTTTTTTATTATTTTTTTGCTTTTTTATCTTATTTTTAAACTGTTCCTTTCATTTTATTTTAAATCATTTTTATTGTTATCTCAGGGAATGTAAATATCCCCCATGATAGCAATAGGTAGTGACAGGTACTCTTTTTTGAAAAAATTGTGGTCTATTAGACCCTAGATCTCTCCTCTGCCCTCAAAGCATCTGACCACACCAAGATCGGTGTGATAAAATGCTTTCCCAATTTCCCAATGGCGCTGTTTACATCCGGCGAAATCTAAGTCATGTAATGCTCGTAGCTTCCAGTTTCTTAGGCCATAGAGATGTTTGGAGCCACTAAGGTCTCTGATCAGCTCTATGGTCAGCTGGCTGAATCACCGGCTGCGTTCTCAGGTTCCCTGTTTAGACAGGAGAGCCAGAGAAAAACACGGAAGAAGGTGGTGGGGGGGGTATTCCCTCCCACTGCTTGTAAAAGCAGTCTAGAGGCTAATTAGCCACTAGGATTGCTTTTACATGAAAGCCGACCGCTGGCTGAAAAGAATGATACCAAGATGATACCTAAACCTGCAGGCATCATTCTGGTATAACCACTCAAAGTCGTGAATGGCGTACCTGAAGACAAAAAAATGGTTAACAATAAAACACAGTAAACGGTAAAGTATAAAAAATTGCATACCTGAAAAGTAAACATGATAAACCATAATAACAATAAAACATTGCAGAATAGAATACAATAAAAAATAGCAGAACAATAGAGAGAGAATAGAGAGAGAGAGAGAGAACAATAAAACGACAACTATTTTTTTTTATTTTATATATATATATATATATATATATATATATATATATATTATTTTTTACACTTTTTTTTGTAACTAACTTTTATAACTGTAACCGGTTCCAGGTTCGGGTCTCTCAAAATGCGATGGCATCTTGGGAGACCCTGTGAAAGTATGCCTAGTCTGTGCAATGCTGTACCCTACGCTAATACTCAACTAGTGAATGGTAGCGTTCAAAACATTCACCAATGCAAAGACCAGGATTATCAGGACAGGAGGGACAATAATAGCGGGTGTCACACCTATATCCGCGCTTGCTGCAGACACAACATCTTTTTTGGGGGGGTTCGCTGGGTAGGGGTACTCGGGAGGACATAAAGAAAATGCCTCTCATGCAGCCGACTGAATTTGGTTGGGGATGTGAATGGGGGAAGTACGGGCGCTGCAGAAGTGGTGGGTTCCCAATTATTAGGATTGGCGAATGCAGCAGGAAGGGCATTATGGGCACGACGGGCCTGTGTTTGTCTTCTTGGTGGCAGCGGGACACTACTTGTGCTTGCCACCTCACCAGCTTGAACTGCATTTATGGGACTCGCCACGTCACCAAGTGTTACTGCAGTGCTGGTTTGACTACGACCGGGGTGTACTAGGCCGCTGGTGCTTGCCAGTTCACCAAAACGCTACCAAAAAAACTGTTAGCGATCGCAGGGATCAGGCCTGACTCTGCGAACGCTGCAGTTATGCGTTTAGTGTTTTGTAAGTGACAGTGATCGATCGATACTGCACTTGGGTGGGCTGGGCTGGGCCGGGCGGAGGGGCAAAACGCAGGTGCTAGCAGATATCTGGGCTGATCCCCCTAACACTGCATTTTTGGGAACCCTAAACTGCTGGGGATGCTAGTATAGATCTGATCGGATCAGATATTGATCCGTTCAGATACTATACCACTAAGGGAGGCGTATGCTGCGTGCGTGGGTGTTAGCGGTACTGGCGCTAACCTGACGCTGCTTGGGGCTGGTGCTTGCCAGTTCACCATTACGCTACCAAAAAAACTGTTAGCGATCGCAGGGATCGGGCCTGACTCTGCGAACGCTGCAGTTATGCGTTTAGTGTTTTGTAAGTGACAGTGATCGATCGATACTGCACTTGGGTGGGCTGGGCTGGGCCGGGCGGAGGGGCAAAACGCAGGTACTAGCAGGTATCTGGGCTGATTCCGCTAACACTGCGTTTTTGTGAACCCTAAACTGCTGTGGACGCTAGTATAGTACAGATACTATACCACTAAGGGAGGTGTATGCTGCGTGCGTGGGTGTTAGCGGTACTGGCGCTAATCTGACGCTGCCTGGGGCGACGCATATCACTGCCGGGCGATCAGGGGGCTAAACCTTTAATCGGTAAAAAATGGCGGGTGCCCTGACACTATAAAAAATAAACGAACTAACCAGCGTCACCCGTAACGGTTATACGGTGATCAGTGGTGAAGGGGTTAACTAGGGGGCAATCAAGGGGTTAAAACATTTATTAGATAGTATATGGGGGTCCCTGTCGCTATAAAACGCTGACGGCGAACCTAAATATTTACGTCCCTAACTAGCATCACTAGTGACACTAATACAGCGATCAGAAAAATGATCGCTTAGCGACACTGGCGACAGGGGGTGATCAAGGGGTTAAAACTTTATTAGGGGGGGTTAGGGGGTACCCTAGACCTAAAGGGGGCTAATACTAACTGCCCTAACACAGTAACTGTCACAAACTGACACCATGCAGTAATCAGAAAAAAAAACAAAAACTGCTTGGTGTCAGTGTGACCGGGGGGGGGGGTGATTGGGGGGTGATTGGGGGGCGATCGGGGATGTTTTGTGTGCCTGGCATGTTCTACTGTGAGGTGTAGTGTTTTGTTTAGCATACAGCAGCAAAGGAATGTTCTGATTGGCCGGCGGCGATCGCGAGGGGGGGGGCCAAAAGAGGACCGTCCACCCGCGGGAGGAAGATCAGGTATATGTACGTGATTCTGCCTGCCCGTGCCGCCTTGCCGACGTACATCGGCGTGAGGCGGTCCTCAAGTGGTTAAGGACGCCGCCCTACTACCAGTGGTAAATTACCGCAGGCTTTCACTACTAAAATACCGCATGACTTCATAAAATAATTCATGCAGTATTTTAGTGGCATTATTTAATGAATGCCAAAAATGTTTTGAAAAATTCTGTGTAGTATCTTACTCCAAACTCAGATGCGATACGATACCGCTTTGTGAATGGAGACCAATATCTCCATCTCCATATTGCTGTAGCCTAGCACCTGGCTACATTCATATGTAATTATAATTTATACATAGAAAAAAAAGTTTTTAAAACATTAACACATTGAATATGGTCAAATATATGGACAGGGACAAGCATCAAAATCTACAAGAAGTATGGCACCAACATCCCTTAGAAATAGAAGAGAAATTTAGGACATATGGGAATTTATGGGTGCATTACAACGTAGAAATCACTAAAAATATATACAAAACTTTATTAAATGAACAATATCATAAAACCGATGCATACAATACAATCATAGCCATAGGTGTGTGCAAACATCCTATTAAAGTGGAGTTCCACCCCAAAAAAAAAAAAATTAGTAATGTGCTTAAAAAAAAATAAAAAAAAAACATTTGGAGAAAATTTTTTTTTTACTCACCTCTAAATGCCTGTTGCTAGGGGGTCCCTCATAGTCTGCCTCCTTCAGTACCTGGGCTCCTGATGTCACTTCTCTGATCGCCTCTCCACCCTCCCTCTTGTCAATCATCTGCGACACGCAACCCATCCCTGATGATTGCGGGGCCAGTGGCGACGCGCGCCACGGCTCGCGTATGCGCAGTGGGTGCCCGGCTGTGAAGCCAAAGCTGGGCACCCACAGTTAAAATGCTGGCACTGCCGAGCGGAGGGGGGGGTGAGCTGGGCTTCGATCCACCGCATCGCTGGACCCAGGGACAGGTAAGTGTCCGATTAAAAGTCAGCAACTGCAGTATTTGTAGCTGCTGACTTTTAATTTTTTTTTTAAAATGGGAACCCCGCTTTAATGACATAAATCATTGTCATTAATAGGATGTTTGCGCACACCTATGGCTATGATTGTATTGTATGCATCGGTTTTATGATATTGTTCACTTTTGTATATATTTTTACATACATCCTTGAGTGATTTCTACGTTGTAATATCCCAAAGTCCCATATCGCCTAAATTTCTCTTCTATTAACACATTGAATGTTTACATTGAGCTGATCTGTTTGACAGGTTAAAAAAAAAAAATCTTATTTTTTTAATAAATCTTCCTCAATGGCTCACTGACTATTTTGTCAAAAGTTACCTATAGAGAAATTTTACTGGAAAAGAAATAAAATATTGCTGCAAAGAGAGTTAATTTTCAATATTTGTTTCAACCATTAAAGAATAATAAAGTTGAAATATTCCTTCATTACAAATGGTGAAGGTATATAATTGCAGATGAAGATTAATACATACCATATAAGCACGCAGGTTTGCCCAGAAGACTGCATTCAATTACTGCATAGAGGGCTATCCTCCAGAAAATAAATGAGTAAAATAGAAAAAATTCATAAAATGGCTATTAAAATGCTGCTTTCCATAAACGGCAACATTTATCAGGAGACGTACAAAATCTGCCTATTACAAAGAGAAGAAAATGAGATGAGCATAACATACATCTGTCAAAGAGTGTAATATATATATATATATATATATATATATAGGCAAAGAGAATTTATCTTATATGATTACGCTATAGTGAAATCTGATTAGTTGCTTTGGGTTAATTCTCTTTCTGCATGATTACTTTTGTTTTCCTTGCCTTATTTAATAAGCCCAAAAACTCATTGTACAATCACTGCAAACTTTATACTAAGGCTATGGCTTCCTGGTACAGTCCCTTTTCAATGCAAACGTGACACACTGCAGAGACAAGACACTTTTCACTTTCTTCTCTGGTTCCTCCTTCAACCGAAACTACTACAGTAGTTTCAGGTGTACAATCAGGTTCACATCAAGGGATTCTGGGTAATGAGTTCTGCATACCTTTTGTCTGGTATTACCTTCTCAAAAAAGAACTTCAAATCCCAGGAGCCTTTGTTCTTTGGTATGTCAGTGAGCTGGGCTCGAGGGATAGTACAAGGTGTGTCAGTTTGCCTAGTCTTGCTCAACAAGGTAATCATTACTCTCTGTAGTTAGTTGCTTGACTAGGTAAACAAACAGGAGTAATTGAGCATGAGGAGAACACCATGAGTTTGTTCATCTGAGCTGATCTTCTACAGAACGTAAGTTTTTTTTTTTGGTAAAATTAATTTTAACTTACCAAGAAAACAGTCATTTTTAGTAGTATTGTATTTTCTGACTATAGACATATTTAGGGAAGGAGTTAGAAATGAATGTTGTTTCATTTGCCAGTGACGTTCATTTACAGGGACCTTTAGAAATTTGGTGTAGTCTTAAGATCACTTGACATGTCTTTATTTCAGACAAATCACAATGAATACAGCTTATAATGAGGATACATGTCATTCCGATAAAAGTTACGCATGTACAAAATCGTAACCAATACAGTAAGCAGAGAGAAAATAGCTGCCCTACATATGGCCAAAATTATCATCCAAATAGAATGCATTAGTACCCTTCTGATTGAGAGTGGTAGAGTCACCTGCTAAGATATGTCTGATTTCGTAGTGTTTAAAGGAAACGTTGAGCATAATAGGTATGCAATAAGAATAACTTCAAAAGAAAAGATTGTCTCGGACTAAAGATCCTGTGAAGCCATTAATAAGTGTGTCATCATATTTTTTTACAATTGCTAGTGGTTGTCACTGTGTCTTTAATAATTCTACATTGGCTGATGAAAATAAAATTCACATTTCTTTATGTGCTACACATGTTTACAAGTCAAGTGTACAATATGTTTGAACTCAAGAACTGTAGGAAGTATATTAGGTGTATGCAATGGGGTTGATTTACTAAAACTAGGAAGTGCAAAATCTGGTTCAGCTGTGCATGGTAGCCAACCAGCTTATAACTTCAACTTGCTCAATTAAGCTTTGACCATAAGACCTGGAAGCTGATTGGTTTCTATGCAAAGCTGCACCAGATTTTGCACTCTCCAGTTTTAGTAAATCAACCCACTGTAATATTGATGACCATCAGTTGATGCTGGCTTAGATCACATGGCCATCAGGCTGTCTATGGGGACAGTCTCCAGTTGGGGTAGATGTCCCCATAGAAAAGTCAGAATGTGAAGAGATTAAGTTAAACATATAGCTTATTCCCAGATCTCTTTTTTCTTCACGCAATTTGAAAAACTGGTGAAGTGCTTGAAAGACAAAGTCATGAAATTGTTCTTCTTTTTTTAATAGTGTATAAATACATACATGCAGTTATCATACAGAATATTTGTAATGATACAATATCAGTGACTGCAATTGAATTATTTAATTAACTGTGGTCTATTGTTGTCAAATTGGATAATGTATATACATGTATGTGGTCCTGAGCCTTGACCATGCTACAGGTGTATTCAGACTTACGTTACTTATTACACTGTCTGTAAAAAAAATAATTTAAACATGGCCCTTTAAAAAAAAAAAAGAAAAAAAAAAAAAAAGTCCTTAAGTGCACTGTGTTCAGGCGCCAGACACAGTGCACTATGGGAAGCGCCACGTCTATGCAATCACGAGATTGCAGACGAGTCGCTTCATTTGCGGGGTTTGGAGCTGCTTTGTGGCGTAGTCCATCGCGCCGAACAGCTTCCGCCCAGCGCTGTAGTGTATCACTACTGCCGTGTGCTGTGTTCTCAGTGTGAGACCAGACATCACTTCTGGCGGGCTACAAGAAGATGGCCGCCGCCGTGAGAACTAATCGCCTTGTGTTCAGTGGAGAGGGAGGCCCCTCCCCTCTCCACTGAACACATGGAGAAAGCCGGAAACTAGCTGCCGCTGAAGGGGACAGAGACAGATGTGGCATGAAGGAGGGCTGTGCTGCCGGGACACATGTGAGGAGGACTCTGCTCTGCTGATGGGGACACATGTGAGGAGGACTGCTGCTGATGGGGACACATGTGAGGAGGGACTTCACTGATGGGGACACAGATGTAAGGAGGGACTCTGCTGATGGGAACACAGATGTAAGGAGGGACTCCGCTGATAGGGACACAGATGTGAGGAAGACTCCGCTGCTGGGGACACAGATGTGAGGAGGTCTCCACTGCTGGGGGTAGCTTATGTAAGGAGGGACTCCGCTGGGGACACTGTTGTAAGGAGGGACTCTGCTGGGGGCACCTGATGTAAGGTGGGACTCCGCTGGGGGCACCTGATGTAAGGAGGGACTCCGCTGGGGGCAACTGATGTAAGGAGGGACTCCGCTGGGGGCACCTGATGTAAGGAGGGACTCTGCTGGGGGCAACTGTTGGCATCTGGTGGCAGGCGACGTGGCAGGTTTCAGGGCTCCCACTGATTCTGCATTATGGTGAGTTGAATGATTTAATTTTATATTACATTGTAATAATAGAAATAATGTGCTTCAATCATCCTGACACCATAACAACCATGGTGCCGGGATGATTGAAGCGCTAACACCAGGTGTTTGGAGTATCTATTTCTGCTGATTGTTAAACTTTATGGAATACACATATTTCTATTGTTGTGTAGGCTCTGTGCCTGATGTCCCTCCATCTTTTTCTCCCTCTCTCCCTCCCTCTACCTCCATCCCTCGTTCATCTCAGACGCTAACCACACCCCTTAGAGCCACACCCCTTTAAGTCACGCTCACTATTCCGCTGAAACCATGCCCATTTTCACCAAGTGGGAGGGGCCAAAAGGAAGGGCGGGGTCTGGCGCCCCCCGTCCTAAAACTTCACCAGCCGCCACTGATTGCTTGTACTAATAATATGAGCCTATGCTGGTGATCTGTGCAAATGCTATTAATCTCAAAGGAGGGGGCCCAAATATACTGTAGATTTTACCCAAAAGCACCCATAGACTTATTTCAAGAGGAATTCCAGGAAACAGATGAGTTATTAAAGCTATGAAGTGATCTCTGCCACAGTCAGTCCCCTCTTTAGTGGGTCAGCCCTCCCCCTCTGACACCACCATTATGGCACATGCAGAGATGTGCCAAAGGGTACATGGTCCTGGCAAAGCCCTTTGACACATCTACAGATGTGCAAAGATGGCATAGTTTTGGGACTGCCATAACAGCCATCTTTGCACAAACATGGAGAAGCCCATGTGTGCACAAAGGTTCTATAAGTCTCACCCCAACTTCTGCAGCACATCTGCATACATACAGAATCTGGGGGTACACATGGTATTTGCACAGCAGTCATTTTATTTCTTTATTTTTACACTGTCCCTTTCCTTTTTAATTTTTTTAATCACGTTTACTCCTATTACAAGGAATGTACAAGGAACAACACTTGTAATAAAAATAAGGATGATTGGTCCTCTTTATGCAGAGATCTGGGATAAAAAAGACATTAACTCTCTTTGCCTTTTGCCTTAGCAAAAGATCTAAAAAAGAAATGTGATTCTTCTTGAAAAAAAATTGTTTACTTCCACCCTGGACCAAAAGTGACGTCATCTGATCCTCCAAGGCCATAGAGGCGATCAACGATGATCTACGCTTTGATTGCCTCTGTGACCAGCCAGCGGCACCGTCGGATCAGGCGAGCTGGCGGAAACGGTAAACCCGAGAGACACCGGCAAGTCACGCGTGGGGGGGGGGAGTGTCTCCTCCCGCCGCTTCTGAAAATGTTCTAGCGGCTCATGAGCACTTTCATGTGAAAGTCAGCTGCCGGCTGAAAAATACAATACCGGAGTTATGGCTGATATCTTCAGCCATAATTCCGGTAAACTACTTATATATACGCATTGCGGTCAGCAAGAGGTTAAGAAACATGCTGGTATTGAGGGAGGAGGTGATAAAGGGGTTAAAAGAGAAGTATTAGCAAAGCTTTTTTGGCCATACTTCACCTGTGAGTCACAGGAATTCACTTACTTTTGCTCTCCTGTGACCTTAAATCAACTGATAGTGGGCAGAGCCATGATTAAGGCCTGAAACGCATTTTTTTAAAATTGTTGTTAACCTGCAATAATAAGACCGATAACTGAGCAATCAGCGGTCATGTAATCACTCAGTTGTCAGGCTTAGATTTGATGTGGGATCACATCGATGCTGCAGCATAGAGGTAAGTATATGTGTTTATTTTTTTGGTTACCCCAAACTTCTCTTTTAATGTACAGGTAAAAAAACAGTGGGAGGTTGGAGATGAAGGGGACTGTAAGAGAGAAGGGTGGGAGGAAGGTTACACTTTATTTGCAACTGCTGCCATGATCAGTACATTGCTCAGGAATTAATGTATGATTTATTCATTAGTTCTTATTTTTTCCCCTCCCTCTGTTGTAAGTGGAGTGTATGAGCTCACAGATGTGAACACTACATTGTAAAAAACATTGGAAAAAACTCAGCTTCTGGACAACATACCAACATTATAGCACCACATCCCTTATTTAATTTGTATATTGGAGATTTGTGGGATTTTTAAGGTGCATTAGATAGAAATAGAAAAAAATTAGTTAAAAAGTGTAAATTTTATTAATACATAAAAACAACGCAGTTACATTAGAAAAGACTCATACAGTACAGTCCTTTAAGGTACAGCACAATGGTGTGGTACCCAACATGTTTTGCCCTACAATGGGGCTTCCTCAGGGGACGCTGTCCAAATGAATATCAGAGCCTTCCCAAGATATATTGCAATTGATAATGGTTCAGGGGGTCGAGCAGACACCATAAGACCAGAAACCGGACTGCAGACAATCATAGGAGGCATTAAAGGACCAGAGAGTCTAATTTGCAAAAAAGGTCAATACGAGGATGAGAAACTCCTATTTGGGGACACTCAGCACTAGGGGCGCACTGATAACTCATGGGGCCCCCGGGCAATAGGAAATTATGGGGCCCCCAGGCAATCAGAGATTATGGGGCCACACAGTATAAAAAAACACAGTATACAATCATACAGTATACACATACATGTACACACAGTATACACAAACAGATGTAAAAAATAACACAGATTTATACATACTGTCCCTGGTTTTACTGAGGCTGGCAACCCTGATGGGGCCCCCTAGTGGCCCAGGGCCCTCGGGCAGTGCCCGAGTCGCTCAATGGTCAGTCCGCCCCTGCTCAGCACATAATCTGAGGTCCTGTAAGGAGTGTGTGTCTCTCCTCGTGGTTTTCAGCTGCAACTGCGTTGTTTTTATGTATTAAAAAAATTTACACTTTTTAACAAATTTTTTCTATTGATTTAATATGCACCTTAAAAATCCCACAAATCTCCAATATACAAATATATTGTTTACATCTGTGAGCATGATGACTTGTGTAGCAATAACTCTTGGTGGAGCTGCTGGTTTAAAGCGAGCTGTTACCGTCACCTTCTTTACCTCAATTTCACCGGAACCGGGTCTAGGGTCCCATTGAGTTTAATACCAGACAATGTAGGCACCGGACACTTGAGTATCTTTTCCAATGCTTTAATAAACGTAACTGAAGGAAGTAACAGGAAAGAGGTAGAAGAAGAGTTGCAGGGAAGTTCAAATACCTTTTCTTAGTGTAGTATTAGAAATTGGAATCTTGTAGATGAATTTACTTTCCTCTTAGAGTTGAATCTTTGCCCGCCTGGATAGATTTCTCTCACTAACCTAGCAGCCAGTACGCAGCACGAACAAAAGTCTCTGCCACAGACTTGAATGGAATAGAAACCCGTACGATCCTCTGCCATAGGATGTAATGGTTTACGATGGATAGCAAACACATCACTAGAACCTTTAAGCTGACCAGGCAGTACTAAGCAGTAGGTTAACTTTAGGATGCGTCCTCCAACTGAGTCACCAGGCCCCTCTCCAGACCAGCACTCTGCATGATCCTTCCATGATGGGTCCTCCCCTGCAGGGGCGGACTGACCATCGGGCAATTCGGACAGGGACCGAGGGCCCGTGGCCAGTAGGGGGCCCCATGACAGCTTCCACTTCGATCTACCCGTCAATCACAGCTAGCTGACGGGTAGATCGGGTCCCTCTCATGATGTGCTCCTCCCCGCCGGCCCCTCCTTCCCTCCCGTCCATCCCAGGTGCTTGTATTTGTCATCACCTCGGACGGACGAGAAGAGAGGAGGGGCCGGCGGGGAGGAGCACATCATGGGAGGTATGTTTACAGCCGCTTCCCGCGCTACTCTGCATCTAGGAAAGAAAGTGCAGCAGCCGCTGCCCTGTCTCCCTCTATGTGCCCAGCATCCTGCTCTCTGCCCAAAAGCCCTGCTGTCTGCCCATACCCTGATGTCTGCCCATACCCTGCTATCTGCCCCATGCCCTGATGTCTGCCCATACCCTGCTATCTGCCCCATGCCCTGATGTCTGCCCATACCCTGCTATCTGCCCCATGCCCTGATGTCTGCCCATACCCTGCTATCTGCCCCATGCCCTGATGTCTGCCCATACCCTGCTATCTGCCCCATGCCCTGATGTCTGCCCATGCCCTACTCTTTGCTCCATGCCCTGCTGTCTGCCCATGCCCTGCTTTGTGCCCCTATTCCCTGATGTCTGCCCCATGCTCTAATGTTTACCCCATGTCATGCTCTGTGCCCCCTTGCCCTGCTCTGTGCCCCCATGCCCTGCTGCCTACCCTATGTTCTGCTCCGTGCCCCCATGCCCTGCTGTCTGCCACCATGCCCCGCTGTCTACGCCCATGCCCTGCTCTGTGCCCCATGCCCTGCTCTGTGCCCCATGCCCTGCTCTGTGCCCCATGCCCCGCTCTGTGCCCCCATGCCCCGCTCTGTGCCACCATGCCCCACTCTGTGCCCCCATGCCCTGCTCTTTGCCCCTATGCCCTACTCTGTGCCCCCATGCCCTGCTGACTGCCCCATGCACTATAGTCTGCCAATACCGTGCTATCTGCCCCATGACCTGATGTCTGCCCATGCCCTGCTCTGTGCCCCCATGCCCTGCTGTCTGCACCCTCGCCTTGCTCTTTGCCCCATGCCCTGCTGTCTGCCCATGCCCTCCTCTGTGGCCCCATGCTCTGATGTCTACCCCATGTTGTGCTCTGTGCCCCCTTGCCCTGCTCTGTGCCCCATGCCCTGCTGTCTACCCTATGCCCCGCTCCGTGCCCCCATGCCCTGCTGTCTGCCCCCATGCCCCGCTCTGTGTCCCCATGCCCTGCTCTGTGCCCCCATGCCCTGATGTCTGCCCCATGCCCTATAGTCTGCCCATACCCTGCTATCTGCCCCATGCCCTGATGTCTGCCCATGCCCTGCTCTGTGCCCCCATGCCTTGCTGTTTGCCCCATGCCCTGCTGTCTGCCCATGCCCTGCTCTGTGGCCCCATTCCCTGATGTCTGCCCCATGCTCTGATGTCTACCCCATGTTGTGCTCTGTGCCCCCTTGCCCTGCTCTGTGCCCCATGCCCTGATGTCTTCCCCATGCCCTATAGTCTGCCCCATACCCTGCTATCTGCCCCATGCCCTGCTGTCTGCCCCATGCCCTGCTGTGTAACCCCATTCCCTGATGTCTGCGCCATGCTCTTATGTCTACCCCATGCCATGCTCCGTGCCCCCTTGCCCTGCTCCGTGCCCCCATGCCCCGCTGTCTGCCCCCATGCCCCACTCTGTGCCCCCATGCCCTGCTCTGTGCCCTGATGTCTGCCTCATGCCCTATAGTCTGCCCATACCCTGCTATCTGCCCCATGCCCTGCTCTGTGCACCCATGCCTTGCTCTTTGCCCAATGCCCTGCTGTCTGCCCCATGCCCTGCTCTGTGCCCCCATTCCCTGATGTCTGCCCCATGCAGTGCTCTGTGCCCCCTTGCCCTGCTGTCTACCCTATGCCCTGCTCTGTGCCCCCATGCCCCGCTGTGTGCCCCCATGCCCTGCTCTGTGCCCCCATGCCCTGCTCTGTGCCCCCATGCCCTGCTCTGTGCCCCCATGCCCTGATGTCTGCCCCATGCTCTGATGTCTACCCCATGCCATGCTCTGTGCCCCCTTGCCCTGTGTCCCCATGCCCTACTGTCTACCCTATGCCCTGCTCCGTGCCCCCCTGCCCTGCTGTCTGCCCCCTTGCCCTGCTTTGTGCCCCCATGCCCTGCTCTGTGCCCCCATGCCCTGATGTGTGTGCCCCCATGCCTTGGTCTGTGCCCCCATGCCCTGATGCCTGCCCCACACACTGCTCGGTGCCCCATGGCCTGCTGTCTGCCCCATGCCCATGCTCTGATGTGTGCCCCCATGCCCTGCTGCCTGCCCCATGCCCTGCTGCCTGCCCCCATTCCCTGTTGCCTGCCCCCATGACCTGCTGCCTGCCCCCATTATGTGCCCTGTGATGTGTCCCATGACCTACTGTGTGCCCTGTGATATGCCCTACTGTGTGCCCCATGATGTGCTCTACTGTGTGCCCTTGTGGTGTGCCCCATGTTGTGTCCTACTGTGTGCCCCACTGTGTGCCCAATTCCCTCTTGTGGGCCTTGTGATGTGCCCTGAGCCCTACTGTATGCCCCATGATGTGCCCTGTACCTTGCTGTGTGCCATATGATGTGCCCTGCTGTGTGCCCCTTGATGCATCATTCAGTGCCCCATAGTGTGCTTTTCTGTGTGCACCATACAGTGCCCTATATGTGCCCTCCTGCTTCATGCAATATACCCTGCTGTACCCCATAATGTATCCTCTTGCCCCCACGTAATATGTCCTGCTATGCCTCATAATGTGCCCTGCTGTGCCCCATAATATGAGATTGTATCCCTCCTAATGTGCTCTGCTGTGCCCCTTAATGTGCCCTCATGCCCCCATGTAATATGCCCTGCTGTGTCCTATTATGTGCCCTCTTGTCCCCATGTAATATGCCCTGCTATGCCTCATAATGTGCCCTGCTGTGCCCCATAATATGAGAATGTATCCCTCCTAATGTGCTCTGTTGTGCCCCATAATGTGCCCTCATGCCCCTATGTAATATACTCTGCTGTACCCCATAATGTGCCCTCCTGCCCCATGTAATGTTTCATGCTGTGCCCCTCTGTCTCCCCATATGTAATGTGCCCTATAATGTTCCCTGCTGCCCCCCCTCCCCTGTAATGTGTCCTACTGTTCCTCCCCCACCTGTAATGTTCCCTGGTGTGCCCCATAATGTGCCCTGCTGCTATCCATGTAGTGTGCCCTCCTACCGTCCACACACACATATTGTGCCCTCCTGACCCCCTGTGCTATGACCTGCTGACTATACTTTGCCATGGTTCCTCCATGCTCTACCCTGCTGCCCCCTGTGTACTGTGCTTGCTTGACATCCAATGCTCTGCCCTTCTGCCCCCTGTGCACTGTTTATCTCAGGTTCAACCCAGAATTGAGGCGTCCACGCAGTGCAAGATGGAGGGTGGGGCTTTGTGTGGGTGTGGCTTGAGTGTGGGCAGGGACACAGGGGGCTCTATGATCTCCTGTTGCCCGGGGGCCCCATGGCTTGTCAGTCCGCCCCTGCTCCCCTGGGATCTTCTCAGTTGTCCAGCTTCTTCCCGTAAGACAGACAGTCCAGGACCATTCCCCTGCTACGGTGGTAGGCCCCAGACAGGCTTCTGGGCCCACCCACACGCTGCAGCAGCGTGGGCCTCCCGGTCGGAGGACCACGTGGTAGTACTCCTAACACATACCTGTTGGCCAGGAGGGCCAGCAGGTGGAACGAAAGACCCCTAAAATATGGCGTCTGTCCCATAAATACCCTCTCCCAGAATGCAACTCGGAAGACCACCTCCACCGAGTTATCTCCGGGACAGAGGAGCACTCATACACTTCAACGTGTTGCCTTTCCAACACCAACTCATGGTAACAACTACACCCACAGGCACAGTGTGAAACTACATGCAACTCAGCCAAGCTGGAACAGAGGCTAAATCTGACTATGTATGAACAGATAACCCACTAAATTTACCTATAAGCAGTAGATTGAAAAATCTACCAGCGTTACACTTGTTTCTCTATGATCTCCTCTGTACACAATGGCTTGGTTCAAAGTCCAAGTTTTAGATGTGCATCTAAATCTCCCTTTCCTCTGAAGCTCAATCCGTGCTTGCCTCCTTGCCACCTGTTTTAAACCCATTTTTGCTGACAAACGTGTTGTACCTGCATGCATTGCACGTTGTTACTGGGTATTTGCGGTGCTTCCCCATTTGCTTGAGTGTGTAGCATTCCGCTTGTTACCCACCGATCACTGCATGCTGGGTAAACTTTGCTGTGAGTGCAATGTAAAGCATTGTGACCACGGCATGTAAACACCCCCATTCAGTGCCTTTTTGCAGCTTAAGGGGGGCAATTGGCGGGCGGCAAAAATGTGGCTCAAACGTGCATTTTTGCTGCCAACCCCAACTGCCCCCAAACCTACAGTGCTTTGTCCAGTGCCATTTATAATCAACACTGGATAAAAACAATCCAGTGCTTCATTGTTTTTAAAAAATATAGTAAAGTGTTTAACCACTTCAGCTCTGGAAGGTTTACCCCCCTTCATGGCCAGGCCATTTTTTTGCGATACTGCACTACGTTGCTTCAACTGACAATTGTGCAGTTGTGTGATGCTGTACCCAAAAAAAAAAAAAATTGATGTCATTTTTTCCCACAAATAGAGCTTTCTTTTGGTGGTATTTGATCACCTTTGCAGTTTTTATTTTTTTGCGCAATAAACAAAAAGTGACTGACAATTTTTACTTTTTGCTCTAAAACACATCCAATAAAAAAATTGAAAAATCTAATTTCTTCATCAATTTAGGCCAATATGTATTCTGCTACATATTTTTATTGATTGGGTTGCACAAAAGTTATAGCATCTACAAACTATGGGACATATTTGTGATTTTTTTTATTTTTCTTTATTTTTTTACTAGTAATGGCAGCGATCAGCGAATTTTAACTGGACTATCACTGTGGCGGACACATTTGACACTAAGTGACATTTTTGTGGACCGATGACACCAATACAGTGATCAGTGCTAAAAAAAATGCACTGTCACTGTACTAATGACACTGGCAGGGAAGGGGTTAACATCAAGGGCAATCAAAGGGTTAAATGTGTTCCCTGGGAGTGCTTTCTAGCTGTGGGGGGTGTGCTTTGACTGGTGGAAGACAAGATCTCCATCTTCCCCTTTGAGAGAACGGCGATCTGCCTTGTTGTTCTGTCTGCCTCGGGAACAATCGGCAGGCCCCAGCGGACATTGGGTCCGCCGGACCCGCTGATTGGCTCCTGCTGTGTCCAATCACTGTGGGAGCGGTACCTGATTTTGAGCTTAAGGGACACCCTGCCACAGTATTATGTAGGAGGTCCTAAAGCGGTTAGGGTCTATGCAAACTCAAATATTTTTTTCTTGGTTTTGGCTTTGACATGGCCACCCCCTTATTCAGGTGTTCGGCCCCTTTCAGAACGCCAGGCGCCTGAATTACAGCGGTGGTGTGTTTTTTTTATAGCATCTGATAAGAGCCATAGGCTCTAATAGGCTTCAAAATAGGGTGGCTCCAGAGCACACCAACCCAGGTGTTACAACAGCGAATAAATATTCGCTGTTGTAACACTGATTCTCAATCTGGCCAATCAGAAGCAGGTGTGAGACCCGTTTTCTGATTAGCCGAAAAGAGAAAACTCCAGATCGGCCGCTAAGAAGGAGGGAGGAAACGGAAGCCGCCACGTGGAGACCCGTGGGGAGCAGGGGAACGGGAGGCAGACGCCAAGCATGGGAAGCCGCGATGGGGTAAGTGAGACTGACCGCCCTACACCGACCGACCGTCCCACCGACCGGCGGGGGGGTGTCAGTGGTATATTGTTTGCCCCCCCCCCTAAAAAAAATTTCCATTGGTCGCCACTGCTAAGAATTGGACTTAGGAGAAATACAGAGACTGCCTTCTGAAAATGCTAGATGTTAGGCTGTCTTTGGCTTCAACAATTTCTGAGTCACTGACCAAACCCAAGCATGCAGATAAGGAAAGTAAGGCAAATACTCACTTTTGTTGCCAGCGGTTTAGACATTAATGGCTGTGTGTTGAGTTATTTTGAGAGGACAGCAAATTTACACTGTTATACAAGCTGTACACTCACTACTTTACATTGTAGCAAAGTGTCATTTCTTCAGGGTCGTTCACACTACAATGACTTGGGATCTGACTTGTTGCCCCAAGTCGCTTGACATTGGGAATTGCATTATAGTAATTATAATGAGAGTCGTCTTAATGTACACTACTGAAGTCGCTCCGACTTCAGAAAAGGTTCCTGTACTACTTCAAGGCGACTTCTAGGTGACCTGTACCCATAGAATTCAATGGAAGTCACCTCCAAGTCGGATCTCCATCTATATTGAAGCGACTTTACAGGAAAAGGAATTAGTTTACCCAGGCAAACCCCTCCCTCCCAGAGAGCTGATTATTCTGTGATTGGCCACAGCCAAAGTCACCTGTCCTGGAGGCGACTTGAAGTCGCATTGTAAGTTGCTACAAGTAGCGCTGAAGTCGCGTTGAAGTTGTGTTGAAGTCGCCTTGCAAAGTCGCGCTGAAGTCGTGTTGCCCCTGTGTGAATCGGCACTCAGTGTTGTCACATGAAAAGATATAATAAAATATTTACAAAAATGTGAGGGGTGTATTCACTTTTATGAGATACTGTATATATACATGCATGTGTGTTTGAGCTTTGGGGTGCACACCCTAATGCAATAGGCTGTGTACACCTATGCTTTCACATGTAATAGATAAGCTTGGGATGTGGAATGGTCAGTGCTAAGATTCACTTGAGTGGGAAATGGTTAGAATCTCTGCCAGTGTTTTTTTTCTTTTCTTTGCTGTCTGTATTCCCACTGGGAAGATTGTTGTCTTCACTGAGAGTAACTTCTGCTTACATTTTTTTTCTCTTGATATTCTTGGTTTGCATTTTCTAAGCTTGTGACAGATATTGCAGGGAGTATCTCCAGTCTCTAGTTGTATTATATATACACTTATGCCCTGTACACACAAGCGGAATTTCCGTCAAAAAAAGTGTGATGGGAGCTCTTGGTCGGATATTCCGACCGTGTCTATGCTCCATCCAACTTTTTCTGTCTGAATTTTCGCCAGCAAAACATTGAGGGCTGGTTCTCTATTTTTCAGACGGAAAAAGTTCTTGACGGAAATTCTGTTTGTCTGTATGCAATTCCGACGCGCAAAAAAACACGCAGGTTCGGAAACAATTCAACGCATGCTCGGAAGCATTGAACTTCATTTTCTCGGCTCATCGTAATGAAGTACGTCACGGCGTTCTTGATGGTCAAAAGTTCAGAGAACTTTTGTGTGACGTGTGTATGCAAGCAAAGCTTGAGCGGAATTCCGTCTGAAAAATCCTCCAAGATTTTTCCGATGGAAATTCCGCTCGTGTGTACGGGGCATTACTCTATTTCATAGTAACCATTTAACAATCATCTTTCATTATTTGAATGCTCCAAACTAGTCATCAATATGGCCACATAGATGGCAGATTTGCATGAAAATAGCATTGCCCCCAAAAAAGGGAAAGTATAGTATATTTTTTAGTAAACACATGCTTACATTATTTGTTACTTCTAATAAAATACTTGAATCAACAGCGTTGACATTTTCCAGGCTCATAATGACGTCACTGTGTTTGTCACTGGAGCAGAAACCACACCTGGGTATTTGTGTGTAAATGACTCACAAGAATACGCAAACTTCCCCAGCTGGGGATCCAGTACTACCAACTGCAGCAGTATCAGTATGGTATCAGTATAGTCTTTATATTCTCAGCAGCTCAGCGTTAAGCATTTTATCAACTTTTAGGCTTCAGTTTGCTATTGCTCTAAGCTATCCACTTCATCCCTAGCAATCAGCTTTTCAAAAGTCATTTGCTTACTATAGCTGCCACACTGATTGATTTCTGTTGTGTGAGAAATGACATTATGATTTGGGAAGTGTTTACAGATCTAAGCTTTCAGGAATGAAGGGAAAAGAAGCACTACCTCGCTTGAGCTGCCAGCCAATTAACACGAAGGAATTATGTATACAACTCACGGGGGATTGATGACAGAAATAGTATAAAATGACACCTGCTTTCCTCAGGTTGTAGACTCCTTTCAAACATTGAGAGAATTGAATATACTGTACAGGTAAAATGAAAAGTCTGTTTAAAGAGGTTAGGGAAAACCATCCAGCCAAATGTCAGACAGGTAAAGGCTCTGCATTACTCAGTAGTGCCAATGTTTGACAGCCACTGCTACTTCCTACTCATTTCCATAGGTGTTGCCAGGGGGTGGCTATTGAGGCTGTAGCCCCGAATCTGGAGCCCATAGCCCTGAGTTTCTTGCCACAGGGTCCCTGCCTAACCAGCGGGTCGCGGCTGTGGCAGGCGGGCTGCATTAGAGGTGGATGAGAGGAGAGAGACGAGTGGGCGGATGAGCAGAGATGACATCATCTCTCTCTGCCCGCTCCACGTCACCATTCTTCTGCCCTCACAGCCGGGCCACTTCAATGTGGGAGCGATGTGCGGCGGGGAGCAGAGAGATGACATCATCTCCCACTGCCCGCCACACATCAGCTCTCTTCCACCCTCACAGTGCGGGCCTCTTCAATGTCGGAGGTGCAACGGGGAGCAGAGAGATTACATCATCTGTCACTGCCCGCCCCCGCATCTCCGCTTTCCTGCCCTCACTAAATGGACCAGTGCTGCCAGCCTGCCACCAATGCAGCGACAATGCACATTTGGTGGCACTAGCTGGCATGGCAAGTGACAATCCACATCAGTTGGCAAGTGACAACCCATCTAGTGGCAGGTGACATGGCAAGTGACAATTTGCTAATGGTGGCAGGTGACATGGCAAATGACAGACTGCAAATGGTGGCAGGTGATGTGGCAAATGACAGTCTGCAAATGGTGGCAGGTAACGTGGCAAGTGACAATCCACATCAGGTGGCAGGTGACATGGCAAGTGACAATCTGCAAATGGTGGCAAGTGATGTGGCAAGTGACAATCTGCAAATGGTGGCAGGTGACGTGGCAATCTGCAAATGGTGGCAGGTGATGTGGCAAGTGACAATCCACATCTAGTGGCAGGTGACAGTGGCAAGTTAAAAGGCTGCATCTGGTGACAGGTGACGGTGGCAAGTGACATGCTGCATCTGGTGGCAGGAGATGTGGCAAGTGACACGCTCAGATCTCCTACTGATTCTGCATTATGGTGAGTTGATCCACTTCATTATATGTTAGAATGTAATGCAACAATAGAAACAATGTGCTTCAATCACCCTGACACCATGACACCATATCAGCCATGGTGCCATGATGATTGAAATGCCAACACCAGCCTTTGCTCGTGAAAAATTGCTTACCACCTGCGTGCCTCCCCCCCCTATATCCAAAAGTATGTGCAACTCTTGGTGCATACACTTCATACCTGCAGCAGTTTACTGCCGCCCACCCCAACTCCACAGTGGGTCTCTTTAACCACATCCCATCTGGCCTATAGCAGAATGACGGCTCGGTGGGGGATCAGTTATCCTGACTGGGCCTCATATGACATCCAGCAGGATGAGCCGCTCGCGCGGGCCCGCGGGGGCATGCAGAGCGGCGATCAGTGGTGCGGTGTGTCGCTCCAACAAACTGCATCTCCAATCTCGGTGAAAAGCCTATGATTTAGGCTCTTTACCATGTAATCAGCTGTGACCAATCACACCGGTAATCAGAAAGTGCTAGTAATCGGCTTTCCTCAGTTCGTGCTGAGAAGGCAAAAGTAGAGCAGCGGCTCTCCTGCCTGGAGGGGTCTGCACTGATAATCAGCGCGTTGATTATCAGTGTAGTCCCCATCAGAGGTATCCACCCCAGATGCCAATCAGTGCCCATCAGATGGCAATCAGTGCCCATCACAGATATCAATCAGTGCCCATCACAAATGCCAATCAGTGCCCATCAGTAATGCCTGTCAGTGCCCATCACAGATGCCAATCAGTGCCCATCAGTAATGTCTGTCAGTGCCTCCTCATCAGTGCTGCCTATCAGTGCCATCTATCAGTGCCATTTATCAATGCCCATCAGTGCCACTCATCGGTACACATCATTGACCATTAGTGTCCATCAGTTCCGCCTATCAGTGTCCATCAGTGCTGCATATCAGTGCCGCCTATCAGTGTTGCATATTAGTGCCTCCTCATCAGTACTCATCAGTGCAGTCTAATCAGTGCCCGTCAGTGCAGCCTCATCAGTGCCCATCAGTGAAGGCGAAAACTTACTCATTTACAAAATTTTATAAAAGAAAAGAAAAAAAAATTTTTTTTTCAAAATTTCGGTTGTTTAGCAAAAAAACCACAGTGGTGATCAAAAACCACCAAAAGAAAGTTCTATTTGTGGGAAAAATTTAATATTGGTACAGTGAAGCATGACCGGGCAATTGTCATTCAAAGTGTGACAGCGCTAAAAGCTGAAAATTGATCTAGTCAGGAAGGGGGTGAAAGTTCCTGGTATTGAAGTGGTTAAGGCTTCTGTAATAAAATGCATTTGTTTTCTTATAGTAAACAACTGGCTTCAGACACTTTAAAGAACCATGCATTAAAATGGAACTAATTCCGGCCATACACGGTTTGAATTTCGAAAGATTTTTCTTTCGAAAATCGTATCAAAGAATTTTCGTACGAATTTCGCACCATTAGTCGGCTGCAGCAAGGGCCGATTTTCATGCGGCAATCAAATTTGAGGAATTGGACATGCTGGAAATTTTTTGCAAAACGAACGATTTTCTAATCAATGATGGGAGAATCGTGCGAGAAATGTAATAAGAAAAGAAAATTTACGGAGAGAAAAGAAGATTCCCGGCCACGAAAATTATTTTCTGTAGCAACATGCGGTGAAGTTGAAGGCTTGGTTGGCCGAATTTCGAAATTCAATGGTGGCATCATCGGATCACAAAAAAAAACGAACTTTCTGATTTTGAAAAGAAAATTTGTTCAAAATTCGACCATGTATGGCCTGCTTTAAAAGAGAAATTGGTTAGGTCTATGTTTGTTTCTCTTATATGTGTATGAGTGCAGATATGTCTGTGGTCGGCTGATACCTTATTCATTATAAATCTAAACTTCATACATATAAGATGGGCTACTGCCACTAGGATATCCCCGTTAATTGTATTCTTAAAGTAGACTTTGCCTTACAATCATACTGTGAATAATGTCCTGTTCCAGCCTAATATCATAGTTGTTAGTGCTTCTGTCTAGGCCAAGTTTTCCTGTGTAGTGGTATATTTGTCTCAGACAACATAGAGGGATATAATTTTCAGAGTCCCTCCTCTCTTGGGGCTTTTTGTCTTTCAATAATGCTTACACTTTCAGGTGGATTGTCGCTAGGGTGACCGCATTTCCAAACTGCCATTCAGGGACCCCCCCCCCCGCGCGCCCGCCCAAAAAAGATGGTTTTTGATACTTTTTTTTGCCAATTTTTGGGAAAAAAAAGCAAACAGTAGTAACCAGTTTAGACAGGTGGTATACAATGTGCGGGGGACTGACTGGAGAAGTCGGAGTCGGGTTGCGCAGCGCTGCTGGCAATGTGCTGCTGCTCTCTGCTGCACCGGCTCTGGCTGCTGGAGTAGTCGGTGGCCCCGGGACTGGCACTGACTGGGCACAGGCTAGTAAGTGTGGCTGGCTGCCTGGGCCAGGCTGGCGGCTGCTCTCTCTATCTCTCGGAGTGGAGGACAGAGGCGCGCTGCTCAGCTGTAGCCGTAGGTGCGGGTGCCCAGTGCCCACAATGTGCCTGACTGCCCACGTGACGACGTACGGTGTCAGCTGACGTCACTGGTTGCTAGACACGGGGCAGGCGGCCATAACTTAGCAACCAGTTAAGCATATGATGCGTGTGTTTTACTATTACACAGTGTATGATTATAGGGTGGCGGAGTCGGACTGGTGCCGGCGGTATGTTTTTTTTTTCATTCCGGGACACTGTATTGTCCCTGAATGAAGGTGCCCGGGACACGGGACAAAAATCTGAAATAAGGGACAATCCTGGGCAATCCGGGACATGTGGGCACCCTAATTGTCGCAAAGGCTATTTTGCATAATATTGACTAAACAGATCTGTTGAAATCTACTCTGCCACTGGTTCACCAAACATGGTCTTGCAATTCATTTTGCGGAGTTAGACATTTAAAAAAAAAAAATGCGTTTCTCTTTATAATTGCCTCACTGAGAACTGAACTGCTGTAAGTCTTTCGTCTACCTTATTTATTCTGTAAATGATTGACAGGTAGCATTCTGCTATATTATTCTTTACACCTAGTATTAAAGATGTATATTTCCTTGTTGGGTAAGAAACATAATTACATCCAAGATAGTGTGAATAAACCTCCAGAGAAGTGGTATATTCAGATACCTGCTAATCATCTTAATCTGGGTCAGATCAAAGTGTAGGCAAAATGATTTGCTCATCTCTGGATATGCAAGTTTGTATCTTGATAGTCAGACACTTTTGGTAAATACAACACATTGATTAAGCAAATTCCATTATGCATGCTAGAGTATGAAAACATGCTTGTGCACATTCAGTTTGAACAAGAAGCAAACATTTAGAAGTTTGTTAAAGTTTATCTTTGTACCTAAATAATTACTGTATTTATCGGCGTATAACACGCAGCGGCGTATAACACGCACCCCAATTTAGGAGGGAATTTTAAGGAAAAAAAAACTTTTAGGAGGGAAGTTGAAGGGAAAAAAACTTACATTTAAATGCCCATCATTGCAGCCTTCTCAGTGCAGCCTTGCCCCAGTGCAGCCTTCTCAGTGCAGCCTTGTCAGTGCAGCCTTGCCCCAGTGCAGCCATGTCAGTGCAGCCTTGTCAGTGCAGCCTTGTCAGTGCAGCCTTCCCCAGTGCAGCCTTGTCAGTGCAGCCTTGTCAGTGCAGCCTTCCCCAGTGCAGCCTTGTCAGTGCAGCCTTCCCCAGTGCAGCCTTGTCAGTGCAGCCTTGTCAGTGCAGCCTTCCCCAGTGCAGCCTTGTCAGTACAGCCTTGTCAGTGCAGCCTTGTCAGTGCAGCCTTCCCCAGTGCAGCCTTGTCAGTGCAGCCTTGTCAGTGCAGCCTTCCCCAGTGCAGCCTTGTCAGTGCAGCCTTCCCCAGTGCAGCCTTGCCCCAGTGCAGCCTTCAAAATCGCCGACCGCGATTTGAAAATGGCGCCGCCGGCGCCAAAATACACAGAGCCGGTCCTCGGCTCTTCTCGGCGGCTCTCGTTCACTTTCGGCTCCACTCGTAGTCCCGCCCGGGATGGGCGTGACTGTGAGCGGAGCTATCCAAACCTAGCCGAGTACACTCAGCTAGGTTCGGGCGGCGTTCGAGTGAAAGTGGCCGAGAAGAGCCGAGGACCGGCACTGTGTATTTCGGCACCGGCGGCGCCATTTTCAAATCGCGGTCGGCGATTTTGAAGATCTGGCAGCTCCGGATCGCAGGGGATCGGCGTATAACATGCACCCGTGATTTTCCCCTGATTTTAAGGGGAAAAAAGTGCGTGTTATACGTCGATAAATACTTTCTGAAAATATACTAAATATACACAAATATACAGCATGTTATTTGCTGTTGTCTTTGTATTTGACGATTACAAGTTAGCAATTTTCTGTTTAGCAGTAATGGAAAATGTGCACTTTTTTTCTCATGTAAATCATTGATGTTAACAATTAATAATTAAAACGAGTAAAGCATAACTCTAGGCAATGCTTTTTATTTTTTATTGTTTTTGGATGTCATTTAAAACAGTTAGAATCTCTGTCATATTTTAATTGCCGTAATGTTCCCATCAATGAGATTTTATTTTGCACTTCCTGTCCCCATGTTAATAACATTCAATGACAAATATCTAAAAGTTTCAGGAGATCAACAGACGAGATTTAAATCACTGATGACAAACCGTGGATAACAAAAGTATCTGTATGGAGACATATACATTCATCATTCACACTAAACAGTACTTCTCAGCTGGAGACAAGAGCTATTATTGAGCAGGCACCATTAGGATTACCATAGACATGGTAGGATAATTCTCCATTGTGACTATTTTTGGTCAGATTACCTGACATTCATACGAAAGTCTTGCCAGCTGCTCTCTGGGGTGCAAAAACCTTTCTTATCCTCTGTAGTTGCCCATGCGACGTGTGATACCAGTGTTTACCAGTGTTGCTCATTCTCTCCCCTTTTAATTGACACGAACAGGAATGTTTGGCCAAGCAGTATGGTTCAGTTCAATGACCCAATGCCTAAGAGAGGTTGGATCCTACAGGCAAGGATTTTTAAGCAGCCTTAGTTTAGATTATAACTAAATGTCCTAATAATGCATAAATGATTGCATTTACATTACTGGGTCCTATAGACACATATGCTTTGGCATCCAAAGCAAACTTAAGTATTGTAACACTGTTTAAATAACCACTTAAGGTCTGCCCTATAGCACTTTTACTGCATCAGGGGGGCACCTATGCGATGGATTATGTGCAGTATATATACAATATACGTGATCTGACTCTTCGGGTTAGAAGGCTCACATGTGATTACACATAGCCAGTGCCGGGACAAGGTCATACAGTGCCCAGGGCGAAGATGCCAAATGGCGCCACCCCCCCAACTCCCCTACCTCCCGGTGGAGTAGCAGGTGAGCTGGGGTAAATAGCCATGTGCGCAACACGTCTCACCAAAACAACATATATAACATATGAGTTTACCAGCAGTACATATTCTATCTTGCAATGAAATATGGGGCTCACAGTGATTAAGAAAGAAATTCCCCAGCGTCAGTGTGAGGAAAAAATGCCCCTGCGTTGGTGGATTCACTGGAATGAAAAATGTGGTGTGAGTCTAAGGACTGATTTGGTGGTGGTTTGAAAAGGGAGGAGAGCTGGGAAGGTGGGAGCTCTGTGGGGTGCATTTATCTAGGGGGCCCTGTGTGGCTCTGAAGGAGTAAGGCTTTCTTCCCAGGTGCAGTCAGGGGGTAGTAAAACCAGGTAGTTGATCCATGGCTTTATCATCCCAGACCTGAACACTAACATACTCCTGTTCATAGCTGTATGCATACCAAAGCAAAACAAGATTCCCCTTAGATCAGGGTCCCCAAAGAACCCCTAACAGCAGGGTCCCCAGTGACGCCCCTCACAGCAGGGTCTCCAGTGACCCCATCACAGCAGGGTCCCCAGAGACCCCCCTCAGAGCAGGGTCCCCAGAGACCCCGCTCACAGCAGGGTCCCCAGAGACCCCCCTCAGAGCAGGGTCCCCAGAGACCCCCCTCACAGCAGGGTCCCCAGAGACCCCCCTCACAGCAGGGTCCCCAGAGACCCCCCCTCACAGCAGGGTCCCCAGTGACCCCCATCACAGCAGGGTCCCCAGAGATCCTTCTTACATTATGGTCCGAGTCTTCTTAGGGCAGCTACAGGACATACACCAAAAAGCTGAGTCACTGAGACCAGGCAGGATTGGAGGAGAAAGTTCTGTTCTTCTCCTACAATGAAGGCCAGGGCCTGGGGGCAAGTCAAACACCTGCACAAGCACTGACAGGGTGAGCAGTGGCGCGGGAGGTGTATGCTGTCACACAGCAGATTTGCACAGACAAGGGCGCTGTGGTTTAGGAATCGGCTGCAGAAGCAGAGAATGGGCATTTGTAAAGGGAAGCCTCAAATCTACGCTGATGGTAGCGGAAGTGGAATGATGGGCACAGTGAGGCTGCGATAATGGGCGCCCATTAAGCTGCATTTGATGGGCACAGTGAATCTGAATTGATGGGCACAGTCAGGCTACATTCATGGGCACCATAAAGCTGCATTTGATGGGCACAGTGAGGCTGAGATGATGGGCGCAGTGCACTAATGGGCACAGTGAGAGTGCACTGATGGGCACAGTGAGGCTGCAATGATGGGCACAGTGAGGCTGCATTGATGGGCACAGTGAGAGTGCACTAATGGGCACAGTGAGGCTACATTCATAGGTGCCGTAAAGCTGCATTTGATGGGCACAGTGAGGCTGCATTCATGGATGCCGTAAAGCTGCATTTGATGGGCACAGTGGGGCTGCATTTGATGAGCACTGGTGAGGTTGCATTTGATGGGCACTGATGAGGCTACATTTGATGGGCACTGGTGAGGCTGCATTGATCTCTTTTACCATGTCTGCAGTCTCTGACCATCTCTTGTATCATGTCCGCAGTCTCTGACCATCTTTTGTATCATGTACGCAGTCTCTGACCATCTCTTGTCTTATATCATATCTGTAGTCTCTGAGGGGGAGCCTACAGAAGAGTCAAGAGTGGGAGTGTTGCCAGGATGGGGGTCACAGGAGAAGTCAGACATGTGTGGACTGTGGAGAGGAGACTATAGGATAAAACCAGAGCCACTAAGCTGGAGCCGATTGACTGAGCCCTGCACGGTGCACCTGAGAGGAGGTCAGTGAGAGCACCACCAGGCCAGTCTGAGGGGGTCACTGATGTAAGGGGAAGTGAACACAATAATGTAAGGGGGGACTGATATAAAGGTTTCCCCCTTATATCAGTAACCCCACCCCTTTACCTTAGTGTATTCTTTCTGTTGGCCTCTGGTCACCAGAGTCCCCCCTATTTTCCCAGAGTCCCTGGTGTCCCCCTTGATGATTGACCACTTTTACTACTTTTAACTGGAATTTGCTTATATATATATATATATATATATATATATATATATATATATCCCTATGTGCTTTCGTATAATACACTCTTCAAATGTCAAATACATGGTTCTCCCTTTTATGAACAAGAAAATAAGGAAAACGTTATGATGTTGGGCTGGTATTATAATGCTATGGGGCTGGTATGACATTTTTTTCCAGGGCTGGTTTTTACTCCCAGTCTGGCCCTGATGTTAACCCCTTCCCAGCCAGTGTCATTAGTACAGTGACAGTGCATATTTTTTAGCACCGATCACTGTATAAAGGTCACTGGTCCGCAAAAAGTATCAAATGTGTCAGTTAGCCCTGGTTCACATTGGTACGATTTGACATGTCAAATCGCTTGTTAATTGCCGGCAATGGCACCGTCCTAATCGGTGCGGCGCTGCATTTACAGCGTCGCACCAATTTCAAAGAGTAGTTTTTGCACTACTTTTTACTATTTCAGGCTGCGATTTACATTGACATCTGTGCAGATACGTGCACAGATGTCTCTGAAATCACGGCCGAAATCTGGACTGACATGAGGGAGTGAAATTGTGCGAGTTCAGCTGAACTGCACAGCTTCATTCCCACAGCTCAGTATGAACCTGGTCTTAGTGTCAGATTTTTTTTTTTTGGATAGGTTTTATAGCAGAAAGTAAAAAATATAGTTTTTTTTTTCCAAAATTGTTGATCATTTTTTGTTTATAGTGCAACAAAAAAAAAAAAAAACACAGTGGTGATCAAATATCACCAAAAGAAAGCTCTATTTGTGGGGAAAAAAAGCACATACATTTTATTTGGGTACAGTGTTGCATGACTGCGCAATTGTCAGATAAAATAACGCAGTGCTGTATTTCAAAAAATGGCCTGGTCATAAAGGCGGGTAAATCTTCTGGAGGGCAAGTGGATAAGCTTATATGAGATGCCAATGGGAAAACACATGTGACTGATAACCATACATGAAAGGGCTGTTTCTTTAGCACATTTGCCTATAGGCACAGGTCTACAATGAGTTATAGTACATCATCTATATGTACAATAATGCCTCGTACACACAATCAAATTTTCCGATAACAAATGTTGAATGTGAGCTTGTTGGTGGAAAGTCCGACTGTGCGTATGCTCCATCGAACATTTGTTGTCGGACTTCCCACCAACAGATGTTGGCTACCAGGTTCGCAAATTTTCCACCAACAAATGTTTGTTGTCGGACTTTCCGATCGTGTGTACACAAGTCTGTCGGACAAAAGTCCACACATGCTCAGAATCAAGTACGAGTCGGAGATATAACTAGCGTTCATAATGGAGATATTACGTACGTCTTGTACGTCACTACGTTCGTAATTGTTGGCCAATATTTGGGTGACTGTGTGTATGCAAGACAAGTTGGAGCTAACATCCTTCGAACAAAAATCCACAGTTTTGTTGTCGGAAAGTCCGATCTTGTAGACGGGGCACACAAGTTAAAGGGAGACTATAATAAGGTTGTGTACAGCAAGGCTGAATGTATATTACATCTGCTATTTTACAAGAACATATGCTAAGGAAAAACTGCAAACAAAACAAAAGTCAACTGGCAGTCAATGTAAACATGCCTTTATCTTATGTATCATTGAATAGGCCTGTGACAGGTGAAGTCCATATGGTGCCATTGTTCCAATTCTAGGAGTGGCATTCTTTATGAGCTGTACAACTTACAAACATCCTATAAATTCTTTGCAGTTTTTGTGTTGTTGTAGAAGAGCATAATGTAGCTGCTGATCTGGTTGAAAACAGGCTGTGCTGTTTGCATTGAAGCCAAACATGAGTCTTGAAGGAAGTTATCTGGATGATATAGAGTTGGAGGTGGAATACCTTCCAGACTTTTGCACGTAGCAAGTAGCACGGGTTGCAGGAAAGAAATTTGATTTGATTCCCCCCCTATCAACAAGGACAGTGCTACAAGGGGAATCAGCAATTGTCTTCTCCCAGTGGGGGGGGGGGGCGTGGCGGGTGGGAGAAGACGCTAGTGATACTCGTAAGAGAATCCGACAGGCTGGTTGTACCCAGGTTGATCGATCGATCAACTTGGTACAATTATCCTGCCCATGAATGGTTCAAATCTTCTTCGGTTCGAACCGTGTATGGCCGGCCTAACAATGTAATGCTGGATGGCGATAAGTCTTTTGAAGCTCCAGCTCAGGATGAATCAATCCCAGAGCAGTGACAGGCAAAGCAGCAGTGGTATAATTTTGTTCAGATCTCCAGTTAAACTGCCCATGTGTGGAATAGCCAACACATCTGTGTTGCAGTCCTGTACCTTTAAAAAGGCACTGCTACTAGGAAGCACCACTAATAAAGTATGATTGTCTGAATTAGGATATAATTTTTGTATGACCCCCTACTATTTTATATGTCTCTGAATGCTGCCTGATCCTCAACTCTTTGATTGGAAGATGTAATACAAAACAATTGCACACATTGATAGGTATGTGATAGTGTGTTTTCAGCCATAATTTTAAGTTCAACTTATTTTTTAAACATGTTTAAAGTGGGCCTGTCATGCAACATTAAAGGTTATGCACATAGGCGTGTGCACAGGGTGTGCCAGGTGTGCCTGGGCACACCCTAATCACCCCATGCGCATTAGCAACATCACTCTGTGTGCCGGCTGGAAGATGGGAAAGATCTCCCTCTTACTGGCTCTGCCATAAGAGAAGTGTTTATGCACTTCTCTTTCACTGTGTCAGCAGGGAGAATAATGTGCCGTGGTCATATATATGTAGACCCACACAAACACGTGTGTTTAAGATTTAGGGTGCACACCCTAATTCAGTAGGCTGCGCACACCTATGGTTATGCATTTCTCCCATCCCACTTCCTCCAACTATGAAAAAAGCCAAGACATACTATTGGTATCAATTTGGTGCCAATATCAATAGAACGTTCTCAGAAGCATATTGACTATTTGCTGCAGCAGTAACTAAAGCCTCATACACACTACTAGGTTTTTTTTTCATTCAACCCAGTGGGTTTAACAAAAAAACCCTGACAGTTTAGGTCAGAGCCGCTGTACTAACAATCCAATGTTAGTACAGTGATCTCCCCTTTAGTGATTTTGTGTGCTGACAGGGGGATGGCCCCTCTGCCAGAACATCCCAGTTAGGGCTCTCAACCATTTGCTGAGAGAAGCCGATCAGCAGGTCTTTTTTGGTCATGACCTTTCGACAGAAGCCATAAGTTTGGCCTGCTTCTGTCGGACCGGCTGCCATACACACAGGCCGAATGTCAGCTGGTTGAACCGACCGATGCCGCCCGACATTCGGCCCATGTGCTTTAGGCTTAAGCTTTTAGAGATACACTGCCTTGTTGAATTTAAGAATGTATTTTGCATTTGTGAATGTATCTGTCTAGATAATGACAGTGAGACATATATAAAGAAAATAAAGAAAAAAACTATACTTCTATAATGCATTGAAATATGCCAAATATGTTGAGAAATGTATATGTTATTTTGCTGCTAAGTATCAGTCATATGCCTTTTGTAACCCAATGACATCACTGTGGCATGAGCTTTTTCATAAATGGTTTCAGCCTATTGATTTTTTTATGCAATGTTTTGAGCTTGGAACGTTCTGGTGTAGTATAGCCACAGAGAAACATTGTAGATTGTGATTTCAGCAATTTCCATATGTTTTTTTTTAAATTCTTCTTTTCTAATGACTCACCATACTTGAATGTAAAGCAAAGTAAAGCAAATTTTATCCTTTCTTTTTTTAAAAAACAGTTGTGAAATAAACGTGGTTAACTGAGAAAAACAAGAATGAGTGTTGGTGTAATGTATAATCCTTTCAATATGACTCTGCAGCACACAACATAATATACTGACCTATATATTGTAGGACAATTATGTGTTCTGACAGACAGATGAATGCTTTTATTTTAGTTGCTGTTGTGTAATTGTAGCTATAATTATTTTATCAGTGTGATTAAATGAGTGTGGCTAAGCAGTTATAACTTTCACCCTACAATTCTGTCTTTGAATTTTTACAAGCACATTGCCTGCATACATACCTCTCAACATTTTGAGATGGGAATGAGGGACACCTACTAGAAAATGTATGTAGGCATAGGACACACCCCCTTAAAGGAGAATTACCAAAAAAAAAAAGGTTAATTAAATCCACAAGGACTTTTTTTTACCATTACTATTCCTTTATATTGGCTTTAGCACTGGGAATCCCTTTTTGAAATATAAAAAGTGCATTTTATATACAACTATATAGATCAGAGCAAAATGAGGGAAAAATGAGGAGGAAAGAGGGACAGAGGGACATTGCTCCAAATCAGGGACAGTCCTTCAAAATCAGGGACAGTTGGGAGCTATGTGCATAGTATATACTGCTTGTTTTTGGGTGTCACTGGCTGTAGGGAACCACAGGATAATAGGCTAATAGTGGATATTCTGGGCAAAGCAGAAACAAAATAGTGGCATTAAAAGAGACAGCAGAGGATCTTGCATGGATTTCAGAGATTCATACAGATAAACTGGTACAGGGCTGCAGGTGCAGACAAACCAGGGGTTGGAATGCAGGCAGATGCAACACCTTTCAATACTTTGGAGTTGATTTACTAAAGGCAAAGAGGCTGTTCACTTTACTAGGGAACTTGCAGTTTGCAAAGGAACTTTTCCCAAAGCTTGGTAAATGTGATAAAATTTCACTTTGCAAAGAATATTCAATCAAATACATTGAAAACAACAGTATTTTTGCTTGCACATGATTGGACAGTGGAAGTCAGCAGAGCTGCACCTCATTTACTAAGCTCTGGGAAAAATTCTTTGAAAAGTGCAATGTTAGCAGTATGCATACCATTAATAAATCAACCTCAGTAGGTTATGTTGCCAGTAGGTAGACATGTGCGATTCGATAAGTAACAAATAGATTTTCATACAAATTTGTTAGTATTCGTACATTTGGTTTAATTGGAACATCTGAATAGCTGAAAGAACCAGAATACGAAAATTGCGAAATTACAAATAAGCGAAATAACGAACATGCGAAAATACGAACTTACGAACGGACAAACTTACAAAAATACGAAACTCCGAAAACAGTAAAAGAAAGAAAATGGCATCTGCAACGAATTATTTACATTTTGTATTTTCAATCCTTTGTCCGTTCATAATTTCTTATGTTCGTATTTTCATTCGTGTGTTCGTAATTTAGTTTCTTCATCTGTTCATAATTTAGTTTGTTCGTGTTCTCGAATCGTTCTTTTGAATGGACAGTGTAAGTGTATCTTAATATGTATGTTCGTAATTTTGTGTTCTTGAATCGTTCTTTCGAATGGGCAGTGTATTAATGAGTGAGGTATCTTACTTAATATCTTTAGCCAATCAGCACACACTGCATTCTTGAATCTTTTTAGATTCAGTTGAGGAGGAGACTGAGTCCGGTCTCGTGACTGAGGGAGTGGACTGGAGTAAGTACAGGACTTATTAGAAAAGCAAGCATAGGATTATTATTCTTTATTTCCTACGAAAGTACGAATCAACGAAAAAGGCAATCTCACAAAAGTATCAATTACTAAATTACGAGTAGTGTACCGAATAGATGGAAATTATTATCTAACAAAATTACAAATTTTGAATCAAAGAAAATTAGACTGAACGGAACGGAATTACGAATCATTTCGTATCAAAGAAAATATAACTGTTGCAAAAAATACGAATGAGTCTGAATATGAAACCTTGCATCTTACAAAATTACGAATCGTTAGACTAAGGGAATTACGAATCATTTTGTATGAATGAAAATATATCTGTTACGAAAATACGAATGAGTCCAAATATAAAAACTCACGACTTACGAAATTACGAATCGCTACGAATCAACGGAAACCTAAAGAAACAAAACGAAACAAATTTTTTTGTTGTGCACATGTCTACCAGTAGGTGGTTAAAGACTTGTTGAACAGTCTCTAGAGGTACCTGGTCTTCAAAGCTCTTGATGACAAAAGATGGAATTTGGTGTGGAAAAATTCCCAGAGTGAAGCCTCAGGGAACTGCCTAGATGCCCAAACCTGAAAGTACCAACATGATCAGATGGTGTATTGGCTATGAAGTAGTACTGTAGTCAGATTCTGGCCAAAGGTTCGGATAGGCACCAAACAAGCATAGTTAGAAAATCAAGCAGAGATGAAACTAGGGAAAAAATATTACAGAATGTAAGTTCAGACAGGAAGAGAAGCTAAAAGTGAATACAGATTAGGTCAGGAATCATGCAAGGTCAAACCAGGAACCAGGGGGGTTGGGATGTCAACATAATGCATTCTAACAGATGAAAAGTCAAGTAAGACAATTTATCTGTGCTGGCCAGTGGGAGCAGAGCCCATAAGTAGGTTCAGTCCAACAGCAGACATTACATAGGTGTGGAGAAGGTGAAGACACAGACCAAAGCCACTTACAAATAAACTACTATAAGAAAAAAAATAGGGAGCGATATGGTCTGCTAGAATAGCCCATAAGTATGGAAAATGCACACATACAAATACCAAGCCACAATTTTTCAGATTTGCCCTGAATCATGAATGCAGGTTTCTTCCTGGTGGTCCAACTCTCTCTCACACTGCAAGAATATAGTGATGGATTGACCGCTTAAAGTGATCCTGTACTTTGCCTATTCAGAACAAAGTAATATGTTCATTTAACACCCCCTCTCCTGCTGCTTATATCTAACATTTGTTTACTTCCTTGCCTCCATGATGGCCCACCAAGGAGATTAAAGCCCAGTGGACAGCACCGTGGCTTTGTGGTTAGCATTTCTGGCTGGCAGTGCTAGTGTAGTCTGTTCAAAACTATCTGCATAGAGTTTGCTTGTTCTCCCTGTGCTTGCGTGGGTTTTCTCCCATACTCCAAAAACATGTTTGTAGATTAATTGATTCCTGTCTAAACTGGCACTAGTATACCATGTACATGAGTGTGCATTAGGGACCTTAGATTGTAAGCTCATTGAGGGTAGGGACTGATGTGAATGTACAATATATTTGGAAAGTGCCGCACAAGTTGTTGGCACTATATAAATACTTGTAAAATATAAATACGTGTCTGCTCCAGGTCATTCTAGCACTTACACAGGACTAAGGACCTTTCCTCTTGCCACCATGTGATACCATTTGGTGTCTTCCATTCTGGAGCTTATTCATTTTGCTCCATTAGTTGAATAGAGTGGTAAGAGAAAATTTAATTTATTTAATTACCGTATTTATCGGCGTATAACACGCACATTCATTTTAAGAGGGAAGTTTCAGGAAAAAAACTTTGAAGTAAAATAAGGGTCAGTGCCCATCTGCGGCCTCACCATTGCCATCAATGCAGCCTGATCAATGCCCATCTGCAGCCTCACAAGTGCCATCAATGCAGCCTCACCATTGCCATCAGTGTAGCCTGATTGATGCCCATCTGCAGCCCAGAGGGGACAGGGAGGGGGCGGGACGAGCGCCGACAGATTACATACAGTGAGAATCTCTTATGATAGACAGAACAGTGGTCCAATGGCGGCCCAGGAGACAGGAGTTCCTATTACAGAGGCCGCCAAGTAAACAGGAGATTTTCACTGTATGTAATCTGACGGTGCTCGTCCCGCCCCCCCTCCCTGTCCCCTCCGAGGCAGCTAAAACTGAAGTATTGGCGTATCACACGCACGCACTATTTGCACCCAATTTTCATGGTGAAAACGTGAGTATTATACGCCAATAAATACAGTACTTAATTAATTACTAATCATTAGACATGGTGGCTGTATCAGTTTTCTATTCTTTGGGGTTTTCCCCCCTGTTTTCACCTGGTGATCTCGCTGGTAACATGCCTCCTGTATTAGAGTGCCCCACTTGCCAGTCTGGGGGGGAGGGTTAGATGTACTACACCAACGGTTAACAGCAGTTACAGCAACAGATTTTTTCTTTTTGGGGTAAAGGTTTTACAAAAAAAAAGCTGATCAGTGTAAGCACTCCTGCCAGTGTTAAATGGTTTGTCTTATCTCTGTAACTGATACACTCTGCTGGAGAGCTGTCTCTTTTGAAAAACAACAGACTTGCTGAATCACTAGATGAAAATAGAAGAAGGAAAGCCTAAAAAAGAAAATGAATGCAGCCAACAAATACACATTTAAGAAATGCTAAGCTGGAATAAAAAAATGTTTGCTTTTGGCTTCAAACTACTAACAATCTATATGTATGCACGGCCTAAGACTTTGGATCATTTTATCATGAACATATAGACCACAGAAATATTGCATTTTTATTTATCTAGCATGCATAACTGGAGCATAGTCCGCACTAAGAAGTATGAACAACATTTAGGATTGATCGACATTGGTGTGTATTATATGGAAGCTCATCAACAGAAGGAATTATCAGAATATTTTTCAACGCATTTGATCAGCTTTTCATGCTCATTTGATGTGGCAGTTTTCTGTTGCACAATAGGATTACAAAAACACTGTCACTTTGTCCTAAGTGGACAAGATGAGAGTGTCTCTTTAAAATGAATTATTGTGAACCACTGTAAAGCAGAAAGCAGAGCTTACATATCTGATGAGCAAATTTGGCTGCCTGCATGTTTATATTAACGCAATGCAATAAGATTATTTGTGTCAATCTCTTCTACAGTATTTCACAAAAGTGAGTACACCCCTCACACTTTTGTAAATATTTTAATATATCTTTTTATGTGACAACACTGAAGAAATGACACTTTGCTACAATATAAAGTAGTGAGTGTACAGCTTGTATAACAGCGTAAGTCTGATGTCCCCTCAAAAGGGGTGTACTCACTTTTGTTGCCAGTGGTTTATTCAATAATGGCTGTGTGTTGAGTTATTTTGAGGGGACAGCAAATTGACACTGTTATACAAGCTGTACACTCACTACTTTACATTGTAGCAAAGTGTCATTTCTTCAGTGTAGTCACATGAAAAGACGTAATAAAATATTTACAAAAATGTGAGATACTGTATGTGTATAGCTAAAAAAACATTGACAAGTATATGTATTCCCTTTGCTTATGCATATGAAGGAAGTTATAATGACATTACTTCATCATTTTATCAGTCTGCTTGGACATGCTGTATATGGATTACAGTTTTTTTCTATGGGTTCACAGCTGATGCCTCAAATCCCATTGACACCTGAATTTACCTTTTGTCAAAGAAGAATTATTAGGTTTGTTTTTGATCAATTCTGACATCCCTTGAAAATAATTATAATCTTTTAAATGGGATATACAGAGCTCAGCATAAATGAGTACACCCCAACAGATTGGTCAAATAACCTTTTCTTTCCTTTCGGAATCAACATTTTCTATGGGACAAAATACTTCCACAAATGCGGGCCATTGATTTCAACAAAGATTTGTTAATTTGCACAGACAAAAAAAAAAGTGTTTTTCCTAACAAATTCATTTAAGACGATGTTGCAAAAATAAATACACCCAATGAAAGTCTTAGGGGCAAAGCTAAATTTTAGGCAACAAAATCCTAATTAACAAGAATTCAACTATAGGTGAGTCTAATTATTCATTAAACAGGTGTCCAGCAGACAGTCGATTTTAAAAGGGCGTTCCTTAACAAAGAAAACCCTTTCCCATTTCATGCTGTCAGCAATGGAAGAGAAATGTCACAAGGCCTGAGAAAAAAAATAATTTCTTTACACAAGAAACTTAAAGGCTGCAAGATGATCAGCAAAGCTTTACTTATCAGTCAGAATACTGTAGCAAAAGTGCTACAAAAATTTAACAAGGATGGAACTGCAACCATCTCACAGACGTCCAGACTGTCCATGGAGGTTAACACCTCGACAGGAGCGTCTTCTGATAATAAGGGTTGAAAGAAATCACCATGCATGTTCTCTGCAGTTAGCTAAAGAAGTAGAAAGCCAAACTGGGGTGATTGTTTCCCACGACACAATAAGGCGTACACTGCAAAAGAATTGGATGCATGAATGTCGTCCACAAAGGAATCCATGCACAAAAAAGCCTGCCTAGAATTTGCAAATGCCTATGCTGAAAAAGAAGAAGACTCCTGGGACTCTGTACTTTGGAGTGATGAGACCAAGATAAATGTTTTTTTAACTGATGGCTTCAAAACTGTATGTCATTGCAAAGGTAAGGAGTACAAAGAATAATGCATAGTGCCTACAATGAAACATGGTGGTGGTAGTATCCTTCTGTGGGGCTTCATGGGGCTTCATGGGTGGTGCTGGTGTCGGGGAGCTGCATTTCATTGATGGTATCCTGAATTCACAGATGTAAACTGTATTAGAAGCGAAGATGCTACCCTCACTCCGTGCCCTTGGTCGTTGTGCACTTTTCCAACATGACAATGATCCAAAACACACAACTTAAGGCCATTGTTGCATTTCTGAAGAAGAACAGGGTGAAAGTGATTCAGTGGCCAAGTATGTCTACTGATCTGAACCCAATCTATGGGGAATTCTGAAGAGACAAGTTGAAAATCACTCTCCATCCAGCATCCAGGCTCTAAAAGAGGTTGTTCTTGAAGAATGGAAAAATATAGATGTTGCAATATGTCACCGATTTGTTCATTCCATTCTTAGAAGATTTGGTGCTGTCCTTACAAATCAGGGAGGTCATTACAAAATACTAGATGTAGTAGTTTTTGTTGTGGGGTGTATTCATTTTTGCATCAACTAATTTGAGTAAAACAGAAGATTTTGTAACCTAAGATATATTATTAACCTAACTTTCATGTAATGGAGCTAAACAGTTTTGTCAAAATTTTGGAAATTGTTCTTGTGTTCATTGAGATATTGATTAAAATCTTACTTTTCAAAAGGGGTGTACTCATTTATGCTGAGCACTGTATAAGGAAAAACAACCATGGGAAAAAAGGCAATTATGGAAGCATGTGTACAAATAGGTTATTTGTTTATACAGCAAAAATAATGGCTGGTAGTTTTCCAGACTCTTCCAAGAAGAATGCGAGCTGTGTGCATCAAGTAGTTAATGAATAAAGTATTTGTATGTCAATAGTTTATTTTAAAGAGCAGTCTGTTACAAGTATACTGTCAAGCATTTTTTACTTTTTTCTTATAATGTAAATTTGTTTCATGACACTTTCACAAGGAGAACCATGCTTTTTTTTTTCTCTAAGGATTTAATATACTTCTAAGTCATGTTCATGAATTATGCAGCAGAGATGGGAAGAGGCATTCCACTTTACTAAATGCTTTCATGAGCCTCACTTGCCTCGGGGCTAACTGACACTCAAACAAAATGTTTGTCTTTAAGAAAGGCACACTGTGCTGTGCATATCAATGTTACAAGTAATGTACAAATGAGTCACTTGTTTCCATCACTCACTTATGCCTCCAGTGATGCATTAATGGCAAATGTGTACATTTATCTTCAAGTCTTCTTTGGAGTCATATACAGTATGTGGATTTATTCATTTTGGAGGCGCGAAGTGCCAACACTAAAGTGCAAAATGAAGCTTCCATTTTTTTGCTATCAGTATACATTATCCTGATATCATTTATGAAAACAGCCCACTGCCATGCACCATGAATATTGTAAAATTTGGAGGGTTGATAGTTCAGTGGTAGAAGCATTTTTCGTGAGTCCACACAATTGTGAACTGTGTTTTAGGGCTTCTTGGCCAACTTGTATTAAACAAAATCTAAGTTCACCCAAAAAGCAGTGGCCTGTGCAGAAGTTTTTACCATCAAAACAGGCACAGTAAAAATAATACAGAGCCAACTGGCTCTCTCTTCAGCAGTGCCGCTGCTTGAGCCTTTGGCTTTTTACTAGTCCCTCGGACCATCTTTCACAGTGCCCTTATCTTCCTGTGGCCTGTAGCTCTCCTGGCTCTCTCAAACTTCCTGGCTTTCCCAGTCCCCTGAGACCTCTAGATCCTCTCAGTCCTCTGGATTCATCCAGTCATCTCAGCTTGCTCAGTCCTCTAGTCTTGCTTACCTGTCTTGGCTCTATCAGCCCTCTGGACAAGGATTCTACTGTCTCCAGTATGGAGTACTGTCTCTTGAGTGGAGTACACCTGTCTCCTAACAGGAGTCCTGAGCTATGTCCAAGCCTGTCATTATATTGGGTATGGAGTGGACACCTGCACTCTTAGCCTGTTAGTTTTCTGTGAGACCTGGAGACTAGGTTGGAGACTTCTTCCCACCAAAATAGTGGTTTACACAAAATAGTGGGCGTGTCTTAAATGGGCGTGGCTCAAAGGGGGTGTGGTTAGAGTCTTAGATGAATGAGGGATGGAGATAGAAAGGGGCGGGAGAGGGATGGAGGGACAGCAGCCCCAGATCCTACACAACTATAGAAATATGTGTATTCTAGAAAGTTTAACAATCAGCAGATAAAGATACTCCAAACACCTGGTGTTAGCACTTCAATCATCCCGGGACCATATTTGTTATGGTGTCAGTATGATTGAAGTGCATTATTTCTATTATTTCATTGTAATATAGAATGAAATCATTCAACTCACCATAATGCCGAATCAGTGGGATCCTTGAGCGTGTCACCTGCCACGTCGCCTGCCAACAGCAGAGTCCGTCCTTGCATCAGGTGTCCCCAGCAGAGTCTGTCCTTGCATCAGGTGTCCCCAGCAGAGTCCGTCCTTGCATCAGGTGCCCCCAGCAGAGTCCGTCCTTGCATCATGTGCCCCCAGCAGTGTCAGTCCTTACACCAGTGTTCCCAGCCTCAGTCCTTACATCAGTATCCCAGGCAGAGCCATAGTTACCCCCTCATACATAGTTACCCCCTCCCCCTGTACATAGTTGCCCCCAGTAAGTAGCTGCAGTAGCTGTATTTAGGCCTAGGCCAACAAGGCCCAGGCCTAGGGCGGTACTTTGTGGGGGGCGGTGAAAAAGCCGCCACCCCACCCGCCTCCTGAGTCCCGGATCCCGCGGCCTTCTCCTACACAAATGCGGGCTTTGCTGTGGTGCGATGGCGTGCTTGGCGGGGGGGAGAGACTCCGTCCCCATAACCGGCCGGTGTCTGGCTGCATGTAATTTGGATGGGCGAAGAGGAGGCAGAGCCTAAAGCTCCGCCCTCTACCCTCCTCCTTTCGGCTTTCTTGCCTCGCTCGTCTCCTCGGCCAGGGGCAGGGTCTGTCTGATGACAAGACGAGGAGGAGGAGAGAGAGAGAAGCACGAGGGGAACCCCCTACCCTCTAGCCAAGACAGCAGGTAAAATAGAGTAAATTACTATTACTCTTCTATTGTGCACATGCATGGGATCACTTTATTGCAGCCAATCTGTGCTAAATATGGAAATTAATTTACAGATCATGATATTGCAATAAAGTGGTCCATTGCTACAAACTCATTAAACAGTCCACCTTCAGTGAAAGTTCATGTACTGCAAACTTTGCAGTACATGAACTTTCACTAAGACCCCTTTCACACTGGGGCGTTGGCGCCGTCGCCGGTAAAATGCTGCTATTTTTAGCGACGCTCTACCGTCATTTTTGCAGGGGTTTTTGGCCACTAGTGGGGGTTAAAAGCGCCCCGCTAGCGGCCGAAAAAGGGTTAAAACGGGAAAATCGGGACTGTTGGCAACTATGATTGAGCCATTAGTACTAAGGCCTTTTGCTCACAGTATGCAGAAGAGGTAAACCTAGAAACTCAATTATTAAAAAAATACAGTTTCTTCAATTCTCTAAATAATCCACCTAATATAATTTTAAGGAATTTTGAAATAAACAATGTTGCTACTTGTGGAAGTGAGAGAATACATGCACAAGGTACAAACAAAAATCTCAGTGTTTGCCACATTCTAGATAATAGCAGCAATTACTGCAAAGAAGACCTAGTAGCAGACCTGGAGTATGTGCCCTGGTTGTATGGGTCTAGTAACACCCCTAACTAAGCGAAATAGTTGTCACCGTAGCTCGTATCCCAATTGGAATATTTCCCCTCTATTTCTTATACAGTGACAACTGTGGAATGTTGAGGTTCCTATCACTTCTGTCCTAGAGACAAACAAAGAGGGGTAATCTCCTCAACAAGGCAAAGAAAGCATTGAACACCTGATGGGGCTCTAACCCCTCATAACTATCCAGTACTAAACAAAAGTTTTGGCCTCCTTGTATACAGGGTAAACATAGGTGGCAAATTATTCTGGGTGTCATTTTTTATGTTCCCTTCCAGTGTCAGAAATTTACATGCACTTGTAAGTTATATTCCAAAAAGCTGAGTAGAAAAAGTATGGATAAGACTGGAGAAATGTTAAGAACGTTAGTGCCAAAAACTGTCATTCTATCCCCACAGCCACTACTCAGATTAAAGCTTCCCATACATTAATAGATTTTCGTTGACTTTACAAATGTCATTGACATTCGTTGACCTGACAAATGTCAATCTGAAAGCACTTCAAAATTCTGTTTGCTTTTAACATTTGACTTTGAAACAGATGGACTTTTCCATAATGCAAACCACACACACTGTTCATTCGAGAACATTTTTCGACCCTGTTTCTTTGATTTTTCTTGTCACTGTGGTTAAAAACAAATGTCGAATCGACCCCACTAAGGATTAGTAAATCAAACAAAGGTTCTTATAACAAAATATTTAGAACAGAATTTACTAGTGTACGGCCAGCTATAAGATCTGCGCTAGAAAATTACAGTGAGAGTCTGAAAGTGATGGGTGACAGTGGGGAAATGAGAATTCTCAGTAATTACACACAGATACATACTGATACACACAGATAGATACTTATGTTACCCTGCAGCAGATTGTTTACTATCTGTGAAATGTAAGGTAAACTGTGACGCATGTACATTTATCACCAGCTGATTGGTTAAATGGTCTTCAAACCTCCTGCTGAGAAATACAATGCCAGTTTCCAAAAAAAAAAGCTTTTAGATCAATACGGTTTGATACTTACTTTAAAGGAATTATACTTCTAGCTAAACTGAAAAGTCATACTGTAAAAGTAGTGAAGTCAGGCCTACGCTGTGTAAGGTTAAAGTAAGGAAGACGTTTTTTAAGGTAAACCTGTATTGAGAACCAAAATTTAAAGTGAACGTTTTCTCCAAACTGACTGAATGAAACTACAGGTGAAATTTTTTATGACCATTTTCATATCAACACATGTAAAAACTACAAATGGGGGAAAAAAGGGGGAAATTTGGGACTTTAAATGAAGCCATGGCCTGGTAAGGTCATGTGCCTCCATCCCTGTCAATATGAAAAAAAAGGGAGCAAGAAGGTGGGACTTTGTGTGAAGCATGTGGTAGCAATTGAATAGAATGGTGGGTATTAAAATATTTAATATTCTGTAGATACATATATATACATTCCATATACAAAGATATACACACTAATTTGTGATGTTGATTTCTAAAACAGTGGTAACTGATAATAACATGGTTATAATAATTGATAGCATGATAAAGTTACAGAATCCACCAAAATTCATAGTTGGGTAAACATATATTACATGATAATATATGCATGGCCTATGGCCTTTCTGATCCCTGTGACAATAATGTGATGATGTATGTACATTAGCATGATATTCTATTAAACATGCAGTTGTATGATTCACAAGATCTGGTAGCTCAACGTGTTTTGCGGCTTATATGCCGCTCATCAGGAGCAAGCACGTGATGTATCTTCAAAGGGAAATAGGTTGTCTATGTAAATTGGCTTGGCTTGAGCCACCCAAAGACATCAGTTTTGGGAGCTGAGGAGATATGTTCAGCGACGGTACCCATGACAGACAGCACCCTGGGCGGATCTGGGCACACAGAGCACTCCTAGTGTGAATGTGAAATAATATATATTGATAGGTGGGCAACCAGGTAAAACCAATGTGAAGACTATGTGAGTTAGAAAGGTATTAACAGTGAAATGGTAGGGATAGTGTGTGCAGAGATAGAGGCTAGTGATGATATGACTGGACAGGAGTGAAGGTGGATAACCATGGTAAAAGGTTATCACTTGGACACCTGAATACAGAAGTGAGTGGGGGAATAGAAGAATGGGGTGACTTATAAATGTTCAAAAAGATAATATACCTGGTGCTGGAGGAGGAGGAAGACCATGATCCAAGGTGAAGGGGAGGGGAACAAGGAGAGTGGGACTTTATATGAAGCACATGGTATCTTAGAGTGATCCAAGGTGAGACATGGGAACCAATGTGTGAGAGATCCCTGAGTAGCCCGACCCAGCCAGGGCAGCTGCCTATAAATGCACACCGCCACAGGCCAGCCCCCAACGTCACGCGCACAAGCAATATGAGGGGGAGGAGGCGCCAGCACCTGGGCGGCGATTCGCCTGGCAATTGGCGCCATCACAGGGTCAGTCAGGTGCTCGTGGAGATCAATAATGCTCGTTGGCGAATCAGCTCCATGAGGACACCGCACGCCCGCCATGCATGGTGTAATGTCGATGCGCAGTGACCCCAAGCGTCATGAGAGGCGGGGAGGACACCAGCAGAGCGCATCGCAGCTCCAGGACTAGATGAGATCTGGGCGACGCCACAGGCCATAACACACGCCACCAAGTGCATAAATGTAACATTATAATACACCTGGTAAGTATGGATAAATCGCCAGAATTGGATTGAGCACAAAGTTACAGTTGATTGAAAAAATATTACATTTAACTGGGGAAGGCTAGCATTAGGCCACCTAAATGCAGGATTGTTAATAGGGAATAAAGTCAGCTAAATGCTATCACGTGCTTCCATCCCTAAATTGATAATTATAAATGAGGGGAAAAAAGGGGGGCATTTGGGACTTTAATTCAATTGCTACCATGTGCTTCACACAAAGTCCCACCTTCTTGCTCCCTTTTTATTCAAAATGTAAAAACTACTTGGCCAAATCTGTTTTGTAAATAACATTTCCAAATTTACAAAGATTTTCAACGTGTTGATTTTTTTCCTTTAAATGCACCTGCTTTACTCTGCCTAATAATTTATTAAAAATAATGCTGTAAAAAGGAACAAGAAGATATAAGTGGACAGTGTAAAACATGTGTTCTGCTTTATGAGACTGTAAAGATATATTTTTTAATTATTATTGTAGAATCAAGGTTTGAGTTTGTAGATCATATCATTATATAGAATACAGATGTTGGCAGCCTTGCTATTCTTCTGCCGGAGATAAGACACCTTGCAGGGTGGGTGTGACCTCCTATCATTTGGTCTAGCCTATGAACTGGGATGACTTGATTTTCTGCACTTTTATGGTCAAAGGACAGCTGCAAGGTGTGTGCTTTCTGAACTTGCTTATTATTCTGTATATGGCAGTAGGACTCCAATCATAACAAATAAACGTCAAAGTGAAACTAAGTGTATTTTCAGGAAGTACACATTTCAGAGTTATGACTGTTGCAAGAGTTTGTTAGAGTGGGGCTTTGAGGAATAAGAAAGCATGTCTTTTCTCCCATGTGACAGTACATGGGCCTAATCGGCCAATTGCCACGACATATGGGGAAACGGGAGCAGGGACATCATCCACCTGGGAGAGCTCTAACACTTTTCCCACATCAAAGCCTACTCAGGGTGAACTCATGGGGGTTGATTTACTAAAGGCAAATAGGTGGTTTACTTTGCAAGGGAATTTTTCCTAATCTTAATGAATGTAGTGAAAATTCAAGAAAGGTAAATTCAAGCAAGGAGAAAAAAAAATGTTTTTGCTTGACATGAGTGGATGATGAAAGTCTGCATAGTTTCACCTCATTCACTACGCTAAGGGCCAATTCCCTTGCAAAGTGAAAATTTCCTTGCTTAGAACAGCCTATTTGACTTTTTTTTATGTCAACCCCATGGAGTGAGGTGGTGGTGAGGTAGAGCGGATTGGTGTTATATATCAGGAGACACTGTCTAAGTATGAATAACGATCTCTCTCCTCCCCTAGTCAGTCTCCTCCCCCCTACAGTTAGAACACACCTAGGGAACACAGTTAACCCCTTGATCGCCCCCTAGTGTTAATCCCTTCCCTGCCAATGACATTTATACAGTAATCAATGGCTATTTTTAGCTCTGATCGCTGTATAAATGTCAATGGTCCCAAAGTAGTGTCAAAAGTGACTGATCTGTCTGCCGCAATATCGCAGTCCTGATAAAAATCGCTGATCGCGGTTAACGAGCGTTTCGCAATACGAGAACTGTATTTTTAAAAATCGTAACTCGGTTTGCGAGTGTTGTCTCGCAAAACGAGCACGATTCAGGCCAAAGCGGTGTGCAGTACCGCTTTTGGCCTAAGGTGGGGGGCGCCGGAGCCGAGCAAGGGCCGAACGGCGCCGATCGCAACTGATCGGCGCCGTTCGGAAATGCATGGAAAGTCCCGAAGACAGCATGACGGACCTTGGCAAATCTTGGGTAGGAAGTCTTTCCAAGACTTGCTGAGGTCAGCCGAAGTGTCCTTGGGCCTTTTTGCCCATTTCCGAGGCTCTCCGGCGCCTCCCCGCCTCTGGCAGCATGCGGTATTGCATCCCATTGAAGTCAATGCTGAACAAATTATTTCCGTTTCCATTGACTTCAATGGGAAAACTCGCTTTAATATGCGAGTACTTTGGATTACGACCATACTCCTGGAACGGATTATGCTTATAATCCGAGGTTCCACTGTAGAAGAATACATATCAGCCTAAACTGAGGAAAATTATTATTACTTTTTTTTTTAACCACTTGCTGCCTGCCATATAGCCATATGACGTCGGCAAAGTGGTTGCGATATCCTGACCGGACGTCACATGACATCGCCAGAATATCAAGCCGCTGCGTGTCCCCGGGGGCGCGCATCGCAACGATTGTCTGTCACACTGCAACTCAGATCTAGGTAAAGTGTCTCTGACAGAGACTCTTTACCACGTGATCAGCCGTGTCCAATCATGGCTGATCATGGTGTAAACAGGAAGAGCCGTTGATCAGCTTTTCCTCAGTCGCGTCTGACAGACGCGAGTAGAGGAGAGCCGATCGGCTGCTCTCCTGACAGAGGGGATCTGTGCTGATTGTTCATCAGCACAGCCTCCCCTTGGATGCCCGCCCAGGACCACCAGGATGCTGCCAGGATCATAGTTATCTGCATCATTGAGAACCACCCAGAGAAAAGGCGAAGAGAAAGAGAAACTTCCAACATTACCTGACGAACATAGAGACATCTAAAAAAGGTAAGTATTAAGAAGAAAAATGCAAGGGTGTGGCTGGGGGGCACCAGAGGATTGAGAGGTAGGAAGGTGGAGATGGGCTTTATTAGACCCTCAAAGCTTTCTAATTTATAATTATACTGGCTGTAGCTTCATCTTTTGATGCATGGTTATTAATGGTAGTCCTGTCTATATTGTAGCAGCCTTTGAAAGCACTGCAATCAATAAATCTGTGACCAAGCATTATTTATGTTTAGCCCCCTAAAAACACAAAACAAAAAGTACATTGAAGCCGTAAATGTTTTGTGCAATAAGCATTTACCTTCCGGCTTACAAGCCTTTGGTAACTGATATTATTTTTTTATTATATAATTCTGATCTAATAGCTGCCTTTACATCAGTCTGAGTAATGTTTTCTCTGGCTTCCATTTAATATGATCCACCATATGATTATTTCTCCCAAGTACCTAAAATAGTGACTAATACATCCTTTACAGCAAAAACTCTCATTTAAATTTCATAGCGGTGGCATGTATTAGGATTTGATGGATCATCCCAACTGCATGTTAATAACTGCGCTACTTAAAACTCATAAACAGTATGAATAACCGTTTACCTCAAAGTTACAAGGGATTCTGTAACCATTTCTGTGCACTGGAAGAATATTGTGATGCAAAGCACAAAGGTAGGCTTTGAAAACCCAGAATTTAAGCTGTTCGAGACTACGTATTTAATGCTGAAAGCCATTGAAACTACAGCCAATCAAATAGCATTGATTGTTTATAGATGCTGTAGAGCTGACTTCTGGGAAATCTGATATTTATTTATAGTGAACCTTTACTGTATACTGGAGGGCTTATAATTATGGATCTCTGCATTATTTAGAGCTAGATAAAACAAATTCTTTGAATGTACAAAAAAAGAGATAGGATCATATTATGCTAGTATGGTGTTGCGTCTGTAAAAATCATGTGTAAGGCCATATATAGCTTATGGGATCCAGTTTTGGGCATCACATTGTTAAAAGGACACTTGAATACTGCAAAGCGACTGGACAATTAAATGAATTAAATAGATGGAATAACAGATTACAAAAAAAAAATATTTTTAATTTGAAAAAAAAAATCTTATTCATAATTAATTTGTTCAACTATATCCTAGGCCAATATAAAGATGTGACAAATTAACTATGTATGCCAAGAACTAAAGAAAGGGTAATATAGACATGAAATATATATCAGATAAAGTAGATTATTTCATTAGTTTAGAAAAGTGTTTAAACTAGGAGTGGTTAAAGCATAAGTAACGTCATCTGAGGCCCCAAGAGTATTTGCAAAATTGTGCAAGTATACATTGCACTTGAATATTATGGCTAACTTAGCTCTTAGTCTGGTCTCCTCTGGCAATGCGAGGTTTGCATTGCCTCTTGTTGTACCATTTCAGCCACAGCCATCTTCTCAGATCCTTCTTCAAGCTTGGTGTCTTCTTTCTTTGGTAGTTGGACAGCCACTAAAACTATAAATATCGTACAGGCAGCTCTTATGGCACCTTGCCAAAAGTGTAAACTGCACTGCACATACACTCACCGGCAACTTTATTATGTACACCTTGCTAGTACCGGTAGGACCCCCTTTTGCCTTCAGAACTGCCTTAATTCTTCTTGGTATTGATTCAACAAGGTGTCCTTTGGAGACTTTGGTGCATATTGACACGATAGCATCACGCAGTTGCTGCATCCATGATGCGAATTTCCCATTCCACCACATTCCAAAGGTGGATTGAGATTTGGTGACTGTGGAGGCCATTGGAGTACAGTGAACTCATTGTCATGTTCAAGAAACCAGTTTGAGATAAACTTTGTGACATAGTGCATTATCCTGCTGGAAGTAGCCATCAGAAGATGGGTACACTGTAGTCATAAAGGGATGGACATAGTCAGCAACAATACTCAGCTAGACCGTGGTGGCTGGACCGCCCACTTTATACTGTATATACGTCATTACTTTGACTTTATATACCATGGTTTTGGCAGCAGCTAGCTGCCATAACCCCCCTATTTTTTTAACCAGTAAGCGATCCTCTTTCACATAAAAGTGGTCTTCCGCCACTTCCTGGTCGTTTCCCCCACTTACCAGAGCAGCAGAAATTATCTAAACTTGTGGAGTGATGGGCAGGAAGTTGAGTGAGGGCAAGGTGGCCCCCCACTCGACTCTATGCCCTTGGAGGACCAGAGCGACATCTGATGTCACTTCCACCTAACGGCCTTAAAGAGACAATTTTTCTATTAGTAAACGTAAAATAACATTTTTTTGTTTGCTTGTAAGTGTAAATGTGAGCTCTGAGGTCTTTTTGACCCCAGATCTCGCAATAAAGAGGACCTGTCATGTTTATTTCTATTACATGGCATTTTTTTGTAATATGAATAAAAGTGATCAAAATGTTTTTTTAAAGGGACAGTGTAAAAATAAGAAATAAAAAGTAAAATAAGTAAGAAAAAAAATGTTAAAGCATCCCACCCCTCCAAGCTCATGCGCATAAACAAATGCATATGTAAGTCGCGCCTAGTGTCACCTATGGAGATTTTTAAATACTGTAGTTTGTCGCCATTCCACGAGTATACACAATTTTGAAGAAGGACATGTTAGGCATCTATTTACTCAGTTTAACATCATCTTTCACATTATACAAAATTGGGATAACTTTAATATTTATTTAAATCTTGAAAGTGTATTTTTTCCCAAAAAATTGCATTTGAAACACCGCTGCGCAAATACAGTGTGACATAAAATATTGCAACAGCTGCCATTTTATTCTCTAGGCTCTCTGCTAAAAAAATATATATAATGTTTGGGGGTTCTAAGTAATTTTCTAGCAAAAAATACTAATCTTGTAAACGACAAATGTCAGAAAAAGGCCTGGTCCTTAACTGGTTAATCGATGCTTAGTTGATACCAAGGGGCCCAAAGTGTGCCAAGAAAATATCCCCCGCACCATTACGCCACCTCCAGCCTGAACCATTGATTCAAGGTAGAATGGATGCATGCTATCATGATTTTTACGCCAAATTCTTACCCTACCATCTGAATGTCACAACTGAAATCGAGACTCGTCAGACCAGGCAACATTTTTCCATTCTTCTTTTGTCCAATTTTGGTGAAATTTTAGCCTCAGTTCCCTTTTCTTAGCTGACAGGAGTGGCACCCCGTATGGTCTTCTGCTGCTGTAGCCAATCTGCTTCAAGGTTCAATGCGTTTTGTGTTCAGAGATGGTAATCTGCATACCTTAGTTGAGTTACTGTTGCCTTTCTATCATTTCGAACCAGTCTGCCCATTCTCCTCTGACCTCTGACATCAACAAGGCGTTTTCGTCCACATAAATCCCCCTCACTGGATATTTTCTCTTTTTCTGACCATTCTCTTTAAACCCTAGACATGGTTGTGAGTAAAAAACCCAGTAGATCAGCAGTTTTTGAAATACCTAGAGCCCCCATCTGGCACCAACAACCATGCCGTGTTCAAAGTCACTTAAATCCCCTTTCTTCCCCATTCCGATGCTCAATTTGAACTTCAGCAAGTCGTCTTCACCACTTCTAGATGCCTAAATGCATTGCTGCCATGTGATTGACTGATATTAGCAATTTGTGTTACCAAGCAATTGAACAGGCGTACCTAATAAAATGGCCGGTGTGTGTATGTCACAGTCACTGTTCAATTTTTAAAAATTAGTAGCAAGAAAGAAAAACACCAAAAACACTACCTGCTAGCAATTTGTTTGCAAGTTTGGTTCCACTTTAGGGCAACAGAATTTTTTACTGTTTAAGTTACTATTGGTAAAAACAATAAAGGAATTTAATAAAACAATTGAGTTTTTGTTTTACATCTAAGAGTGCAAAATTGTGATTCAATAAATTGATTGAATTGATTTGAACTGGGTTCAGAAAGAATTTTTTTGCCAAATTGGAAACAGCTACACAGTTTTTTGTAACTATGTAGATAATGAATTCTGTGTGCGAATTCTGACAAAATTCTGAGAAAGAAAGAGGAAGCTAAATAGTTGGAACAAGCTAAATAAGTTACCCATTTATATTGATTGTAATAAATAAATAATGGTTTAAAACAGGTTATTTTTTAGATTTATGGATCTAAAATATTTCCTAATTAAGGGTACTGCATATGCAAATGTACATGAGACTACATGTGAAAAATTAAAGCTGACTTCTTAAGTACCCAGCATAGAAAAACAATAACTAAAATGTATACAATTTATTCAGTGTTTACAGGATAAAAACAGAACCATTTTAAGATTACAGCAGCATAAATGGTTCACTAAAGGCAAACCCACTATCCATGTAACCCCAATTAATTAAAATGTTGAAAACTTATTGGATGAAAAATACATGCATATAATATCATCATATAGTTGTATTTATTTTAGTTGTAATATGAAAAGAAATCTATGAATTTTGCAGCTACAGAGACTGTATTTTCAGATGGGTAGTGGAGGTATATATCAATGCTTATTTGTTAAAGGAGACCCCCACAACCACAGCCCAGGGTTGTCAGGAAGAGCCCCCTCTGCCCCAAAGCACCCCTACATGTTGAGGGCATGTGGCCTGGTATGGTTCGGGGGGGGGGGGGGGGGCGCTTGCTCATCCCCCCTTTTTCCTGGCCTGCCAGGCTGCATGCTCGGATAAGGGCCTGGTATGGAATTGGGGGAGGAACCCCATTCCGTTTTTTAAACATTTTTCTATTGCTGGAAATGGTATTGTATTGCCGGAAATTTAAATGTCTTTTTTTTTCTTTATAAATGTCAGTTCTGCTGCAGCAGGTTCTATACATGGTACAGATGTGCCACATTACAGGCAGACTAAGGGGACCCTTCAGGCACTATATTTAAAGACATTTTTCATTTTTATTGTTTCACTTTAAGCATCATTAAAATCACTGCTACCGTAAAAACGATCTTCTTAAAAAAAATTTTTTTGCATTGATACATGTCTCTCAGGGCAGTACCCGGGCCCCCATGCCTTTTTTATGGCCAGTAACTTGCATATAAGCCTTTAAAATGGGCACTTTTGATTTTTCAAGTTTAGGTCCCATAGACATTAACTAGTTGCCGCCCGCCCACTGTCAAATGATGGTGGGGCGGTGCGGTTCTCGTTCTGGGACGACATCATATGGCAGCATCCCAGAACGGCAGCTCTCACGCGCTCACGGGAGCGTGCAGCGCGGCAATCGCAGACGCACCGTGTTGCTAGGACACGACGTGACACTGATCTCTGTAAAGAGCCGCGTCCGCAGCTCTTTGTGATAGGCTGTGTCCAATCACAGCCGGTCACATGTAAACACAGAGATTCCTGTAATCGGCGCACCTCGCCTCACACTGACAGAGTGTGTGGCGAGGAGAGCCGATCAGCGGCATCTCCACGCAGGAGGACATCTACACATGTAATCAGGGCATTGATCATCAGTGCCCTGATTACAATATAGTGCCAACAGTGTCACCAATCAGTGCCCACCATTGCCCACCAGTGCCAGCATTCAGTGCCCACCACTGCCCACAAATGCCACCAATGAGTGCCCATTAGCGATACCAGTCAGTGCTGGCTATCAGTGCCGCCCATCAATGCCCATCACTGCTGTCGATCAATGCCCATTAGTGTCACCCATCAGTGCCACTCATTAATGCCCATCAGTGCCCATCAGTACCGCCTATCCGTGCCGCCTATCAGTGCCCGCCAGTGCCACCTATTAGTGCCCATCAGTGCAACCTAACAGTGCCCATCAGTGCCACATATCAGTGCCACCTATCAGTGCCCATAAGTGCGGCATATTAGTGCCTCCTCATCAGTACCACCTCATCAATGCCCACCAGTTCAGCCTATCAGTACCCATCAGTGCTGCCTCATCAGCGCACATCAGTGAAGGAGAAAAATTACTTAGTTACAAAATTTACTGACAGAAACATAAAACTATTTTTTTTTCAACATTTTTGTTCTTTTTTTTTTTTTTAGTAAAAAGTAAAAAACCCAGCAGTGATTAATTACCACCAAAAGAAAGCTCCATTTGTGTGAAGAAAATGATAAAAAAATGTGTTTGGGTACAGTGTAGCACAACCGCGCAATGGTCATTTAAAGTGCGACAGAGCTGAAAGCTGAAAAATGGCTTGGGCAGGAAGGGGGTGTAATTGCCCAGTAGGCAAGTGGTTAATAGGGTTCCGAGTTTGGGTCTGAACTTTTGCGATGTTCGAGAATTCTGACGCAAACCGAACAGAGGGGTGTTTGGCCCAACTGTATTTACATCTAATAATTTTTGAGGAATCTAAATAATCAGTAGGTGGTAGAAGGAGTTATATGGATGGGGCTGTGAGTATAAAGACATAAACAGTTTATGCTGCTGTAATATTATGATGGTTTTGTTTTTTAACTGTAAACATTGAAAAAAAAATAATATTCATTTTCTTTCTCGAACATCACGGGACACAGAGCCTCAGTAATTACTGATGGGTTATATAGGTATCACTAGGTGATTGGACACTGGCACACCCTAACCAGGAAGTTCAACCCCCTATATAATCCCTCCCCTTGCAGGGATACCTCAGTTTTTACGCCAGTGTCTTAGGTGTTGGACGTGTAAAGATGTCCTGTGCTGAGCTCCAAAGGGATTATCCGATATCCTATACTGGGGCCACCCAGGCGAACCGGATCCATTCCAAAGTGTCTTTTCCAGGCCGAATTGGATGGTACCCGGGCTTCATGTCCGAAGAAACGAGGTTTTACCTGTAATGCTTCCTCTTTTTAGAGAGCTGGACCCCGCATATCAGAAAATGGTTTTCTATCCTTATTTCTGGCCGGGTGCTTTACAGGCCCAGAACTGTGGATCCCCCTATTCGTAGGGCGCCCCAGTCTCTGAAGGTTTTTTCAAACGGAGCCCACCGTGAGAGGTGAAGATTGGGTCTGCATAACAAAACCCTGCGGCTGGATAAGGTAAATGAGATTCCACAGAATTTTTTTATTCTAGTAGGTTTTCTCCTTTAAGGTAAATGCATGCTATGCCTATTGTCGCCACCGGGGGCTGCCAAGAGCACATACCTTCTCATGCTGACGTCTGTCTTAGTGTTTCCATGCTGCACAAGCTCCTCCGGCCGGCTCAGGTAGGATGGGATGGGGGGCTCTCCTTAGGGATATCTTCCCCCAGACTAGGGGGAGGCCGCAGGTGGTCTGTGAGGTGGTTAGACACCGCACTTTCACCGCTGCCGCCATTTGCCACGTGCAGGCCCCATAACTACCGGCCTCTCTTCTTCCTCCCCCTCCCCCAGCCTTCCTCTATGCTGATCCCGGTGGGTCTGCTCGCACTGGAAGCGCGCGTTTTTCGAAAAACGAAGGGGGTGCGGTAGAGGGGGGGGGGGGCGGGGCATCAGCACAACGTCCAGCATGCTCAGACGCCTACAGGTGCCGGCTGCAGGCTATTAAAGGCACAGATTACTGGTGCACTAAGCCTTTTGGAGGGACGCAGAGCTGACGGTCGCATGTAAGGTGGGACACAGGCATTCTCCTAGGCAGCATTTACTAAGGTAACACCAGACTGGGTATTTGGTAGCAAGGCTTTGCCAGACTACATCGCTCAGCAGTCAGTGTTCATTGTGTGATACCTCCACCTTGTTGCTTTGCACTATGGGTAGAAGAGGTTCAAATACCCCAAGAACCAGAGACTCTAGGGGATCTTGTTCAGGTTCTGAGGACCCCCTTTCTGCAGCATCCTCCCCCCTAAAGGGCCAGGGATGGCTAGCCAGGGAGAGCCATTGGGGTCAGGGGCTACACCTGCTTTTGGCACTTCAGCCCCTGTATACATTACACAGGAGGTTTTTTCCTCAACCATTAATGGTTTAGAGGAAAGGTTAATGGCCGTGATTGCATCTTCACTCAGTGGAAGAAAACGCACTAGGCCTTCCTCTGTTCCCCAAGACCCTCAGGCAGAGGAGCTCTGAGATAAAGGAGAGGAATCCCTTTCAGAGGATTGGGATGGGACGGATGATTCCTCTTCAGAGGAATCAGGTGGAGAGGGGCCCTCTTCGGCTTCTCAGGATGAGAAGGTCTTAGTGCAGATCCTTACTGGATTGGTCCGCTCCACATTTAAGTTGCCCATATCTGAATCAGTTAAAGAACCCTCTTCTTCTTTAGGGTCACTGAAACCTCCTCAAACAGCACATGCTTTTCCTGTTCATAATTTACTTGAAAAGCTCCTTTATTCTGAGTGGGATAACCTAGATAAACGTTTTTTTTCCGCTGAAAAAGTTTTCAACACTTTATCCGATGGAAGAAAAGTTTATTAAAATGTGGGGAATACCGGCCATTGATGCCGCTATTTCCTCCGTAAATAATAATCTGACTTGTCCTGTAGACAATGCTCAGATGCTCAGGGATCCGGTGGATAAAAAGATGGAATCCCTATTGAAGGATGTTTTCTCCTTGGCAGATTAAGTGGCTCAGCCTGCAGTAGCAGCGATTGGAGTCTGTCAATACTTAAGAGACCATGCTAAGCAGGTCATCAGAGTTTTACCTGAACAGCAGGCCCAGGGGTTGGCTAACCTTCCAGCGGCCTTATGTTATGTTGTTGATGCCATCAGAGATTCTATCATGCAAACCTCTCGTCTTTCATTGGGGTTGGTGCATATACATAGAATCCTATGGTTGAAAAATTGGTCAGCCGAAGAACCATGTAAGAAACTTCTGGCTGGGTTTCCATTTCGTGGTGCAAGGTTGTTTGGAGAAGACTTGGATAACTATATCAAGAGAATCTCTTGTGGGAAAAGCACTCTCTTACCTGTTAAGAAGAAGAGTAAGTGTCCCTCTTTCAAACGGACTCTTTCCCCAGCGCCAGGGGCTTCAGCCTCCAGGCAGTCACGACGGCCTCCTCCGTCTGGGTCAAGAAACAAGAGTCAACCCCAGGGACAAAAGAATTCCTGGGGGAAGAAGCCTACTAGGCAAAACACTAAGACCTCTTTATGAAGGGGCGCCCCCGCTCGCTCGAGTGGGGGGAAGACTGCGACAGTTCTCAAGGCTCTGGCAGGAGGACTTCCAGGACAGATGGGTAATCTCCACGGTAGCCTTAGGGTACAAGCTGGAGTTTCAAGAATTTCCCTCTCCTCATTTCCTCAGATCAAGTATCCCCAGAGATCCAGAGAAAAAGCAGTCACTCCTTCTAGCGTTAGAGCGACTTTTGTCGCAGGAGGTCATTATGGTGGTTCCCGCGAAGGATCAGGGATTGGGCTTCTATTCCAACCTTTTTACGGTCCAAAAACCAAATGGGGATGTCAGACCCATTCTGGATTTAAGGGATCTGAACCGATTCCTAAGGATTCAGTCCTTTCGCATGGAATCAACTCGGACAGTAGTCTCCACCCTGCAGGGAGGAGAATTTCTGGCATCAATAGACATCAGAGATGCATATCTGCATGTGCCCATTTTTCCTGCTCATCAGAAATTTCTGTGCTTCGAGATAGGGGGGCGCCATTTCCAGTTTGTGGCTCTGCCTTTTGGGATAGCCACTGCACCTCGAGTATTCACAAAGGTCTTGGCTCCTCCTCTGGCCAGATTAAGGGTCATAGCATACCTAGACGACCTGCTCTTGATAGAACGGTCGGTAGCCTCCTTGAACGGGAACTTGAGGACCACAGTCAAGTATCTGGAACACCTAGGTTGGATCCTCAACCTAGAAAAACCTTCCCTAAAACCAGTAAGATGACTGGAGTATTTGGGTCTGATCATAGATACAAGCCAGGAGAAAATATTTTTACCTCAGGCAAAGATCACTGCTTTAAGGGAGCTGATTCTGGCAGTCAGGACCAAGAAGGGTCCTTCTGTCCGCCTTTGTATGAGGCTGCTAGGAAAGATGGTGTCTTCATTCGAAGCAGTTCCCTATGCTCAGTTTCATTCAAGACTGCTGCAACACAGTATTCTGTCGGCCTGGAACAAGAAGGTTCAGGCATTAGATTTTCCGATGCACCTGTCTCATGCGGTGCGTCAGAGCCTCAATTGGTGGCTAATACCCGAAAACCTGCAGAAGGGGAAGTCCTTTCTACCGGTTATCTGGACGGTGGTAACAACAGATGCCAGTCTGTCAGGTTGGGGAGCAGTTCTGGAACAGTCTGCGGTTCAAGGGGTATGGTCCAAAACCGAGAGGACCTTACCCATCAACATTTTGGAGATCCGTGCAGTATATCTAGCCCTAAAGGCCTGGACTATCAGGGTTGCCCGGTCAGGATCCAGTCCGACAATGCCACAGCAGTGGCTTATGTCAATCATCAGGGAGGCACCAGGAGCTGAGCTGCTCAAAAAGAGGTGAACCAGATCTTAGTCTGGGCAGAGAAGCATGTGCCATGCATATCAGCAGTTTTCATTCCAGGGATAGAGAACTGGCAGGTGGACTATTTAAGTCGCCAGCAGTTACTTCCAGGGGAATGGTCTCTGTATACTGACATCTTTTGGGCCATATGCCAAAGATGGGGGGTTCCAGATGTAGATCTCTTTGCATCCCAATTCAACAAAAAGATAGACAGATTTGTGGCAAGGACAAAAGATCCTCTTGCATGTGGGACGGATGCGTTGGTGATTCCGTGGCATCGGTTCTCACTGATTTATGCATCCCCGCCTATTCTGCTACTGCCACGACTCCTTCGCAAGATCAGGCAGGAAAGGAAGTCAGTACTTCTGGTGGCCCCCGCTTGGCCCAGAAGGACGTGGAATGCGGAAATAGTAAGGATGGCGGTGGGTTCCCCGTGGACACTACCGGTACGCCCAGACCTGTTATCTCAGGGTCCTGTGTTCCATCCTGCCTTACAAATGCTAAATTTGACAGTTTGGCTATTGAGACCCACGTTCTGAAGAGTCGTGGGCTTTCAGTTCCTGTGATATCTACCTTGATCAATGCTAGGAAGCCAGCTTCCAGAATGATTTATCATAGAGTCTGGAAAGCTTATGTATCCTGGTGTGAATCCAGGGGTTGGCCTCCCAGAAAATATGTGATAGGTAGAATTCTTGATTTTCTACAATTGGGCTTAGAGATGAAGCTGGCCTTGAGTACCATCAAGGGCCAGGTCTCGGCCTTATCGGTATTATTTCAACGGCCACTTGCTTCACATTCTTTGGTCCGAAACCTTATGCAGGGGGTGACGCGTCTTAATCCTCCGGTTAAGGCGCCCCTAAAACCCTGGGACTTGAACTTGGTTCTGTCTGTGTTACAGAAACAGCCTTTTGAACCAATACGTCAGATTCCTTTGGTCTTGTTGACAAGGAAGTTAATTTTTCTGGTAGCCATTTCTTCTGCTAGAAGAGTATCAGAATTAGCAGCTCTTTCCTGTAAAGAGCCTTATTTGATTGTACACAAGGATAGAGTAGTACTGCGCCCTAATCCTAGTTTTTTACCGAAGGTGGTTTCAGATTTTCATCTAAAGCAAGACATTGTTCTGCCTTCCTTTTTTCCAGATCCCTGTTCTCCGGAGGGAAGATTGCTACATTCTTTGGATGTAGTGAGGGCAGTCAAGGCCTATCTGGAAGCAACTGCTCAGTAGGGATGAGCCGAACACCCCCCTGTTCGGTTCGCACCAGAACATGTGAACAGGAAAAAAGTTTGTTCGAACACGCGAACACCGTTAAAGTCTATGGGACACGAACATGAATAATCAAAAGTGCTAATTTTAAAGGCTTATATGCAAGTTATTGTCATAAAAAGTGTTTGGGCACCTGGGTTCTGCCCCAGGGGGCATGGATCAATGCAAAAAAAGTTTTAAAAAACGGCCGTTTTTTCAGGAGCAGTGATTTTAATAATGCTTAAAGTCCAACAATAAAAGTGTAATATCCCTTTAAATTTCATAGCTGGGGGTGTCTATAGTATGCCTGTAAAGGGGCGCATGTTTCCCATGTTTAGAACAGTCTGACAGCAAAATGACATTTCAAAGAAAAAAAGTCATTTAAAACTACTCGTGGCTATTGCATTACCGGTCCGACAATACACATAAAAGTTCATTGATAAAAACGGCATCCGAAACGAAATCCATACCAGACCCTTATCTGAGCGCGCAACCTGGCAGGTCGCAGGAAAAGAGGGGGGGACGAGAGAGCGCCCGCCCCTCCTGAACCGTACCAGGCCACATGCCCTCAACATTGGGAGGGTGCTTTGGGGTAGTCCCCCAAAACACCTTGTCCCCATGTTGATGAGGACAAGGGCTTCATCCCCACAACCCTGGCCGGTGGTTGTGGGGGTCTGCGGGCAGGGGGCTTATCGGAATCTGGAAGCCCCCTTTAACAAGGGCCCCCAGATCCCGCCCCCTACCATTTCACTAAAAAACTGTCAAAAATGTTAAAATATAAAGAGACAGTTTTTGACAATTCCTTTATTTAAATGCTTCTTCTTTCTTCTATCTTCTATCTTCCTTCATCTTCTTCTTCTTCTTCTTCTGGTTCTTCTGGCTCTTCTGGTTCTTCCTCCGGTGTTCTCGTCCAACATCTTCTCCGTGGCGTCTTCTATCTTCTTCTCCTCGGGCCGCTCCGCACCCATGGCATGGGGGGGAGGCTCCCGCTCTTCTCTTCATCTTCTTCTCTTCTTCATCTTCTTCTCTTCTTCATCTTCTTCTCCGGGCCGCTCCGCATCCATGCTGGCATGGTGGGAGGCTCCCGCTGTGTGACGCGTCTCCTCTGCTGACGGTTCTTAAATAATGGGGGCGGGGCCACCCGGTGACCCCGCCCCCCTCTGATGCACGGGACATGACAGGACTTCCCTGTGGCATTCCCCGTGACGTCACAGGGAAGTCCCGTCAAGTCACTGTGCATCAGAGGGGGGCGGGGTCACCGGGTGGCCCCGCCCACCGTTATTTAAGAACCGTCAGAAGAGGAGACACGTCACACAGCGGGAGCCTCCCTCCATGCCACCATGGATGCGGAGCGGCCCGGAGAAGAAGATGAAGAAGAGAAGAAGAGAAGAAGATGAAGAAGATGAAGAGAAGAGCGGGAGCCTCCTCCCATGCCATGGGTGCGGAGCGGCCCGAGGAGAAGAAGATAGAAGACGCCGCGGAGGAGATGCTGGACGAGAACACCGGAGGAAGAACCAGAAGAGCCAGAACCAGAAGAAGAAGAAGATGAAGGAAGACAGAAGAAAGAAGAAGCATTTAATTAAAAGAATTGTCAAAAACTGTCTCTTGTAATTTTTAACATTTTTGACAGTTTTTTAGTGAAATGGTAGGGGTACCCCCTTACCATTTCACACAGGGGGGGCGGGATCTGGGGGTCCCCTTGTTAAAGGGGGCTTCCAGATTCCGATAAGCCCCCCGCCCGCAGACCCCCACAACCACCGGCCAGGGTTGTGGGGATGAGGCCCTTGTCCTCATCAACATGGGGACAAGGTGTTTTGGGGGGCTACCCCAAAGCACCCTCGCAATGTTGAGGGCATGTGGCCTGGTACGGTTCAGGAGGGGGGGCGCTCTCTCGTCCCCCCCTCTTTTCCTGCGGCCTGCCAGGTTGCGTGCTCGGATAAGGGTCTGGTATGGATTTTTGGGGGGACCCCACGCCGTTTTTTTTTTTTAATTTTGGCGCGGGGTTCCCCTTAAAATCCATACCAGACCTGAAGGGTCTGGTATGGAATTTAGGGGGACCCCCACGTCATTTTTTTTTAAATTTTGGTTCGGGGTTCCCCTGTGGGGAATTCCCATGCCGTTTTTATCAATGAACTTTTATGTGTATTGTCGGACCGGCAATGCAATAGCCGCGAGTAGTTTTAATAGAGTTTTTTTCCTTTGAAATGTCATTTTGCTGTCAGACTGTTCTAAACATGGGAAACATGCGCCCCTTTACAGGCATACTATAGACACCCCCCAGCTACGAAATTTAAAGGGATATTACACTTTTATTGTTTGACTTTAAGCATTATTAAAATCACTGCTCCTGAAAAAACGGCCGTTTTTAAAACTTTTTTTTGCATTGATCCATGTCCCCTGGGGCAGGACCCAGGTCCCCAAACACTTTTTATGACAATAACTTGCATATAAGCCTTTAAAATTAGCACTTTTGTTTTCTCCCATAGACTTTTAAAGGGTGTTCCGCGGCATTCGAATTTGCCGCGAACACCCCAAATTGTTCGTTGTTCGGCGAACTTGCGAACAGCCGATGCTCGAGTCGAACATGAGTTCGACTCGAACTCGAAGCTCATCCCTACTGCTCAGATTCGCAAAACGGATGTTTTGTTCATGCTGCCAGAGGGTCCCAGTAGAGGACAGGCAGCATCAAAAGCTACCATTTGTAAATGGATTTGACAATTGATTATTCAGCCTTACGGTTTGAAACAGAAGATTCCTCCATTTCAGATCAGGGCACATTCCACAAGGGCTATTGGTGCTTCTTGAGCAGTGCATCACCGGGCCTCTATGGCTCAAATCTGCAAGGCCGCAACCTGGTCTTCATGCCATACATTCACCAGATTCTATCAGGTGGATGTGAGAAGGCATGAGGATATCGCCTTTCGGCGTAGTGTGCTGCAGGCAGCGGTACAGGGTCCTCAGGTCTGATTGCACCCTACTTGGTTGTGGTCCCCCCCTCCTCAGATAGCATTGCTCTGGGACATCCCATCAGTAATTACTGAGGCTCTGTGTCCCGTGATGTTCGAGAAAGAAAATAGGATTTTTTAAAACAGCTTACCTGTAAAATCCTTTTCTTCTGATGGACATCACTGGACACAGAGGTCCCGCCCCTCTTCTAATACACTATATTGCTTGGCTACAAAACTGAGGTATCCCTGCAAGGGGAGGGATTATATAGGGGGTTGAACTTCCTGGTTAGGGTGTGCCAGTGTCCAATCACCTAGTGATACCTATATAACCCATCAGTAATTACTGAGGCTCTGTGTCCCGTAATGTCCATCGAAAGAAAAGGATTTTACAGGTAAGCTGTTTTTAAAAATCCTATTATTGTTATTTTGTTGTTGGTACCTCAAAAGACTGTTTTTTTTTTTTACATGAAGTAGACTATCTAAAATAATTATCTAAAGTAATGTCCCTGGTTATAAAGTAAATTTATTTTGCACATTTCAAAGGTAAAAGTTGGGACAATTGTCAGCACTTTCCATTTTGCCCGAAGCCCACTTAGATCGAAGGAGTCACACTCTAATTATAATAAGCCTTGCTCCTTTGAGGTGACAATCTTACCAAAACTAATATATGAGAATATCTGTGGCTTTTCTACTAACTGTTATTATATTTTAGCAGGATGATGTCAAGACGGCTCCATTCTTTCCGTTCTGGGGGTATTTCAAGGAGTAAATCAGAGGGAACATTAATTGATTTTGATGGACAGAATGTGTCAACAAGCAAACCAGGTGAAATCTCTTTTATATGATCTTTTCCAAATACACATTCGCTTTGATATATGAGTTCTTTGGAATACAAGCATGTTTCTGGAACGAATTATGTTCGCAATCCAAGGTATCACCGTAATGTTTATTGTCAGAAGATTTATGCCATTTTCAGTATCAGAAGTTAGTCTGACTTTGAATGCACCAGTGTCACAAAACTTTCAAAGTTAAATGGCCTTTTAAAACAAGTTTAGTGTTTAACCACTTCAGCGCTGGAAGTTTTACCCCCTTAATGACCAGGCCATTTTTTTGTGATACTGCACTGCGTCACTTCTACTGAAAATTGTGCGGTCATGCGACATTGTACCGAAACAAAATTTATTTTTTCCCACAAATAGAGATTTCTTTTGGTGGTATGTGATCACCTCTGGAGTTTTTATTTTTTTGCGCTAGAAACAAAAAAAGACAGACAATTTGGAAAAAAATATATCTTGTTTACTTTCTGCTATAAAACATATCCAATAAAAAAATGGAAAAAATAGAATTCCTTCATCAATTTGGGCCAATATGTATTCTGCTACATATTTTTGCTAAAAAAAATCCTAATAAGTGTATATTGATTGGTTTGCGCAAAAGTCATAGCGTCTACAAACTAGGGGATAGATTTATGGCATTTTTTTTTTTTTTTTTAGTTTTTACTAGTAATGGCGGCGATCAGTGATTTTTAGCGGGACTGCGACATTGCAGCGGACAGATTGGACAGATTGGACACCTAACTAACACTTTTCACACTTTTTTGGGATCCAGTGACATTACTACAGTAATCAGTGCTAAAAATATGGACTGTTACTGTACTAATGACACTGGCAGGGAAGGGGTTAACATCAGAGGTGATCAAAGGGTTAAGTGTGTCCTTAGTTGGTGCTTGTGGGGGATGGACTAACTGGCTGAACACAGGGATCTGTCAGAACGGCCATCTGCCTTGTTTACATTGGCGGATCCCCGTTCTATCTCTGTGGGGAACAATGGTGGGTGCCGGACCCACTGATTAACTCCTCCTGTGGCCAACCAGCGTGTGCGCCCCCAGCGGATAGTGCACAAAATGACATACAGGTACATCATTTTGCGCAATAGACCCAACCTGCCGCAGTATGTGTGTTGCGGCCGGCTGTGAAGTGGTTAATATCATCACTTGGAGAAAGCCGAAATAAAGATTTATCCACACCTGCTGCTTTTCTAATTCTTTACTTTAACAAGATGTTCCATCCCACAGCACTTTAGCAAACTTCTCAATTTTCAAGATCCCTGAAGCTTCACACAGTTTTTCATAAATACTATATTTCTTCATCTTTGATCCTGTCCTTAGGTACCTTCTCACAAGATTGTTCCCAGATCTGACCCTGAGTGGGCTCCTCTAAATTTTCCTTCACCTTACAGTACATGGCCACCGACTGAGACCAACTCTTCCTACACATTTTACTAGCTCCCCAAAGGACAATATATGGACTACAGGGAGACCCTTCTCCATGACACACCCCTAGGTGGTACTAAACTATACAGAGGCTTAAGCCCTGCCTACAAGTGTGTTGGTTTAATCAATTAATTTTGCATAATGGTTGGTGTTACTGAGGTCTAGGTAGGAGTTTGTCCTTTGCCTATATTCTTTCTTAGCCCAGAACATTGGGAGATATATTTATGGGCTCTAGCATGATCTGTTATGCTTTTGAGATGTGCAATTTGGCTTTCTTGAGGCTTAAAAATACTAAATCAATTTTCTGTGATAAATGTTATTAATAATGATCAATACGGAGTGTGGCCTTGTATTTTTATCTTATTTAAATCACACATGTTGATTTATTGTTTTAAGGAGGTGAAATTTTGAGCTTTGACATTAACCTCCCTGGCGGTATGATTATTTCAGATTTTAGGTGCTGAAAGCGGTACCATTATTT